>NW_025106643.1:2637500-3856049 GCF_013123115.1 Colletes gigas | reverse complement strand
TGTATCATACAAAAATCACTTAGTTTATAAAAAAGCTACATACATACTTTGATTTCTTAATCATTTTAGAATCTGTAAAATAAACAAACGTTGAACGTTTCTATTTCACTTTTGTCAAGCCTAACACAGATCACATTTAACAATTCTCAGAATAGTACACCCCCCAAACGAACGTTAACAAGGTATCACCGTATTTTGTTTATCAGAACAACTATTATCGTCGAATAATTAATACCTTTTAATATATTGGAAAATACGTATGGTGCAAGCGTATTTTCTCGTCGAAGTTGGGCTAAAATTTGGCGGTAGAAGATGACAATAGCACGGAGGAAGAATATCGCGTGGAATGGTGGTTAGAATAGTGCACCCCCCAAACGAACGTTAACAAGGTATCACCGTATTTTGTTCATCAGAACAACTATTATCGTCGAATAATTAATACCTTTTAATATATTGGAAAATACGTATGGTGCAAGCGTATTTTCTCGTCGAAGTTGGGCTAAAATTTGGCGGGAGAAGATGACAATAGCACGGAGGAAGAATATCGCGCTGGAATGGTGGTCAGAATAGTGCACCCCCCAAACGAACGTTAACAAGAGATCGCTATATTTTGTTTATCAGAACAACTATTATCGTCGAATAATTAATACCTTTTAATATATCGAAAAATACATATGGTGCAAGCGTATTTTCTCGTCGAAGTTGGGCAAAAATTTGGCGGTAGAAGATGACAATAGCACGGAGGAAGAATATCGCGTGGAATGGCGTTCGGGGCACGTCGGGGTGTTTTTCTCGAACGCTTCTGGCGATTATCCAATCTGCTCGACATCAATTCATATTGACGCACGAGAAACGTAGAAGTCAATTTGAGTCAATCAAATTCCTGCACGGGAACCCTTCCGCGCGCGGAAGACGCGCTGAGATCCGCGGGCGCGGCCCTCGATGATGAAAAATCGGTCGAGATTGCTGCCACAGAGATGAAATGTTTTGACAGACGACGATAAAATACTACCGTCTTATTGGATTCCGCTCGGAGGGGTCCGTTGTCGGGCGAGTTTCGTCGAACCGCCGTGGATTTACTTTTCTAATTGAAACCGGGGGGCCATCGCCGGTGTCATTAAACCGCGAAGGAATTAATTCTGGCCAGTGTTCCCGGTGGCGGTCTCTCGCTTAGAAATTTAATCGAATAGAAATTCTCATGGTCGGATCTTGAGAAAAATTCCCCTAATGAACGAAACGCTTTTAAAACTCGCCAGTTATCATCGCCGTATTATAATTCTTAAGGTCCAAGAATTTCGCCCGGATTTTCCAAGCAGACTTTGAACCCGTATTACGTTTGTACAACCCCCCCCCCTCCCGGTCGTCGGGGTATATACTTTTCCCCTTCACAGTTTCTCGCCATCTTTCGGTCTGTTTGTACATTTCATTGGCGCAACAAATTTCATTTTTCCCCGTTGAGAACCGCAGACAGATGGTTCCTGACATCGTCCGTGTTCTTGAACTACTTTCCCATTAAGGGGAATTTTATGAAACTCGAAATGAATGGAAACCTCGCCACGTAAGGCTCGTGCACGGTTTCTGGTGTTGTCATAGTGAAAGGCAGTTCCTTTCCTTGTCGCTAATAACGCCCGTGTTCCTTTTACCGCTATCTTTTAATTGATTTATTTCCTGGGGTAGTCTTCCATTTAATTATCCGATTTTACTCGACGTTTGCATTTAATTATCTGCGGGTTCGACGTTATGTTCGATGAACTTTTATTGAGTTTCTTGAGCTCCAGTTGCTTTTGTCTCTTCAGGTTACTTTCAATTGCAATATACGACAGTTAAGAAAAATCTATTGTTCTGCATAGTCTTGGCCTTTTGAGGGAAGTTGAGAAATTTGGCAATGTTTACGAATTTTTTTAAAGCAAATGCCACGTTCAATGTTCATGTAAATATATTTAATTGCTTTTTACTGTTATCTTGATTGCAATACACACGTATTTAAAAATCACATCTCGAAATTTCGTAAATAATTGGAGTTCTCAGGGTGGTCTAAAGCCGAACAATTGAAAAGATTCTTAATCCATATGTTTACAATTATTGCAAAGTGATGTGAATGCTGAAAGTGAAAATTCTAGAATTTCGTACCCTCTTCAGCAATTTTTTATTAAAAAAAACTATGATACACTCAACATAAAAATACAATTTTGGGTTTTGAAAAAATAGAACGAAAATATTGAAGCTTTCAAATTAAATTAATTTTTTGAACTAAAATTTTGTTACAAATAACGCAGTACATCTTTGTTGGGAATGAGAAATTGAATCGATTAATGCGTTAAAAAATACTGAATGTCAATTATATAAAAATTTAATTTATTAATAAATTTTTTACAAATTTATAATAATTATATAGAATTTTTTAAAATTTATAATAATTATATAAAATTTTTATATTTTATTATTAAAAATATTTAATTTTTAGTTTAATAGTAAAAATTAACTATAAAGTTACCGAAGAAAATTATTTTAGAATAATAATGTTTTATAATAGAAATATTTACATATTAAATATTTATTGACAGAATTGATTAAATAGCGGATTGAAAAATCAACAAATAATTAAACTTGGAAAATAATTTCAGATTAAAATGTTTAGTCTTGTAATTTCAGTAAATGAAGGCTTGGAAGTTGTATTTTGAGGATATCTTTAACGATTTTATTTGTCTCTGTATAACATAGTTGTTGAATTTCGAAGGATTAAAGTCCTACGCAGTATTGGATGTTAGATGATTCCATAAGTGGCACTGAGTAATGAAATTGAACGCAGTGTTCTATTTGGCGCAAATAGCAGTGCAAATAGAGACCTTCCTTTAATGTCGAATAGAGGATTTAATATATAATCGGATATACAGAATACCTCAAGAGCAAGCGGCTAAAGCACGAGAATTCATTATACTAATACTATGAACGGAAAATGGATTGGTAGATCGGATATTGTTTTTCCTATTGGTACATTAAATTGAGGATAGAAATTAAATACAAATTGATTATACAGTATTACGCAAAGCCAAGGAACAACATAGTCTCATGCAAAAGTAAGTTTAAATACGGTAAATATATGTATATAAGATGTTCCATGAAATTGGGGAAAACTGTATCTTTGAAACGATTGAAGATAAATAAAAATATTATAAAGCAAAGTAAAATGATATGTAAATGATTTTTCTCGAATGGAAATAATTTCGAGTAGACTTATTTAATAGTCCAGCATATTTTCAGTTATTAAATATTTTGGAGAAAGTGTATTTTTCACTCTATAAGTCAGAGTAAAACCTTCTAGCTTCGATACCTCCATTTTGTCTCCAAATTCCTATAATTGTTGTTCCTGATATCTTGAAAATAAATCTCTAAAAAAATCTGAAATTTTGTACAAATTGAGTACATGTGAATCTTGAGACATTCCTATTTTTCATTTTTGCCCAAAAACGGTTTTAAGGGTGTTTTCATAATGGAAGAGATGCATTTTTGATTAAATATTCTGGGTGAAGATATTTAGTTTCGAATTAGTTTTCTACTTGTAAATTAATTTAAAATGAGTCTTTCTCAAGACATAGGATTTAATGTGATTTAATATTCCTAGAAAAATGACTAAAGTGGTCGTAACTTTTTTGTTAATATCTCTTTTAGTTTCAAAGATATTAGGAAATCCATGAAAAATCAAAATTTCTTTCATGGAATGAAAACACCCCTAGAACCGTTTTTGAGCCAAAATGAAAAATAGCATCAATATTGGGTTCAAAATTTCAGATTTTTTGGAGCCCATAAATTACCAAAACTTCTCTTGAAAATTACATATTTTAGCCAAAGGACGACAGGTATGACCTAATATTAAAATCTACCTTTCTTCATTAGTATCTTATAAAATACAAGAATTTCTAAAACATAGACTGAATATAAAATCCTTCTTAATAGGAATATAATTCAAGATGGAGCTAATAATCAAAATCTTATATTATTTAATTTAAATAAGAAAGACCTAAGACCTAACCCAGACCATTAAATAATATGAGATTTTGATTATTAGCTCCATCTTGAATTATATTCTTATTAAGAAGAATTTTATATTCAGCCTAACCCAGACCTAACCCAGACAATTAAATAATATAAGATTTTGATTATTAGTTCCATCTTGAATTATATTCTTATTAAGAAGAATTTTATATTCAGTCTATGTTTTAGAAATTCTTGTATTTTAATAAGAATATAATTCAAGATGGAGCTAATAATCAAAATCTTATATTATTTAAATTAAATTAGAAATTTTAGAAATTTTAGTTTTAGAAATTCTTGTATTTTATAAGGTACTAATAAAGAAAGGTAGATTTTAATTAAATTTAAATTAAATAATAAAATTAATTAATTAAATAATATAAGATTTTGATTATTAGTTCCATCTTGAATTATATTCTTATTAAGAAGAATTTTATATTCAGTCTATGTTTTAGAAATTCTTGTATTTTAATAAGAATATAATTCAAGATGGAGCTAATAATCAAAATCTTATATTATTTAAATTAAATTAGAAATTTTAGAAATTTTAGAAATTTTAGTTTTAGAAATTCTTGTATTTTATAAGGTACCAATAAAGAAAGGTAGATTTTAATTATTTAAATTAAATAATATAAGATTTTGATTACTAGCTCCATCTTGAATTATATTCCTATTAAGAAGAATTTTATATTCATTCTATGTATTAGAAATTCTTGTATTTTATAAGGTACTAATAAAGAAAGGTAGATTTTAACTATTTAAATTAAATAATATAAGATTTTGATTACTAGCTCCATCTTGAATTATATTCCTATTAAGAAGAATTTTATATTCAGTCTATGTATTAGAAATTCTTGTATTTTATAAGGTACTAATTAAAGAAAGGTAGATTTTAATATTCCACAAATATGTCCACAATATTTCCACAAATCTGTGGAAATGCTATGTCTGGAGCACCTATTATTAAAGGAATTAATCTCAGTCCTTTCGTCTATCGATACGAAATTTCTTATCAAGAATTATCCACATGGTGGCGCTGCTGTCTGATGGTGGGAACTCGGGGAAATTCGTAGGAGAATAGAAAAGTGTTGGTTATTAAACGCAGTTAAGGGAATATTTATTAAAAGCTCGATATAATATACGCCATAAATACAGAACAGCTCGCCGGAGATGCGACATGTAACACATACAGTTGAATAAACAGTTGTTACCAACAGTAACAAGAACAGATGAGGCTGATGCCTATACGGGTACAAGTAGACGCCGGAAGGACGCGTTCTTAAAATGTCCGTGCATCGTCGTGTGAACACACCCAATTGCTCACAAAAAGGAAAGGAGGGGGCCTTCTAGTGGACTCATCAGTAAGGCTTTCTAGCAGGCCCTGCCTCAGATTACTGATATAGCAATCGAGGGATCAGTGGAGCGCTTGTGAGAGCGCGAGCCCTCTGGTGGCGAGCGTGGGAAGCGACACCACGCATATCAGGACAGAGTAAAGGGCATCAGACGTGGGAAATTTGTTTCCAATGACTCCCAGGAACTCAGTCGTCGTTATCAGAAGTGTCCAACGAATAGCAATGATTACGCAGGAAAGTAAATAGGGGAGACGATAGTGCAAGTTTCAGAGAGTCTGTTAGGAACTTGGCGAGGTTTACGATACGGTCGCTTGTGAATACCGCTATTTTTGAGGATAGCTAATTTCAATTCGCTTGTTAATAGTTACAGCTAAACGGGGAGTCAGGGCCCTAAAGAATCATTACAAAAATTGAAGCAATTAGGAAGGGCCCTGCTCCGTCGTCCTCAATAGCGATTGACGTGTCATAAACCTTACAACTAGTCGCGCGGTCGAGTAACGACCTTAGTACCTGGGCACGGTCCCCGGTCGGGTGTTAGGAATTTTCCATTTCCAGGGAGGTCTAGTTTGTACCCCGACTGGTGGGCGGCTAGACTAGGCGGTTTTTGGAAATCCAACCCCCGACCAGGGACGTCGACCGATTGGTCAGGTCCTTTACGCCTCATCGGCAATTTTAGTATATAAGAAGATTATTGAATTCAATAAACACCAAATACACAACCATTAATTTCCTTCAAACGAAGGTGGTCCTTCGAGTTTGTATTAGTCGGCACACACGTGCAAACTCAACAATTTCCGAACTAGCAACACTCGACCACGGAAAGAACAGAGTCGTTTCGAAGACTTTTGCACGAAACCGAGCGTGCAAAAATCGTACAATCCGGACATTAGGCGCAACACGCCGCGAATCGTCGCTTCTTTTTGTTCGCCTCACGAATACGGAGCGATTCGGACGCCGTTCCAGCAAATATACGCACGCCAAAACTCGTCGATGCAGTCCCGCGGGGACAAGGGGTGGCGAGAGGAGAGAAAAAAGAAAGGGAAATATCAGTTTTTGCACAGGGCCGCGGACCTCATGGAAAAGAAATGGAATTTTGCCAAGCCCGTAGCCGCGGCAGAAACGCCACCGTCTATTTTATTCCGCAGTCAATGGCACTCGGTGCCTACTCGTCGTAGCTCTACACCCTGTTTCCCTTTTTGCAGGCATCGCATTAAACCTTTCTAATGCCACTTGAGAAAGAGTGGAAGAGGAGAAGCCGAAGGGGCGGGGGGGGTGGGCGAAAGGAACCCACGTCCGATAAATCGATCCGGCTCAAATTTCTCAAGGGAACTAGGTTGCACGGGGTGTGGGTGGGTTTGTGTACGACGAGAACATGGCGAACAGGGGGGGAGGAGGGGAGGGAGGGGGTGAAAGCGTGAGAGAAAAAGGTGATACGGAACCGTCGAACCGTCCATCGCGAAGAGAGATTTCGGGGGGGGGGTTGTTGCTCTCATAAACGGACGCCATGAACTACTCAAAAAGGGGTGGCTACGATTGGGATGGAAACGTAAGGGTTGATGTGTGTAAACTGGAGTATAAAATATTAATTATTAACTAACACTCTTGTACCACAAATTTACCCTTTTGCAAATCAAATTCATTTTCTGAGAGATTCCAATATGGTCTATGTTTGTACTTGAATTAGTCTTTAAGGGGTCGTTCCTCCGTGACATCTTCAAATATTGATATCATTTTTTGTGATTACATTTATTTGAGAATGTACTGTTAAATTTTTGGAGAAAAATATCATGTATTGTTCGAGTAATATTTTCAAAAATTTAGTACTTAATTTTTGTTAAATTTTTTAAGAAAAATATCATGTATTGTTCAAGTAATAATTTCAAAAATTTAGTACTTAATTTTTGTTCAATTTTTGAAGAATAATATCATGTATTGTTCAAGTAATATTTTCAAAAGTTTAGTACTTAATTTTTGTTCAATTTTTGAAGAAAAATATCATGTATTGTTCGAGTAATATTTTCAAAAATTTAGTACTTAATTTTTATTAAATTTTTGAAGAAAAATATCATGTATTGTTCGAGTAATATTTTCAAAAATTTAGTACTTAATTTTTATTAAATTTTTGAAGAAAAATATCATGTATTGTTCGAGTAATATTTTCAAAAATTTAGTACTTAATTTTTGTATAAAACATGAAGGGGTTATTTCTTCGTCACACCTTCAAAACAGTGATCTCTTTTTTTCGAAAGTACATATATTTAAGAATGCACTGTTAAATTTTAAAAGAAAAATATCAAATATATCCCAAATAATTAAGTAATGTTTTGAAAAATTTAGTATTTAATTTTAGTATGAAACTTTAGACGAATTTTTCTCAAAATGTAGTTTTTAGACCTTAAATAAGGTCTCAGAAACTACTTGGTCGATTGCTTCGAAATTTGTACGAGTTATTCCACGCATTATTAGTTTTCGTTGGTATAATGATATTTTTATGTTGAGTCATAGTTATTTTTATTAAAAAATTACATTTTTCAATGTAAATTATTTATTTCAGCATGGTCGACAACGACAAATATACCAATTAAGAATCTTCCAATCATCTACGCCAGCGAAACGTGATTTTTAAATAACGTAAAAAACAACTACTTAAATCTATATAAAAAATGTAAATGTATGACCAGAGTAAATGTAAAAGTATGACTAAATTACAGAAAAGAATTACAACTCTAGATGTAGCAGTTGCTTTAAAAGAATTCATGAAAATTACTAAATTTTACAACCTCCACAGAGGAATGGTTCTTTAAATGATCTAATTTGGGGCAAAACTTAAATTACGTGATTCCTTATTCTGTAATTACATAAATATTCTAGAATAATTTAACGAACCGTGCAATAACAATAACCGCCAATAAATATCTTTGTTTCTACTTGTGTCACGATATTTAGATTAATATAAATTATATCACATTAATTTTTTGACTTAATTTTTTTTTAAGAATGATCCATGTTACAAATTCATTTAATCGATTTCAAAATTCTTCTTAAAATGTAATCGACATCGAGTTAGATTAATATAAATTATATCATATTAATTTTTTTTAAAAAATGATCCATGTTATAAATTTGTTTAATTTCAAAATTCTCCTTAAAATGTAACCGACATCGAGTCAGATTAATATAAATTATATCATATCATCTCTGAAGAAAGATTTGCTGAATCGACTTTATTAATTTTTTAACTTAATTTTTTTTAAAGAACGATCCACGTTACAAATTCGTTTAATTTGAAAATTCTCCTTAAAATGTAACCGACATCGAGACACTTGGAAACCGTGGTATCGATCCGGTTGGCTCCTAAGAGGTTTAATTGTTATGGTAACTGAATACGAGACCGTTCAAACGACAACGAGACTGGCGTGAATAAATGACGAATAGATGAATATTGAATGAACACGAGAGACACTTACGATCAAACAAATGTACTGCATGTATCTATATAGGCCGCCGTATGAATTCTAGGCCGCGGAACGGAGCTCGTCGAATGATTTCAATGGGTTAAGGAAATACATAATACAGTGACCGAGTCTGCAATAGTTAGCGAGGGAAGTAGACGTTCTAGGAATTCAGCGTTATTATCTACCTCCGACTAGCTTCTGAGTCTCACGAGTCGCATACGACAGTTGAAGGTGAGGGGGGAGGGAAAGGGGGGCAATCAGAACAAGCGACAAACAGCTAAATAATCAGAAACTATGAGAACCAATAAAACACTGTCGAACAGTGGGGGGGGTAGCTACACGCAACTAATGAGGCAGATTTCGTGTCAATTAGCGAAGTAATACTCTACGTACATTGTTACGAATAATTACAAACACAGTCATGCTTCCACATTTTTCGTGACATCGAAACAAAAGCAGTTTCAAAAGAAATCATTTATGAAAATTATAAATAAAAGTTTACTCCTTCGAAAGTCTGAGAGTTCCTCTTAAAATATTTATCATGGTTTCACAGACTTGTATAGTTGCGATAGAAGATATTCATCCGAAGGGTTACAATTTTATAATTACTTGCAAGCAAAAAATTGAAGTGACGATTTATTTGAATTTTAAATAATAGTTGAAACGATGAATTTCTCTCGTATCGTGGACACACAAATTCATCGAGTGATAAATAAATGGTAGTTAGAATATTCTACTACCACTGCTTCCACATTTTTCGTGACATCGAAACAAAAGCAGTTTCAAAAGAAATCATTTATGGAAATTATAAATGAAAGTTTACTTCTTCGAAAGTCTGAGAGTTTCTCTTAAAATTTTTATCATGGTTTCACAGACTTGTATAGTTGCGATAGAAGATATTCATCCGAAGGGTTACAATTTTATAATTACTTGCAAGCAAAAAATTGAAGTGACGATTTATTTGAATTTTAAATAATAGTTGAAACGATGAATTTCTCTCGTATCGTGGACACACAAATTCATCGAGTGATAAATAAATGGTAGTTAGAATATTCTACTACCACTGCTTCCACATTTTTCGTGACATCGAAACGAAAGCAGTTTCAAAAGAAATCATTTATGGAAATTATAAATGAAAGTTTACTTCTTCGAAAGTCTGAGAGTTTCTCTTAAAATTTTTATCATGGTTTCACAGACTTGTATAGTTGCGATAGAAGATATTCATCCGAAGGGTTACAATTTTATAATTACTTGCAAGCAAAAAATTGAAGTGACGATTTATTTGAATTTTAAATAATAGTTGAAACGATGAATTTCTCTCGTATCGTGGACACACAAATTCATCGAGTGATAAATAAATGGTAGTTAGAATATTCTACTACCACTGCTTCCACATTTTTCGTGACATCGAAACGAAAGCAGTTTCAAAAGAAATCATTTATGGAAATTATAAATGAAAGTTTACTTCTTCGAAAGTCTGAGAGTTCCTCTTAAAATATTTATCATGGTTTCACAGACTTGTATAGTTGCGATAGAAGATATTCATCCGAAGGGTTACAATTTTATAATTACTTGCAAGCAAAAAATTGAAGTGACAATTTATTTGAATTTTAAATAATAGTTGAAACGATGAATTTCTCTCGTATCGTGGACACACAAATTCATCGAGTGATAAATAAATGGTAGTTAGAATATAAAATATTGAATATTCGACCCAACCCAAATCCTACGTGTTGAAAAAAATTCATTTGAAGTTAATTTAGAACAGAAAATTAAATATTTTCAACCACAATATTTAATCAAAGATAAAGTTTTTTTATCATTCAGTAATTTTACTATATCGTTAAATGTATAATCACTGCTTAAATGGATTTCAAATTTGGGGATTAGAATTAATAATAATATATTCAGTCACCGTTTCACCGATGGTCGCGTAAACTGATGATTAAACGGATCTTCATGCAAATTCATATTTTTATTAATAACATTGATGAAATTGGAGCTTTGTAGAGGGTTCTTTCAACCCCTAAATACAGTAATTCTAATCTTACTTGAATTTTTGTTATATTTTTGCATATTAAATGCATTCTGTAGTTTCTTGAGGATTAAAGTTTCCCATAAATGCATAAACATCCGCAGTCTGCTGATGATTAATTTCCTATTGCAAAGAGGTAAAATTCTTCAGTTTCTAGCGGTCGAAGATACGCATTTTTAAGGAAGAATAGGTTTGGTATGATTTTCTCTAACGTTGTAGCGCACGTTCGTCGATTTGGCGGAGATTCGTTAACTTTATCCGGGGACGTGGCGAGGCGCTTAATTGGGGCGCTTATCAATTCGGTCATTCCAACGCGGAGCGGCTGGTTCTGGACACTGGGTAATTATAGTAATTATGGTAAAGCATCGACGGTAGCTAGAGGATGCTAGTATACAAGGGATATATGCACATAACGGCAATACCGGGGTCCTCGGTGACAGTAGCCTACGCTAATATTAGGATGAACCTCTTAGTGTGCTCGGAGCCATAACCATTGACGCAACCCACTTGAATATTTAATAGCCCGGCAATTAAGCGGATGATAATGCGTTTCCCTCGTCCACCCGGATTCTGTTGGACGCCAATAAAAACACAATCCCTACCGTTTACTTTCGCCCATCGCGATTACTTTGTTCCGCAGCGTTAACCATCCGCGGTTCTCTGTCGGCCTGCTTTAGACGCTACGACGGAATGACAAAATTGATCCGCGTGTAAAGACGCGAAATACCATCCGATACCGGGCATTATAACGTCCGCACACACGTACAGATATTCCCATTAAATTTATACCACGGTATATCAAGCCGTTGCAACTGCTAACTGCAGGAAATCGTAGAGTGCAACGAACGGTGCAGAGAAGGCTTTATGGAAATCGATGCGAATATATAATGATTATAAGTGGAGCTTGCGTTATTTTAAGTACGGTGCTTTGTCCCGTGGCAGTTGTATTTGGTGGAACAAGCGAACGAGATTGCGGGAGGAAAGAAATTGGAAAGGAGTTTCGCTCTGGACCTGCCTTGGATGCCATTTAATGTTCAGTCGATGAGTGTATATATAGAGGGTGTTCAGCCATCCCTGGGACAAATTTTAATGGGAGATTTTAGAAGCTAAAATAAGAGGAAAATCAAGAATAGCAATTTGTTGATTGGGGCTTGATTTCTCTGAAATTTCATGTGTTTCAAATCGTTCTGAAAGAATTATTTCCGGTTCTGGGGGTCAATTGCAATCATTTTTGGTCAAAAGAAATACCCCCGATATCCTACGCATTTTCGAGAAAAAAATTCAATAAGTGGATTTCTCGACAAAATTAAAAAATTTCAAAACATTCTAAAAAAATTATTTTTGGTTGCAGTGGTCAATTACAATCATTTTTGGTGAATAGACATAACCCCGAAATCCTACCCACATTCGAGAAAAAAATTCGAGAAGGTGTGAAATTTTTCGACAAAATTTAAAAATTTCAAAACGTTTAGAAAAAAGTATTTTCAGTTACAGGAGTCAATTACAATCATTTTTGGTCAATAGGAATACCCCCGAAATCCTACGCAATTTCGAGAAAAAAATTCGATAAGATGTGAAATTTTTCGACAAAACTGAAAAATTTCAAAACGTTTAGAAAAAATTATTTTCAGTTGCAGGGGTATATTACAATCATTTTTTGTCAATAGACATACCCCTGAAATCCTACGCAGTTACGAGAAAAAAATTCATTACCGAAAATTTCATGTCTGACCATACCGTTGAGATGTTTCACTGAAATTTCAAGCAAATTTTTAAAACGTCATAACTTCTGAACGGATTGGCCGATTTTAATTTTTAAAAAAGCAAACTACGCGTATTTTGATGAAGAATATGTAGAAATACCAAAAATATTCGGAAAGTTGTTCCTTAAACCCGGAAAATGAGAAAAACCCCCTAAAAATGGTCCAATTTTCAAACGACCATAACTCCCACAGTAGTGAACGTATCTCATTGAAATTTTTTTCTGAAGTAGTGCTCATGGGTACCTACAAAAAAGTACTAAACAAAATTTCCGCAGCGCGTCAAACAAATTTATTAAAAATGAAAAACGATTTTTTAAGAAAAATCAACAGGGGGTAGGTGCCTACATTTTTCAGCGAAATTAAAAAGTATGAAATCATAATGGAAAAATTATTTTCGGTTGCGGGGGTCAATTTCAATCATATTTGGTGAACACACATACCCCCGAAATCCTACTCACTTTCGAGAAAAAAATTCGAGTAGGTGCTGAAATTTTTCGGTGAAAAAAAATATTTCAAATCGCGTTAAAAAAATTATTTTCACCTGGTACGGTCAATTCCAATCAATTTTGGTCAATAGACATACCCCCAAAATCTTACATACTTTCGAGAAAAAAATTCGATTAGGTACTGAAATTTTTCGGTGAAATCAAAAAATTTCAAATCGTTTTAAAAAAAATATATTTGGTTCCAGGGCTCAATTATAGCAATTTTTGGTGAATAAACACACCTTCGAAATCCGAACCAGTTTCGAGAAAAAAATTCAATAAGTGGATAAATTTCTCGACAAAATTAAAAAATTTCAAATCATACTAAAAAAATTATTTTTGGTTGCAGGGGTCAATTACAATCATTTTTTATCATTACACATACCCCCAAAATTCTACACATTTACAAGAAAAGAATTCTTTACCGAAAATATACTGTGTGGCCGGAAATGTTTCTATAACTTTCTTTAACAAAGCCTTATTAAATAAATTAGTATCCTTGATTTTCGTTTTATTTTGGCCTCTAGAATCTCCCATTAAAATTTTTTCCAGGTGTAGTAGCTGAACACCCTGTATAGGAATAGATTGATCGGTCGAGCATTTGTGAGATAAGTAAAGGTGTCACAATTTTTTCTGGCGAAACATTAACATCGTTGTAGATAATCAAAAGTGAGATTCTATGGGAAAGAAAATTAAAAATTTCCAAACTTCATAACATTTTAAGCGTCGAAATATATTTTTCTCTTTTATTTATGTTTATTATGATTAAACGTTGAGCCAATAGTTAGTCGAAGGGTGTGTATATATAGGAATAGGTGGTCGATCAAGCACTTGTGAGAAAGAGAAAGGTCGAGCGTAGCCCTCTGTTGGCGACTGGGGGAAGCTTCGCCACAGTTTCACTAATTCTACTCAGTAGAACTACATTTTCTCAGACGATTCGTTCACGACACGTATCAAGAAACGTAATTATGATCAAAGAGTCTTTCTTGGCCCAGTATAAATATGCAAAAGTGTATTTTAAAATGTTTTCCTGATTTATTAACATTGTTACCAGTTGCCTAAATAATGAGCAGAAATACTTATCAAAGATAATATAAAATTGTCATTTTAGTTCCATAACAAGGTAGATCGTTCCTCCACCTAAATGTTTTCTAATCATGTATAACCATCCAGCGAAAAACAGCTCAAAGGAGTTTCGCTGAAATATCATCAATGGCGCTTTGAAGATTTTCCCCCCGAACTAAGCTGCTTAACTTTATTTTATGCGTCGATGAAAATCTTTGTTGTCCGTCAACGGCAAGTTTTACATTCCTTTTTTATTTGTTTATTCCGACGGGAACGGTCGACGGTAAAAATACGCGTTTCGGGCGATGTTTTACAGCAAGCATATAAATCGATTTTTATTCAACGAGCAACAATTCCATTGGCGGAAATAACAATCGTGTCGAGCGCTGTTTCCCGTCAGCCATTTTCAGGTACAAATCGAAACGTTTCAAAAAAATGTAGTTTTCCACGTTGTAAAATGAATTTTTCTTTAATCGAAATTGAAATTTAGAACAATTTTAATTATTTCCTAAGCGTCGAGAGGCACGTCGCCGGTCGCAGAGATTTCAATCGATTCGTTGTAAATTTCTTTCCCCTCTTTTACAGTTTGTTTTAACAACGCCGCGTGTTATTGCAAGGCACGTTCCTGTCAATAATTCGTTCCAAGCGTCGGGAATGCCATCGATTTCCTCTCGATATCGGGCGCGACACAACTTTCTATAAAACACGGGACTTCAATTATTCCATTGACTTTTGTACTCGAGAACGGCAACTTAACTCGAGGAAGCGGGCTAATTTGAATGAGGCTCAACATTTAAAGTGCAAAGTGCTGTTGCGGTGTCCCCCGAAATGAGTATTCAGACACTTTGTGTTCCGCAGTCTATGCGATGTTCGCTGAATCCGAGGCGTCTCGTATTCTGTGAAAAGCCTATGAGCATAATTGTTTCTCAAGCAATGAAACGACGTGCCGCGACAACCACCGACAAAATATTTCAATTTTCTCCACAATTATTCGTTCTTCACGAATCTCGACCAACGTCAATTTTTCTTAAACTCTTAAAATTTATTTTATAATTAATTATCGGTCTCCAACTATTTTTATTACATTCTGATACATGTAATTCAAAACATCTTAAAAATGAATATAATTGTTTACATGTACAGCAAAAGTACTCGAAGAATTATTTTATATTATTTACAAATTAATTATTAAAGCTATCGCTTCAATTTTTTTATTTCTGTTTAAATATGTGTTTCGAAAGAATAAATTTTATGAAGGACGACTCTTTGATAAATTTATTGCATAGAAAATAACAGAGATAACTAATTATTAGTTTCGAACTATTTTTACTACAATATTTCGATATACGTGGTTCGAGTCATCTTTAAAATGAGTATAATTGCTTGTATCTACAGTAAAAGTACTCGAAGAATTATTTTGTATTATTTACAAATTAATTATTAAAGATTTCTGTTCAATTTTTTTTATTTCTGTTTAAATATGTGTTTCGAAAGAATAAATTTTATGAAGGACGACTCTTTGATAAATTTATTGCATAGAAAATAACAGAGATAACTAATTATTAGTTTCGAACTATTTTTACTACAATATTTCGATATACGTGGTTCGAGTCATCTTTAAAATGAGTATAATTGCTTGTATCTACAGTAAAAGTACTCGACGAATTATTTTGTATTATTTACAAATTAATTATTAAAGCTTTCGCTTCAATTTTTTTATTTCTGTTTAAATATGTGTTTCGAAAGAATAAATTTTACGATGGACGACTCTTTGATAAATTTATTGCATAGAAAATAACAGAGATAACTAATTATTAGTTTCGAACTATTTTTACTACAATATTTCGATATACGTGGTTCGAGTCATCTTTAAAATGAGTATAATTGCTTGTATCTACAGTAAAAGTACTCGAAGAATTATTTTGTATTATTTACAAATTAATTATTAAAGATTTCTGTTCAATTTTTTTTATTTCTGTTTAAATATGTGTTTCGAAAGAATAAATTTTATGAAGGACGACTCTTTGATAAATTTATTGCATAGAAAATAACAGAGATAACTAATTATTAGTTTCGAACTATTTTTACTACAATATTTCCATATACGTGGTTCAAGTCATCTTTAAAATTGCTTGTATCTACAGCAAAAGTACTCAAAGAATTATTTTGTATTATTTACAAACTAATAAAATTTCTGGTTTAATTTTATCTTATTTTTTTAATATTTATTTTGAAAGAATATGTTTTATAATGAATGACTCTTCCTTTTTTGTATTCAAATGACGTCACTGATAAAAACACAAATTCATACGTCTTACATATTAATCTTCAGATGACCTTAAATGATAAAAATGAAAATTGAAAAAATGAAAAATGTCTATCCATGTATATAATCCTACAAATTACCTAAGTTTTAAAATGCGTTAGAAAGAAAATAGTTAAGTATAGTATGTAAACTTAGTTATTTAAACGTCGTTATTAAATATATATTTGTCGATATTTGCTTCGTTCTGCATTTCCTATATTCCACAATATTTAACATCGAAGTTCTGGTAAATTGATGGAGAGCTTTGATTACTCGAAATAAGGTAAAGTAAACCGTATTCCGAGCCGACAGGCTCGATGGCGTACTACAACTTGTAAAATCTACTAAAGTTAATTGGAGTTTAAAAGTAATATTCGAAAGAACGCACAGTTTTAGTGATAGGAAGAGCAATTTAATTTATCGAGCTCGTGGAATACAATAAAGTGAAACAAATTCATCATTTACTATACTTGTAATTCTTGGTTAAACCCGAAAGAACAAAGACGTAGTTCATAAGGCGTAAATTAGTTGCAATTAATTTTGAAAAATTGAGAAATTGTGTAACTTTCATTTTTTATATTTTGATCAACAAGAACGAAAGAATATTTGCTTATTTTCTTTTCGTTTGTGAGAAATAGATATCTACATATACACGATCGATGGTATTGAACACTTCTGGGCCATTTTCGGGCCTAGTATACTGCGCATGCGCGAACGTGAGTGGGCCTACAGCGATAGTGCCTAGTGTCATGGCGTGTGGCGCTGTTTTCCGTGCTATGGCCATGTTCGTTACAAATATTGTTCACTTTTATCTTGAATATGCAATAAATCATTAATTATTACTGACAAAATGAAGTGTAACATCTTTCTAGCGTTCTAATTCCGACCTAACCTCGTCTAAACCCGAATTCTGACATTCTTCTTCTTCAAAAAAAAGAAAGAAATTGAAACGTATAATAGATCTTCGAACAAACGAAGTAAATAAAATCTGACTTCGAGAAACCGGTTTCGTATAATTAATAATATTATTCGTCTCAAAATAAAGACGATCTATAAAGTAACACCGATTCGTTCCATTTTTGTGAAATTTTTTCGGCCATCTTTGTATCATGCACAATAATTCCAAACGAATACTATTTAAAAGTATTCCTTTATTTTAATAATTTTGAATTAAATGTGTAATAGATTTTCCTTTGAACAAATGATCGGTAATAAGTGACATGGAAAATAAAATTTGACTTCCTGAAAGCCTCTTTTGAATAATTGTGGAATAAAAGGATTCGACGATCTATAAAATACGTAACTATACGATGAATGAATACCTAATGAGCCGTATCTGCGATCGTAGACGAGAGTAGTCTTGGAATACTCGAAGAAACAAGTTTTCCGTAATCGTGTGTGATTCATAGCACACATGACCTACGCGTGTAAATCTCGTCCGGTGACATTTACCATCCATGTATGTTGCTCGGTTTCCTGGCCACATACGTGTACCGGTCGCAATGCAAAATTTTTACGACGTTTCTCTGTAATTTTCGAAACTACCTGTCTATGAGACCAACCGCGACTGTCGTCGATTTGTTCACGTGATAATAAATAATCGTAAGAATTACCGTGTTCCTGATAACAGACGACGTGCTTCGCGAATCACAGCAGTTTGCTAAACGCTACGTGGCACGAGATGTTTCCAAAATGGCCGTGCAACGCGAGAGCAAGAAAATCGAGAAAAAATGAGCCGAAAACGCGGACACTTGTTCATTTTCGAAAAAATCGATAAAGATTCGTCAAGTACGCATGCACTTTGCTATACCGCAGTGGTGCGCAACCTTTCGTGTCACTGGGCCAAACAAAACAGTGTAAATTATGTATTTTTTAACTTTCACTTAATTTAAAATAGAAATATGAAAGAATTCATTTCGGTATCAATTTTACTATCTTTTGAACTCGAAATTATCGTTGATAGGTAAAACTAATTTTGAAAAAGTATAATGCAAAATGTTAATTATTGGAACGTCGTGTTTGATAGAAATTTCTATTAAAAGAAAATTTATTATCATAAAAATATTCCTGTCATACAGTATTAATATTATATTATGGAACTTACGTTTTACTGTGACAATTTCAAATTATACGTGAAATTCAGCTTAATGAACAACCTAATGCAATCTAATTTCTTTTTATTAACCTTTACGATTCCTCAGTTATTTTCACATGTAATGAATTTTTATTCAATGTTTCTTTGATAATTTTGTGCAAGCTTTGTACGCAGTATCGAAGATGACTAAAATTCCGAGTTTAAACGTTCATCGAACATTTTTTGCTCGCGTTTGCAAATCAAGTTGTTTTTGCTCCCCAAGTCTTTTGCATTGCATATATGTATTAAAATTCTGTTTACGTCCGAGTCTTATGAAATTAACATTCAACTTGTAGCCATGTTTCTAACATCCGTGTACTCCTCGGTTTCGAATCAGAAATGTATATCATTCTGACATAAAACGCAGTTGATCCTGTTGGTAAATCAGAGGAAACGGCTGAAGTAATTGCGACGAAATTCGAAACGTATTTACAAGATCTTAAAACCATGTTAAACGACGCCACAAAATTCTTACCGGACCGTAAGTACATAACGTGCTATATCTCGCTTATGGTTCATTTCACAGCAAAAATGCACATAACCGGTATTGTAGGGAATTAAATTTGGGAACTTTTGTGTCTCATAAACATTTTTGATAGAATCGATGGTAAAGGAGATATTTGAAGGTAAAGAATCATTTTACAGATAATTTTTCAAATAATTACGTCGATTGGTGTTCGGGTGTTAAACGCGGGTAAATTAGGTGGATTTCAGTGGTCACGAGATCCGGGGCGACAGTCGAATGTACAGAGCAATTGACAGCGCGTAAACGGGTAACCGGGAAAAATTATATTCTCGCTGGGAGCGTGCACCGAGTGCTCTGCAAAAAAATATGAAATCTCAGGGAGGTAAGTGGTTCAACCGTTTGCATCCGTTGCGAAGTTCTACTTTCTATCAGAGTGGGAGAAAGATACGCTCTCGCGCGAGTCGACCAGAGGGAGAGAGAGAGATACGTACGCTCGGTGGAAAAGGAGAGGCGAAACACAGAGGGAGAAGGTAAAGGTTGAGGTAAAAACGGCGCCGACAATGCGCTCCAGCATTATGAAACTTGAAATCGAAATAGCGTGCGAGAACACGTACCGTGAGTACGTACTTGACGTCAAAGACGTAATAACTTGGAAGAACTCATTCTCGCAAATGCGTCTGCTCCGTATGTAACATAACCTTCGGGCACTTACGCGTAGTCGCGAATCTTGGTCCCTTTATGTTCGAGGATTTGTCAGTCGGGCGAAAAATGTAATATTAGAGTGTAGCAAAAAAAATATTACGCTTTTCTGGCACCTTTCCTTCCTGGTGTTCTTAAACCGTCTCAACGAAATTTATACGGGGATGTTGGTGGTTCTAATGGAGGAATCTAAACACTTTGTTAATGAAAGTGAAAATGGGTCGAATAGGTGACTATTAAGGAACAAATATAATTGAATGATCATTGAGTAGTCTGAAACTCTCGTTGCAGCGTATTATATAATTGTTATTTTGTTTTTAATAATAATAGTAATAATGCAAAGAAATAATTATGAATTTAATGTATTTGGTTCTAATTATTGAAATTAAATTCATTTATTTTGGGTCGAATGATTTCGTACTATAGGTAGTTGAAATCAATTATAGACTTGTTATTAAAGATGAACAAATATAGCCTATTAAACAAAAATAGAAGGGAAGAAAATATTGGTTATTTTATTGATTTGTCGAATTCTATTATAATTGTAAAAATATCTTTGCTAATAGAGCATGAGGTTGAGAAGGAATTAAGAGAACAAAAATAGAAGGGAAGAAAATATTGATTATTTCGATTGGATTTGGTTTTTTAAAATTTCCCCCTTATTTGTCGGATTATATTATAATTGTTAAAATATCTTTGTTAATAAAGCATTTTTTGTTAAAAAAGAATTAAGAGAAAGAAAGCAGAATCATTATTTCATATTTTATAGTCGAAATTTGGCGATGATTCTTAAAATGAACACGTGACGTGATTCGTAAGTTGAACATTTCTATCCCATCCAACTGAGGAGATCTCTCTTGGAGCCAGTCAAGCGTGAAACACAATGCTTTATTTAGCAAATAAAAATAATTCTTAAAATGAACACCATTCAAGATTCGTAAGTTGAACATTTGAGTGTATAAGACGACATTTAAAAAATGATACTGTACGATCACTGTATATAAATATCTGCTAGTGTGGAATTTCTTTTTCACTCTACGAAAGTTGAAAATGCCAAATCCATATTCATTTTAGGAATCATTACTGTTATCGAAGAAGCGTGAGCATTTTGAAAATTGACACAAGAATTAGACGACATAGTATCCCACACAAGGGAAGATAATATTAGTAACTATCTCGATTAGATTCAGTTGTTTAAAATTTGCCTCTTATTTATCGGATTATATTAGAATTTTAAGAATTTCTTTGCTAATAAAGCATGAGTTTAAGAAAGAATTGAGAGAAAGAAAGCAGAATCATTATTTCATATTTTATAGTCGAAATTTGGCGATGATTCTTAAAATGAACACCTGACGTGATTCGTAAATTGAACATTTCTATCCCACCCAACCGAGGAGATCTCTCTTGAACACAATGCTTCATTTCAAAACAGAAAAACAGGGTTAACTAGAGCAATTATTCTTAAAATGAACCACTGACGTGTTTCGTAAGTTGAACATTTCTATCCCACCCAACTGAGATCTCTCTTGGAACCAGTCAAGGATGAAACACAATGCTTTATTTCAAAACAGAAAAACAGGGTTAACTAGAGTATTGATTCTCAAAATGAACACCTGAGGTGATTCGTAAATTGAACACTTCTATCCCACCCAACTGAGATCTCTCTTGGAACCAGTTAACCGTGAAACACAATGCTCTATTTCAAAACAGAAAAACAGGGTTAACTAGAGCAATTATTCTTAAAATGAACCACTGACGTGTTTCGTAAGTTGAACATTTCTATCCCACCCAACTGAGATCTCTCTTGGAACCAGTCAAGCATGAAACACAATGCTCTATTTCAAAACAGATAAACAGGGTTAACTAGAGCAATGATTCTTAAAATGAACATGCAGACGTGATTCGTAAGTTGAACAGTATCTCTGTACGTAAATATCCCTTGATGTCGAATTTCTTTTCCACTCTACGAAAGCTTAAAATGTCAACTCCATATTCATTTTAAGAATCATTACTCTATCGAGGAAGCATGAGCAGTTCGATAATTGATACAAAGGTCAAACGACATACGTAGCATCCCAAAACAAGAAAACTATTCGTATTAGATTCAGCTTTTTAAGATTCGGGGATGCACGAGCGAAATGAACGAGAATTCAGGCAAGTGAGGAGAGAAAATCGACTCTAAATAATGGCAAGTTCACGGGACAACTATACTTCCGTAAAATTGTACACGATGGCTATTATTAACACGTCCGCGGGTACCGCGCATGCGAGGTTCATGCATATTGCATTTTGTCAGCGCGGCGCAAGTAATAAAGAAGGATTATCATAATGAAATTCATTTTCAGTTATGTGTGTACGCGATGTACGTGCAGTGGGAAGCACATATGCTGACTGGCTGGTAAGGATATACGGTTGACCGTGAGAGGACGTCTCCGTCTCTCTTTTCCTTGCACGCCTAGTCCTCGTTACGGTTGCCAGGCCGCGGAAACGCAAGAAGCTACACACACGGAAACGTACGTGCACGTGTGCACGCGACCTCCAGCAATTCCGTTGTAGAGTGCAGCCGGTGTATGCATCGCGAAGAACCGGACAGTTTCTCCGCACGATGATCCGCCGCTGGCCGCGACAGAAGTCCTTCAACGTACACACTTCCGCTAGAGGCTGTCGATAATTGGAAGTCGTTCCACTTCTTTGCTTCTGCCAACTCTCATCTTGGAATGCGACCGACCCGGCTCTACACCGACACGTGTGGCGTAATACACGCGCCGGGAGAAGGTACAATGAACTTCTTCGCTGAATAGATACACCCGTAGGTATCAGCGCGGATTAAAAGGGTGGATGGGAGGATGCAACGTGGCATCCTTTTTCTCCAACCTTTCTACAAACGTAAACTCTTCCTACAACGCCATATTTGAAATTCGTCAAATTCGTCAAATGGTTCAACGCGTGAACGTAACTCGAATATCCAAATTTAGAAAAATGTTGTGAGCTTTTGTCGTTTGGAAAATATTTAAAAGTACCGCCATAGGTTGGTTGACAAGATGGCGTCGAAAACTTAAGTCCAGTCGCTGTGTAGGTACACGACGATTTGGAAAAGGGGGGCGGAAAGCGAGGAGGAATGCCAAAAATGTTGAACCCACGAAACTCTATCTGCAGGTTCGTCGGATCGTGATTAAGAGAAGTGGTAAGGGGGGGTTAGGGAAAAAGTAGAGGTGGAATGCCAAAAAAGCTGACCCCTGTAAAACCATACCTACAAGACTGCTGGATCGTAATTAAGAGAAGGGGGGACGGAGTGGAAGAGAAAGGAAAGGGGGGAATGGCGAAAGAGCTGAATCGATTCGATTTAAAAATCAGCGTTCGAAAATCTACTGGGTGGAGCACGTAAATGGGACCGTCTCGTTGACTGTAAATAATGATCTTAATCGTCGTTCGTTCATCGTGTGATTCAAATGGGAATAGAATTTCCCGATTATTAGTAGTTGTTTCGGATGTTTCGACCGTCGCCATCGATTTTCCGTTTGTATGGAAATCTGTTTCGTTTCTTACGACGGACGAGGATGATATTGAAATAAATTTAATTACGTTAAATGACACGACCTTTAACTGACATTTAAGGATACAGAACCAGTGTATTCTGATCGTTACTTTGCACGGTAATAAGAGAGAAGACAGAGTCATCGTTTACGAAACACGTGGTTGACAAAGAAAAAAACGATATACAAGTCTTGAGGATACTTGTCGACAGGTTTTTAATCATTGTGTAATGGACGACAGAAATTTTTAAGCAAGAATGTGAAAGTCGTGGCTTGAGGACAGTATTTTTCTACACTAAATTATTATAAAATTGGCACGTTCCATTATTCATATAAATTTTTTATTGAAAGTGGAATTGATAATTATATTATATCTTTCTTTTGCAGATTAAGCAACAATTGTTGAAAATAATTTTTATTCTGATGAATAGTCATTTAGTTATAATTGTATATATTACAATTAAAGAAGATATAAGAACCATATTGATATAATGTAATTTGAAAAAATTCTAAAATTGAAATTTAATAAATAATCGTGTTAGAAGTGAATGTTACAATATATTTTAAATAAATTAAGACTATGGCATATTTTTCAATATTTTTATAATTTGAAATAATTAGTTTTCAAATCGTGATTTATTACATAATCATCCAAGAATTGAATCAAACTAATTTTTTAAAAATTAAACTGACTAAAACTACGCTATATTTTCCAATACTTTTATAATTTGAAAAAATTAGTTTTAAAATCGTGATTTAATACATAATCGTGCAAGAATTGAATGATACTGTATTTTTAAAATAAACTAAGACTATGCTATATTTTCCAATATTTTTATAATTTCTAAAAATTAGTTTTAAAATCGTTATTTAATACATAATCGTGGAAGAATTGAATGATACTGTATTTTTTAAATAAACTGACCAAGACTATGCTATATTTTCGAATATTTATATAATTTGAAAAAATTAGTTTTAAAATCGTGATTTAATACATAATCATCCAAGAATTGTATCAAACTAATTTTTTAAAAATTAAACTGACTAAAACTACGCTATATTATCCAATATTTTCATAATTTGAAAAAATTAGTTTTAAAATCGTGATTTAATACATAATCATCCAAGAATTGAATCAAACTAATTTTTTAAAAATTATACTGACTAAAACTACGCTATATTTTCCAATATTTTTGTAATTTGAAAAAATTAGTTTTAAAATCGTGATTTAATACATAATCATCCAAGAATTGAATGTGATTATTTTTTTAAAAATTAAACTGACTAAAACTACGCTATATTTTCCAATACTTTTATAATTTGACAAAATTAGTTTTAAAATCGTGATTTAATATATAATCGTGCAAAAATTGAATGATACTGTATTTTTGAAATAAACTAAGACTATGCTATATTTTCCAATATTTTTATGATTTGAAAAAATTAGTTTTAAAATCGTGATTTAATACATAATCATCCAAGAATTGAATCAAACTAATTTTTTAAAAATTATACTGACTAAAACTACGCTATATTTTCCAATATTTTTGTAATTTGAAAAAATTAGTTTTAAAATCGTGATTTAATACATAATCGTGCAAGAATTGAATGATACTGTATTTTTTAAATAAACTAAGACTACGCTATATTTTCCAATATTTTTGTAATTTGAAAAAATTAGTTTTAAAATCGTGATTTAATACATAATCGCGCAAGAATTGAATGAAACTATTCTTTTTAAATTAAACTGACTATAACTACGCTATATTTCTCGATATTCTAATAACAATAAACAGTTGCAAATGCGTGAAAAGACAGGTAAGGTATACCGAAAGAATTATGGCGATTTCACTTGCAAACCTCGGCTCGAATGGCTGCAATTCTACAGGTATTTAACGCGGTCACATGGTTACGCGATAGAGCAGATGCGCATCGTGTTTCCATCGCGATCGAAACACGCGAATTGAATTTTAAAAATTCACCGAGAACCCGATACGCGATTACGCTGTAAACCGAGGCGATCCACATAATTTGTTAAACGACCGTTCCATCGATTTAATCCGATGCGTTCGCTTAACGATCGCACAGCGTTTTATCGTAATTTTCCGCGTCGCGCGGGAAACCGGCAAGAAACGACTGATTAAGAAAACATCGACGTAATAGACGATCCCTTATTAGTTTCTAGCTCGCCTTCTGCGTCTTGAGGTTGCATAATGAGATTGGTTTCCTCTCCGTTCATCGATAGACAAGAAAAAAAAAAAATAAAGACCCCCTTCATACAGTCGGTGAAAAAAGTTTTCCTGCGTTAAACCTTCGATATTCGAATCTTCTATCTATCGAAAGAACAACAATCTATAGAGTAAATAAACTAAAATTACGGATTTATGATATAACATGTGTCTCTTTGATCTCACAAAATATTCTTAATTTGTTTTTTTGCTTAATTAACTCTGTCAATCTTTTCTCATTAATTTGAATTTTTTTTAATGGAATTCGTGTTTATAGAATTTTATTGTGATTTCGGTTTAGTTTTTAAAACATTTTTATTCGATACGTAATGTTTTCGTGTTTCTATCTCAAGTTTATTTCAAATCGTATCGACAAGATTGAAATTAAAATAATTTTATTAATTCTTTTACAATGTATGCTTTTTTTGGAGGCCATTTTTGAAGCGCTCTACTTTAAAGTACTTTTAAAAATATCTAAATATAGTGTTTTATTCGCATTTTGTTAAATAGCATAGAGGTTTTTTATTAAATAATTAAGGTATAATAGAGAGTAAAAAATCAATTATTAAAATTGATTAAATTTAGAAAATAAGTACATTAATTTATAAGCAAATATTCCCCCTGAAATGTCAAATCAAAGTTTTTCAATAATCATTTCTGTTATAAACAAGATATTGCTATTTAATATATAGAAGAGTGACGAAAGTATAATAACAGTGTTTTTCAATTTGTTTCGAAAAACCATAATTGAATCACCAAAATTAATATCCAACATTTCCACGTAGCTTGACACGAGTGTTTAAACATAATCGATGACACTATGGATTAAAATGTTTATATCCACATTTCAGAAGAAAATTCACTAATTTTGCAGAAAAATTGAATCTCAAAGGGTCGTTTACCTTTTCATCAAGATAACCACCCAAAATTTAAAATTGAATACAATGAAATTCTCATGAAATAGTCTTATGGTATAGAAAAAAATTATTGAATAATAAGAAAAAATTAATTTTAAAATTAAAATCTAATTTTTAATTGGATAGTAAAAATTAACTATATAACGACCCAAAATTTAAAATTGATTACAATGAAATTATTATGAAATAGTCTCATGGTATAGAACAAAATTATTGAATAATAAGAAAAAATTAATTTAAAAATCAAAATTATATCTAATTTTTAATTGAATAGTAAAAATTAACTATAACGATAATTTAAAATCGATTATAATGAAATTCTTATGAAATATTCTTATAATATAGAAAAAAAATGATTGAATAATAACAAAAAATTAATTTAAAAATTAAAATATAATTTTTAATTGGATAGTAAAAATTAACTATATAACAATAATTTAAAATTGATTACAATGAAATTCTTATGAAATAGTCTCATGGTATAGAAAAAAATGATTGAATAATAAGAAAAAATTAATTTAAAAATTCAAATTATATCTAATTTTTAATTGGATAGTAAAAATGAACTATAACGATAATTTAAAATTGATTACAATGAAATTCAAAGTACATAGCAAAGAGGCTAAGTGATTATTATATAATATCGCCAAACAATTCTTTTAACCCTATTTAACCCTCGTCTGAATAAAAAAAAATGTTTTTCATCCCCAAAGAACATTAATTTCCAGAACAGTCGAGTAATTAAAACTCCTGTTTAAGAATCACCTTTTTGCACCCGATCGTCGACTTTTAATAAATTAATTTTGCTTCGAAAATACCGTTAACATTTACGTATTCCTTTGAGCGTTTAAAATTACAGTTTAGAGTAATTAAAATTCTCTGTTTAAGAATCACCTTTTCGACCTTCAATAAATAAATTTTGCTTCGAAAATAAAACGTCGCGTCTTCCAAGCGATATAACGTTAACATTTATGCATCCTCCTCGTCGTTTAAAATTGTAGAACGTTGAAGAAATGCTAATGACATGCACGGGGAGTCTTTTTGCCGACTGTATGCGCCATTGTTCGCAAAGAACGAGAGTCGGGCGTCGATGAATTCCTCCGCGTACTATCGGCGATAAATAGTTTCGTTCGCTGGTACGCATATTTAACAGACACCCGTCGTAGCTCGCGGTGCGACTCGTTTATGCACTTGAACTTTAAGTGCATCGTCGCGTTATACCGGTTTAGAGAAGTAGAATTTGAAGAATACTCGCGTTAACGAGCAAAAACGAATTAACCGAGGCGAGATACGGCCGGTACCAGTTTTTACCGAGCAAGGACAACGAGAATTAAACGATGATCGATGGAATTTCTCGTTACACCTGACGATCTGCATTTGCTCCGCGACCGCGTCGATTCTTCGAAAAGAAAAGAAAACCGGAAACGCGGAGAAAATCGAGAGAAACGAAATGTAAGAGATCGTACGTTGTGTGTTAGAGCGATCCAGCACGACAATGATGAGTCAACGTCGAACGAACCGTTTCCTTGGTGACTTCATACGTCTTTCGCGGATTGCTAACTACACGGTACACGCGGAATCGCTAATTATGTACCGTTATCGGTTCAACGGCGTTCACGTGCCGCGTGTTTGCCAGACGGAATATTCCTCGCGCTGGAATCCAAATAATGATATATTATTGCCGGCGTTTAATTGTAATCGCGGAAATTACGTTCCGCGCGAAATAGATGAAATACTCTAGACGTTCTCTAGGGAGAATCCGCGTTGAACGAACTTGGCAACTTTGCGTTCGAACCGCCTCGAGTATCTTCGTCAGCCGACTTCCGGGAATACACCGTCATTAAGGCACCAACATTCGATTAAAAGAAGAATTTAATCGCCAGAGTAGAACTGTATTGCTCGTAAAAACAGTGAAAATTAGTAATGTTATCGAATGCAAGTCGAGTTGTTTGCTAAAGAAATTTCTTTGCTTTCATCGACTCGTATTGCACGATAAATTGCATTATGATATCGTGTTAAACTTACGAAATCGGATGGTTTATTCTATATTTATAGTTGTTTTTGTACATAGAATTTCACCCTTTTTAATTGTACAATGATTCGTAAAATGAACAAGTGATTCGTAAAATGAACAAGTGTTTCGTAAATTGAATATTCCTATCCCTCCCAACTTTGTTTCATAAATAAAACAATTCGTTATAAGCAAATGGGATTTGTTTTGAATTAAACATATCCAAACAGAAAAGCAGAGTTAACCACAGTAAATGATTCGTAAAATGAACAAGTGATTCGTAAATTGAATATTCCTATCCCTCCCAACTTTGTTTCGTGAGTAAAACAATTCGTTATAAGCAAATGGGATTTGTTTTGAATTAAACATATCCAAATACAAAAGCAGAGTTAACCACAGTAAATGATTCGTAAATTGAATATTCCTATCCCTCCCAACTTTGTTTCGTAAAGTACTATAAACTGTATTGTCCGTAGAAACATTGAAAATTAGTAATGTTATCGAATGCATCGAAGTCAACTATACAATGATTCGTAAAATGAACAAGTGATTCGTAAATTGAATATTCCTATCCCTCCCAGATTTGTTTCGTAAATAAAACAATTCGTTATAAGCAAATGGGATTTGTTTTGAATTAAACATATAAAAACAGAAATGCAGAGTTAACCACAGTAAATGATTCGTAAATTGAATATTCCTATCCCTCCCAACTTTGTTTCATAAAGTACTATAAACTGTAATGCCCGTAGAAACATTGAAAATTAGTAATGTTATCGAATGCATCGAAGTCAACTATACAATGATTCGTAAAATGAACAAGTGATTCGTAAATTGAATATTTCTATCCCTCCCAACTTTGTTTGGTAACGTACTATAAACTGTATTGTCCGTAGAAACATTGAAAATTAGTAATGTTATCGCATGGATCGAAGTCAACTATACAATGATTCGTAAAATGAACAAGTGATTCGTAAATTGAATATTCCTATCCCTCCCAACATTGTTTCATAAAGTACTATAAACTGTATTGTCCGTAAAAACATTGAAAATTAGTAATTTTAACGAATGCAAGTCGAGTTGTTTGCAAAAAAAATTTCTTTGCTTTTATCGACTCGTATTGTACGATAAATTACATTATGATATCGTGTTAAACTTACAAATTCGAATGCTTTATTCTATATTTATAGTTGTTTTTGAACATAGAATTTCACCCTTTTTAATTGTACAATGATTCGTAAAATGAACAAGTGATTCGTAAATTGAATATTCCTATCCCCCCCAACTTTGTTTCGTAAAGTACTATAAACTGTATTGCCCGTAGAAACATTGAAAATTAGTAGTGTTATCGAATGCATCGACATCAACTATACAATGATTCGTAAATTGAATATTCCTATCCCTTCCAACTTTGTTTCGTAAAGTACAATAAACTGTATTGCCCGTAGAATCATTGAAAATTAGTAATGTTATCGAATGCATCGAAGTCAACTATACAATGATTCGTAAATTGAATATTCCTATCCCACCCAAATTTGTTTCGTAAATAAAACAATTCGTTACGAGCAAATGGGATTTATTTTGAATTAAACAGATCCAAACAGAAAAGCTGAGTTAACCATAGTAGTGATTCTTAAAATGAACACTGGACGTAATTTGTAAGCTGAACGATATCATTGTATATAACTATTTGCTGTCGAATTACTACTCCAACTTTGTATCGTAAATAAAACAGTTCGTAATCAACAAATAGGATTTGTTTTATGATTCTTAAAATGAACACTAGACGTAATTTGCAAACTGAACGATATCGTTGTATATAACTATTTGCTGTCGAATTACTAGTCCGCTATTCCTTCCAACTTTCCTAAATAAAAAAAGTTCGAAATGTGCAAATGGGATTCGTTTTATGATTCTTAAAATGAACACTGGACGTAATTTGCAAGCTGAACGATATCATTGTATATAACTATCTGCTGGTGTCGAATTCCTCCTCAGCTGTCTAAAAGTCGAAACAACGTTCATTTTAAGAATTATTACTGTAAATCGATCGCAGAACGTCGCATATCATCGTATATATCATATATATCGTTGGATACAAATATTTGCTAGTGTCAAATTCCTCCTCAGCTGTATAAAAGTCGAAACAACGTTCATTTTAAGAATCATTACTGTAAATCGATCGCAGAACGTCGCATATCATCGTATATATCATATATATCGTTGTATATAACTATTTGCTAGTGTCGAATTCCTCCTCAGCTGTCTAAAAGTTGAACATGCCAACCCTGGAGCGACGTTCATTTTAAGAATCATTACTGTACATCGATCGCAGAACGTCGTATATCATCGAGACGAAATTATTTCGCGGATTTCTGTCACTACGTCGTTATCTCTCGCATACTGTACGTTCTTGTAACCATTTTAACGTCAGACCACCGACTACGCGACGGATTGAGCGAATGAAGAAACAAAAGGCGGAAAAGGGGGAGATAATGGAGGACGGGACTTATGATTGGTTCTAAATGAATTCCCAACTAACCAATTCAATTCCGATTTCCACGCGCGATATGCGCTCGACTATTCATAATTACTCGATAGTTAGCGGCCACAGGGGTCGAAGTTTATGGCTTCGCAACTCGCCGGTAATTGGATTGTCTGTCGACTGACCGAACGCTTCCATAATTCTTTGTACGCAGCACAGAATCGAAATAGCGATTGCCCTGTACATTGAACCGGTTACGCGCGTACATTTTTTTACAACGTCGAATAGTACGCGAACGATTCCCCGCAGTAAATAAAATATCGTTCCATTTTGAAATTTTAACGCGTCTCGGATTCCACTCATTATACACGGCCAATCCACCGACGCGTTAATTAATATCGATACCTATCAATTTTATAGAACCGTGTTATAGCATCGTACAGTTACCAGACCAAGTTGTTATCGATTTATCGACAATTTTTGTAATATGCAGTCCGAATAACAATTACTTTCGTAAGAGGGATTTTCTGACAATTTTCGTGCCACGGACGCAATATAAACAAAAGGTATCATCGAGATATCGATACAACGACAATAGAAGTAATTTCTGACTGAAATGTTGCTCATAGTTAACACACACAATAGTTAATCTTTTATCTACCTGATCCGCCCCCGATAACGAGATTATCTCTATTCTCGGTATTTGTTTTTATTTATTTATCCAGGATTCCGGATGTCAGTTATCATTTGAATCGAGCCGTTCAAAAATGATGGAAAATTGAACAAATATTAACATCAAATACCGTCGATGGGACAATATAATTAATTATTATCTGTATCGATTTCGAGACATTTCAATTCGGTATATTTTCGAACTTAATTTTTAGGTCATACTCGGTGAAAAATATTATAAATCGGAAATTTAGGTGACAACTGAAAAGAGGCTAATACGCGAATTAACAATTCCGTGGTATAAGATTTAACAAGCGATTCGGTATTTACACCGTCAGCCATCTTTAGAATATTTAGAGTGCGCCATTAATCACTATGATCACGTGAAGATGATTCTCCGTGAAAAAGTGAATGAAAAACGAAGAATAAATTTTTTCGTACGATGCTTCGTTTTCAAGATAATTGAATTTGAAAATCTGTCGGTGCTCTATTGCGCCCGCGCGCCCCATGAATATTCAAACTCGATTTCTTCGAAAACAAAGCCTCGTACGAAAAAAATTCATTACACGTTTTCGACTTATTTTTTCACGTTCTTTCCGGCTGTGTCATAATTTTCGGGATAATTATCCCTACAAGCTTAAATCGAAAAATTGTCGCTTTTTCTGTTAATATTTTAATTGGAAATAGTAAATAATATATAAAACAAGCGAAAAATAATTTGAAATATTTTAAATCTACTGATCTTAGTACTGTAATAATATTTAAAAAAAAACTCCAATGACTCGTCGACGTATCAAAATATCTTCCCTGATAAATACGAAAATATTATTTTTGATCTCTGTTACATCGTAACTGGCTTTTAAAGGATGTTTTCTTCAGCGATCAGCGAAATTGCTCGCTTTTCTCATTCGTCGATCTCGTTATGAGTCTGTTTAACCGATCGTTTTTTACGTAGGTGTTATCCCCGTCGTCTCCGGCGGCGCGAATCGAAGCGTTAATACGAGAAGTTTAGCGTGAAAAGTTTCACGAAATTACATTACGCTGAAAAGTTTTCACGCCTTATTAAGATCTTGTTAGACGAACAACGGAGCAACGTTTTAAGGATACTTTCATTATCTCTCCTTCTCTGGAAAACACGCAACGATTTCGCTCTTCACGGACGTTTAATATCGCATTATAACGTAGTTTACGACATATTTTGAAGATAACGTTCGGATATTTCTCCCTCGGAACGTCGTTACAAACCCCGCGTTTCACGCGACAACGTTCGTAATAAAATGTGCCTGTAATTGTATCACAGCTTCTGTCCGCTCATTATTAATAAGTGACGGTTTTAATTTGAAATTTATTCCTATATAATAATATATATATTATTGTCTGCGTTTCAGTTTTCCTCTCGCTTCTTCAGAGAAATAGAATTTCTCTCTGTCATTGTTCCAATAACGGTTGAAATTGTCAATGGAAAATTTATTTATCGCTCGTTTTGAGTATCTTGACAATCACGTGGTGAATAGGTCACTCACGCCCTCTAATTTCTATGCATCAAGTTGAAATTTATCTTATTTTATTTTATACTTGCTACTGCAAGCTCCTTTCTACTTAATAACAGCAGTTATTTGAGAAATTAATTTTAACCCTCGCATTTAGGGGTGAAAAATATATACTTTACTTAATCATATCAACTTTTGAATAAAATTAGAAATATAACTGTACACGTATGTTAACAAGGTTATTTATCGATTAGTGGTTCTCAATTTTCAAATCTGCCGCCATGTTATCGCAATATGGCGCCACATATCTGACCAAATTAAAATACAGCACATTCTTATATTTGTACACTTATTTTAGTGCACATGTATGTAAGTTAACAGAGTAATTTATTAATTACTTCGAATCACAATCGTGGTTGTCACTTTTCAAATCTGCCGCCATGTTATTGCAATATGGCGCCACATATCTGATCAAATTAAAATACAGTATATTGTTATGTTTGTACACTTGTTTTAGTGCACATGTATGTAAGTTAACAGGGTTATTTATTGATTATTTCGAACTGTGATCGTGGTTCTCAATTTTCAAATCTGCCGCCATGTTATCGCAATATGGCGCCACATGTCTGACCAAATTAACCTTTTACACTCCGAATTATATTTCAATTTTGTTACCCAGCAGCTCCCAACGACTTTAACTGTTTTATTTGAAATTTACCTGTTAAAATATCTGTTTTATTTGCACTGTTGTTGCATTTTGTAACTTTCGAGTGTACGATATCTCTTTGTTTTAGACTTAAAAAAGAGCTCCTGAGAGAAAAATTGATGTCGAATCACACTCGACATAGGAGTGCAAAGGGTTAAAATACACTATATTGTTCCTTTTGTTTAATTACATATTTCTTTAAGCCTTCATGTATGTCAAACAAATTCATTTTAAACGTTTTAAACCCCTTTTTAAACATGAAGTTCCTTTTCCAATATTTCGGTAGAAAGAAACTGGATTACCGTTTCACTTTTTTCTTAAATTTCATTTTGAAAAATTAAAATCACTTGTTCTCGATTTTATTAAGCGTAGAACGAGTTTTGTTCAACTATTCTACCCAATGTCGCGGAAAGATCGCTTCCTCCGATCAGCCATATTGTTGCTAATTGTCAATTTACGTCCATCGGACGGTAATTTGATTTTGATTGCCTGGAACACTGAAAAACATTTGAAAAACAACGTCCAAGCGATGCGACGTAATTTGAAAATTACGCGCCCGTTCAATTTTGCGACGAAACTGCAAAGTTATACCGATTATAAAGTTAAAGGATTAAAATTTGATTTTATCCGGAGAACGGAAATTTATATGTTGTCGTGCATGATACGCATGATTAGCGTACGAGATTTTAGTGTCACGTTTCCTCTGCTCGTCCCTGTGTGTTTCGTTGGAACGATTCGCTATGAAAAGCCCTAATTTTACCACTTATTTCCACGAACGAACCTCGAAGACGTATTGCGAAGCCACATAATCACGAAAATATACTCCGCGTACTTTGAGGAGCGCTATACGCGCCACATTTCTATATTATTGTAGCAGATAGTTACGTAACGCGTTTATGCAATGCCGCATTAATTTTATTATATGTCGTAAGTCCACTGAAATTGGTCTTCAGTCGCGAACCGATGTGCAAACTTGTGTCGCTTTAAAGCGACTGGTGTACGTATGCAACTTTATTACATTTAATGCTCCTTTGGGTCTAAATAGAGATTTCACCCTTCGTGTGCTAGTTTCTTCGTCAAAGTATCGTTCGAACGACAGCCAACGAATCACGACGTATATTAAATTGCGTTTGAATGGAAGTAAACATTTATAATTGCCTCTGTAATGAGAAAACGATTGAAAAAAGGTTTTTTAGAATAATCGTTGGTAATGAATAAATTGAAGAATTATCAAATTTTTCCAGTAAAGTTATTTGTGGTTATATTACACACATGAATATTAATAGGAGATTCTGGGGGCCAAAATAAGACGAAAATCAAGAAAAAGTTATTAAAAAATTAAATTAAAAAGTTTCAAATCAATCTGGAAAAATTATTTTCCGTTGCAGGGGTCAAATACGTACATTTTTGGTGAATAGATATACCCCCGAATTTCGACGCGTTTTTGAGAAAAAAATTCGAGTAGCTGGATTATTTCGACAAAATTAAAAAATTTCAAATCGTTTTAAAAAAAATATTTTTGGTTCCGGGGGTCAATTATAGTAATTTTTGGTGAACAGACACACCTCCGACATCCTAACCAGTTTCGAGAAAAAAATTCAACAAGTGGACAATTTCTCGACAAAATTAAAAAATTTCAAATTGTTCTAAAAAAATTATTTTTAGTTGCAGGGGTCAATTACAATCATTTTTGGTGGACAGACATACCCCCGAATTCCTACGGACTTTCGAGAAAAAAATTCAACAAGTGGATAAATTTCTCGACAAAATTAAAAAATTTCAAATTGTTCTAAAAAAAATATTTTTGGTTCCGGGGGTTAATTCTAGTAATTTTTGGTGAAAAGACACACCCCCGAAATCCTAACCAGTTTCGAGAAAAAAATTCAACAAGTGGACAAATTTATCAGCAAAATTAAAAAATTTCAAATTGTTCTAAAAAAATTATTTTTAGTTGCAGGAGTTAGTTACAATCATTTTTGGTGAATACACATACCCCCGAAATCCTACCCATTTTCGAGATAAAAATTCGAGTAGGTACTGAAATTATTAGACGAAATTAAAAAATTTCAAATTATACTAAAAAATTTATATTTGGTTACAGGGATCAATTACAATCATTTTTGGTCAATAGACATACACCCGAAATTCTATCCACTTTTGAGAAAAAAATTCTGAGGTTTGGAATGGTTCGAAATTTCATGCAAATCTTTGAAATATTATAACTCCTGAACGGATTGGACAATTTTAATGTTTCAAATGGCAAACGACGTGTATTTTAGTGGAGAATATGTAAACATCCCAAGAATATTCGAAAAGTTGTTCCTTTACACCGTGAAGTTAGAAAAACCTCATAAAAATGACCCAATCTTCGAACGTCCATAATTCCTAAAATAGTAAACATATCTCGATGAAATTTGGTATGGAAGCAGAGCTCATGGATACCTACAAAAAAGTACTAAACAAAATTTTCATAGGACATCAAACAAATTTGTTAAAAATGAAAAACGATTTTTTAAGAAAAACTGAAATTTTTCGGCGAAAAAAAAAATTTCAAATCGCGTTAAAAAAATTATTTTTACCTGGTGCGGTCAATTCCAATCAATTTTGGTCAATAGACATACCTCCAAAATGTTACATACTTTCGAGAAAAAAATTCGAGTAGATACTGAAATTTTTCGGTGAAATCAAAAAATTTCAAATCGTTTCAAAAAAATTATTTTCGGTTGCAGGGGTCAATTACAATAATTTTTGGTGAATAGACATACCCCCGAAATTCTACGTACTTTCGAGAAAAAAATTCTTTACCGAAAATATATCGCGTGCTCCGAAATGTTTCCCCGGAATTTAAAAGTGAATAACTTTTTAACGAAGCCTCTATCAACAAATTAGTATTCTTGATTATCGTCTTATTTTTGCCTCTAGAATCTCTCATTAAAATTTTTCCCAGGTGTGGCCGATCATCCTGCTATTATTTTGTGTTAATAATAACCAATAATATTTTGAATGCATATTCAATGTTTGCACAGATGCAAACAGTATCGGTATTACATTGAAAGTCTGAAATCCTCTATGCAAGCTATATTCCTTTTATCTGACTTTTCACTAGAGAGCTAAAGAAAATTAGATGTTAAAGAAAATGATTCCAGATAGGATACCTGAATTTTAACGAAGATGAAAAAAAGAAATTCAATGACAAATCGTGGATGTAGTGGTGTCCAATTGCATAGAAACACAGTTCCATTTTCGTGGACAATTTGAAGGGTTTGATCTGGCAGTCAACGTATTGACAAGTGAATTTCAATATGTTTGGACCAAACTTATTTTCTCAAATATTAAAACTAGATAGAATTAATTATTCAACGACAGTAATTGTTCCAATGAACGAAATACAGTGATCCCTCGTTAACGTTCGTTGGTTTGAGGGAGATGTACCCTCTGATTCTCAAAATTGCTAATTGCGATCTATGTCAGGCTTGGTAGTTTTCTAAGCAAAAGTGAGAAACATTGAGAATGAGTAAAACAGAGATGTTCAATCCTTGTCTATTCTACAGATTCTAAAATGATTCAGAAACCAAAGTACACATGTAGCTTTTTCACAAACTGAGTGATTTTCGTATGACCCAAAAATAGAGAAATTTAAAAATGAATTAAATGATAAACTATCCTAGTACCCAATTGTCTGTAAACGAAGTTTCGTTTCTCTGGACAATTTGAGGGGTTCGAGCAGTCAGTTGACGCATCATGTTCGGATCTTCCAAGCCCTGAAACTGTATCTCCGTTTCTGTAATTCCCCGTTGCATCTATTGATTTTCAAACGCGTATAACGTCCCTTCAGCTTCGACTTAAATGCAAGTTGCAGGTACCTACGTAGTTCCAAGGGGGAAGAAAAGTTCAATCGTAACACGTCCTTTCCAACGATACATCGCAACTTATCTAGGACACTAGGCGCCCAGGTACTTCGCAGATGTAAGTATCTCATGTCCCGTTGAGTACAGAGTATTGTCCTCGCGCAGTTTACGGAATTATAAATCCGCCTGTCGACCGTGTGTCGAAACTTCCGGGTATCGGTTGTCCGTAATGCATAACGTTCGTACGTTCTTCCTCAAAATTTTCCGCGCTGAGACTCCGTGGAAGTTAAGCGACGTTTCGATCAATGGCGCCCGGAACGGTTTGATGCTCTCAAATTTAATCGACGGTTTAATTAACCGGAGCAATTCGTGGAACTTTATCGATGTTGCAGCGCAACTTTTTCGAAACTCATTGAAAGAAAAAGAAGCAGACCTCTTCGTATCGAAGTTCGATTTGACCGGTCGCGACACACGTTTATTCGATTCGTGTAGGTTCGATGGAGATCCGTGGATAATTTGAAAGGAGACTTTACAGTGTAATTTTAACATTAGTTTAAGCTTCTAACATTAGTTTAAGCTTCTAACATTAGTTTAAGCTTCTAAATTTCCTGTAATTAATAACGTAACAATTTTGAACGACACTTGCATTATGAAACTATTCAAGATGGAAGTTTCTTGAAATTTTGCATTGTAATTCCTGGTGGTTATAAAAATACTCGTCTAGTAATATTTCGTTGGTTATACATATTCTAATCATTGTTTTACGTATAATTTTATCAATGAACCTACAAAATATTTTTTTCCCCCATTAAACATCTGTTTTTCTTAAAGTAGGGAATCTTACGAATTGCATTTTATCAGAGCTCGAAAGAAATGAGTGAAGTGTATACATCGAGAATAAAAATATTGGTTTCCATTTAAAAAAACACAAAGTTGCTCTTAAAACAATCTTGAAAGCGTTTAATAAATAAAAAATAATTGTATTTCCCCTTTGAAACCCTTGAATAACTATTCTATTTAATATTTTTCCTGGAAATGAACACAGTAGGAGAGAAATGCAGAGTTAGACAATTCTGAGGTCACAAGAATATTCAGACACTTGCAAATTAATCTTAGAGAATAGAAATAAGTCTTCGATCGAGGATACGTATTTTGTGGAACGTCCATTTTGTTGCAGAATATTTTGTGAGAATATTGGAAGCAGAATTAATTTAAAAAAAATCTTCTGTGAAAAGAATTTGAATGTTGTTAGTATCGTTTGGGTTTTTATCGAGCATGAGAACTATTCGAGTGGTCGCAGCCCTAATTCGAACGCGGTGCTCGACGTTTACCCTGGGGGGAGCCAAACATCGCGTATGAACAACCGTCTGGAATGCAGCTTCGAGTGATTCCGGTCGAGGATTGCAACGACAACTTCGGTTTCGACGATAACAAACGGAAAGCTCGCTACTTCCAAACCTGCCGAAGTGTCAGAAACATTTCGCCCGGCAGTTCGACTAATTTCCTCCAGTCGAAACCGAATGGACGATTCAACGGACAAACACACGGTGAATTTTTGAAATCCTTCCTCAACCACTGTGTCAATAACCAAAGCACTAGATATAAAAGTGAATTCACCGCCAGCTGACACTTTCTGTGTCATAAGAGAGACAATAGTGAATGGTATTAATATTCCATACACAGGATGTTATCAAATTGGTGGTACAAGCGTAAGTGGGGTGAAGCTACGTGAAAAAGTAAGTCGAAAATGTGGAGTGACATTTTTTCGTACGGAGCTTCGTTTCCAAATAAATCGATGTTAAATGCTGTTGGAGCACGTGATTTCACTTAACATTGATTTACTCAAAAATGGTGCTCCGTACAAAAAAATGTTATTCTACATTTTCGGTCTATTTTTTCATGTAGATTCACTGTAGAGAAGTCAACATTCAAAATTCGATGATTTTCTGGCGAATCGTGGATGAAACTTTTATATTTTCCAAATTATAATTAGGATACTATTTTAATCGCATTGCTGAGTTTTTTTAAATGGAAATGATACCAAACAAGGCCATACATGTTCTCAATATGTAGAAATTCCAAAAATTTCAATTCCAAAATTCCTTGACCCTGTAAAGTGAGAAAAGCCCTATAAAAATGGTTCAATTTTCAAACGACCATAACTAAAAATTGCTATTCGTGATCTCCGTCTTATAGAATCACCCATTAAAATTTTTCTTAGGGGTAGCTGAACACCCTGTATATATTAATAATATTTGTATATTACTTTCAACGATATGGCCATAGAAACAAGAAATGTCTCTTATTTAGTCATCGTTAAGAGTTTAACGCGTGCAGTTCGCAAAATGTTATTCATAAAGTGAATGTGTACAACAATGGAGACCAGAAGTTCTGATGAAGTATGTATATTTGTTAGGACATGACGAAAGTGAAATATCAATTTTAAAATTATTCAATAATTTTTTTCTATACCATTGAATAATAAGAAAAAATTAATTTTAAAATTGAAATTATATCTAATTTTTAATTGGATAATAAAAATAACAAAGCTTCCTAGTAATAGACAAGTACTGTATGCGTTATGATCTCAAGACAAGTGCCTTGATCGTGATCAGAGCTAAAAAACCATTAGCATTGCATGAAACTTGGCGTGCAAAAAGAACACAGAAGGCTATGACTAAGTACCACCCTAACGAACGCGCGTGAAATCAGTTTTTCGAGGTCAGAAGAACGGAACGGGGTATTGAACCCTAACGAGTGGCGCAGGTGACGAGATAAGCTGTCTGAAAGATACCATGGCTATCTTATCGTCACCGCCCTCTGTCTCCGCTGTCCAGCGGCTATCTCGCGTCCAGAGAGTTCCCATAATCATAAACTCAATCGTTGATAACGTAGCTGATCACCGTGAACTAAACTGACCCTCCCGGAGAGAACCGTATTATAGAATTGACCCAATGTACGGTCTAGCGGATGCGACGATCATCAACGGGGGAAAAGCATGGCGGGCAGGGCAAAGTGCAGGGGGTGTACCCTCTTTTTTTTCATTTAAATTACTCGAAGGCGGTAGTGCAGCGACGCGGCCAGTATACCTAATGGCCGCATATTGTGCACTGCCACTGCCACTCAAGGAGAGCCGAACGCCACTACGTCAACCGACCGGCCTGGCTGTTCTCGACAGGAAAATAATACGAGTTGGCCATAATCCGTGGCTGCGCTTCGTGCACGGATATAGAACGTATACACGCTGGGACGGACTGGGGGTAGGTACGAACGCGGAACGAAACTGCACCGCGGCCACCGTGGATATCGAGTGCGCGCGCATCCAGCCCCACACACGTGTGCCCCGTATACCGCAAACCGGCGTAACCGTTTATTTGCGCGGATGATGTGCGATGAGCGAAACTGTACGTGCCCTATACCCGCGTGTGTCTGTGTGTGTGTGTGTATGTCTGTTCGTTGGTGTGGGTGCACGTGAAAACATTTTATGGCAACTGGCAACTGTGATTGGATCTTCGATGATGCGTGTTTACCCGGGAAACAGAGATGTTACGAATGTACCCCTTTGCACCAGCCTGCGAGTCTTCGAATATTGTGTGGTACAAATTGTGGTACACCATCTTGACAACAATTTGTTAAGAGGAAACTTGGGATAATATGAACGTTGTTAACCCTCTGTAATTATGGTGGCAATGGGCTAGAGCTTGGAACGATTGATCCCTGTGTAGATTATATTTTGTGTGTGTGTTTGTTTGTTTGTATGGAATTGTTTTGTGATAATTGTGATTCGATCTTCGATGAGTCGTGTTTGCTAGGGAACGGAGATGTTAGGAAGATATTTTTAATTCCTAATTAACCCCTTTTGTAGATCATATTTTGTGTGTGTGTGTTTGTTTGTATGGAATCATTTTATGCCAACTGTGATTGAATTTTTGATGATTCGAGTTTGCTAGGAAACAGAGATGTTACGAATATATTTTAAACTCCAAATTAACCCCTTTGAAGACCATATTTTGTGTGTGTTTGTTTGTATGGGTACATATGGAGTCATTTTATGGAAACTGTGATTGGATCTTCGATGAGTCGTGTTTCCTAGAGAACTGAGATGCTACGAAGATATTTAAAACTCCAAATTAACCCCTTTGAAGACCATATTTTGTGTGTGTTTGTGTGTATAGGTACACATGGAGTCATTTTATGGAAACTGTGATTGGATCTTCGATGAGTCGTGTTTCCTAGGGAACTGAGATGCTACGAAGATATGTAAAACTCCAAACTAACTCCTTTTCAGATTATATTTTGTGTGTGTGTGTGTGTTTGATTGTATGGAATCGTTTCATGACAATTGTGATTCGATCTTTGATGAGTCGTGTTTCCTAGGGAACAGAGATGCTACGAATATATTTTTAACTCCAAATTAACACCCCTTTGTAGATTATATTTTGTGTGTGTGTGTGTGTGTGTGTTTGTTTGTATGGAATCATTTTATGGCAATTGTGATTCGATTTTCGATGAGTCGCGTTTGCTAGGGAATGGAGATACTACGAATATATTTTAAACTCCAAATTAACCCCTTTGAAGACCATATTTTGTGTGTGTTTGTTTGTATGGGTACATATGGAGTCATTTTATGGAAACTGTGATTGGATCTTCGATGAGTCGTGTTTCCTAGAGAACTGAGATGCTACGAAGATATTTAAAACTCCAAATTAACCCCTTTGAAGACCATATTTTGTGTGTGTTTGTGTGTATAGGTACACATGGAGTCATTTTATGGAAACTGTGATTGGATCTTCGATGAGTCGTGTTTCCTAGGGAACTGAGATGCTACGAAGATATTTAAAACCCCAAATTAACTAATTTTCAGATTATATTTTGTGTGTGTGTGTGTTTGATTGTATAGAATCGTTTCATGACAATTGTGATTCGATCTTTGATGAGTCGTGTTTCCTAGGGAACAGAGATGCTACGAATATATTTTTAACTCCAAATTAACACCCCTTTGTAGATTACATTTTGTGTGTGTGTGTGTGTTTGTTTGTATGGAATCATTTTATGGAAACTGCGATTGAATTTTCAATGACTCGCATTTGCTAGGAAACAGAGATGTTACGAATATATTTGAAACTCCAAATTAACTCCTTTTCAGATCATATTTTGTGTGTGTTTATTTGTATGTATGTACAATAAGCAGAGCCTGAAATGGTTCCGAAAAACAACCATTGTATGAATGTTTCCTAGTAATTATTGAAACCCTATTACGAAAAACCAAAATGCAAAACTATACTTAGTCCAACAAGAGATTAAACAAAAAGAAATGCCCAAATAAAAAAGCTGATCGAACGTCAATATCAACATGAATCAACAACGAAGAAAGATAGAAAGGGTGAAAAGGAGGTCCTCAAACATTATTAATGTATCACAGTTTCCCTACCTAATATATACAAATTCAAACATAATCAATTTATAAATAATTTATAATCCAATTTCAAATATATATACAGACATATTCTATTCGTTATAGCGATGAAAAAGAGTCGTACGAACATGCAACCGGAAACGTATTCATTACGCGTTACAGCCACTTTCAGATTACAACAGAGTTTTGCAAAAATGCTTGCTTGATAAAATTACTGGGGAATGATTTCCTTCCGCAACCATGCATATTTCACATCGACATGTTACGAACGCACGTGCAAGAATCCCAGAAGTATTTCGAGTTTTGTCTCACGAAACGATAATACAATTTCGAAATACACATTAGCAACTCGACTGTTTTTAAACATTCTGGAACTAAACATCTCGAGAATTTAAACCGAAAGAACAGTTACAGTTATCCCATTATAAATATTATTACCAATTACTTCCACCAGAAAGGGAATTACAAAAATACTAAATTTTTCGCTCGCCTAGATTTGGGTTTTAGAAAAATCATACAGTTTTGCCTTTTAAGAGCAAAGTCGGATACGAAGTAATCAGTTTTCTCAAATTTGAAGCTTTATTCGCGTATCGTGCAATTTAATCGAAACATCGAGTCATTTTCGACTCGTGTCGGAGCAAACATTCGTATGAACATACAGATTGATAGACCGGCAAACAAAACTTGTGAAAATACAGTTCCATGCTCCGTTGTTTGCACACAAACCACAAAAATATCAAAAATTCGGGGGTAAAAAAGAAATTTCGAAATTCCAATCCGCGCGTGGGGCAATCGCCTCGTCTGCACGTTGTAAATTTTTTAATTACGTCATCGTCGTTTTGAAACACTGCAATTTCTCAGGGCAAATTGTTTGCAAATGTCTGACACGCGCGTGTGGAATGGATGAGTCCACGCTGATAGTGATTTAAAGATCAAAATTCAGATCTACCCGCGCGGAGCACTTACCCGGCCGTGTTCCCGTCGCTGTGTGCGTAATTTCATCGCAGAAGGTTATTAAGTTGGGTAGATAGCGAGCAAAGGTACGCAGACAATAAACCGAGCAACTGAGCGTGACACGAAACCGCGCGAGGAAGCGCAAACATTCATTTATGTTTCCAACGGATGCGTAAATACGTATGCACGTGTGGAGGAAGAAGCGGAGATTGAACGCCTGGCTACGGCCCCCTGTGCAAAAAGAAAAGCAATACCGATGGACAGGCTCGATATGGCGGATAAACTAATTAATGATCGAACGACGTCGGAAGTAATTAGCCACGTATCCTATTCACGACGTAATTAAATTCTGGCTAGAGATTGCGTTGTGCAAACTCATTTATATATGCACACGATTCAATTGAACGCAACAAGCGAACACGCCTTCATTACGCGGATTTCAGAGAAAAAGGCACGATTTCCCGTCGACGATCCAAGGGAATCGCGGAAAAATGTTTAAGACCACCATGTTTACTCCAGAAACGATGTTTTGTTAGTTTATGATTGACTTTCGAAATATAAACTGTTCTTAAGATTCTGACGACGAAACTTTCGATAAATTGGTGCTTAAAAAGATTGTAATAATAAGTTCGTAATATATTGTGTTTGTAATAATAGTAGATTTTAAATGGGAAACATGGATGAAGTTGGTGATGTATTTTCTGAATGAAATTGTTAATTTAGCAAATATTTTTTGTTTTTTTTATTTAATTTTTACTGTTGCATCAACCCATTAGGGTCATTAGAAACCACAATACCTTACAAACATTTGATATAGCATCAGGTTATATAAAATGAATTTTTATACGTTTAACATAGAAATATAAGGTACGCTAGACACAGAGATTAAGTTAAATTAAATGAACTATGTTTATGTGTTTAAGAAATTGTAGTACTCTTAAGCAAGAATCTGCAGTCCTGGTTACTTCTCTGGAGTTTCCATTAATTTGGTAGAATGTTCTCTCCCATTGTTAGACAATTTTAGACAGTTTGTATGGAATCACAAATTAGGGGCAGTTTATATTAAGTTTTTATAATAGTCAGCTTCTAAGTGAAAAACACGAATGAAACTAGTAATTTATATCGAGAAAGAGGTAGTTAAATTAGCAAATATTGAAATTTTAGACAGTTTGTATGGAATCACAAATTAAGGGCAGTTTATATTAAGTTTTTATAATAGTCAGCTTCTAAGTGAAAAACACGAATGAAACTAGTAATTTATATCGAGAAAGAGGTAGTTAAATTAGCAAATATTGAAATTTTAGACAGTTTGTATGGAATCACAAATTAAGGGCAGTTTATACTATGTTTTTATAATAGTCAGCTTCTAAGTGAAAAACACGAATGAAACTAGTAATTTATATCGAGAAAGAGGTAGTTAAATTAGCAAATATTGAAATTTTAGACAGTTTGTATGGAATCACAAATTAAGGGCAGTTTATATTATGATTTTGTAATAGTCAGATTTTAAGTGAAAAACACGAATGAAACTAGTAATTTATATCGAGAAAGAGGTAGTTAAATTAGCAAATATTGAAATTTTAGACAGTTTGTATGAAATCACAAATTGAGGGCAGTTTATACTATGTTTTTATAATAGTCAGCTTCTAAGTGAAAAACACGAATGAAGCTAGTAATTTATATCGAGAAAGAGGTAGTTAAATTAGCAAATATTGAAATTTTAGACAGTTTGTATGGAATCACAAATTAAGGGCAGTTTATATTATGATTTTGTAATAGTCAGATTTTAAGTGAAAAACACGAATGAAACTAGTAATTTATATCGAGAAAGAGGTAGTTAAATTAGCAAATATTGAAATTTTAGACAGTTTGTATGAAATCACAAATTGAGGGCAGTTTATACTATGTTTTTATAATAGTCAGCTTCTAAGTGAAAAACACGAATGAAGCTAGTAATTTATATCGAGAAAGAGGTAGTTAAATTAGCAAATATTGAAATTTTAGACAGTTTGTATGGAATCACAAATTAAGGGCAGTTTATGTTATGTTTTTATAATAGTCAGATTTTAAGTGAAAAACACGAATGAAACTAGTAATTTATAACGAGAAAGAGGTAGTTAAATTAGCAAATATTGAAAAACTTCTGAATTGGCAGTTCATATTTTTTGTTTAGAATAGTCATTTTATTTCCTCCCACAGGTGTTTAATTGGATTTGTATCACATGATTATCGTCGTGTATGGAGCTGTTTTGGCATGCTGAACTGTAATTTGACTGCTGTGTAAATTATCTGATGCAATCAATAAATTCTAACTGCCCTGCTCCAACAACACTCGTGAAACTCTACATAGTGTACTGTCATTACGGTGCATTAATCAAAACAAATTCTTACAAAACTATTTCAATATTTTTCTCTTATCTAATTTCTTCCAAATGGAAATCGTAATATAAAATTGCATATATATTCCAACATAATTTTAGAATAACCATCAACGTGAGAGGTTTCACTAAAAATATGTGCAATTAATTTCAACGAATCTAATCTCGAATAAAATAAAAAAAATTCTTCTCTTTTCAAATTTCTCCCAAATGAAAATCGTAATATAAAATTGCATATATATTCTAACATAATTTTAGAATAACCATCAACGTGAGAGGTTTCACTGAAAATATCTGCAATTAATGTCAACGAATCTAATATCGAATAAAATAAAAAAATTTGTCTCTTTTCAAATTTCTCCCAAATGAAAATTGTAATATAAAATTGCATATATATTCTAACATAATTTTAGAATAACCATCAACGTGAGAGGTTTCACTGAAAATATGTGCAATTACTGTCAAGAAATCTAATCTCGAATAAAATAAAAAAAATTCTTCTCTTTTCAAATTTCTCCCAAATGAAAATTGTAATATAAAATTGCATATATATTCTAACATAATTTTGAAATAACCATCAACGTGACAGGCTTCACTAAAAATCTGTGCAATTAATGTCAACGAATCTAATCTCGAATAAAATAAAAAAAATTCTTCTCTTTTCAAATTTCTCCCAAATGAAAATTGTAATATAAAATTGCATATATATTCTATCATAATTTTAAAATAACCATCAACGTGACAGGTTTCACTAAAAATATGTGCAATTACTGTCAAGAAATCTAATCTCGAATAAAATAAAAAAAATTCTTCTCTTTTCAAATTTCTCCCAAATGAAAATTGTAATATAAAATTGCATATATATTCTATCATAATTTTAAAATAACCATCAACGTGAGAGGTTTCACTAAAAATATGTGTAATTAATTTCAACAAATCCAATGTCCAATAAAATAAAAAAAATAAATTACAAAAATTAAAGAATATTATATAGACTATTTACAACACAGTAGAAATAGGTCAAAAAATTTAGAAGGATTCTTAGAACGTTGAAAACAAACATTGAACTTAGCAGGTAAAATGGAACTCACACTCGTACCCTAATGAACCAGTATTAGCCTAAACCTCGAGTGTAATTATTTAATTTTCCCACGACACGTGAGCGTCAAACGAGATATTTATCTATCAAGAACGAAAAATAATTATGCGACTAATATTAGAATTTATTGTCATCCAACCAGTTATAAATAGAACCTTATATAACAAGCTATATAATTTTCTTGGATACCTTGGTGCACGTAATCCTTGAATTATTGAGATAATTTTTTCCAGACGAGGAGGTTAAACAAACCGTAAGTACGGTTCATACCCGTGAATTAACAGTTTGTTTGTGTAATATAAAACGGCTGTTTGTTGACAAAGTGCTGTTAATATTGCATTAACGAGGAATCGCGAGCGTCTTGTCATAGACCATAAGCTCTGTGTATATTTTGGCTGGTAATTGCGTTGTAGCTACGAAGATACATAGATCAGAAACTTGTAAGTGCACGGTATTAAGAGAAATGGTGTAACAAGCGAGAATCCAAGGTAAGCTTCGGTAACACGGCAATAAGTTCTCTAGTTACTTCCGGCCGCGGTGAATCATCGAAGGATCGCAATAAACGCAATAACAATCGCGTGTTTCCAAAGTACGGGTGAACTTCCATACAATAAGACACGGTCCAACAAATTTACTCCGGAATAATCTAAATACCGTGCAATTTCAATTTTATGGCAAATATATTTGGCGAGATTGTTTTCTTTGAATACCTTTAGTTCCCCGCTGAATCGAAACGCGGAAGTAAATTGATGGTACAAAATAAACCGATTTTATCGATTATTGGTCCCTTTTAAGACGAAGCCAGTTGCATATTCAGATATATCGTGTATTTCGGTGCATCGGTTATTTAAATAATATTTAATCGGATTGATGTTAGAATTATTCAACGTTACGCGATGCTAATTTATATGATTGGAAAATTTATGTATCCTCCGCGACCGTTCGACGTTATAAAATATTAACTCTGGCTTTTCCGATCGGAAAATGATTTTCTTTTACTTGCAAATACAAAACTATTTTTAATGTTCGTTTTCTTGGAATTCTTTCCGATATTATCCGCTTCCTTATCGGTAAGTAAATGAAAATTGTTTGAGGTCAGATAGAATCGACGAGAAACAACATGGTTAAATCTTTAAATACGTTTTATGTTTGCTGTAATGGTTATCGTGCAGTAACGTCGTTCTTACAACTGTACAGGGTCTTTATCGCGGCTGGTCGTTGGCAACAATGTGACCTATATTTACGGAATAATCGGGGGAATCCAAGGCACCTGAAGCACGCGCGACAAAACTTGACTGACAGGAAACTCGAATGAAAACTACAAGGAGTAAACTCGTGTTCGACGGAAATTCATCTGAACAATTATCTTCGGAATGAAATAGCGGTAATTAAACGAGTTCCCCTGTTCTTCGGGCTTGCAAAAACGACGTCGGTGCTAATTAGCAAAATCCACGCTCCAAGTGAATTTCATACTGAATCTAGAGTCCGGGGGATGCTCCAAGAACTATCCTCCTTCTGTCTCATAAACGACCCAAGTACTTTCGACGTGACATTCTGGCGAATTCCTTCGTGACGCGATATTTCGAACAATGCTTCAAGATATCAGAGCAATGGCTTCCGCCTATGGCGTAACTCTCGTCAAAATAAAAGAATTTTATTATCTGCAATATTAACGTTATTAAATTGACAAATGATCCGCTAAAAAAAAGAAACTTGACCATGTTGCTTTTCTGAAAAATTTTTCTTGGTCCCTTTACAGCGTAGGTAAATTAAACAATGGCGTAACTCTCGTCAAAATAAAAGAATTTTGTTATCTGCAATATTAACGTTATTAAATTGATAAATGATTCGCTAAAAAAAAGAAACTTGACCATGTTGCTTTTCTGACAAATTTTTCTTGGTCCCTTTACAGCGTAGGTAAATTAAACAATGGCGTAACTCTCGTCAAAATAAAAGAATTTTGTTCTCTGCAATATTAACGTTATTAAATTGCCAAATGATTCGCCAATAAAAAGAAACTTTACGACCATGTTGCTTTTCTGACAAATTTTTCTTGGTCCCTTTACAGCGTAGGTAAATTAAACAATGGCGTAACTCTCGTCAAAATAAAAGAATTTTGTTATCTGCAATATTAACGTTATTAAATTGACAAATGATCCGCTAAAAAAAAGAAACTTGACGACCATGTTGCTTTTCTGACAAATTTTTCTTGGTCCCTTTACAGTGTAGGTGAATTAAACAATGGCGTAACTCTCGTCAAAATAAAAGAATTTTGTTATCTGCAATATTAACGTTATTAAATTGATAAATGATTCGCTAAAAAAAAGAAACTTGACGACCATGTTGCTTTTCTGACAAATTTTTCTTGGTACCATAACAGTGTAGGTAAATTAAACAATTTAATTTAGAGCAAACAGTGTGATTATACGTACTAAAATAAATTGAAAATGAAGAATGACGTAATTGCACTCGAGGCTCCTACAATAAGTAATATTATTATATAAAAAAAAATTTCTTTCTGAATTTTAAAAAACGATAACTTTTTACGTATATTTTACGTAACTTTTAGGTATATTTTTTAAAATATTTTAAATAGTTATTAAAGAGAATTCAATCTCAAAAAATTGTCTGCTTATAAGAAATATTGTTCGATGATTTTATGACTTATTAGTATATTGATACAACTGAAATGATCGTATTTCTAATACAATTTATTTCTCGATATAGATAATAGAAACAATAGATTAAATTACTTGATTCGCTAAAATTGTCAATGACCATGAAACACTTGCTACTTGTTCAATCATTATTGATGGTGTAATCATCAATTATACTTATATATATATATGTACGTATAAACATTAAAAACTTTATTCCCCTTTATAGACGAACGAAACATTAGATTTAGTTCACTAAAATTGTCGACCATGAAACACTTGCGACTCTTTCAATCATTATTGATGGAGTAATCATCAACTATACTTATACATACATATATATACAATATATAGGGGAATGAAGTTTAGAACTTAATATACAATATATGTATGTATATAGACATTATGTTCAAAACTTCATTCCCCTATGCAGATGATCGAAGCATCAGATTACTTCACCAATAATGATTGAACAAGTAATTGTTTCATGGCCACTGACAATATCAGTGAATATATCAAAACAATCACCATTAAATATTTTTTCAATATAGTTTTGATCATTCTATCATTTTGAGGTTAATAAAAAAAATTTGTTAAATAAACTTGAATAACTGATCTGTTTTGAACTTAATAAAATAATAGAAATGATCAAAATAACCTACGTTAAATATTTGTTCAATATATACATACTGTTTTTGATTATTCTATCATTTTGAGGTTATTAAACAAAATTAAAAAAATAAACTTGAATAACTGATCCATTTTGAACCTAATAAAATAATAGAAACGATCAAAACAATCTACATTAAATATTTTTTTAATATATACATACAGTTTTGATCATTCTACCATTTTGAGGTTAATAAACAAAATTAAAAAAATAAACTTGAATAATTGATCCATTTTGAACTTAATAAAATAATAGAAACGATCAAAATAACCTACATTAAATATTTTTTCAATATATACATACAGTTTTGATCATTCTATCATTTTGAGGTTATTAAACAAAATTAAAAAAATAAATTAGAATAATTGATCCATTTTGAACCTAATAAAATAATAGAAACGATCAAAATAACCTACGTTAAATATTTGTTCAATATATACATACAATTTTGATCATTCTGTCATTTTGAGGTTAATAAACAAAATTAAAAAAATAAATTAGAATAATTGATCCATTTTGAACCTAATAAAATAATAGAAACGATCAAAATAACCTACGTTAAATATTTGTTCAATATATACATACAATTTTGATCATTCTGTCATTTTGAGGTTAATAAACAAAATTAAAAAAATAAATTAGAATAATTGATCCATTTTGAACCTAATAAAATAATAGAAACGATCAAAATAACCTACGTTAAATATTTGTTCAATATATACATACAATTTTGATCATTCTGTCATTTTGAGGTTAATAAACAAAATTAAAAAAATAAATTAGAATAATTGATCCATTTTGAACCTAATAAAATAATAGAAACGATCAAAATAACCTACGTTAAATATTTGTTCAATATATACATACAATTTTGATCATTCTGTCATTTTGAGGTTAATAAACAAAATTAAAAAAATAAATTAGAATAACTGATCCATTTTGAACTGAATAAAATAATAGAAACAGTTTATTAATAACAATTATAGTTTGCAACAATAAATTTTATTAACGTTACGAATGAATTTATTTTATTATTTACAATTTAAATGATTGCAGGTAAAAGTAATCGTCGAGTACGAAATAGTAATATCTGTATTGTGGGATTAGACGAATTTGCACGATTTGCGTCAGAGAATCGATGGAATATTATGACTTATATTATTAAATAATTATTCTCTGTTACGAGGAAGAAACTGAATAAACAATTTACCGGGCAATTTTATTAGCAGACCGTGTAAGGAAGCTGCAATGCCAGTAAATATGTATGGCAACAACTTTAATTTATACGCCATATTAAGACAGGCTCGCGAATAATACCGTGGTGCAAATAAAGCAGACATATGCCAATTGGCAATTTTCCCGCTTGCTTAGCACGAGCGAGAGGAAAATACTCGTGAATATCATAACGGGTACAACTTTTCACATAAAACTGCATAAAACAACGGCAGGGAGGCATCTCTTGATTTGCGAAGTTTTATAGTAAGATGACTCTGTATTGCCACGAAAATACCTCAATACGAGGAAACTTGTGGCCATTTACGAATATACGCACTCTTACGTAACCACAAACGGAAGATCGATACACTTACGATATTACAATAAATATTATTTCAATATACTTGTTCTTCAAGTTTTCACATTTACGATTCAAACTAGGGACGCTAGATCTCGATTTTCTAGAAAATGATCACTCGAGTCGATCATCGACTTTCTAAATCGACTCGTTCGTCCTCCTTTAACACAATGGCTGCCAGACCAAAACTGTACACTTCTTTAGAGGACCAAAATTTTGATTTCAGACAATTGTAAACAACGTAACTTAAAATTTGTCTTACCATTTATTTTCGTAACCTTACTAAAATTCATGAATCCTATTCAAATTTCAATTTTAACATTACATCCTGAGAATTCATTGTTGTAGTTCCATAGTAAAAAATACTGTCACCCATATATGGATCACGTGGCAGCCAAAGTGTTAAAACGCGAATTTTAGATACTTTTGAAGTTTGAAATACGTATGTTTATGTTATTAGTTGAGCTATTCTAAGGAATTATTGGAAACCAAATAATTGAGTCGTATTCTAGCAGAAGGTTTGCAAAAACAGACAATATATCGATGATCGTAGCGCAATAACAAGATTTACTTGAAATTTTGAAACTCCATTGCCCTTGACTGAACGGTTAAGAGAAAATTTCAGTGAAAAGTCGACGATCGTAGCTCGATAACAAGATTTACTCTAAATTTTGAAACTCATTGCCCTTGACTAAACGGTTAACTGAAATTTTGTTTAACTTTTATTGGTAATAACCTAAAAACAAAGTATATGCAAAACGCAACGAGTACCAGAACGTTCTAAGAAAGTTCTAAAAATACAACTGCTAGGAACGAGCGCTAAATATCAAACGCGTGACGTCAAATCAGTTATGCGATTAGCCATTTGGAAAACAAAATGAGCTCCGTCTGGGTGAGATAGGTTCTGTCTTGAGGCTCGAGTTATTACGATTGTTGTGATGAGTCACTAGCGCCCGACCGGTTTATTTCATCGGTTATTTTTAAACGCTAATGTCGCGACACGCATCGAAACGCTTCGATTTAAGTTCTCTGATAACCAGCAAGCAGAATTCGATCGCCAACTTGAGAATTTGAAAAGATAAAAACACTTTTACAGAAGTGACGTCATAGAAAAGATGTTATAAAAGAAAATACATAATACGACGATTACTAGATCGGTATTAACACGTTCACTGCCAAATCAATACCGTACAATATTCTGCAAAAGTAAAATATTGATTTCACTCCATTTTAAGCTACATAACCTAGAATTTTTTTCCAGTACTTATTTTTGCAACCTTGTTATAATTTACAAATTCTATCCAAATTTATTTCCCTCAACGTCTTAACTTGAGAATTAATTTTTCTAGTATCATAGTAATTAAAAGTTAAAGTTTGAAATATACAGTTTTTTTTTTTTATTGTTATATTTTTTTGAATTAATAATACAATTAGGATATATACCTACATTAAGATTATCTGAATACACTTATCGATAGAAAATTATAAATTACAGAAAATCACCAGCAGATTTAGATTAAATACATATACAATGTTTCTCTGGGAATTTGAAAATAACCATTAGCTGGTCGAAAAAGAAAAGTGTTAACCGCGTAAGGGGGTAACATACTGTTAACAATCAACAGTAAAGGCTAATATCGCGACACCTATCGAAACGTTTCGATTTGCAATCTCCGATAAGCAGCAAGTAGAATTCGATCGCCAACTAGCGCGAAAATGTTTCGACATTATCGAATCCGGGTTTCTAATGTCGGAGTAGAAGTAAAAATAAAAATCCCTCCCGAATCGAGCGTTCCGTACACGTACAACAAACATACTGTGATTAACGAACGTGACTTTTCGAGCACCCTGTACCCCCCTCAGTCTATATATTTCGCCCCCTCACGTATTCCGTGCACGCATGCTCCTTTCGCTCGGAACTAGCATTTATTCAGCTGTCACGCGACAAGATCACGAATATGACCTTAGCAATTTCCGCGGTATTCGACCGGAGCACTTTAACTTCTTCCGGGCTTCTGTGTTCTCCGGTAACGTTAGAATCATCAGAAGAACCTCGAGACACGAATCGATGGTACATCGACCCACGGATCATCGAAGAAAAATTCAGAAATCCACGGTAAAACAACGATTATGTTTGGCCATCGAACAGGTGTCCGTTCTTTACTCTAATTTCTCTCCAACGAGTCGTCCCTTCGTTCAGCGCACTGTTTGCACGAAAGATCACTGTTCAAACATATTCAAGCTGTACTCACTGGGGAAGCAATGCGTGCTCGCGACGAGACACGCCGCAACGAGTAAAACGCCACCGAAGGTCTTCATTCTTCCTCTCTTCCTGATGCTCGCGGTGTCTGAAAGCTCCTCGGGTAAGTGTCTGCGACGATAACTCGATTAATACTGGCGGGTTCGGCCTCTGCGAACGGTACTGTCACGAAACTAGCGAGTGGATCAAGGTCACTCACGGCACCAGCTCACTGAAACTCGCTGACGCTTTGCGTTACAACTTTTGTCTCGCGCCACTCTATATGCGGTCGTTCGGCCGCCGGCTGGCCAATCGCGTCGCTCCGTGGGCTGGCCACGTGACACCGTTGGCCACGTGACCAGCACGGCGCGACGCTTGACTCATAGCGCGGTTTTTCTCGGTAGGGATACAAAAACAGCGCACCTGTGCTATCATTAACTCCTAAAAATACAATCCTGCACTTTAGATCGATCCTTTTGCAGATCGTATTCCCCCTCTTGTACTGTAAATTAACCCTTTTTTTATTAGAATCTACAGTGAATTTGCTATTTTGGCATCCATCACGAATAATATTACAGTGTTTTATTTATGATTTTTTTTTTTAAATCGAGCAATAAGATTCTTTTGGTACTAATTTACCGTTGAATCGTGTCGAATAAATTTCCTAAAAAACTCACTTGTGGATTTTAATTTGTTTTTGTGTACTGTTTTGGACGAACACACACGAAATGGTGAATGTGTTGTTTAGAAAGAAAACAGTCATGACAATGAAACGTTAATTTAATTTATAAAGAGTTATGAAGGATTGACAAGTTCTATGGTGTGTTTGTTTACAAATTTCGCATCTATCTGTCGGATTAACCGTGACTTCCTTAGAATTAATTCTATTGTAGATTATGCTAAAAGAGCTACTTTATAGGCGAAGTTTGGTAAACACTTTTATAAAGAATTTTATAACGATGGAATACGATAACTGTCGCTTGAATAACAAGACTATCAATACAGTGTTTTTCCATCTATTTGTATAGGTTTCGACGCAAAAACTGCTGACGCCTAATACAAGCTTCTGGATGTCTGATTTCAGTGCGTTCGGTAAGCAATTTAAAACAACTGACCGTGCAATAACTGCGGAATATTATTGGAATAATTTCATACTGTGAAATAACGTTGTTTTGCCATTAAACGCCGTGTTTTGTTATGTGTCGTTAAAATTCTTTTTTCAGAATATTTTATTCGTACTTAAAAAGCACACTTAGTAATTATTCTTATATTAATAATTTTGTCTTATGAAGAGAGGTCACGAATGAACAAAATTTAAACAAAATTGTAAGAATGTGTTATCAATTAATCTTTCTAACAATAATGATCAGTGTCATAGTTTCTAAGATGCTGTAAATATTGTCACCAATCCACTATTATTTTTTCTTATCGAACAGAAATCTATTCAGACAATATATTATTATTACATTCACCACGTTAGTTTGTCAATTAACGTTATAATCTCGTAAATAGTAGGAAAGTGGAATCTTTATATTTAGTTTATGGTTTTGATACCTTATCAAACTCAATTATAGAGGGTGTTTCAGGCGAAAGGTGAAGAAAATATAAGATAAATAAAAACATAATTTATAAAATAATTCTTTCGATTTTGACCTTGTTTTGGAGATAATCAAATTAAAAAATTCGCTACATATTACTATATAACTAAAATACGATTCATCCACTGACATGTAGCGTCTATCGTGCTTGTAAACAACATTTACAGGACATTTATGAATTACTATGTCGCTCTTTGATCGGGGACGTCATCGTCCATAAATTGACGATTCGAGAAGCATAGAAAAAGTCGTGAAATATTCTTTAAAAACACGATGAACACTATATATTGCTCAGTAAATCGTATCTCAATCATAAGTGCATATAAAACTACGTCGAAATCGAAAAAATTGTATTTTTTTATTTTGCTTACTTTTTACATATCAAATATATGTACACAGTGGGTAAAAAGTGCATACACTATTTTTCTTGAAATATCATAACATGCTGAAGTGAAACATTAATTCGAATCATGTCTTTTAATATTCAGAATTAGTATATTTTGTCAGAATACTTAATAATGTACATTAAAAAAGAAAAACGAAAATTTTATATTCACAAAGGCATTAGACAACAAAGTGGTTTACGGAAATTTGATACTCAAAAGTATTACACAATACTTTTGTGAGTATAAAATTTTCATTTTTCTTTTTTAAACTGCATTATTATTACAATATTACACAATAGATTATTATTATTATTACAATATTACACAATAGATTATTATTATTATTATTACAATATTACACAATAGATTATTATTATTATTATTACAATATTACACAATACTTTTGTGAGTATAAAATTTTCATTTTTCTTTTTTAAACTGCATTATTATTACAATATTACACAATAGATTATTATTATTATTCCAATATTACACAATAGATTATTATTATTATTACAACATTACACAATAGATTATTATTATTATTACAATATTACACAATAGATTATTATTCCAATATTACACAATACTTTTGTGAGTATAAAATTTTCATTTTCCTTTTTTAAACTACATTGTTGAGGATTCTGACAGAATATACACTATAAAATTTTCTTCTCATTTATTAAGTTCCCTGTCGTCAATTTTGTTCTACTTTTCCTGAAATTTTTCAATTAATAAGGATTTTAAAACTCTAAAGTCGATAACATTATACATAACAAGGACAAAATTTACCTATCTCGTCGAACCAGGCTGAGCTAATAAAATTGCAAAGAACATATCCTTTGTAAAAGAACATTCGAACAGCGTTCGACATAATTACTCGCGCAAACGCCTCGATAAGGTACTTAATACGCGCGTAAACGATCCCACGTGCTGTATAAATTACACAAACCTGAGTAGAACTTATTTTACATTGTAAATGACGGAGCATTTATGAATTTAGTATAAATTACACCGTAGTTCGGTTCTCGGTTCATTCTACGGTAAATTATCGGGCAGAAATCGCGGCGAGATTTAATAACAGCACTACGGTTATACCACGCAATTTATGCATTTATGTGCCTCCCCTGCGTTATTTGTTTTATATTCGCGGATTCGTTGCCTCCGTTCTTGCGTAATAAAGACGTTAAAGAAAGAAGAAAGGAATATTATTACATTAAACGCGGTGCATTTCGTCCGTAATTATTTGCTTCATTTCCCTAGAATTTTCCAGATAGACGGTTCCCTAATTGCCGCGAACAGTACAGATTCATTGTTAGTAAGTTTCCCGTTGACTAACTTGGTTGCAGGGTAATTGGCGCCTAGGAGCCTTATTCATAAGTCAAAGTCTCGTAACACGATGCAACAATTATTAACGAGACCGTAATCACAGCGTGTCGCTGACTGCCGTAAAATGAATCGTGTAATTGGTTTCACCGTTTCCGTCTTAAAATGTTTCGACTCGTACGAAGGTGCTTCCCGTCACCGTTAAGCGTCGAGGAAGCGCGTACGTTGTCGGGAATAAAGTAAATCGCGATACAAGAGCCGGGGAACGCGTTGCGTCACGCTGTCGCGCGTTTACGGAATATGTATTCCGCGTTACTTCGATCCGCGAACAAGTATCGCGGAATTTCTGACGCTGGTTACCAGATAACCTTGGTAATCTTCCGAAGATAAATAATTTCGCTCGAAATGAATTCATTACAACTGTTTCTTTAACACTTCCAGCTGTGCATATTAATTAAACACGTTTTCAAATTACAGCATGAAAAATACAGTCGATATTCGTAATGACAGTGACGTTTTCAACACATTTACAAATATCAAGTTTGTTGAAAGTGTATTGACACACACTTTGGGAGTCAACTTCCATCGAGATTTAATAAAAATTGTACGATAACAACAAATTTACAAATATCAAGTTTATTGAAAGTGTTTTGACACACACTTTGGGAGTCAACTTTCATCGAGATTTAATGAAAATTGTACGATAACAACAAATTTACAAATATCAAGTTTATTGAAAGTGTTTTGACACACACTTTGGGAGTGAACTTTCATCGAGATTTAATAAAAATTGTACGATAACAACAAATTTACAAATATCAAGTTTATTGAAAGTGTTTTGACACACACTCTGGGAGTCAACTTCCATCGAGATTTAATAAAAATTGTACGATAACAACAAATTTACAAATATCAAGTTTATTGAAAGTGTTTTGACACACATTTTGGGAGTCAACTTCCATCGAGATTTAATAAAAATTGTACGATAACAACAAATTTACAAATATCAAGTTTATTGAAAGTGTTTTGACACACACTTTGGGAGTCAACTTCCATCGAGATTTAATAAAAATTGTACGATAACAACAAATTTGCAAATATCAAGTTTGTTGAAAGTGTTTTGACAAACACTTTGGGAGTCAACTTCCATCGAGACTTAATAAAAATTGTACGATAACAGATAAAATTAAAATCACTTTCTACGATTTCGTCATATTTTGCAGTAGTTATTGGCGAAGATTAATTTTTATCGTGACAGATGTCAGCCATATTTATACTTGGAGCATTTTTCAAACGACTTATCACGAGTTTTCGAATGTTACGCAAAAAGAGACGCATTAATGGCGGACACGATGATAGACGTAACTGATCATTTCATACGTTTGCCGCGAAGGTAAGGAAAAACTGCTCACGCAATAATAATATACGTAATAATTAGTTGTAATCGTTCGAGGTATAAGTGCAGTTTTAACCTCGTTTCAACCGGACCGTGTATATATCGCATCGAACTTATCAACGTAAATAAAACGCAATAAAACGTTCGAAAACGCGTTTCAAGGCGAAAGTAAGAGAATCTGCTTGGTAATGGAAGTAATTGTTTATACTTTGTAAATATAGACAACGAAGGAACTTTGATAGATTTTTCTGTGTAAAAATTAATGGCTCTAGTAAAGCTGTGGAAACGTGTTTTATAATTAGTATATGACGAATTGTGAAAGGATTGGTTGTAGATTTTCACAGCTAACTGAGTAGAAACAGTGGGTAGTGGACAGACATACCGGAACAACTCGTATGTGCCTCGAGAAAATATTTTAGGGACACCCAGTATGTATCAAGTTCTTCTACAAAATGGCCACAACCTCTTACAATAAACTTTCAATTATTTATGAAGAAAATTTTGCTAGAAATTTAAAAAATTCCACTGTGAAGTTTAAATATTGAATTTCACGTTTTATTAGATTTTTAATTGTTAAATCTTTTGTTATAAACTGAAATAAAAAATCACAAGTACGCTTTGTCTATTAACCAGATCGCGTATGTCAGGTATGAAAGTATGTTTTATACATTTCTTGCGATATTTAATGTTTATTTCTGTTTAATTTCACAAATATACTGAATATATAGATTTCCTTATTATTAGTGAAATGCACGTTGGAATGTTTCAAACTAATTACACCTAAGGCAACTAATAAACAAAATTTTAGAAGCAAAAGCACTTAAAAGTTGCAAATTTATCGCGAACCGAGTGTTTATCTGACATCCATAACCACGGTTATCGTTATTACGAGATAGCGCGGTAAATATAATTTCAACGCGAAGGTTAAGCTATTGAATACAAACATTATTATTATTATTATTGTTATTGAGTAATACATTTGACTAGAACACTGAAATAATACAAAAATATAGTAACAGACATGTAAATACAAAAGTATCGACATATATTATACCTTCATTATTTATAACTTGTTGGATATAACATAAACCAAAATACTGAAAATTTATTAAAACAAAAATTTAAAGAAGAATAGTGTTTTCGATGGTTAACATTATATTGTTTACAGAATAATGGGAAAAATCGATTTAAGTGAAGAAAATATTAATTTATCACCAAAGATGGCTCCGCGTGAGAGATTCGATATTTTTTCTTTTACGAATATTTCGTATTTTCTGTTAAAAAACAATTATTAGAATCGCTTTATACAGAGTGTTAATCCACACCTGGGAAAAATTTTAATGGGAGATTTTAGACGCCAAAATATCAATTTTTTGATTGAGGCTTCGTTAAAAAGTTATTAAAAAATTTTAAATCGTTCTGAAAAAATTATTTTTGGTTGACGATGTTAATTACAATCATTTTTGGTGGATACACATACCCCCGAAATCCTACCCAGTTTCGAGAAAAAAATTCAATAAGTGGATAAATTTCTCGACAAAATTAAAAAATTTCAAAACATTCTAAAAAAATTATTTTTGATTGCAGGGGTATACTACAATAATTTTTGGTCGATAGACATACCCCCGAATTCCTACGGACTTTCCAGAAAAAAATTCGAGTAGGTACTGAAATTTTTAGACGAAATTAAAAAATTTCAAATCGTTTTAAAAAAAATATATTTGGTTCCGGGGGTCAATTATAGTAATTTTTTGTGAATGGACACACCTCCGAAATCCTACCCATTTTCGAGAAAAAAATTCAGTAAGTGCGGAACTTTAAATGTTAATAACTTTTTAACGAAGCCTCCATCAACAAATTGGTATTCTTGATTTTCGTTCTATTTTGGCCTCTAGAATCTTCTGTTATAATTTTTCCCAGGGGTAATTTATCATCTTTGGTGATAAATTAATAAAAATTGAATTATGATAATGATGCGGTTTCTACGGGTCATTGCTATCACAGATGTTTTTTAAATAGTCGTGTAAGCAAATAGTCGACAGTCGAAAGCGTATGCGAGCCGTTACGTCGTGCGTTAAGCGATCATTCGGTCGCAGAATACGAATGGGAAGTTTCATTAACACAATTGCATATGTGCGGGCGTGCGTTACCAGTGGTTGCGTTCTCGCGCTAAATTTTCGAGATTACTGCACTCGCTCGAAGACAAATGACCCCGAGAAAACGAAAACTTAAATTTTGCTCGAATAACGCGTGATGAATACAACCGACATCCAACGATTTAATCGTACGAATTGTAAAACTTACGTATAGGTTGTCCAAAAATATTGGGACCAAACTTATATTATACTTATTACGTTTAAGTAGTACTTTCTTCAAAGGATTCTTAAAAATGTTAATTTCCTTTGAAACTTGCATTACATTTTCGTTATATTTACGTTATACGAAATTTTTGTAATTTTGTGCACTTTAGTTTTTGGTACAGGTTGTTCAATTTATAACTTGTACTAGTGTTATGCTCGAAAATGTTTTATTAAAAAGATATAAGCTTTTAAGAATGCAAGTTTCTTCAAATTTTTTTAAAATATTCCATGTGTTCTAGAAATAATATTAAATGTATTTTGAACACTTCTTGTAATTGTTACAAGAAATCATAAATACGTATATTTACGTACGTATATGTATATGTATATTTGAAAGTCTATATGTTTTCAATAAAGAATTTTTGGATGTTTAAATAAATTTTTTTTTGTCTATTTATCTCAGTGACACGTAGTGTGAGTTTGGTTCCAACATTTTTTAACACCCTGTATACTTCGAAAATTAATTCTTATTTAGAGTCTGTTATGTTATCTTTGATTTTAAGTTCCATATAGGCCATTATGTATATTTGGAAAAGAACCAAATCAGTTGGCAAATAGAATGAATTTCTAGTTTTAAAAAATGCAAAAGAATTCTATTTATTATCTATAATTAAAGAAACAATAAGAGAGGAATGCAAACAAAGTCAAGTTTGAGGTCACACAAATATTCGAACACTTGCAAATTCATTTTACAGAATAAATTGGACACCCTGTATATTCATTGCTAAATATTACGTTGGTGAGACATAATAGAGGAATAAATATTAGCATAATACTTAACGAACAAAGCCAATATTTAACACGATTTACCCTGGTAAACAACCCCTCTGGCACGATCCACACTTTGACCTGAAAGAATACAAATTTTGTCTAATTTTTATTTATTTTTAGGGAAGTTATGCCACAGAAAAGATGTAATAAAAGAAAATACAATACGACAATTAGTAGATCGGTATCAAAAGTTAAAGTTTGATTCGCAAATAGAAATATACTGCAAACAATCGACAGAAAAGGTTCTTAAAAACAAAATAGTCAAATGATACACATAACGATTTACTCGATCGAGCAGTTAAATCGACAGTAAAAGCTCTTAAAAAAAAAATAGTCAAATAATACATAACAATTAACTCGATCGAGCAGTTAAATCGACAGTAAAGGCTCTTAAAAACAAAATAGTCAAATAATAGATAACAATTTACTCGATCTAGCAGTTAAACTTACTCGTTGTAAACTATTTGGAGGGAAATTCTAAAATAATAAAAAGAAGATGGATAATACAACTACTAAATCGGTATTAAAAATTAAAGTTTGATTCGCAAATAGAAATATACTGCAAACAATCGACAGAAAAGGCTCTTAAAAATAAAATAGTCAAATAATAACAATTTGCTCGATCGAGCAGTTAAACTTACTCGTTGTAAACTATTTGGTGGAAAATAATAAAATAATAAAAAGAAGATGGATAATACAACTACTACATCGGTATTAAATAGTATAGAATCGACAGTGAAGGCTCTTAAAAAAAAATAGTCAAATAAAACACATAACAATTTACTCAATTCGAGCAGTTGAACATATTTTGTGTAAAATATTTGAGGTAATAAAAGAGTATTCGTGTGATGGCGAATATTCGTTAAAACGAATCAAAAAACCGAATTTGGACGTTGTGTAATAACGCACGAACGATCGAGCCGTGAAATTAGATCGTGGAATAAATCGAACGATCATCAGTCGCCGTGGATTCGCATGGCGGAGAAGACTAGGCGGAACCGTTAATTCGTTGTCCCGTAAACAACGCGGCTTGCGTTTGAATGTACGGGAGGGGGATTTCCGTTGTTTTATCGAGCAACATAAAGTTGCGCGGATACTACGTTCATATCATGATCCTGACAAGCAAACAACTTCCCCGTATGATCTCGTTTCGTCGACGACAACGTCCATCTCTTTCGTTCTTTTTTTTTTCTACCTTACTCGCGTGCCGGCAAACATTTGTCCATTGACTTTATCGAGTCGCGGATTCGCAGAAACGTACAGGCTCGTCGTTTCCAACGAACGATACGGTCGAATTGATCGCGTTTAGAGAAGTTGAAGCACCGCGAAGTACGTGCAAGGGGTAAGCACCCTTGTGATCGTCATGCTTCGCGAAATAAGGGAACGAGTTCTGTTGCTCGATTCACGGTTTTCGTTCACTTAATACCCAGCCCGCCATTGAGACTTCTATTCAACCGGTTACACGCAATAGTTCGCATACCGTCGGTATACCAGTCCCATTGTGCGAAACGAATAGCATTAACCCTTTGCACTCCAAGAATTTATTTCGATAAAAGCGACTAGGCTCTGTGGATGCACTTTTCTGACGCCATTTTGGGGAATTAAAATTGTCTCTTTTCCCTAGAGAAATGTATTAATTTATGAATGCTTGTGGTTTAAAATTATTTCACTCGTTTCGTTAATTGAAGTTGAGTTATATATCAAGTTGTGGTGGATATTACATATGGCGTCGTAGCAAGACTGATTTGCACTCCAAGAATTTATTTCGATAGAAGCGACTAGGCTCTGTGGATGCACCTTTCTGACGCCATTTTGGGGAATTAAAATTGTCTCTTTTCCCCAGAGAAATTTATTAATTTATGAATGCTTGTGGTTTAAAATTATTTCACTCGTTTCGTTAATTGATGTTGAGTTATATATCAAGTTGTGGTGGATATTACATATGGCGTCGTAGCAAGACTGATTTGCACTCCAAGAATTTATTTCGATAGAAGCGACTAGGCTCTGTGGATGCACTTTTCTGACGCCATTTTGGGGAATTAAAATTGTCTCTTTTCCCTAGAGAAATGTATTAATTTATGAATGCTTGTGGTTTAAAATTATTTCACTCGTTTCGTTAATTGAAGTTGAGTTATATATCAAGTTGTGGTGGATATTACATATGGCGTCGTAGCAAGACTGATTTGCACTCCAAGAATTTATTTCGATAGAAGCGACTAGGCTCTGTGGATGCACCTTTCTGACGCCATTTTGGGGAATTAAAATTGTCTCTTTTCCCCAGAGAAATTTATTAATTTATGAATGCTTGTGGTTTCAAATTATTTCACTCGTTTCGTTAATTGATGTTGAGTTATATATCAAGTTGTGGTGGATATTACATATGGCGTCGTAGCAAGACTGATTTGCACTCCAAGAATTTATTTCGATAGAAGCGACTAGGCTCTGTGGATGCACTTTTCTGACGCCATTTTGGGGAATTAAAATTGTCTCTTTTCCCGAGAGAAATTTATTAATTTATGAATGCTTGTGGTTTAAAATTATTTCACTCGTTTCGTTAATTGATGTTGAGTTATATATCAAGTTGTGGTGGATATTACATATGGCGTCGTAGCAAGACTGATTTGCACTCCAAGAATTTATTTCGATAGAAGCGACTAGGCTCTGTGGATGCACTTTTCTGACGCCATTTTGGGGAATTAAAATTGTCTCTTTTCCCCATAGAAATTTATTAATTTATAAATGCTTGTGGCTTAAAATTATTTCTTATTTCGTTAATTGAAGTCGAGTTATCGTACGTAAGTTGTGGTGGATATTACAGATGGCGTCGTAGCAGACCGATTTGAGGTTAGTTTGAAATACGATCCCATTTTAGCGCGAAAAAACACTGCAACCGCGCAGAAATTAGGCCTGAGAATTTTATTTAGAGCTCGTAGCATATTTTTGACAACAACATTGCTTAACTCGAGCTCTTATAATACTTCAAAACATGAAGTGTTTAAATAATACTTATTGTTGCACTATGAAATTTAAGGTTAAAGTTTCTTGGAATTTTTCATTTAACTCCTGATAGTTATAAAAGTATTCGATAATATTTAATAATATAATACAAAATTATATAATAATAAAAACCGAATTTCTGTCAACATTCTAAACACGTTCATGATTGATTTATTAAGTCTTTTTTACAATTTTCAAACGTTATATAGAGTCAAATGAAAATTATTACAGACATTAGGAAATCTAAATAATTCAGAGCCAAAAATTAACAAAAATTTTCTAAACACATATAAAGGGTGTTCATCCTAATGGTCGCCACGATAATTGGGGTATTCATGCCAATCTGACAAAAAAATGTATCGAATAAAAGTTATTCAATATTATGATGGGAATAAATTGTAATAACAAACATTTTAAATAAGTTTTTTGTTCAATAAATTGTATTTAAATAGCACTATGCATTTTTGACTTTATGTTGTTATGGCTGATGAAAAAAACGAATTCAGCGGCCTTTGGATGACCTCTAGCTCTGAAATTCACAGTAATTAAAAAAATAACTGAATGTAAACAATAAACACACAACTTAATGTTTCTAGGAAATGGACATGATTCATGGACGTTCATGATTGATTTATTAAGTCAAACAACTCAAACAATTTTCAAACTTTATATAGAGTCAAATGAAAATTATTACAGACATCAGGAAATCCTCTAAAAAATTCAGAGCCAAAAATTAACAAAAATTTTCTAAACACATATAAAGGGTGTTCATCTTAAGGCATTTATGTCAAACTGACAAAAAAATGTTTCCAATAAAAGTTATTCAATATTACGATGGGAATAAAATGTATTAATAAAAATTTTGAAAAAATTCTTTGTTCAATAAAAAACCGAGAGCACCTTGATTTTGTTTAAATAGCCCTATGCATTATTGACTTTATGTTGTTATGGTTGATGAAAAATTCAGCGACCTTTGGATGACCTTTAGCTCAGAAATTCACAGTAATTAAAAAAATAACTGACACTTTCCAACTGAATGTAAACAATAATGCGATCTTTTATTTACAGTACATATTAATTTATTATAATTAGACCGCGGATGTTTACGTAAATACATACGTTTCTAGAAAATGGACATTTTTTTACCACATTGGCGTAAATACCTCAAAACTCGCGACGACCGTTAAGATGAACACCCTATATAGTAAAGTAGCTTTTGTCAGTTTCCCCTAACACGGTTCAAAATATCCGCCAGTAGAGAATAAATTATTAAACGAAAGAACCGAATTGCTTTATAACCTGCGCCAAAGGGGAACCGATCTAAGCTGTTTCAGAAAAAGTTTGCATTCGTGATTATTAAACAAACAAATAGCAGGGTTGCTCCTAGGCATCGGCGTGCAGAAATTTCCCAAGGTACCGGCGGTAATTCGAAATTAAGTTACGCGGTTCGTTTTCCACGCATAACGAGCGGATCTCGTACCCGCGGAATTTTTTCGGCGGGCCAACTTTTTCGACAGATGGTGCGTCGAATTGTTCGAAAAGTTGAAAGTCTGGAAATTCAAACGGCCCCCGGTAATTGCTTTAATTTTATGCGCATACATTACGGTTTTATCTTTACGTAAAACCCGCGCAGCTGGCGGGGGCCACGAGATAAACACGTTCTTTAATAATATTCTAACGTTAAACTAGTGTTTCTTTATCGCGGTACGTGTCGCAGAACTTGGAAGGTACGAAACGTCGAAGGTACCTGGAACTGACGATAATAACGATAACGTGAGTAGCGTCGACTGGCTATCAAGATGGTAACCATATGTTTCTTGGTTGACGCGTTCGTCGTTCTTTTCATTGTCGGTTGTAATCCGCCAATGACGGTTAAATATGTTTTACCGGGACTGGTACCGACTTGATTGTGCGACGCAAACGTTGAGTCATCGCGACTGGAAATCTAGTAATTATCTCACCTATATGCACATACATTTCTTCCCTTGGACGTATACGGCCTACCTCCAAATACTGACGTGTCCACGAGATACGAGCTCGAACTGCGTAATTGGTTCGCGGAAAAAATGAAACAATGTACTGCCACGGTGGTTTTTCATATTTTTTTTTTTGCCACACACCTTTTTTAGAGTCTAATGAAACTGGTGCATGCTTTCATCAAAATGAAGTTTCGAAATATTAATGAAATAAATGTACCGAGAAAAGGTCATGAACGGAATGATGACTGGCCCCTTTTGGTGTATGTGAAATATTACGTGTAAATACCTGTTCCACAGTGAAATTGTATTCTATATGAATGGTGATGTGATTTATAGTACTTTTAGATGTTTCGAAGTTTTCAAAAGAAATTGATGGAAAATTTTTTGAATTTCACCTATATTTTGGTAGAACAGTTTTATTACACTCTAACAGCTATCGTTTTAACCCTTTAACGCACAAACTCGTATGTGACACGATTGAAAGTGTCCTGTTTTCGCTTCCACGCAACTCGAGTGCTCTGTTATACGATATTTGAAGAAAGTTGATCCTTTTCTTATGTTCTAGTAAATTTCACTTTGCACGAAACTGTCAGCGACTCGAGAAAAGAGTCTCTGTGCTGAATGTGTTATTTAAATAGGAGAGACGATAAAGGAAAACGACAACAAAACCCAAAATCTCCAAAAATATAGACGTGGTCAACTTGGATATGAAATTTACATTTTTAAGCTTTTATAATTGCTTAAAATTCCGTTTAACATCCATCATTCAGAAGAAATTTTCAAAAAAGAGTGTTCATAATTTTTTTTATAATTTTCTATTCTATACCACGAAAGAAATAATGCTTAAACTTTGAATTATGTTTTGTCTTGTTACGACGAATCGAACGATCTGTAATAACCACAAGAAAACCCAAAATCTGCAAAAATATAGACGTGGCCAACATCGATATGAAATTGTCATTTTTAAGCTTTTATAATTGTTTAAAATTCCGTTTAACATCCATCATACAGAAGAAATTTTCAAAAAAGAGTGTTCATAATTTTTTTTATAATTTTTTATTCTATACCACGAAAGAAATAATGCTTAAACTTTGAATTATGTTTTGTCTTGTAACTACCCTAATAGTAGGAGCAGCGAGTTAACAATCGACAGAAAAAGTCTTCTATGAAGAGCCTATCCATTAATAATTTCAAAGTTGAATTTGATTGCTATAAAAAATAATGCTTAAACTTTAAATTATGTTTTGTTTAGTAACTACCCTAATAGTAGGAGCAGCGAGCTAACAATCGACAGAATATGTTTTCTATGGAGAGCCTATCCATTAATACTTTCAAAGTTGAATTTGATTGCTATAAAAAATCAAACAAATTTTGTAGCATCGATAGAACATATGGAACGGCCTAATACTACAGGTATGAATATTAAATAAAGCATAAACATGTAATTGCAATGCTATATTGGTCAAATTTCATTGCTACCCTTTCCCATCATCTGTCCACTTGCTTTTGTCCCTGACTCCATAAACAAACCTTGTAAATTTTACTGCAAAAGGTATTATAATTTCCCGAAGAAAGTGAAAAAAGGACGCAGTTTAGAGTAGAATACCCCCTTAAGAACTGGTTCAAGGTATAGCAGCGGCGAAATCAATTTCGACAGTCGAAAGGCAAAGCCGTCACCCAGTGACCCCGCCGTGTCTGCCGGAGCCAGGCACAGTTTATAGATTGCCTGGCGTGCTGCTCTGCGCGGTTGCTATAGTCGTGGGGAACGATTTTCCACCTGTCCGCCACCTTTCGTCCGCCCGGGGGAATCTCGAGGGTTGTATCAACGGAGTCGAGACCACGGTTGGCCAGACGGCGGAGGTGCTCCTGCGTCCACTCGGCTATCGTTGGAAAAATGGGACGGCCCTCGTCGCTCTCGAGGATACCTGAAAACACTCGAGGAAAATCCCACTCGGGCGCCGGTTGATAACCGGTGGACAGTATCAGCACGCGGGAGGAGAGTAGTCGAGAGTCGTGGAAACCGAGAGAGGGAAGACGGCTCGAGGACGCGGAAAGTGGCCAAAGGGGGATGTCTGAATGGGTGGCGCCTGCTCCTGTCGAGGTCGCGATAGCCAGGTCAACGCTGGCTCGATCCTTGACCGTGTGATCAGCCAAGCGAGCGACGAGGACCAATGTCTGCTGTACCGGCTGGCCAATTACAAGAAGGGCGGCGAGCTGATAGAGTCGTACAATCTGGGTGGCCAGGCGGAAGTCGAAAAGTTGATCAGAGAACAGTTCGGCATCCTGATGTACGCCGACGGCAAGGGCCAGGCGATCAACCGTGCCGAGTACCTGCGTTGGAAATTCCGGGATCTTGAGCAGGTTGTGCTCCCTATAGAGGCTTCCTTGTCACGGTTCGACCCTTTGGCTCAATGGAACGATCACGAGGCATGTTGGCAGATGCAATATAGAGGTTCGCTCGGAGAGACTCTCCTACATGTTCTGATTATATGCGATACCAGGGTGCACACACGAGTAGCGCGTATCCTGCTCAAGTGCTTTCCACGATTGGCTATTGATGTTGTCGAGGGCGAGGAATACCTTGGTGCCAGTGCTCTCCACCTAGCGATCGCGTACAACAATAACGAACTCGTGCAAGACCTAGTCGAGGCGGGCGCGATCATTTCTCAGCGTGCCATCGGCAGTTTTTTCCTACCGCGGGACCAGCAGAGAATGAACCCGGCCAGGAACACGGACTACGAAGGATTGGCCTATTTGGGGGAGTATCCGCTCGCTTGGGCCGCGTGCTGCGCCAACGAGAGCGTTTATAACTTATTGCTCGACTCGGGCGCCGATCCGGACGAGCAGGACTCTTTCGGGAACATGATCCTACACATGGTGGTGGTTTGCGACAAATTGGTACGTATTTGCAATTCTTTCTCAAAGAGGACTCGCGTCAGGGTACTGTGCGTCCGCGAGAAGTTGGCTAGTGGGACAGAACAAACTACAAGGGAGTACTGCGCTTGTTGCGCCATCTAGCCGTGAGATAGAGTGGGGATCCAGCCACCAATCAGACCCACGTTCCTTTCACTAGCCAACTTCTCGCGGACGCACAGTAGAACCTCGTTTTTCTGAACGAAATACTACTGAACCTCAGATATACATACTCATAACTGAACCTTTATTATTCGAATGGCGGTCGAGTGAATTCTCATACATTTTTTTATACATTTTTGCTAAACTCTGACTTATACTGTCATTTTAACTCATTGCAGAGATCGCCAATTTACTTATAGTTAATGCATCTTCTTCAAATACGTATATTTGTTAATACACGGGTATCTAGTATCTAATTCCTTGGTGGAATTTAGAGTAATGATTCATAAGCTTAAATTTTGACCCCTGTAGCTAAGGACCACCCTAGTCAACCCCGAAGCGATGTTTTAAGTTGAGATTTGTGTAAAAACGTGGGTTCGTAGGACATGTTCGGCTATGCCCTTCGTCATCCGAAGCTTCCTGCTCGGAATGGGATCGTGAACGCTGCTGGCCTGACCCCGTTGACGCTTGCTTGCCAGCTGGGTCGCGCTGAGGTCTTTCGGGAGATGTTGGAACTGTCTGCACGTGAATTCTGGCGCTACAGTAATATCACCTGCTCGGCGTACCCCCTCAATGCACTCGACACGCTGTTACCCGACGGCAGAACAAGTACGTCGTAATGCTAATCGAATTACACGGTTTTGAGAATCGTCGTCAGGGGTTCGTCGTTCAGGAGCACGCTGAAGTGGCCACTCACTTTGTGCCTTCGTATAATTGTCAAGACTCAAGGCCGAATCGTCTTTAAGTAGCTGCGAAGCGATCTCGCCGATGCAATATAATCCTCCATTTTTTTTTTACTTTTTTTTGCTTCAAATCTAGAACGACGTCGATTCCCCGCGTTCTTGGAAAGTGTTATCCTCTCGACTATTTTTTTTACAGCTTTTACAGCTCGAACAAAAATGCGAGTACCGTTTGTTCGTTAACTATTAAATGTTAAATAATGCTCTTTGAGATTTCTCGCGGTTTCTTTCAGGAATTGCGTTGTTTTATTGCGAAACTTTCGTCCTATTCAAACCTGAGTGTAACGTTCGCGCGTGGAAAACACTTCGGTACAAAATGGCCGCTACCAGAGTGCGCTCTCGGCGTTCTGTAATAAAGTCGCTGGATGTACAAAGCACCGTTAATTAGCCACTTTTGTCGTGAAATAGTCCCGCGTTATTCAGGCGTTAGAGTTTCGAGAGCAAACGCATTTCGTCGTTAACTTGCTGCATGGACAATGTTTTGCCAAATCACAGTATATCTGAAGAAAAGTAAATGTTTCTTTGTAGCCTCTACTTTTTCGTAGGTATTCATAAGCTCTACTTCCATGCTAAATTACATTGAGATATGTTCATTATTGTCGAAGTTATGGACGTTTGAATATTGGGCCATTTTTATGGAGGTTTTCTCATTTTGCGGTGTTAAGGAACAACTTTTCGAATATTTTTGGAACTTCTACGTATTCTTCACTAAAATACAAGTCGTTTGCCTTTTGAAACATTAAAATCCTCCAATCCGTTCAGAAATTATGACGTTTTAAAGATATGCGTGAAATTTTGGACATTTCTGGCTTTTCGGTAAGGAATTTTTTTCTCGAAAATGGTTAGGATTTCGAGGGTATGCCTATTCACCAAAAATGATTGTAATTGACCCCTGAAACTAAAACTAATTTTTTTAGAGTGATTTGAAATTTTTTAATTTCGCCGAAAAATTTCACCACCTACTCGAATTTTTTCCTCGAAAGTGAGTAGGATTTCGGGGGTATGTCTATTCACCAAAAATTACTATAATTGACCCCTGCAATCGAAAATATTTTTTTTAAAACGATTTGAAATTTTTCAATTTTGCCAAAAATTTCAGCAGCTCTCGAATTTTTTTCCTAGCAGTGCGTAGGATTACGGGGGTAAGTCTATTCACCAAAAATGATCGTAATTGACTCCTGCAACCGAAAATATTTTTTTGAAAACGATTTGAGATTTTTTAATTTTGCCAAAAATTTCAGCACCTTCTCGAATTTTTTCCTCGAAAGTGAGTAGGATTTCGGGGATATGTCTATTCACCCAAAATGATTGAAATTGACCTCCGCAAACGAAAATAATTTTTCCATTATGATTTCAAACTTTTTAATTTCGCCCAAAAAATTAAGCACTTCTACTCTGTCGATTTTTCTTAAAACTTCGTTTTTGATTTTTAATAAATTTAATTGGCGTTGTATGGAAAAGTTGTTTAGTACTTTTTTGTAAGTATCCATGAGCTCTACTTCCATACTATATTTCATTGAGATATGTTCACTATTGTAGAAGTTATGGACGTTTGAATATTGTGCCATTTTTAGGGGATTTTTCTCATTTTACGGGGTCAAGGATCAACTTTTCGAATATTTTTACAATTTCTACATATTCTTCGTCAAAATACGCGTAGTTTGCTTTTTTAAAAATTAAAATCGGCCGATCCGTTCAGAAGTTATGACGTTTTAAAAATTTGCTTGAAATTTCAGTGAAACATCTCAACGGTATGGTCAGACCTGAAATTTTCGGTAATGAATTTTTTCCTCGAAACTGCGTAGGAATTCGAGGATATGTCTATTCACCAAAAATGATTGTAATTGACCCCCGCAACCGAAAATAATTTTTTCAAAACGTTTGGAAATTTTTTTTTTCGTCGAAAAATTTCAGTATATACTTGAATTTTTTCCTCGAAAGTGCGTAGGAATTCGAGGGTGCGTGTAATACAGAAAAATGATTGTAATTGACCCCTGAAACTAAAAATAATTTTTTCAGAACGTTTGGAAATTTTTTTTTTTCACTCTTTGTCGATTTTTTTTTTAAATTCGTTTTTCATTTTTGAGATATTTGCCACTTTTGTCGTGAAATAGCCCCGCGTTATTCAGGCGTTATAGTTTCGAGAGCAAACGCATTTCGTCGTTAACTTGCTACATGGACAATGGTTTGCCAAATCACAGTATATCTGAAGAAAAGTAAATCTTTCTTTGCAGCTTCTAGATCTTTGATCTCAAACGTTATTGGTTGGTCTTGCTTTATTGGAAAGGTCGAAAATCCCGTTTCGAAATTTGAAAATGTTGATACTTTTATGCACATCAAATAGATTTTTAACGGTATCATAAACGATCTTTCTCAATTCTTAACTTTGCTCACTAATAATACTATGGATGAATTTTCACCCCCACATTATAATATTTTCAGTTACAATATTGGAAATAAAATGAGACATTCTCTTAAAAATACAAGTTTTTTATACAGAAAAATTAAATACAGTAAAATTTAATGAAACGACACATCAAAATTGAGTTTTTGAGAATGTCAAAATTAAATTTCATCGATGTTCATTCTTTTAATCTTTTTCTAAAATGGAAAATGTCGCTCCAAATGCTTCGAATGCAAGTTTCAGACTGGTCAAAACATAGGGAGAAATTTCTTTCTTTATTTCTTACTTTAATTATTCATATCTCAAGAAGTGTTGAGTATCTACACTTAATACCTCACATACACCAAAAGGGATTCTGTATTTCCTTTATTGGCACCCGTGGAACGTTCCTTTGATGAAGTTTGGGACAAGAAATCTCCATTTTTCAGACGACCAAGTTTCAGGCTGATGAAAGCACAAAGAGAAATTTCTGTAATACGATAAGAAACGGCACAATTTGTGGGATTATATAAAAGACACTGTTAAATGTCTTTGTTTCTTTGCAACGATACTAAATGTGTGCAGAACTTGGTTCCAAACGATTTAAAGCCTGACTTCGACTTGAGTGACGAGCCACGTTGTGGTCTTGGAAAGCGGATGACGAAGATTTGCAGGCACTGCTCGATGAAGATCCGTCGCCGACGCTGAGGCAGCTCGAAGGTTAGTTGGAAGTGCACTTTGTAACCGTGTCGAAACAATCGTATACGACGAGGAAAATACAAAAAGGGAAGTTCCACAGAATTATCGGAATATAATTTTTGTTCCTGGAATATTGTTACCAACGGCAGACGAGTCCTGCGCAGAAATACGAAACTCCAACGTGGCTCTGACCGAACGACTTTAAAACGTTCGCAAAAAATCATGCTCGCCATTTGGTGTTATTTGGTTGGGAAGGTCGTATTGTTTTACGATCCTCCGAGCCAAACCGTTGCAAACTGTTCTACTGCTACGGAACGTGTTACGTCTGTGATACATTGGAAGAAAGGTAACCGTTTATTGAACAAAGAAAATCGAATGACATTCCTCGATCGAAGAAACGACCATAAAGAGTTCTGCTAGCTGGAGTTCTGACTCACCGGCGGCTCAATTATCATATTTGTTCTTTCCTGGATGACAATTGACTGGGTTGATGGGCACGTGTTATGCAAGAATCGTTCGCGATCTCAATTAAAGCATAATAACAGTTTGTCTACCGAATGATGTACTCGATATAAGAAATTGCAATCTATTGTGGTACCTTTTGGCGATACGATGCACCAATTTTGGATGTAACATCGATTAAAAGATATATAATAACAGTAATAATAATTTTTATGTGTAGAAGATATGATAAATACAAGTAGAAAATGTTACTATGTCTTATAATAATTAATATTAATTTTGTTGAAATTTGTGGCCAAACTTCAATCTTTCAACTTTCATATTTATAACTTTTTCCCCCAATTAAGTGGTAAATTTTTAAAATTTCGAAATCCAAAATATTAGATCTTTCAAAGAAGTTTATGATCACTGGTAGATTGAAATTAAATTATATTAATTTTTTTGTTATATGGTATTAAAAGGTGGATTATGTTTGCAGATATATGAGTACCTATATTTCAGTTATTTAATGATTTTATAAGCATTTCTGAAGTCGTATACAAGCAGCATTAAGTGTACGAGTATTTGAACTTTGAGATTTCTAAAAAAAATGTTTAAAAGTGATAGAAATTGGGTTTGTTTCATAAGAAAGTGTAAATATTACTCAAAATAATGTATGAAGTTCAAATCAGGTTACAACACTACGCAGTCCACTCGATATTCAGCTTCTTTGATGTTTCAAAATGAGCCTTTTTTTAGGGGTTATCCAAGCATCGTTCTATTCATTTTTGTTAACAACAAAAGAACCGACAAGCAAACCTATCACTTATCCGGGCGAAAATGACCCACAGTTATCCGAGCATTGCTGTATCAATTTTCTTCAACAACAAAATTACAGACAAGCAAACTTATAAACATTGATACACGGGTGACTATCGTTCACTTATCCGGGCGAAAATGACTCGCAGTTATCCGAGCCTTATTGTCTCAATTTTTCGTAACAACAAAAGTATTGACAGACAACCTATAAACACTGATACACGGATGACTACTGTTCACTTATCCGAGTGAACATGACTCATAGTTATCCGAGCCTTATTGTCTCAATTTTTCGTAACAACAAAAGTATTGACAGACAACCTATAAACACTGATACACGTGTGATTACCGTTCACTTATCCGAGCGAAAATGACTCGCAGTTATCCGAGCCTTATTGTATCAATTTTTCGAAACAACAAAAGTACCGACAGGCAAACCTATGAACACTGATACACGGATGACGACTGTTCACTTATCCGGGCGAAAATGACTCGCAGTTATCCGAGCATCGCTGTATCAATTTTCTTTAACAACAAAAATACCGACAGGTCAACCTATAAACACTGATACACGGGTGACTATCGTTCACTTATCCGGGCAAAACTGACCCACAGTTATCCGAGCATCGCAGTATTAATTTTCTTTAACAACAAAAACAGGCCAACCTATAAACACTGATGCAGGAGCAACTATCGTTCACTTATCCGGGCGAAAATGACTCGCAGTTATCCGAGCCTTATTGTGTCAATTTTTCGTAACAACAAAAATACCGACAGGTCAACCTATAAACACTGATACACGGGTGACTATCGTTCACTTATCCGAGCAAAAATGACCCACAGTTATCCGAGGATCGCTGTATCAATTTTCTTTAACTACAAAAATACCGACAAGCCAACCTGTAAACACTGGAGAAGAAAAATTTTCTCTTATCTCTTATACCATTTCTGACAATTTCAATGAGACGATATTACGATATCTCTAGCATGCGTGGACCGATTTTTTCGGAATTGGTCTTATTCGAAAGCTTATATGCGGTTTACATAAGAAAAATGCCTTTAAATTTAAAAAATATTGCAGGGGTGATGAGATATTACTGAAATAAGTTTCAGAATAGCCTGGCGACGAGTAAAGGATAGCGGTAGCGACAGTCGATACATATATCTTGTATACAGGGTGTCTTTCATGTACTTGGCGTCGAGACGCTACCGCGTCTCTGGATACACGGGTGACTATCGTTCACTTATCCGAGCAAAAATGACTCGCAGTTATCCGAGCACCGCTGTATCAATTTTCTTTAACAACAAAAGTACCGACTGACAAGCTATAAACACTGCCCAACGCGATCATTCGTTTATCCGGGTAGGGGGTCAGTCTCACAGAGGGCCACTTAAGCGGGAGACTGTACACTTCGACATTTCCGCGGTACCTACGCAATACACGAGAAATATTTCACCGTTTCCGTGAACAAAATCATATCTTGCGGGTTATTGAACGCGAATTCAATAATCCGGCCGTCTAATTTCCGTGAAATTCGTTTCCCCGCGGGGACGCTCCGCAGCCCTCCGCGATCTGCATTTAAAGAGCGTGGCAATCGGACTCCTGCCAAATTGTATCGAAGTTTCGCGGCAACCTCGAGAATCCTTGCAACGTGGATGTATGCATGTGCCATCGACGAGTTTTCTAGACGTCGAGTGATTCATAGGGCCGACGTTGGCTGGAAGATTGTGCAGGAGGAGCCGTCGTCGGCGGGGTTTGGGAGTAAGAAGGAAGACAAGGGAAAACGGGTCGTTGCAGGATGCAATTACGGCCATTTAACGAAGTTTCGAGATTAGCCGCGGACGCGGAGTTGGGTGCTCGCGTTTCATTTAGTTTCGGAATCCATTATCCCTTCACCCACCTCTCTACGTGCAATCCTACCCCACTTCTCTTCGTCCGCCCTCTATATAGGCGTCTTTGCCGCGGCGTGAATGTCATCCGATGGGTTCAGCTACGGTTCAGACGAGACGAACGAACCGACGGCGCGGAGCCAAGGGGGGTAACTTCCAGTATATCAGAGGGGGTGAACTTTCGGCTTACTCCTTCCAACGGGTACGCTTAATTACTCTAAGCCAAGGACAGCCACCGAGGGTCCGTCAGTTGGTTAGCCAACCGGTTCGCCGGCGAGTAGACAAGACAGTACGTTCAGACAGGCTGGGGATACAGATTTTTACGACACCGGGTATTTGCGTAGCTCGATCTGGACGAGTAAGAAGGTTCTCGATCGAAACGACTGGGCACACGGGCGCAGGGATAGCAACTAGCGGTTGTTCCGGTATTTTAAGTTGATTTTCACGTTTATCAACCCCTTGGCTCACGATTTAATTCCAAATCATTTTTCAAACGTATACTACTTAATTCTGTTTAAATTTCTTTGCACATTTGTTTTATAAGACTTTATGACGACTGAGTAGCCTTGTGATTGTGAAACTTGATATCAAGAATTTGAATTGAAGAAGTCATTGTATAATAAAGGGTTAAAAAAGTACCTTTGGGAAAACGTTTTGGACCAAACGTGGAGACACTTTAAAATTTTGTAATTTTTTAAACGTAAAATGTTTCTCTTATATGTATACAGATTCGAGTCGATGGAAATGAAATTTTTGGCAAGTGGACTATTTGTAATTTGTAATTATTTGAAAATGAACTTTTTTTATAATAACAATCTTTTTGTGAATTTTTTTACTTTCACTTGCTGAAAAGACTAACTCCTTTGGTTATGTGAGAAACGTATATAAATATTATTTTACGAATTTCATACATTGTTAGATAAAAGCCACAAAGTTCGAATCTAAATTTTAAGAAGAGTTTCAAAAGGGAATGTATAATATTTGATAAATTTCTTTACTTTATGTTATTATCAAATTTGAATTTTAAATGGATTAATAAAGTAATGTAATTTGAATTCTAAATATTTTTAAATTCATGTGAAAAAGACCATTTTGAATTCTCAGAAGCAGCTTCGAATATCATCTTTTGTTTTGCTATATTTTTGCTCGGAAATACGCGCTATAAAGGTGTTATGTTAGATTCCGTGCACTTTTGAGGAATCCATGGCGCCATTTCCTCGACGACCGAGAAAACACTATAGCGGAGTAAAAGCGGGAAAAGAGAGCCAAGGTGGACGATTCGGTTTCGAGGAAAAGGGTAATTCCTTTCTTAAAATGTTTCGACGTTCCACGCGTCCCTTTCTCCGCGTTTTATATTCCGGATCCCGCGACCGAACGAAATTCTGATACTTTTTCCATTTCAAAGCAACATTATCCCTGCCGTGACGAAGGGAAAACGAAATTTCTGAAGGAATCTCGCGGCGAGAAAGATAAAAGGGCCGGCACGAGTTGCTTGGGAAAACAATATTTTACGGTTTAGATATTATTGGTTGCGAAAGGACCAGAGGGGAGTGAAACGAAGTCTGGAACGTAGCGACGGGATTGGTCAATAAAATTTCTGACGCCCCTTTGTACCCGGGGTTTTCCGGATGAAACTTCATCGAGTGTGTGCGTTTATAGGGAATAGAGGTTTCTGATATAATCTGCCGCTCTATTAGATCAACGGCCGATCGACTTTTGATGTTCCCTGATGGAATTAAGCTCGGAAAGATAGCTTAAATCGATTACGGGAACACGGATGGTCGCCTCTGCTAAAACGTTAATAATTATCTGAGCACTGCACTTAGGGATGATTATCAGCGATAACGGGTAACGAACCGGGCAAAGGCAAATCGTTATTCAACTTTGGCACGACGTCCGTTTTTGCGGACTGGCCGCGCGCCGCGTCGATCCAGAATGGCCAGGAGCGGAGCACGAGATCGTCAGGGAAAACTTCTACCGGGGTCTGGTACGGAGTTAGATATAATTACGAGTTGCGGTAACGACCGTGTACCGGTAAGTTCGTCGCATGTGCGAACTTCGGGCTTCCCCGTCGGACCAGCGCGGTAGATTATCGGCGCAAAATTGAAGATCAGACCCTCGAACGCAACCCGTTATTTTTTCTGAGCAATTGGGTGTGTTTGTTACAGTGAAACACCGAAATCTGGAGAATGTCGACTTTCACCGGTGAATGTCAACATTCACATAGTCGCTTCGTGTATGTCCGAAATATTTGCTAAACACCCTTATTTCTGACTTACACCGGTAAATGTTGACATTCACCATGCACTAATGGTGAGTGTTGAACATGTTGGAGATTTATATTTTCTTCCCCGTAATTCAGTCGCTATAAAACGTCACAAGGGTGACGTAACTTTTTCGCCTCTCTTTCTGAAAGGATCTAACCCAGACCTAACCCAGACCTAACCCAGACCTAACCCAGACCTAACCCAGACCTAACTCAGATTTAATCCAGACCTAACCCAGACCTAACTCAGATCTAATCCAGACCTAACCTAGACCTAACCGAGACATAACCCAGACCTAACCCAGACCTAACCCAGATCTAATCCAGACCTAACCCAGACCTAACCGAAATCTAATCCAGACCTAACCCAGACCTAACCGAAATCTAATCCAGACCTAACCCAGACCTGACCCAGACCCTAGATTTGGGTTAGGTCTGGGTTAGGTCTGGATTAGATCTGAGTTAGGTCTGGGTTAAGTCTGGGTTAGGTCTGGATTAGATCTGAGTTAGGTCTGGGTTAGGTCTGGGTTAGGTCTGGATTAGATTTGAGTTAGGTCTGGGTTAGGTCTGGATTAGATCTGAGTTAGGTCTGGGTTAGGTTTGGGTTAGGTCTGGGTTAGGTCTGGGTTAGGTCTGGATTAGATCTGAGTTAGGTCTGGGTTAGGTTTGGGTTAGGTCTAGGTTAGGTCTGGAATAAGTCTGAATTAAGTCTGGGTTAGGTCTGGGTTAGGTCTGGGTTAGGTCTGGGTTAGAAAAAGATCACGATTTACTGCAGTATCCATTTAGTATAAATTGGGGTATCGGAAAAAAAATTAAGAAAACGTTGCTCGCGTTATCAAAGCTTGCATAAGACTGACAAAGCTGATTGACTCCGAGCAGAACAAAGGATTTGGCGGGAGAGAGCCAGTCGCTTGTTTTTTGACTCTTCTGTTTTGGACCTCCACCAGAGCATATCTGTGATTGTCGACACACACCGGAGAGGGTCCGAATGTACAACAATGTAATGAAATATTCGATCTTTCACCGACGTATTTGGTATCTGATGACATTCACCGGTGAAAGTTGACATTCTCCAATTTCGGTCATTCACGGTAACATGTTCACACGACGATGCACGGACATTTTAAGAACGCGTCCTTCCGCCGCCTACTTGTACCCGTATAGGCATTAGCGTTGTAGCGGCCATTGTATAGCCACTACGCCCTTGCCAGAGTATGAATGGGAATGGAATGTAAGGATAGTTTTAAGCTTTCTATTTTTCCATTTTCCCAGGGTCTCGTGCGAGCCTGGTCGTCCTGTTAAACACTTGGCGACCAGAGCCGTGCGAGGCGTCTGTTTTCCTTCAAGGTTTCGCCTGGGCCTCGGACCACCCCGATCCGGGCCCGGCGAGCCTCTTGACTTTTACGACTCTCTTTCGCTAAACTTTTCCTACGCTGAGTATTTTCCAGTTTCGTTTTTCCGTCTTTCTGTCCTGTCTCTTTTTCTCTACCTTTGCTATCAGGGTAAGAAATTGTATATGTATATTCATGGGACGTGAAAAGAAAGACCCCAGTCTATTTTAGACACCCAGTCTGGTAAAGACGTCGTCGCGTTGCGAAACGAGTTTTGGGCAACAACATTAACCTACGTGTGGCTACACCCCCGACATCCGCGAAATAAACAGTTTAATATTTGTTGAGGTAGATCGTGGGTTTGTCATTTGAACCCCCAGCCCCCTCAGCCTCATCTGTTCTTGTTACTGTTGGTAACAACTGTTTTAAGGTATGATTCCACTGAGGCAACACTATGCGACTTGTAACATGCCACATGTCGTTCGGTAACACTATGCGACCTGTAGCATGCTACTTGTCATTAACTGACGACATTACTCGGCATGTTCAATCTTGTCGATTCGACAAAACAATATGAAATAATCCCGCGTTTCTTTATTTCGGAAAGGAAACAAATGAATGTGTAGCAAATACACATGTCAAGTGTCTACATAACGTCGATTTCATGTTGCATGCGTCGTAATCGCATGCGACATGTTGCCTAAATGTTGCCTTAATAAAATAATGTTTCGTCGTATGCGTCATTGCCGCATGCTACATGTTGCCTCAGTGGAATCACGCCTTTATTCAACCGTTTCTGTTACATGTCGCATCTCCGACGAGCTGTTCTGTATTTATGGCGTATATTATATCGAGCTTTTAATAAATATTAACTGCGTTTAATAACCAACATTTTTCTATTCCGCGATCCGGTCCAGCAATCGCGAAAAAAATCGTTTGGGAAAAGTATTTCAGGTGTTTAGAAATATGTAAATCGAAGGTAAAGACTATCTCTATGAGTCATCACGGTACATTGTGAAATCCCGCATACTAGAGATTGGGACAATGGCGGATAGTTGGACTATACCTACATATGGGGTGATAAAAACGAGAAATTGGACCACTTTTATGTTATGAGATTTTTCTCATTTTATGGGAATATTATTTCGTAAAATTTCCAATTATTCCTCGTCAAAATACTCGTTGTTTGTATTCCGAAACATTAAAATCCTCCAATTGGTTCAGAAATTATGACATTTTAAAGATATGCGTGAAATTTTGGACATTTCTGGCTTCTCGGTAAGGAATTTTTTTCTCGAAAATGGTTAGGATTTCGGAGGTGTGTCTATTCACCAAAAATTACTATAATTGACCTCCGGAACCAAATATATTTTTTTTTAAACGATTTGAAATTTTTTAATTTTGCTATTTTCAGCACCTACTCGAATTTTTTTCCCAACAATGCATAGGATTTTGGGGGTATGTCAATTCACCAAAAATTACTATAATTGACCTCCGGAACCAAATATATTTTTTTTAAAACGATTTGAAATTTTTTAATTTTGCCAAAAATTTCAGCACATTCTCGAATTTTTTTCTCGAAAGTGAGTAGGATTTCGAGCGTATACCTATTCACCCAAAATGATTGAAATTGACCCCCGCAAACGAAAATAATTTTTCCATTATGATTTCAAACTTTTTAATTTCGCCCAAAAATTTAGGCACGTACTTCTGTCGATTTTCCTTAAAACTTCGTTTTTGATTTTTAATAAATTTGATTGGCGTTGTATGGAAAAGTTGTTTAGTACTTTTTTGTAGGTATCCATGAACTCTACTCCCATACTAAATTTCATTGAGATATGTTCACTATTGTAGAAGTTATGGACGTTTGAATATTGTGCCATTTTTATGGAGGTTTTCTCATTTTGCGGTGTTAAGGAACAACTTTTCGAATATTTTTGGAAATTCTACGTATTCTTCACTAAAATACGCGTCGTTTGCCTTTTGAAACATTAAAATCCTCCAATCCGTTCAGAAATTATGACGTTTTAAAGATACGCGTGAAATTTTCGAGGGACGTTTCTGGCTTTTCGGAAAGGAATTTTTTTCTCAAAAATTGTTAGGATTTCGAGGGTATGTCTGTTCACCAAAAATGATTGTAGTTGACCCCTGAAACTAAAAATAATTTTTTTAGAATAATTGAAAGTTTTTAATTTCGTCGAGAAATTTATCCACTTACTGAATTTTTTTCTCGAAAGTGTGTAGAATTTCGGGGGTATATGTATTCACCAAAAATAATTTTAATTGACCCCCACAAACGAAAAGAATTTTTTCAGAACGATTTGACATTTTTTTTTCTTTAGGCACCTACCCCCTGTCGATTTTACTTAAAAATTTTTGATAATTTTGTTTCACTCTGTACGGAAATGTTGTCTAATACTTTTTTGTAGGTATTCATGAACTCCACATCCTCCCAAAATTTCATTGAAATATATTCACTATTGTAAAAGTTATGTTCGTTTGAAAATTGGACGATTTTTAGGGGGTTTTTCTCATTTTACGGGGTCAAGGATCAACTTTTCGAATATTTTTACAATTTCTACATATTCTTCGTCAAAATACGCGTAGTTTGCTTTTTTAAAAATTAAAATCGGCCAATCCGTTCAGAAGTTATGACGTTTTAAAAATTTGCTTGAAATTTCAGTGAAACATCTCAACGGTATGGTCAGACATGAAATTTTCGGTAATGAATTTTTTTCTCGAAACCGCGTAGGAATTCGAGGATATGTGGATTCACCAAAAATGATTGTAATTGACCTCCACAACGGAAAATAATTTTTTCAGAACGTTTGCAAATTTTTTTTTCACTCTTTGTCGATTTTTTTTTTAAAATTCGTTTTTCATTTTTGACATATTTGTTTGACGCTGTAGGGAAATGTTGTGTAATACTTTTTTGCAGGTACCCATGAGCTCTAGTTCAGAAAAAAATTTCAATGAAATGTATTCACTATTGTAAGAATTATGGTTGTTTAAAAATTGCACACCTTTTATGTGGGTTATTAAAAATGATTTATATATTTGTCAAATAATTGGATAATCATTTGAGAAATTGGCTTAGCATCAGATTAAGCGCAACAACGTTAATAAAAAATAATAATATAAACATATAACATGTGTTTGATATTTAAAAAATTAGTGATTTTCGTCAAAAACGATTCCAAATAACAAATAATTTATTTTGTGAAATGACAAAATAAATCATTCAATTGCAAAAATTATTTTCCAAATAGCTCTGAAAAATAATCTCCATATATTTTGAGAATTTTTCGAACCACCCAGGTTTGCTCGTCATATACGATTATTTCACAAAGCACAAGTAATTTAATATGCAAGAGCCAGTTATCTGATAATTTTCTGGAGAATGATCTCGGGGGATGAATTAAGTGGTCATGCAGACAATCAACGAGAGTTTTATCCCCATTTTACGGGCATTCGTTCTTAAACACACATACTGTAACTCGACAGCTATCGAAACTGCAGTGGGTATTCCTGTATTCCACAGAGAATTTACTTCAACCACGAAAATGTTTAATATCGTAAAAATAATTGTTGGTACAGAACATTTCTGAAAAGTCTAATAATGGAAAAATGTAACGAGTCTTCAAAACGGGCCAAAATTACTCGAAAGGAAGCTGCAATTCTAAAACAGAAACTGCAGGAGAAACCAAATTAAATAAACAAATAATTCCTTCTAAAACATGGACGCACTTTTCACGAAACCACATTTTTCAAATTGCACTTAAACTATTAAAAATATTTTGATAAAATTTACATAGTTTTCGGTGTATTTTTCACGTAGAATCATGTCCTTTAAGCTTCTTTTACTAGCAACCAACGAAGGTATCAACTTTATTTTTTATTTTAAATTACATGTTCCAGGAAAACTAATTTTATCATTTGCAACAAATTCTTTTAGAACAACTGAAGTCTCTTAATTTTTTTTATCGTGAAAAATGGAATCAATTCTACAAATACATATATTAAATATTCGAAGCTGTATGGATTCCTTTTTATGTACTTTTAGCTTTAAATTTTTACCGTAATTATGCACAATAAAAAACAAACGATTCAAGTAAAAATGTTATTTAGTTTGGTAATAGTTATTTAAATAAGAAATTTCAAGTCACCTCAAATTAGCTTTCTGGACCATTTAATTATTAAAAAAAAATATTGATATTTTCGTTGGTTTCATTGGAAAAAGACTATTGGTAATACTTTTTCTAGATTACATGGTATACTGGGAAGCTAATTTCTTGAAAGATATTGAGTGATTTAACTCGAACGCCCGAGAGTTCTTTGTGCGATTCCATTCACTGTACAATGACACATTTCTCGCGAATCGGTCTGTCAATATCTATTGTGTGCGCATAGGGTACACTTAAACGAATATATCTTGCTTGTTCTGTACTTCTTTTGTTTACACATTATCCGGTATTTGCGGCTCTACCTTCTTTATTGTCAGTTCATTTATCCGACAATGAGTAATCGCGGTGTTTGCACCTGATCTCGTTCCTTCAGATTTTTCCTCTATCGTTGCATGAAAAGGTTCTTTGTAATCATTGAAAGTGGCTGTTAAGTAATACAAAGAACTACGATAGCCTGACCATATAAACATCTCTTTTAAACAGCTACTTTCATAAATTACTACTCAGCCGTTAGAAATGTTGTTCAACTCAAAAAGGATTAGCCTACAGGCCTCTGTTCCTTAGTTTCTTTGTCCCTAGGAGTGCCAATAATGAATTAATTTTATGTTCAAAGTACACTGTCTATAGCTTAAACGCGCTTATGCATATTAACGAAATGCTCGATTTTATAACAACGGTATTATTCTTCACTGACATTTACAGGTTTACACCTTTTAATATATTTAATTGTGGTTATAAATTTCAATTTTAAAATTAATTTTTTTTCTTATTATTCAATCATTTTTTTCTATACCACAAGAAAATTAATTATAATTTCAATTTTTTTTTCTTATTATTCAATAATTTTTTTCTATGCCACAAGAAAATTAATTATAATTTCAATTTTAAGAGTAATGTTTTTTTCTTATTATTCAATAATTTTTTTTTATACTTGTATATGAATGCACGTGATATGATTGATAAAGAATCGATTATTTAGGCGAGGCGTAATCGAGTTAGAGAAAGATCCACAGTTTTAAGTGTAAATGTTAGGCAAAGTACTTTAGCTGTAACAAAGCATTTTCGATTTTCAATTCAATTTCAATTCAATTCAATTCAATTCAATTCAATTCAATTCAATTCAATTTCAATTCAATTCAATTCAATTTCAATTTTTCGATTTCATGCAAAGTATACTCAAGTGTCCAAGTATTAAAGTAATATAAAAATTAGATGTTTTTTCTGTTCAATTTCAATTCAATTCAATTCAATTCAATTTCAATTCAATTTCAATTCAATTCAATTCAATTCAATTCAATTTCAATTCAATTCAATTCAATTTTAATTCAATTCAATTCAATTCAATTCAATTTCAATTCAATTCAATTCAATTCAATTCAATTTCAATTTTTCGATTTCATGCAAAGTATACTCAAGTGTCCAAGTATTAAAGTAATATAAAAATTAGATGTTTTTTCTGTTCAATTTCAATTCAATTCAATTCAATTCAATTTCAATTCAATTCAATTCAATTTCAATTCAATTCAATTCAATTTCAATTTTTCGATTTCATGCAAAGTATACTCAAGTGTCCAAGTATTAAAGTAATATAAAAATTAGATGTTTTTTCTGTTCAATTTCAATTCAATTCAATTCAATTCAATTTCAATTCAATTTCAATTCAATTCAATTCAATTCAATTCAATTCAATTCAATTCAATTCAATTTCAATTCAATTCAATTCAATTTTAATTCAATTCAATTCAATTCAATTTCAATTCAATTTCAATTTTTCGATTTCATGCAAAGTATACTCAAGTGTCCAAGTATTAAAGTAATATAAAAATTAGATGTTTTTTCTGTTTAAGATTTACTTACTAAGAAACATTGTAAATTAAATAAATATTATACTTCGTGTATGATGTAATATACATATACAGTTACTCGTATTCATACACTAATGATGATTCACTATAAATGAAAAAAGACTAGTTTCTTATGAATTGTATTTTTCAAACTGGAATGACTCCATTTTTCCGTACATTGAGGTATTTAAGGGTTTATATACAAATAAATTTTTTTTAAATGAAATAAAATGAAAACAATTTGATAAAAATAAATGACAAGAATTCATAAAAAAACAAATTTCTTTCCATTTATAATGAATCACCATTATACTGTACAAATACAAGGGAAACTGTGTACCTCGATAATTATATAAAGCGACAAAGAATTTTGCAAAGTGAACGTTACTGTACATACACGGTGTGCACATTGTTCACGTCCACGGAGAATCGTACGTGGTGCAAATAATCATAAAATCGAATAAGCGGGGCCACCATTGTCGAATTGATTGGATTCGTAGCTTTTAAGCTTCCGTGGAACATCAAAGTGGTTATCAAATTATACCGCGTATTGCTCGCAGACATTATTCTATTCATTAAACGCGATAATTGGCGATCGACGTCTGGCTAAATGATCGGGAATACCATAGGCGTCGTTGCCTCCGATGAAAACCGGTTCGACGGGGTTTCGAATCGTTCAAGAAAGCTGAGAATCGAATGGAGGTTCGAACGCGCGGATATTCGTTGCAATTTTGCCCGCGCATCTGAAATTCAATTTCCCCGGGCAGAAGCTCTGGCGGGGGATGTTCCCATCGATGCGGTCCGCGAGCCTGGAAAGAGAAGAATGGAGATTGACAACAGACGCACGGACCGTTAAAACGTTTCCTTGAAAATATCCCAATGGAACCGCGAACTTTCGTGACGCTTTAAGCCACCGTGAAAGCAGCTTTGCTTAGGTCGACGAGTGATTAAAGAGTCTGAGGGGTACGATCGAACCGGGTGTGGGGGGGGGGAGACCGCGAGGCCAAGAGAATTTGACGCGACAGAGGCTGCGTCTGCACCGACCGCTGTAAAAATCAATCGACGGGGATGCATAAACTTTACCAAACCCCGAAATGAATCCTTAATATTTCAATGCGATGTCGAGCCGAAGAAACCTCGATAATCAATACGGACGGGCACGGTTAAAAGTTCATTGGCCGTTGTACGATATTTGTCAGCCGTCCAAATTTTCTACCCTGCGCCTTCTATGCCCGCGATTGCTGCTTCTATTCATCCACCAACGAACGTTGTACACCCTGGATACAAGTATACGGTTTTCCAATAAAAGAGTTCCAACTTTGGATTGTCAGCCATCTTGTTCCAGCACCTGACATTTGCATTCGCAACACGTTGCAAATTATTCAAATTTGGAACGATATTTTGGTTCCTACGAACTGTTTCTAACAAATATCGTTTATAATGCGACTTGGAAAACAAGTAGTCAAGGCTACTTTTCTGATAGTTCGCAAATTTTCTTTACCGTAAAGCATCACAAAAGAATAGGTATTTCATTAGGAATTGCATTTGATGAGTTTCCAACAACGACAAAACAAAAATGAACCTAATCTAACCCAGACGTAACCCAGGATACGAGTATACGGCTTTCCCAATAAGAGAGTTTCAACTTTGGATTGTCAACCATCTTGTTCAAGTCACCTGACATTTGCATTCGCAACACATTGCAAATTATTCGAATTTGTAACGATATTTTGTTTCTTACTATTTTTAACAAATATCGTATATAACGTGACTTGGAAAACAAGTAGTCAGGCCTCTTTTTCTAATAGTTCACAAATTTTCGTTACTGTTTCTGTGGATCCTTTCTAAAGCTCGTAAAGCAACACAGAAGAATAGGTATTTCATTAGGAATTGCATTTGATGAGTTTCCAACAACGACAAAACAAAAATGAGCCTAATCTAACCCAGACGTAACCCAGGATACGAGTATACGGCTTTCCCAATAAGAGAGTTTTAACTTTGGATTGTCAGTCATCTTGTTCCAGTCACCTGACATTTGCATTCGCAACACATTGCAAATTATTCGAATTTGTAACGATATTTTGTTTCTTACTATTTTTAACAAATATCGTTTATAACGCGACTGGGGAAAACAAGTAGTCAGGCCTATTTTTCTAATAGTTCACAAATTTTCGTTACTGTTTCTGTGGATCCTTTCTAAAGCTCGTAAAGCAACACAGAAAAATAGGTATTTCATTAGGAATTGCATTTGATGAGTTTCCAACAACGACAAAACAAAAATGAACCTAATCTAACCCAGACCTAACCCAGAGCTAACCCAGACTTAATTCAGACTTATTCCAGACCTAACCCAGACCTAACCCAGACCTAACCCAGACCTAACCCAGACTTAATTCAGACTTATTCCAGACCTAACCCAGACCTAACCCAGACCTAACCCCCATTATCAGCGATGAATTGGTCTGGGTTAGGTCTGGAATAAGTCTGAATTAAGTCTGGGTTAGGTCTGGGTTAGGTCTGAATTAAGTCTGGGTTAGGTCTGGGTTAGGTCTGGGTTAGGTCTGGGTTAGGTCTGGGTTAGGTCTGGGTTAGATCCTTTCAGAAAGAGAGGCGAAAAAGTTACGTCACCCTTGTGACGTTTTATAGCGACTGAATTACGGGGAAGAAAATATAAATCTCCAACAAGTTCAACACTCACCATTAGTGCATGGTGAATGTCAACATTTACCGGTGTAAGTCAGAAATAAGGGTGTTTAGCAAATATTTCGGACATACACTAAGCGACTATGTGAATGTTGACATTCACCGGTAAAAGTCGACATTCTCCAGATTTCGGTGTTTCACTGTAACATATGCATTTAATGCATTTTTTAATGCATCAATCGATGTAATTCCGCATTCCCAACAGAAATATACCGTATCATTTATCACAAAAAGTGATTAGTTTAAAAAATCAATAATTCAAAAGTTTCAATATTCATGTTGAAATATCTTCCAAACTTATTTTTCACCATAATAATAATCAACGCCACCGAATGCAGAAGAACAACTGCGAACAAACGATGCCACGAGTGCATTTTCGCGGAGGACAAACGCGCGGCGGTTTCGGGTCTCTTCAACTCGTGTAAATTGTCGTCACCGATGGGTCGGAAGCCCCGGGGTCCGAAGTTCATACCGTTTTCCATTAATAACACTTTCCAAAAGCCTTTAGAGTACTCGCATTTATGTGTCCGGCGAAATTTAAACGCCGCATCGAACTAGCATTAGAGCTGACTTCCCGGAAGCGCGAGGGCAAGTTTCGCCCAGGCAGATTAACGATTCCGTGGAATTCTTCGAGCGCGGAAGTAGCATAAACTTTTATCTTCACACGCAAGAAAGTTTAGCACCGCACGTGGCCCGGTTACAGAAAAACCAACCCCCTCCCCCTCTTCACACACACGTATGGGGGTTGGAACTCGTGCATCTAATATATATACCGGGCCGCTAATGCAAAACCCATAATTATCGCGACGAGGGAACCCTAAAGTGATGTTCCATTAACCGCAAATGGTCCTCTCCGAATTTCTATTTCAGACTGGAACTCCGCGCTATTTATCATTCTGAACGGCACGAAGGAGGAGCACTTGGACATGCTGGACGGTGGTATTATTCAGCGATTACTTGAGGAAAAATGGAAGACCTTCGCGCGGGTAAGTGCGTCCACGTGACAATATTCACCGCCGGGTTTCCTCGCGGGCATTTTTCACAACTTTAGCCCCCTCCCCCCCCCCGAACCACGCTTTTTTACCGCCTGAAAACATAAGAGCGCCTATTCTCATTAAACATTCAACCCTAGGGGGGGAACTCCCTGGCGACCAGGGGGGTGAGCGTGGAAAGTCGAATTTTCGTTACGTTTTCGCAAAACTGTGTAACCTCGATGGCGAGCTGTTTAAATATTGAATCGAAATGCAAAAGAAACGACGATGGCGCCTTTTCGAAGGGAACGGCGCGGCCCCAGGTCGATACATTATTAAGGGCTCGTTCTTCCGCGACGGCTTCAAAAACACTATTTCTTTTTTTTCAAAACTGTCGACGGTACTGAAAAATATTTCATACGAAAATTAAGTAGCTTCGAGGGAAACATAATAGATTGTTAGTTTTGACAATTAGATTGTTTATAGACATGTGGTGGTCAGTAATATTTTTTTTGATAGAATCATAGATTTTTTCATCCATTATTCGTTATTTTTTGTAGAAAAGTATTTAGTCACTTGAGACGAGAAACCATTAGTTTAGAAGATATTTAAATGTAAATATTTCTACTATATGACATTCAGTATATGCATTTAATGCATTAATCGATGTAATTCCACATTTCCAACAGAAATATACTGTTTTATTTATCACCAAAAAGTGATTAGTTTAAAAAATTAATAATTTGAAAGCTTCAATATTTATGTTTAAATATCTTCGAAACTAAATATTTTTCACCAGAAATGGCTAGTTTCCATTTAATGATTCCATTTAAAAAACATATTAATAATCTACAGATGCCCTCTACATGCTTATTTACGAAAGAAAAAGTTACAGTAGATTATGCATCATTTTCAAACATTTTTCGATATCATCAACGCTTTTGAAGATATTTGAATGCTTTATTTATATTAATTACATTTGGCTTTTGAAATAAATAATTTACTATTCTATTTTCAAAAATATATCATTTAAAGGCCTCAAATTTAATTATTAACACTAGATTGCCCAAGGAAGTCATTTTGACTGCTTTTTAATTTCAATTAGAAAAACAATTATGTATATAATCACACAATTTCTTAGAATTTTGTGACTTTTTGTACAACATATAAATGCGTTTATTAATAATTGTAGTTACCTCTCCCCTCCTTCATTTCCGGTATATACAGGGTTTTCGGCCACCTCTAGCAAAAATTTTAATGAGCGATAGTAGAGGCCAAAATAAGACAAAAATCAAGAATACTAATTTGTTGGTGGAAGCTTCGTTAAAAAGTTATTAACGTTTAAAGTGCCGCCCTTACTGAATTTTTTTCTCGAAAATGCGCAAGATTTCGGGGGTATGTCTATTCACCAAAAATGACTGTAATTGAACCCTACAACCGAAAATAATTTTTCCACAACGATTTGCAATTTTTTTTCTCCGTCGAAAAATTTAGGCACCTAATTGGATTTTCAGTAAGGAATTTTTTTCTCGAAAGTGCGTACGATTTCGGAGGTATGTGTAATGATAAAAAATGATTGTAATTGATCTCCGCAACCGAAAATAATTTTTTTAAAACGATTTGAAAAATTTTTTTTCGCCGAAAAATTTCAGCACCTACTCGATTTTTTTTCTCGAAAGTAGATAGGATTTCGGAGGTATGTGTACTCACCAAAAATGATTGTAGTTGACCCCCGCAACCGAAAATAATTTTTCCAGAACGATTTGAAATTTTTGAATTTAATTGTTAATAACTTTTTAACGAAGCTTCCATCAACAAATTAGTATTCTTGATTTTCGTCTTATTTTGGCCTCTTCTATCGCTCATTAAAATTTTTGCTAGAGGTGGCCGAACACCCTGTATATATGTGTTATACCTATATTGCCCAAAAAAGCAGTAATTTTGACTACTTGGGAAATTTTAAATAATCAAATGACTCTTATTATTGAATTGAGTAAATTTCTTATATGACCAGATCGACTCTGTATTGAAATAACAGTTTTCATTTTTTTTCGATTACCAACACATGATAACATACAAGTACATGATAAATTGTCGATTTGGGCTTACCTAACCCAGACCTAACCCAGACCCTAGATCTGGGTTAGGTCTGGGTTAGGTCTGGATTAGATCTGAGTTAGATCTGAGTTAGGTCTGGGTTAGGTCTGGATTAGATCTGAGTCAGCTCTGGGTTAGGTCTGGATTAGATCTGAATTAGATCTGGGTTAGGTCTGGTTTAAGTCTGTGTTAGGTCTGGAGTAGTTAATAATCCAAATTATCTTAACCCTTTGCACTCCTATGTCGAGTGTGATTCGACATCAATTTTGATCTCAGGAGCACCTTCGTCAAGTCTCACTCGACATTCTTTCAAGTCCAAACCAAACAGATATCATACACTTGGAAATTACAAAATACAACAACAGTGTAAATAAAACACTTATTTTAACAGGTAAATTTCAAATAAAACACTTTAAAAGCATTGTTCGTCAAATCCCATTCGACATTTTTTCGAGTCCAAACCAAATCATACACTTGGAAATTACAAAATACAACAACAATGTAAATGAGACCTAACCCAGACCTAACCCAGACCTAACCCAGATCTAATCCAGACCTAACCCAGATCTAATCCAGATCTAATCCAGACCTAACCCAGATCTAATCCAGATCTAATCCAGACCTAACCCAGATCTAATCCAGATCTAATTCAGACCTAACCCAGACCTAACTCAGATCTAATCCAGACCTAACCCAGACCTAACCCAGACCTAACCCAGACCTAACCCAGACCTAACTCAGATCTAATCCAGACCTAACCCAGACCTAACTCAGATCTAACTCAGATCTAATCCAGACCTAACCCAGACCTAACCCAGACCTAACCCAGACCTATTGATAAATTACAGTTTCTCAATAAGCTAAAGTAGTACTTGTTATTCGAATCTTTATGCAGTGATACTTGTTCTAACAAGTTGTTTATTTTATTTCTGCGCCCTAAATTCATAATATTAAAAATTAATTTTAAACAAATTTCTTTACACATTATTTATTCTTTCACGATGCAGTCATTTTGACTGCTTTTGGGCAATATAGGTATATACTAAGTTTCAGTCTTTCTAGTGTTAAGAAAGTTTATTTTAAATATAAAAAATTTAACGTCGATCAAAAAATTTTTTAATGTAAAAAGAAAAAATTGAAAAAGTGAAATTAATTAATTTAGCCTGTGAACAATACATAAATGAGAAAATGAGAATGACGAACGTGTTCGATACCACGTCAATTATTATTTGAATATTATTTATTATATCGAGAAATAAATAATTTGTTTGATAAGGATTATTTTTTACCCAAAGATCTGATGTGTATAGTCGTGTAATAGACTGTTCCAGGGTTGAGTGGATCGAATAAATTTTAAAACACTTTAAAAAAAAAATTTTTTTAAAGGATTATATGTGTTTGAAAAATTGTAATTAAATCGTACATCGAGGGGTTGAACTTCTTTCGAGTTGTACGAACGTTTGGAAAAATATGAAATATATATTTTGCACTAATTTGAATCGTTAGAATATTTTATTTGCTCATAAAATTCACAAATCACAAATTAAATTTGACTCTATATATTCTATAAAATTAGCGATTGCAACTAACATCATCTTGTTAGAAAGTGTAACGAGTGAAAAAGTTTCGGTTATGTTACCGGAGAACATGGAATCATCGTATAAAAATTTCAAATTATTTTTTACACAAATCGAATGTCCAAACTTGAATTAACTGAGCATGTTGGACAAATTTTTTTCACGATCCAAAAGCACGTTGGAAAAATTGCAATATAAATTGCTGCATTTCATCAAAGCGTTGAAATTTCCTCTATTTTAGAATTCCGTAATTTGTTCAACTTACAACGAAAATTACATTTATGGAGAATAATAATTTCTGGTTTTCGTTTATTAAATGCAATCTGTTACGTATGAATCGCGTGAAAATATTCGTGTGATGTCTTTATATGTGTATCGATAGATATAAAATGTTTCGACTGGATATGTTGCATTCTATTGTTTTTTAAAAATCTTAAAAGTCTGTTTTTTGATTCGAAACAAAAGGAATCGCGAACACACGAACGCATTGTCATGTGTTTGGACAGTGACGCTTCACTGTGTCGCGTGGATCATCGGTAACCCACGAAGGAATTTTCTTTTCTACCTATTAAACAGGATGTTATCACGAAACGCTCTGTAATAATATTATCTCATGCATAATTGTCGCACGCAATACGCTTAGCATATCGTGGATAAAGTCTGGGTTAGCTGATAAATCACGTAGCGTAACCACCCCTTCTCCGTCGTTAGAAAATGGTGTTATTAGGGGTTTTGTTCCACATTCCACGCGATTCATCACTTACAATTACAGAAAGGCAGAAGAACCGTTACGAAATGAAAGAAAGACAAATTATCGATTGCTAGAAAAATGTTGAACAGCTTACGACACCGCAGGAAATTATTACGTCTCGTGAGAATCGATTTAACGCGAAATACTATCGTAAATAAATTAAATTGTACAACAGATTGCTAAAATAGAAATATTAACTGACCAAATGGGAACAAAATACATGAATTTCCGACGAAAGGTTTAATATAGCTTGCATAGAGAATTTCAGACTTTTAATGTAATACTAATACTGTTTGCATATGTGCAAACATTAAATATGCATTCAAAATATTGTTGGTTATTATTAACATAAAATAATAGCAGGATGTTCGGCCAACCATGGGAAAAATTTTAATGAGAGATTCTAGAGGCCAAAATATGACGAAAAACAAGAATACCAATTTGTTGATAGAGGATTTGTTAAAAAGTTATTAACAAAATTATTAATAAAATTTGTCCACCTAGACAAATTTTTTTCTAGAAAGTGAGTAGGATTTCGAGGGTATATATATTGATAAAAAATGATTGTAATTGATCCCTGCAACCAAAAATAATTTTTTTAGTATAATTTGAAATTTTTTAATTTCGTCTAAAAATTTCAGTACCTACTCGAATTTTTATCTCGAAAATGGGTAGGATTTCGAGGGTACATGTATCGACCAAAAATGATTGTAATTGATCCCTGCAACCAAAAATAATTTTTTCAAAACGATTTGAAATTTTTTAATTTCGTCTAAAAATTTCAGTACATACTCGAATTTTTTCCTCGAAAGTGAGTAGGATTTCGGGGGTATGTCTATTCACCAAAAATTACTATAATTGACCCCTGCAATCGAAAATATTTTTTTTAAAACGATTTGAAATTTTTCAATTTTGCCAAAAATTTCAGCAGCTCTCGAATTTTTTTCCTAGCAGTGCGTAGGATTACGGGGGTAAGTCTATTCACCAAAAATGATCGTAATTGACCCCTGCAACCGAAAATATTTTTTTTTAAACGATTTGAGATTTTTTAATTTTGCCAAAAATTTCAGCACCTTCTCGAATTTTTTTCTCGAAAGTGATTAGGATTTCGGGGGTATGTCTATTCACCAAAAATTACTATAATTGACTCCTGCAACCGAAAATATTTTTTTTAAAACGATTTGAAATTTTTCAATTTTGCCAAAAATTTCAGCAGCTCTCGAATTTTTTTCCTAGCAGTGCGTAGGATTACGGGGGTAAGTCTATTCACCAAAAATGATCGTAATTGACCCCTGCAACCGAAAATATTTTTTTTAAAGCGATTTGAGATTTTTTAATTTTGCCAAAAATTTCAGCACCTTCTCGAATTTTTTCCTCGAAAGTGCGTAGGATTTCGGGGATATGTCTATTCACCCAAAATGATTGAAATTGACCTCCGCAAACGAAAATAATTTTTCCATTATGATTTCAAACTTTTTAATTTCGCCCAAAAAATTAAGCACTTCTACTCTGTCGATTTTTCTTAAAACTTCGTTTTTGATTTTTAATAAATTTAATTGGCGTTGTATGGAAAAGTTGTTTAGTACTTTTTTGTAGGTATTCATGAACTCTACATCCTCCCAAAATTTCATTGAAATAGATTCACTATTGTAAAAGTTATGTTCGTTTGAAAATTGGACCATTCTTAGGGGGTTTTTCTCATTTTACGGGGTCAAGGATCAACTTTTCGAATATTTTCATAATTTCTACATATTCTTCGTCAAAATACGCGTAGTTTGCTTTTTTAAAAATTAAAATCGGCCAATCCGTTCAGAAGTTATGACGTTTTAAAAATTTGCTTGAAATTTCAGTGAAACATCTCAACGGTATGGTCAGACATGAAATATTCGGTAAGGAATTTTTTTCTCGAAAATGCGTGGGATTTCGAGGGTATCTGTAATGATGAAAAATGATTATAATTGACCTTTGAAATCAAAAATAATTTTTTCTGAACTATTTGCAATTTTTCAATTTCGCCTAAAAATTTTCCAGTCAATATGTCAATATCAACAAATTGTTATTCTTGATTTTCGTCTTATTTGGTCTCTAGAATCCCAGAGGTTAACATGGACAGATAGATGTGCAAAAAAGTATTTTATATTTATAGAATAATCGAAATTAAATTAATTGGTAATGTATAATTAGCTTGTCGATTTCAGTAATATTCTATCAATTAAGTTAATTATATTTTAAGTATATTTCGTGCATTTTGACGAGTTTTTCAAATTAATTTTCTGAGAAATGAAGCCTCGTTTGGGACAACAGAAATATTCAGGTCGATAACGTTAATTTTTGTTAATCATTTTTCTATTAATTTTTTGGCGCTGTAATTCAATACTAACGTAAAAAAAATCCCTAGAAATTCGTTTGAAGCGTCAAGATTCGTCCGCGGACTATTTTTATTGCGCGTGGAGCGCCGGAGTGGTGACGCGAACGCTTAATCATATTATAATTGGCAGATGTCAGCTGTCCCAATTGTTCAGATAAGCGAGCCGCGAACAAAGGACCGACCAAAATTTTTCGTGACGCTTGTTTGTCAATGCGCGCGTGCATTCCAAATTATCCGCGGGTGATTATTGAGTGACGTCGAGTAGACTTCGAGGGACGTCGAACGATTGTCATCGCGCGCCACGCTTAAGCGCTCGAGTACCGATCACGGGAACATCCAGCGACGCCGAATAAATGCGCGATTTATTTCGGATTTCGGTTTGACTAAGCGTGCTCGACGGTATCGATAATCTCTAAATGATCTCCGCGAACGATATGGTCGTCGATGTCCGTACGCTCGAATCGATCTCTAAATCTTACGTCCATGTCAATTAAATTAAATACACACTGGAATATATCGATATTTTATATAATATTTATTGCACAATTATGGGGTTTTAGTCAGGATAATCAACGACCTCTATTTAACATAGACAATTGTATTTGAAAGAAATATGCAATTGATATAATTATATAAACAAATTTAAAACACAATCAAGCAGTCTTTCTACATAAATTAATAATTAACAACACAAAGTAATATTACTCACATTAATATCATAATATTAATCACATCTGTCCTTCAGAACCACTCGTTTTGTTCTCAAAATCAGTAATATTATAATATTAATCACATCTGTTCTTCACAACCATTCATTTTGTTCTCTGTGTTGTCTCGTTGCACCTGGTTACCCGTTCCTTCACGAACAAAACTATATTCAATCAAAATCTCCTACAAATATATCTGTAAAATCATTCCTTTGATTCTTCGGAGTCTGGTGACCGTACAATGTAGTTGAGAATCTTTGGTTCCAAGTTTCTAAGTTTCTAGTATATTTTTATATCTCTCAATCACACACCTTAACGTTTAATACTGATATGGTGCAACGTGTTAACACAGACGAATATAGTATACGTCACGGTACACTTATTAATTCGATGCTTCGCCTTTTTAATTACCCTTCGAGTCTGGTGACCGTACAATGTAGTTGAGAATCTTTGGTTCCAAGTTTCTGAGTTTCTAGTATATTTTTATATCTCTCAATCACACACCTTAACGTTTAATACTGATATAGTGCAACATGTTAACACAGATAAATATAGTACACGTCACGGTGCACTTACTATTCCGGATTCTTCGCCTTTTTAATTACCTTTCGAATACGGTGACCGTACAATGTTGATCTGAGAAACTTTCGCTCTTGATTTCCAAGTTTTTAGTATATTTTTGTAATATTCGTGAATGAAACTTTAATGTTCGATATTATGGTACCTTTATATCACAATTTTTCTGACATAACTTCTGTGGCGGGCCTGCTATTGATGAATGAAGCGAGCTTGCAGGAGGAAAGGAATGGTAAGAAGAGGGGAGTGCTGGGGATAAGTGGTCGATCGAGTGCTTGTGAGAGAGACAAGAGCGTAGCCCTCTGGTGGCAAACTTTAATGTTCAATATTATGGTACCTTTATATCACAATTTTTTTGACATAACTTCTGTGGTGGGCCTGCTATTGATGAATGAAGCGAGCTTGCAGGAGGAAAGGAATGGTAAGAAGAGGGGAGTGCTGGGGATAAGTGGTCGATCGAGTGCTTGTGAGAGAGACAAGAGCGTAGCCCTCTGGTGGCAAACTTTAATGTTCAATATTATGGTACCTTTATATCACAATTTTTTTGACATAACTTCTGTGGTGGGCTTGCTATTGATGAACGAAGTGAGCTTGCAGGAGGAAAGGAATGGTAAGAAGAGGAGAGTGCTGGGGATAAGTACTTGTAATCGAGTGCTTGTGAGAGAGACAAGAGCGTAGCCCTCTGGTGGCAAGCCTAGAATGCAACAGATCTATCGTCCCATCGAATTTTGTTACATTCCTTGGAGCAATATCTGAGACTTTTGTAAGATTCTTGAACTTTCAAGGGTTACAGCTTCACATAAAAATAGATAAAGAACATTTGAGAAATCATATAAATAAAAACAACAGTTACTAAATAATATTGTAGAAGGAGCCCCCCCGGAGACATATTCTAAATACTTTAATCGAATTTACTCTGTGAGATGGTTGTCTCTATGGATTTTGTGGTGCTTGAGTGTTTTCGGGAATGGTTCTTACGAGGTCCCAAGAGTTTCACGTTTTATCAAAGGGATCTCGTGATTTTTCTGATCGAGTCCAACGCGTCTGAAGTAATTTCCATGAAGTTCTACGTATTCGGTGCACCCTTAATCGTGTCTCACTAGTTTGGGGATTGCCAATATCAGGCTCCGCGACTCTGGTCGTTGTCCCTGTCAGTTCTAACGTATCTGCGGTCCGTACTTATCGGGTCATATATTTTGGGTAATTGTGCTTATCGAGACCCACCGATATTCGAGAAACTGGCATGGGAAAGTGCTGAGTGGAATATATTGTTTGCCACTGAACCGAATTGATACTTTCATATCGGTTTGAAATAAGGACATTTTAATAGTCTCCTGCATCACATTGTGGCTATAAATTGAACAATTTTCCTTAATCGATTCCTAACAGCATCCAAAATTTCGTTCTTTGCCACTCGATTATTTATTCAGTAATTTTAGAAGACTTTCGTTAGCCATTTGAATAGAAATAAACGATTAAACTTGTGACTGCGGCGCGTTCTAGGAAGAATCCATCAACATAGATGGCGCGATCGTCGCATGACGCTCCGACTAGTGACCAAAAAAGTCCCCGGAGATTTGAGAGACCATTCTTACGGTTTAAAAAGATAATAAATGCAAATAAATTGAAATATGCAATTTTTATCCAATTCAATGTCGAATCAATTGGTAAAACAGTAAAAAAAAATGCAGAGGGCGTAAATTTACGCTTTTCGTATATATTGATAGGCTTGTGAAAGCGTATATACACGCCTTTAGCAGTCAAAGGGTTAAGAACAATATTCTAGAGGCAGTTAAAAGTATTTTACCAACATTTGTCTAACTATTCGAGGCTCTAAAGCCTCTAAACTCGTTCGTGTAGTTCGAGAGAATAAAAAAATGTGTCGTTATCGCGAAACTTCGAGTTCCATTTCAATCAGTTTTCCCCTTTCTCGAATTTTTGTCGAAGTTACACTCGCCTCTGAAATTGTTATTACTTTCAATAGTTTCTGCTCGGAACGCGTCAGAAGTTATCAGCGTATCTAGAGCTAATTGACGGAGAAGAGTGACACGACCTGCTGTCAAGCTCTATCCAATCAAAACGAAAAAAAACTATATCTCTTCGCAACGATCGATGCATCTACTATTCGTGACATTTTCCCACGCAAAAAAGCAAAGTTATTAGGATCGAGAAACGCGTGGAAACTATTTTCCAACGGCTCGATCGTTGATTCTTAACCCCTCGCACTATTTTCACGAGTCTGACTCGCGATGAAAATTTTAGAACTTTCACGTCAAACGTGAGTAACACGAGTCTGAATTGTAGTCGATATTTTGTCAAAACATGAATATCGCGAGTCGAACTCGTACATATCGACATATCGCGTTTCAAGTTCCGATATTAGACCTAGTTTTTTCTTTTTTTTTCGAATTTCAGAGCAGTGCAAGGGGTTAATTCGTTCGTTATTTTTATTTGAAGAGTCTACGCTAATTTTTTAGCCATTCTAGCGTAGTTCGAACTGTAACAACGCTGCAAACCGATACGAGAACCACTGTGCACGTAAAAATCGGTAACAGGGTTAATAGAACGTCCCGTTCGTACATAAACACACCGGAACATTATAATAGCATAGAATGCATGACATATTCCGCTTATAGCGCTAATTACGACCGCGTTTAAACCGCATACAAGCGTCAAATAACCAATTACGGTGTGATATTGCACACAGAGATTAGCATGGTTTTAGTATAATTAATCACAAAGACCATATGACGGTACCACATCGTTAGAACAATTCCACGGACAGTTCAGACTTTGAAATACTCGTATTTTTCATAGTTTTTTTTTTTATATTCCTTTTTTGTTTTTGACGAAATAACAATTCACCGGTAAATAGAATAATCGTTTTGGAACATTTATATGCAAAATTATCCCTTCGGCGGGGTGCATGCATTATTTACCATAATTTAAAGTTGATAGCTTTATGCAGTGTGCGAAAAGCATTGATGAATACAGTGGCGTGGCGAAAACGGGGAAAAACTAGGTATGAAAGTTAATTCTGTCCAGGTAAAATGGCGACTTTTTTGTCCCACTAATGCAATTGAATTACTTTCCACTGTTCGTCGTGTGCCGGGCAAAAAAGGATCACCTGATTTATAGACTTTTTCTTGCAAGGATATTGAAAAAGTCTAATGTATTCATGATTTAGCAGACTTACAACAGCAAGCGCATAATACGAACGGAGGAGCTTTCGAAAGAATATGAAACTCGTCCATGCGAGCACGTGAGAGCTACGCTCGCATGGGAAAATACAATACCATGGTCTGAGCAATACGCAGCTATTTTAAATAGAGATTCGATACCGGGCATCTAAGTCATCGATTCTTTCTTTCGTACAACGTGGAAACAATAAAACCAACTGAATCTCGATATCTGGAGAAAAACGACTATATTTTGATTAAAATGTCTGAAACTGTCATTACAGAATATTTTTCATTTGTTGAGAATTGTTAAAGAATTATTAAAATCTTTGTTTTTAATATCCCACAGTATCACACAAATTTGCAATATATTCCATCAGTTTGTGCATCGATTCTAATAGATTTGCAACAATTATATCGTGAAAATTAAACATATCAGAATACTCAGGAATATACTTCCTATAAAATACACAAAAATTATACAAATCGACGAAATAATGCAAATAAATTGTAAATAAGTATCTAGTTTGTTTGGGAATTGTATACAAAAAATAGTGAGAATGTTTTATGATTGATTTTTCACTTGTTTGTATGACAAAGAATTATCAAAATCTTTGTTTTTAATATCTTGCAGTATCACACGAATTTGCAATATATTCCATCAGTTTGTGCATCGATTCTAATAGATTTGCAACAATTATATCATGAAAATTAAACATATCAGAATACTCAGGAATATGCTTCCTATAAAATACACAAAAATTAGACAAATCGACGAAATAATGCAAATAAATTGTAAATAAATGTCTAGTTTATAGATTAGAATATTTTATGATTGAACCTAATAACAATTGAAGAAAATTAATATATCAAAATTGTTCCATGCTTCTTCGATTCATCAAAGCAGAATTCCGCTTTCGACAACATCGTTAATGTTACGTAACTTATTAGAATTTTAAATGAGAAAATAAATTACACACGTTACGGTTGTTCGATTTGTATGCTGTGTAATTTCGTTTCGCTGTATTCGAACGCGAGTTTAGTTTGCAAGTTATCAGTTCGAAAGCAGAAGTTCTATAATATAAAATATTCAGTGTTCCCAACGCTTTCAAACTTTAATTATAACAGAAAAATGGAAAATTAATTTGCACCATATTCGATTATTACGACTGAAAAATTGGTCAAAGTGATTAATAATTTACGATAATCAGTGGACTAGTCCCATACTTATCTTGATAATGTAATTTTATTCTTCTTGATTTTATACGAAGAAACCTAAAAATTTTTGAAAATGAGAATATAAATGAGAGATATTTTTAATTTTAAAGAAAACTAATCAACGAAATTTGTGAAACATTACGTATCAAATTTGTGCAAAGTATTTGTGACCAAATAATTGCTGAAGTTCCCAACATTTTCTATTTGAAATATTAAAAATATTATTACGAAGTCGGTGTCCCTCGAATTTGGAATCACACGTGCCATGCATACGCTGCACACCCTTAGTTACGCTACTGAATGTGTAATTATTATGCCAGGCGTGTAGAGACGGGCAGAATTCTTATCTAAATAACAATTTCAAATAACGAACAAAAAAGAAATAATTTTTGTGCACTAATTCTTAAATAAAATTAGAACTTGAGTTGCAGAACAAGGTTGTATCTCGTGTCAAACAAAGAAAAACTTATGCAAATAATATTTTTTTACACCACCAAGTAACATCCAAGTAACAAGAAAACTTTTATTTTTAATTTCTCAACGAAAAAGATTGAACTATTTGCTAGGAATTTAAAAAAAATTAATTTTGAAGATGATATGTCAATTAAAATGAGTCTGGAAAGACGATGCATGATAGCTAAAAAAATTTTGGTTCAAATTGCCCAAAAATCAATTTTAGTCCCATAAAAATGATAAACATTTTATATCAATAATAGATGAATGATTTCTCAATTTATAGATTAGCTTTCATTTTTCCTTTTTTCCTTTTTAACGTGCAAAATAAATTTTCATTTTTTAGTAGATATATTGTACGGATCTACACTTAAAATATCGTGTACATTTAACCTGATAAACATTTCTTTGACAGCATCCGCCTCCATTTTACTTGCAGATTCTGCACAGTTTACTGAACTTGGTTCTCCTGACTTTCTTTCCATTGTTGATATTCCTCTTCGACATCAGCAACTTTCTCCCCCGCTACACAAGTTTTTCAGTAACTTGATTTTAAAACCAAATCAAACTGTAAATTTATTTTTTTACTAGATAAAATAACTAATTAGGAGTAAAGTTTGGACTGTACTGACAATGAATTTGGCTTTCAATGATCTCTGTTTCTTATGGAATATTTTGAAGGATATTAACAATTATGATTTAATATTCAAAAAGACTCAATCTCATTTTTTAATTTCCTTCCAGAATTTTAGAGCTCTGCTCCAACTGGGCATCGCCTAAATGGACCGTGAAACAAAATTAGCTCGACGTTTAATGCGTCAAAAGAAATAATGCACCCGTTAATCCCTCGCTAGATTACCATTTATATTTTCATTAAGTGTAACAAAAATTCAATTCTTTTTCCCCCCCGAAAGTTACAGTCTTCGACTCTATTGATCGTCTTGTTGTTTTATCTGGTGACATGGGGCCCAGAAAAAAAAATTTTCGGTGTTTAATTCATTGAAAGAAATGAAGGACTCGTTAATCTCTTAGTTGAGTTACCATTTATGTAATTATTAAGTGTAGCAAAAATTGGGACGTTTCACATGAGTATATGAGGCCCAAAATGGAATTAATCTATCATTTAACGCATCAAAAGAAATAATGCATCGGTTTGTTTATTCGCTAGATTATGTCATTGCTAAGTGTAACAAAAATCCTGTCGTTTCACCTGACTATATGAGGCCCAAAACGGAATTAATCTATCATTTAATGCATTAAAAGAAATAATGCATCGGTTAGTCTCTTAGCTAGATTATGTCATTACTAAGTGTAAAAATTATTCTGACGTTTCACCTGGGTAAATGAGGCCCAAAACAGAATTAACCTGACATTTAATGCACCAAAAGTAATAATATATCGGTTGGTCTCTTAGCTAGATTATGTCATAGCTAAGTGTAACAAAAATCCTGACGTTTCACCTGAGTAAATGAGGCCCAAAACAGAATTAACTTGTCATTTAACGCATCAAAAGACATAATATATTGGTTAGTCTCTTAGCTAGATTATATAATTATTAAGTATTGCAAAAATTCTTCCATTTCACTTGAATACATGGGGCCCAAAACAGAATTAACTTGTCATTTATAGCACCAAAAGACATAATGCATTGATAGTCTCTTAGCTAGATTATGTAATTGCTGAGTGTAACAAAAATTCTGACATTTGATCTGAGTATATGGGGCCCAAAAAAATAGAATTAGCCTGTCATTTAATGCACCAAAAGAAATAATACATCGGTTAGTCTCTTAGCTAGATTATGTAATTATTAAGTGCTGCAAAAATTCTTACATTTCACCTAATTATATGAGGCCCAAAATGGAATTGATCTATCATTTAATGCACCAAAAGAAATAATACATCGGTTAGTCTCTTAGCTAGATTATGTAATTATTAAGTGCTGCAAAAATTCTTACATTTCACCTAATTATATGAGGCCCAAAATGGAATTAATCTATCATTTAATGCATCAAAAGAAATGATGCATCGGTTAATTTTTTCGCTTGATTATGTAATTGCTAAGTACGATAAAAATTCTGACCTTTCACCTGGGCAAATGAGGCCCAAAACAGAATTAGGTTGAAATTTAACCTATCGAAGGAAATAATGCACTCGTCAATTTCTTAGCTAGAGTATCATATATGTAATTATGAAGTGTAACAAAAATTCGAATGTTTCACCTGAGTATATGAGGCCCAAAACAGAATTAGCTTAACCCAACAAAGAAAATAATGTCCCCGTTAATTTCTTAGCTAGAATACCATATATGTAATTTTGAAGTGTAACAAAAATTCGAATGTTTCACCTGAGTATATGAGGCCCAAAACAGAATTAGCTTAACCCAACAAAGAAAATAATGTCCCCGTTAATTTCTTAGCTAGAGCACCATATATGTAATTTTGAAGTGTAACAAAAATTCAGATATTTCACTTGAGTCTATGAAGCCCAAAACAGAATTAGCTTAACCCAACAAAGAAAATAATGTCCCCGTTAATTTCTTAGCTAGAATACCATATATGTAATTATGAAGTGTAACAAAAATTCGGACGTTTCACCCGAGTCTATGAGGCCCAAAACAGAATTAGCTTAACCCAACAAAGAAAATAATGTCCCCGTTAATTTCTTAGCTAGAGTAGCATATATGTAATAATGAAGTGTGACAAGAATTAAATCCTTTGTTTTACGAAAGTTACAGTTTTTGAAGCGATTGATAATATTGGCGTTTCACCTGACTTCGTTATCCCTGGCCGTGTACATGAGGCCCGCCAACATGAGCACGTTAGTCCTAAAATGGCCGGAGGAAATAACGGAAGCGGTTCGTACGGTAACGGAGTGCATCACCGTGATAGGCGTGCTGGGCTATATTCTGGTGCAACTAGGCGGCGAAATCATCAACATCGGTCTACTGTCGTTCCTGAAACAGTTGGTACGCGCGGATCTTGTTTCCCTCGGCGTCTCTATTCCATCGACCCGCCCGTGAAAGTTGCGATCACGAAATGCCCCCGTTGTTCCGTGGTTTGCGATGCCGATATCACGTTGCACCGAGAGGAGCAATTTCGAATCTTTCGAATCGCGGCACAACTTACCGGAGGTTCAGCGGGCAGGTAGCTAGTGAACTGTAACGGAGGATCGCGGAGAAACGAGGTCTTTCTGCACGAAAACAGCATACCTTCAGATACGACGGATTTCCTTCTCTTGTACCGTTGCACGAGACTGTGATTACGCTTCCAAAGTAAACAACTCGATAGTTTCAGGTTTGTTGTTTGCCAAAATTTCTCCTTTTAATATCTATTACGCTCATATACCCTGTAGCGAAAGTATGTAAATGTTCATGTTCGCGCTGTAATTTCGAAGCTCTCTTAATTTAAATATTTACCAATATTCAGCTTGTCTAACCACGGAAACGCGGTTAGCGTACAATTTAAATAGGAGCCATTTTTTAAACGATACTTAATTTTGACGATACGTGCTCACGGAAAAGATTTGTTTTAAGAGCAACTAACAAACATGAGTATTATTTTAATACTAGATTTACAAAACACGTATGTATGTATGTATATTTGATAGGTTTCAGACGCCATATTGAAATTACAAAACTCCGGCTAAATATTCTCTGTTAGCAATTTATACTTGATTTGGTCAATGTAACAAATAATGTTTAATCTTGTTGATATGTGCAATGCTCACGAAAAAGATTTCTTTTAAGATTAACTAGCAAACATGAAAATTATTTTAATACTAGATTTACGGAACGCGTCCATTTCTCAGGTTTCGGACGCCATATTGAAATTAGAGAACTCTGATTAAATATTATTCGTTAGGGCATTTTCCTAAAGGTATTTCATCCGCAAAAGCTGAAAAAGCCCTCGAAGAAGGTGCGTTCATTACGTTCGGGGGGCAATATTTTATTGGAAGATAAAATTTTCTATCGAAAGTTTCCCTTCTGAAACAATAACTTGGCCCGATAAGTTAGATAAACTGCAGAATTTAGTTTTCCAGATAGGATAACGATTTTCCCTACTCCGTACGACGAAATGCATCCTCGGGCCATAATACTCTACCGACTTTAACGTCGGTTTGACACACTTATACGACAAATACTTGCCTTCCCTGCAGACGTGCATTCCGGCCGCGACAATACTTTATTGCGAATCAGTGATTTCTCGGACCAAAGAACTTTTCGAATGGAAGAATAGTTTTATCATTCATCGGTTGCAAGAGAAAATATTTATTCCAACGACATTTCAAAATATAAACAATGTAGTGGAGTTGGTAATTTTTAATTATACAGGGTGTTCAGGCACCTGTGGGGGAAATTTTAATGGATGATTCTAGAGGCCAAAATAAGACGAAAATGATGAATACCAATTTGTTGATGGAGGCTTTGTTAAAAAGTTATTAATATTTAAAGTGGAGCCTGTACTGAATTTTTTTTCTCGAAAATGGGTAGGAATTCGGGGGTATGTCTATTCACCAAAAATGATTGTAATTAACCCCTGCAACGGAAAATAATTTTTTTAGAACGATTTGAAATTTCTATTTTCCATCGAAAAATTTCACATCTTCTCGAATTTTTTTCTAGAAAATGCGCAAGATTTCGGGGGTATGTCTATTTACCAAAAATGATTGTAATTGACCCCCGCAACAGAAAATAATTTTTTTAGAACGATTTGAAATTTCTATTTTCCATCGAAAAATTTCACATATTCTCGATTTTTTTTCTCGAAAGTGGATAGGAATTCGGAGGTATGTCTATTGACCAAAAATGATTGTAATTGACCCTCGCAACCGAATATAATTTTTCCAGAACGATTTGAAAAATTTTTTTTCCATCGAAAAATTTCACACCTTCTCGATTTTTTTTCTCGAAAATGGATGGGATTTCGGAGGTATGTGTAATGACCAAAAATGATTGTAATTGACCACCGCAACAGAAAATAATTTTTCCAAAACGATTTGAAATTTCTTTTTTCCATCGAAAAATTTCACATCTTCTCGAATTTTTTTCTAGAAAATGCGCAAGATTTCGGGGGTATGTCTATTTACCAAAAATGATTGTAATTGACCCCCGCAACAGAAAATAATTTTTTTAGGACGATTTGAAATTTCTTTTTTCCATCGAAAAATTTCACACTTTCTCGATTCTTTTTCTCGAAAGTGGATAGGATTTCGGAGGTATGTGTAATGACCAAAAATTATAGCAATTGACCCCCGCAACCGAAAATAATTTTTCCAGAATGATTTGAAATTTTCGAATTTAATTGTTAATAACTTTTTAACGAAGCCTCAATTAAGAAATGAATATTCTTGATTTTCGTCTTATTTTGGCCTCTAGAATCTCCCATTAAAATTTTTCCCTGTATATTACACTCAATGGATCTTCATATAATATAAAGTTACAAAAATAGATAAAATAAAGCCAAAATTCGTAAGCATCGATGAACTGAGAAATCTGAAATCTGAAAAGAATTGAACATTGTGAGTATATTAAAAACTAAACGAATTTTCAAGATAATAGTGATAAATTATTGGACAATTTTATCTGAAGAAAAACATGGAATATAAGTGAGAGTATGATTCCTCGAATAATTTCATAAAATATACAAATACACGATGATAACAGTGGTATGAAATATTACAGAATAATAATAAACGAAACCGACTGTAAACGTCGTGGAAAGTGTAGTGGGTTAAAGGATTTGGCAGCACGTTTAAACGAGGTATGGGTTAGGGAGTTGCGTATATTGGATCAACCCATTTATGCCGAATGATTTACACCAGAGCGTTCATACGTTTGGGTACACGTGTTAACGAGGAAGGAATTCGTAAATTTTAGCTGTCATACGAAGAAATTAACACAATGGAAAGATATAGGTGGCATAAAATTTGTGTGGAAGAGAGTGGTCTTTCGGTGACCATGTTTTCATCTGACTTTTGTCGTCCATCGTAGATCAATCCATGAATGTTTTTTTTTAAATTGAATCGAACTATCAATAATATTAATTCCAAAAAATTTCATGAGCTCTTCAAGTGTTTTGTTAATAACTTCAATAATAATAATATTCATTTTCAGCATTTGTTTCCCTTTTTCCATAAAATTATTATTGAATTTAATATGTTCTGTTCAAGGTCAATTATGTTTGCAGAATTTACTACTTTAAAAAAAAATTAAATAATTGATCTGTACTTTCATAATGAATTTTAGTATTTTCATGAATTGAAATTTATGATTCTTCTCATTATTGTCTTCTTTTCACAATAAGACTATTATTGAATTTGATACATTCTGTTCAAAGTTAATTAACTATGCTGAATTCATAATTTTTTTTTTAAATAACTTGTCTGTACTTTCATGATGAGTTCTCGAATTTTCATTGTTGCAAAGAAGAATAAATAATAGAAACACGAGTCATTTTTTAAGGAGAATACATATCGTCGAATAAAGAAACCGGAATCGATTTATCTCCAACAATTTTTACTTATTTTCAAAAAAATAGTGACTTTCATCGGTTGTAATATTTTTTTAAAAAATAGACTTGTGATTTACTTGAAAATGAATTTATTGGAGTTTACTCTAAGACGATTGTTCGATAGATATTCAAAGTCAATTTATTCCGCCAAATTTTCACACTGTAGGTCTTTTCTGTTTCGATGCCAAAACACACCTGTACACAGAAGGCGAGGTTCAAATTCAGCATACAAGAGCCACGAAGGACCTAGTACCATGCAAATTAATTTATTGCCAGCAACATCATAAACTGGGATACTTAGACAGTTATATACCACATTCGCCTAACTAAGGACCTCATAATCCTCAATTCTTCACCTACAGACTTCCAAAAACGGCTGGATAATTAATTAACTCTGCTTCGAACTCTTTAATATGAAACTAAAAAAATAGAATTCATGAATTCTAACGAAGTTACACAAATAAGTAAAAAAATAAATTCTAAGCTATCTAATTCACAATTGTTCAAACTCACAGTTTGGGTCTAATGAAAACGTGTTAACAGTGTCCAAAATAAATACGAAGTAACAAAAGAAATATCATCAAACAACAAATGACATTAAATCGTGCAAAAAAATATTAGAATTAAAACAAGTACAAAGATAAATTCTAAGTTATCTAATTCACAATTCTTTAAACTCACAGTTTGGGTCCAATGAAAACGTGTTAACAGTGTCCAAAATAAAAACGAAGAAATAAGAGAAATACTATTAAACAACAAATGACGTTGAATAGTGCAACAAAAATATTAGAATTATAAAAATAAGAACTGCGAACCTTAAAATTATATGATCGATCGATTCAATGAATCAATGTAAATCTGATAGAATAAAATAAATAAAAGAAAACAGATTCTACTGTGTTGATCTAGCAGTTAACGCGTTAAAGTAGAAAATTTTTGCTATTATGGAAAACTTGAAAGAGAAATACTATCAAATGACGTTGAATCGTGCAACAAAAATATTAGAATTATAAAAATAAGAACTGTGAACCTTAAAATTATATGATCGATCGATTCAATGAATCAATATAAATCTGATAGAATAAAATAAATAAAAGAAAACAGATTCTACTGTGTTGATCTAGCAGTTAACGCGTTAAAGTAGAAAATTTTTGCTATTATGGAAAACTTGAAAGAGAAATACTATCAAATGACGTTGAATCGTGCAACAAAAATATTAGAATTATAAAAATAAGAACTGCGAACCTTAAAATTATATGATCGATCGATTCAATGATTCAATATAAATCTAATAGAATAAAATAAATAAAATAAAACAGATTCTACTGTGTTGATCTAGCAGTTAACGCGTTAAAGTAGAAAATTTTTGCTACTATGGAAAACTTGAAAGAGAAATACTATCAAATGACGTTGAATCGTGCAACAAAAATATTAGAATTATAAAAATAAGAACTGCGAACCTTAAAATTATATGATCGATCGATTCAATGATTCAATATAAATCTGATAGAATAAAATAAATAAAATACAACAGATTCTACTGCGTTGATCTAGCAGTTAACGCGTTAAAGTAGAAAATTGTTGCTATTATGGAAAACTTGAAAGAGAAATACTATCAAATGACGTTGAATCGTGCAACAAAAATATTAGAATTATAAAAATAAGAACTGTGAACCTTAAAATTATATGATCGATCGATTCAATGAATCAATGTAAATCTGATAGAATAAAATAGATAAAAGAAAACAGATTCTACTGCGTTGATCTAGCAGTTAACGCGTTAAAGTAGAAAATTGTTGCTATTATGGAAAACTTGAAAGAGAAATACTATCAAATGACGTTGAATCGTGCAACAAAAATATTAGAATTATAAAAATAAGAACTGTGAACCTTAAAATTATATGATCGATCGATTCAATGAATCAATGTAAATCTGATAGAATAAAATAGATAAAAGAAAACAGATTCTACTGCGTTGATCTAGCAGTTAACGCGTTAAAGTAGAAAATTGTTGCTATTATGGATGCTATTATATCCAAAATGAAATACCAAAAAGATTCTCTTATTGAGATTAAGGACACGTTCATTCCAGCGACAGTTAAGCAGTCTACAACACTGGGATGCCGCGTTTATAGCATAGGACACGTTCGATCTACAAATCACACGATTCTACTGCATCGCCTGCAATCGTTTTATAGCGCGTTCGTACAACGCATTAAGTTTATCGTTACATCGTGTAACCGTTTCTGCCAGCATTCGCGATATTAATTTAGTACGCGATACGCGACGAAAAATGCTCGACCAACGTCCATCCGTGACTTAACGTACCGATGAGGCTCATTATTAACCATTCGAAGAAAAAACTGGAGTGGATGCCTATTTGCGCCGTTTCACGCTAAATGCAACCTCTCCGGGAAAGTTGCTTGTATGCATGCAACGTCTGACCTGCTTGTAATAAACGGGAAAAACCTTTAATCGCTGAGTTTGGCCTGGTTTATCGAGCACAGCCAATGGGTTATGCTCGGTTACGGCGAAAAAATTCCAAATTCTCTTTTTTTTATGCGTCGGTTCATTGTCGAGAACAATTTTTTATCTCGAAGAACTGACCATATTTTTTTAAAAAAATTAATTGATCTCGATACTAAATGTCATGACAATTTCAACTGTTCATAAATATCCAAATGTCTTGTAAATGATTGAAGTTAGACAAAAATTTGTAAGACTTGATTATTTTCTTTCTATCCAACTTAGTAGATTCAGTTTTAATTTCTTTGTTAATTTATGTACAGAATATTTTTTACATATTTAGTTGATACAAGTAATTTTCGATCAAAGTTATATCTTGTTAAAAATTGCTATTATGATTTAGTAGACAGTATAATATTAGTTTGGGGAAAAAGAAATCCATTATTTTTCACCTAGATGGCTCTAGTGACGTACAGGGAGATTTTAGAAGCTAAAATAAGACGAAAATCAAGAGTACCAATTTGTTGATGGAGGCTTCGTTAAAAAGTTATTAACAATTAAATTCGAAAATTTCAAATCGTTCTGGAAAAATTATTTCCGGTTACAGAGATCAATTACAATCATTTTTGGTCATTACACATACCTCCGAAATCCTATCCACTTTCGAGAAAAAAATTCGACAAGGTGTGAAATTTTTCCATGGAAAAAAGAAATTTCAAATCTCACTAAAAAAAATTATTTTCGGTTGCAGGGGTCAATTACAATCATTTTTGGTGAATAGACATACCCCCGAAATCCTATCCACTTTCGAGAAAAAAATTCGAGAATGTGTGAAATTGTTCGATGGAAGAAAAATTTTTCAAATCGTTCTGGAAAAATTATATTCCGTTGCGAGGGTGAATTACAATCATTTTTGGTGAATAGACATACCCTCGAAATCCTATCCACTTTCGAGAAAAAAATTCGAGATTATGTGAAATTTTTCGATGGAAAAAAGAAATTTCAAATCGTTTTAAAAAAATTATTTTCGGTTGCAGGGGTCAATTACAATCATTTTTGGTGAATACACATATCCCCGAAATCTTGCGCATTTTCGAGAAAAAAAATCGAGAAGATGTGAAATTTTTTGATGGAAAAAAGAAATTTCAAATCGTTCTAAAAAAATCAACAAATTGGTATTCTTGATTTTCGACTTATTAATCGAACGGCAACAAATTATAAATCGAAACGGTACATATTTGAACATGAAAATAATGGATTTCTTTTTCCCCAACCTAATATTAGTAATATATTATCCTGTTCGCTATTTATTTTTTGAACATTTTTAACTACGTTTTTTAGAATAGAAATCTATATTTCTACAGGGGGAATAAACATCCTTTTAAAGTAAACTCTGATAAAAAATTGTTTTGCATAAAAGTCTAAAATGAGAATCTCCAAATAAAATAATATGTTTCTGTAGGAAAAAGGTAATTTTCAAAAACCTTAAACACGTCCAAGAAATAAAAAATATAATTGTACTTCCCCCCCCCTCCCAAAAAAAATTGGAAAAGTTTTGTGCATTAAAAGAGACATTTATTTTGTTTAATGAGTGATTAGTATTATTTTATACAAAGAGCAATATTACTGCATTTCGTTCGTGATATGCTACTATAGTTGAGCTCATCAATAGCGTTTGTACAGCAGATCCTGGCTTAGACGTGACCCTATTAATCTTTTGTTGAACAGTTTCGAACTACTCGATAGTTATACGGTATATAATTAGTTTGAATAGATTAATGTTATGAATCTCTCACGGTAAATTAATGTATGTTTAAACGTTTAATAGCGTCATGTCTAATGCAGGACTCCTTTACTAATGCTCATAAGCCTTATTGGTGTGTCCAACTGGAAAAGATCCACGAGGAAACGAAGCAATTCACAACTTTCAAATTTCCACGTATTCCCATTGAAATTTTTTATACTATTTATCTCATAATTCACTACTATTTTCTACGGATCTAAAAATTATTAATTTTCACTGAAATTGCAAACGAAAAATTCCTTTGCAACACCATTATATTCATCGCGATTAATAAAAACTATAACGATCATTTTTTTTTAAGATAATGAAAAGTACTGAAAAACTTAGTTAAGTATATGATTAGGATTATGATTCAGGTATTATTTTTTCGGAATATTGGGAAAATAACAATTTGAAAATTCCTACGAAAAATAATGGTACGTTAATATTGAATAAAAACAAAAATCACAAATATTAAAACAGTAATAACTAAATATATATTGAGTTATGTGTGTAAGTGGAGTTATTCAAAACTCCAACAAAGGGTTATGTTTCCTTACTTACGCTGCCTGGGCCCATAACCCTTTGTTGGGGTTTCGAATAACTCAACTTACACACATAACTCAATATATTTAGTTATTACACATAATGCAGATACATAATACAGATATATATATATAAGTAATAAGCATAAACAGAACAAACTCAAATAGGCATACGCCTAAGCGCGACTACATGGCGCATACTAAGGTGGCGCTGCGGTGGGACGAGCAAACCTCCTTCAAAAACTGATTATTTTTTTCTAGACAGAGAGATGGGTACAGGTTATAAATCACAACGAAAAATTCATTAATAAGCAACGATATTTCCTGTAAATAAAAAAATTATTTTCTAACCACACTTCTCGACCAATCTAATAAAATTGACCATTTTAAACACATTTTAAATAGCGATCGAAAAATGATTCTAAGTCTATCAGGCAAGGGTTAAATGAATCATAAATACCAGTAACTGGATATATCGTTGTTAGAAATGTAAAAGTTTTTTGCTCTTCTGTCAGCTCGGGGATTTTACGAATTTTCTGCAACGATCCTGTGAGTTCGGTGTGTGTGTGGTAAAAGAAAAAGAATTACACCTGTTTACGAATCGAAATTATGCACACTACGCACACAGCAAATAATATAATACATATAAATTGAGAAAAAAAACACTAGAGAATCTATTCACACACAACACACCGGACATAACCTTCTGTCCACTCATTTTTTAATCTTCTACTCGCGCCTCCAAATGTCGCTCTATCTGTTTTCTCTCTCTCTCTTTCTCACTCATTCTCACTTTGGTGATTATCGAGGTGGGATTGTCGAACGTGATTGGCCGTTGGAATTTCGGGAGAAGGAAGAGCGTACACGGAATATTTTCGCTAACTAAAAGGGGGCCAATTTCGGCGCTGAATCGCCAAGGGTGATGTTTTATACAATAATTCTATTGTCCCGAGAGTCAAAGGGCACTACGGTGCGTCGAAAATGCCGTTCACACTCGAGTGGTACTTTACGAACGCCTTAAACGCGGAACAATACAAAAGGGTTCTCCCAGTAGGAACGACCGTCTGCCGGTTTGGCTCGTCATTTGCTAGGAACAAAGCAATCCTTAATAAAGTTATGAAGTACAATACAGAGATCATGAATCTGTTTTAAAACCGGCCCCAAAATAAGACGAATAACAGACACTGTAATCAAAGTCGTCCATTAATTAGAGTTGACTTTGGCCATTGTACAGTTCCTCGTGAGAATTCTTTCTTTTGTACTTTTAATCATCAGCTACTAAATTGGAAAGAAAAATATACATTCAGGATTATCAAGAAATTAGAATTCTTTCAGTTATACTAACATTTGAGTAATAAAAAAATATCAAAAATATTTCTTATTAATATGTGTATATCTATAATCGAAAATATGGATGACAAAAGCATAGATAGAAAACTTGGAGAAATGTCAATGATTAACACTTTGCTCTGATTTCGACAACCTTGAAATTAAAAATAGAATTTTTCGAATAGGCGTACGATTAGTTTTCGAATGACCAATTGTTCTTTTTCTCTTTTACGAGGCAATATATTTCCAATTTTGAATTTTAAAAACTACCCCTTCATTTAAATTACGATATCATCAACACGAAAAGTCAGATCGACTAAAAACCATTTTACTCGTTGTTAGACTGTTTTAAGTCAGTGGAGGAAAAATATAGACTATACATTCTTCTCAAAAAAACAAACAATAAGAATATAAGTGACTACTGAAAAATGCATTGTATGTACAAGTAAGAAAAACAAGTTTCTTTCCATTTATAGTAAATCACAATTATATTACACGAATACGAGTGTGTATTAATAACTGTATTCTAGAGCAGGGAAAATCTTCCTATCTGAACGGTGTGTGGTGTTTGCAGAAAACCGATTTCTCCCCGTTCCTCCGTCTTTGTCTTTAATAATTTTATTATTCGCGAATTTGCCGGTAAGCAGCGAATTTCTCGTAAATGATGGTACAGGTCTGGTAAGGGAGAGAAAATACATAATTCGTGATAATATTATAGGGATAGCGCAGACATCGGGTGCACGACACACAAGTAATTAGGACACTGGTAATTTACGCGTATCACGGCGTTATTGAGCGCGAGTTCGGATCGTATATACGTGGCGCGAAATCAAAGCAATTAAAAACGATTCCTCCGTTGGAAGATTGCGACGATTCGATCGAATCGTCAACGCGTTTTCCACGGTGTGCCCGAAATTAAACGGCGTTGTATCGATTCCTATGCGGGCGGTCGTAAAACGTGCAAGAATACCACGCTGCCTTTGACGTTTCACCTACACATTTACCTTTCAGAGCCACGAGCCTGCCAAGCTCATATTCTTGATCAGTAACCTGCTCATTCTCGCGTGCATTCCGTGCCGTTTTGCTGGCAACAGACACATGGAGGACGCCATTTTGGTGGTTGCTGTCCCCTGTTCCTGGTTCCTGCTCATGTTCTTCGCCGGGTAAGCGATACCTAATATTATGCACCTTAAATTATTATTACCACGGTACTATTGTTCAGTAAAACAGTATTTGAAAACGTCAGTATATTTATTTATATTTGTTGGCAATTATTTCGATTTTCTTTTCGATATTCTTTTTAACTCTCAGGCTGATCCTTTTATTACACGTTGGCGGTCTTGACAAAAATTATATAAATGTACAAGGTGTTCTACAAGTAAAAATAAGACTAAAGTATTATATAACAAAAGCTTCATAAATGCTTTGTTAAGAAGTTACGACAAAAATATGAAATGTTTTTCTTTTTACTAAAGAAATAAATTTAGTAAAATTTTGTTTAAAGAGAGCAACTGCTAGTTGAGGCACGAAACAATATTTTTAACGTAGAATTATGTGGATAACTTAAACATTTCTTTATCAAGGTTTAGTTGGGTGCTGAAGTATTTCTTCTTCGATGATAATTTTTTGTTATAAAATTTCGAACTATTGTTTAAGTTTATAGAATGCTTGCAAAAGATACAGTTTATTTTATTATAAATTTTTTTTCTTATTTTAATTTCATATTTTTGTTATAATTTCTCGACAAAGCATTTATGGATTTTTTGTTGTATAACATTTTAGGGTTAGTTTAGTTGTAAAACACACTGCTGAAGTGTGTATACACCCTGTATAAATATAACAAATATACTGATATAAATTTCGTTACAGTTTCGTACATAATTACATCAGTTTATAAATAAATATGATGTCATATCACTATCTCAATATACTGGTACATTTATCTATATTTACCAGCAATTTTTCTCGATTGTTTTATTTCACATTATAATTTTCAAAATTGTTTTTTCAAGCAGAGGTAAAGACAAGAATTGTTTTCTTATATTATATAGGATGAGCAAGCAAAAATAAACAATTTATCAGAATTACACGCCTTGACTTAAATAACTTTGGGAATGCCAGCAATGTAGGTCAGTCTTGAGAGGCTATTTAAAATAGACCGTATCACCTCCAAGGTATAATTTAACGGATAATATAATAAATGACATTTTAATACGCAGAAGTGATACACAAATAAACATATAATAAATATATTATAAATAAATTTTTTGTGCATATAAACTGTCTCTGATAATAGAAGAAATTAAATAAATTAAAAACACGTATCATCACTTTTAAGATATAATTTAACAGATAACATAATAAATTACATTTTAACACTCAAAAATAGTAAAAACACAGGCAATGATAGTAACAATAACTGAACCTAAATATATCTATAAAAATATTCTCAAATGTACTTAAACATCGTTAAATATATTTCCATTTCTATGTGATCTCTTTAATTGGAGAGGAAATAAAATAATTTTGAAGGATACATCGAAAAGCAACCCTTTTACTCATATGTAATAAAGTCGTTTAATAATTAACCTTGGAATAGTATAGTTCGACACAGAATTCCTCACTAATTTTCATCATTGATTCATTTCCAATTTCCCCAGAGCGTATCGATTAAATTATTCGTATTATTCCCCCAATTGATTAATAATAATTTCAACTTATCAAAGTGATTTTCTTTCCAACAGTTTATATTTATTTTCGTATGAGTGTAGTACCGCTGGATTAATATTAATATTTATCGAGAAAATTTTGGCCGTAGAAAGGGTACGCATATCGTTTAATTCGATACGAAAAGTAAACAAAGGAAAAGCTAGAATTGTAAGTCAGCGATCGAACGATGCAACAATGTTTTATTTGAGTTCAACGTTTCGTAGAGGACCGCAAATTTCTGGTAATGCTAGGCACATTAACGTTTATCTTAATTAATTATTGCGCGAACATTGTGTGATGGGTACAGAGTTCAATGAGTGTGTGTAATCGTTTCATTAGTCGCGTAGCGTTCGTAAACAGAAATTTATCTATACCTTTGTGCGACGTTTCCATTAATAGAATATGAATTATTAGTAGCATCAGATTCTGCTAATAACACCGGGGTTAACAACAGAATTTAATGGCCGAATGGTAATTAAAATTCCGCGCCTGGCTCGTTAACTCACCACAGAAATATTCATGAAGAATGATAAAAGAATGCATGGTAAGTGTTATGTGACTCAGGCATGCAACATTGATTAAAAATATAATCCAAAACACCTGCTATTTTACTATTTATTTACATTTCAATGAGTGACAAGAAAAATCGTGGTCATTTGTTAACGAATTCTTCCACGCAATAATCTTTTAGAAATCTAGAGAATTGCATTCAGAAAGTGTATTTTTGTAGTGTAGAATAAATTGATGCTATATATTATAAATCGAATATTCCACGAAAATAAAATAATAATACATAATTACATTATGGATGTCTAAGAAAAAAAATATTGCAATTATTAATATTGAGAAGAGTCGCTGTAGGTGCATTATAAATTGAATATTTTAAGGAAACAAAATTTTTAGAGCAAAAAATACTGCAATTATTAATATCAATAAGAGTCACTATATAGAGGTGCACTACAAATCGAATAATTTACTGAAATGAAATTTACATATCTAGTAAGTAGCATACTCGTTTCAATTTGTCATGAATGGAAAATTAACTAAATTATAATAGAACGTGTAAGGAAAAAAAATACTGCAATTATTAATATTAACAAGGGTCACTATAGGTACACTATAAATTGAATATTTTAAGGAAATAAAATTTGCATTTCTATTAAGTAGAATACTCGTTTTAATCTAACATACAACGAAGAATTAACTACATTCTAATCGAAGGTGTCAAGCAAAAAATACTGCAATTATTAATATCAATAAGAGTCATATGTAGGTGCACTATAAATTGAATTTTTAAGGAAACAAAATTGACATATCTATTAAGTAGAATACTCGTTTTAATCTAACATACAACGAAGAATTCACTACATTCAAATGGGGTGTGTAAAGCAAAAAATATTGCAATTATTACTATCAATAAGAGTCACTATATAGAGGTGCACTACAAATCGAATATTTTACTGAAATGAAATTTACATATCTAGTAAGTAGCATACTCGTTTCAATTTGTCATGAATGGAAAATTAACTAAATTATAATAGAACGTGTAAGGAAAAAAAATACTGCAATTATTAATATTAACAAGGGTCACTATAGGTACACTATAAATTGAATATTTTAAGGAAATAAAATTTGCATTTCTATTAAGTAGAATACTCGTTTTAATCTAACATACAACGAAGAATTAACTACATTCCAATCGAAGGTGTCAAGCAAAAAATACTGCAATTATTAATATCAATAAGAGTCATATGTAGGTGCACTATAAATTGAATTTTTAAGGAAACAAAATTGACATATCTATTAAGTAGAATACTCGTTTTAATCTAACATACTACGAAGAATTAACTACATTGAAATTGTGTATATAAAGCAAAAAATACTGCATCAATGAGAGTCACTATAATCGAGATTCGACTCCTGTTCGAAAATAGTAATTTACTATTTAATTATATAATCATAATTTATAATCGCGATTCTCAAAAGCATTGCAGTCACCGAAACAATTCAGATCGTCCCAAAGCGTACGATTGTTTATGTTAACGCAAAACGGCGCAAAAATGTTGGTAAGCCGTAATTTTTACGGGAAGCGTTTCGGGGGCGGTTTGGTGAACGGAACAACCAGAAGAAAGACATTTATAATCGGGGCGGAAGGCAGTGCTTCCAGATTTCAAACCTCTTTTTAGGTGATTTACGGCGAGATAATGCCCGGCTATTTCGCATTACCATATACGCCTCTCTTGGCAATCGTTTTTCTCGTCGCCGCGTCCTTTTCGCGGGGCACTTTCCTGCAGGTATTGCCGCAGAACTTTTCAGCTCCTCTCTTCCGCGTTTCTGTCCCCGGCGACGACTTCTTTTTCCGCCGGTGCCCGCGATTTCATGGTAACGCGACGAACCGCTCTTTGACTCGTACGGCTTTAACGTCCCTTTGACGAACATCTCCGCCTTCGGTCGAGGACGTACTCGGAAAGGACACAGCACGACGCCCGGCTCCTCTGATTTTTTTCGTTCAGCTTACAAGAAACCCAACCTCCCCAATTTCTCTCTTTTTTTTTTCATTTTACGGCCACTCTTCAGCGACCGAAAACTACCATGGTATTTCCTCCAAGACCTCTAAACTCTCTGACGGTCTCGCGCGAATCCATCAGCGCTGGCACAGAATTATACGACACATTATACGGTTTTTCTTATAACGTTTCAAATCGTAAAAATACAGACATCTAATTGCTATCTACTTTAACGAACATTGGAACTGGTTATCAAAGAAAAATTCAAATAATGCTACATGTATATATTTACATTTTATTTATTATATATTTTTATGGTATACAGATTATTTAGAGACGAAGCTGGTTACGAATTTATTTCACGAATTTTTATTTGAGAATTCGAAGAAACTCTAAAAAATAAGTAGAAATAGCGAATAATGGTCAGACGTAAAGACGTGTCAGATGTAAACTATGAAAATAGTGACAAAGTTTAGTGAATAGATACGAGAAATAGTTATCAACTAATTAATGAAAAGAATACTGCCATTGAGAAATCGTAGAAATTCTCGAAAATAAGTAGAAATGACAAATAATGATCGGACTCGTTAGACCTGCAGTAGTAAATCGTATGCATAATCCGACAAAATTACAAATTTAATTATCTCGAGAACGAAGCAATTTATTTCTACGTTTCTAACTTATTCTTTCGCGTAAAATTACCCTCCTTCCGGTTGCACAACAAATTACAAACACAAAACCGCCACATAAATATTGGGCCACCTGATGATACAAAAACAGTTGTCTAAATATTTTGGCGCGTTTAAAATAATTTTTACGAAATTCCGTGGATAAATTAAATCTCAATCTTCTCTTAACAGATTTTCTGTTCGAGAAACACGCTGAAAACGTCGAATAATTCCTCGAAAATACCACTAAAGACTCATTTCATGTTGCATCATTTCATTGCATCTTTCGACGTATTTCATCGTTGTGTATTGTCAGAAGGGGCACGATACCAGAAGTGTAGATTTAATTCAGTGGGATGCAGCTCGAAAGAAGTCGAGACATTATCCTCCCGTGTACCAGGACGAGAACGTACTTCCTTTATTGGATCAATGTAACGCAAATAGCTTTGCACTCCGACGCGTAATTACTGTCCATCAGGACGCCCTTTTGTCTCCCCAGCTTTCCGTTTAAGTACACGTACAGAGGGCCTGATTCCTCAAAGGCTTTCGAACACTCGGTACCAGATTTCTTGTCCTCCATAACTGCTGCCGTTGACTTGGCAATAAGCCACCGTTGCGCCCCGAGATTAATTTCGCACGAAATTTAACTGGGAGAGATCGATGCAGCAGACGCTTTTAATCGTTTTATTCCCCCCCCTCCTATTTCCGTATACGATTCTCTCCTTTTTATTGCCTGCACAAATCCAGATCGTCCCTAGGACATTCTGCGACTACCACACTCGCCGAGTGTTTCAAATAAAACGTAATTAACGTTACGTCTCTTCGAAAGATGTATTTAACTCCGATCCACCGCAATTCCGAACCCATGTACCGATTAATTATGGTTTACAAATGCCATTTTATCCTTCCATCCATGTGTATTAATTAATTATGTCGTTAGGTAACAGTTTTCTCATTCAACACTAGGTTAACGCGTCAAGTTGACGAGTTTCAGATAAATATTATTTGGTAGAGCAATTTATGTCGAATTTTATTTATGTAATTATATGAATTGTGCTTGGCTATTGTAGGAAAGAAACAGGAACACTCCGAACATTAAATGGTCAGTCATATATCTATATACGAATAGGTCGATCGAGCACTTGTGAGAAAGAGGAAAGTTGCGCGTGGCCCTCTGTTGGCGAATGCAAATATGGCCACAATTTATTCCAGTGAAAACTTAACATGGAAAATAATTTTTCCAGACAATTTGAAATTTTTTTTTGCCATTCTTTTTTAAATTCGTTTTTGATTTTTGTTAATTTTATTTGACGCCCTACAGAAAAATTGTCTAATACTTTTTTGTAGGTACCTATAAGCTCTACTTCAGAAAAAAGTTTCATTGAGATATATTCACTATTATAGGAATTATGGCTGTTTGCACTCCAAAAAATATTCTTTTTCGCACAAAAATGTATAAATAAGTATAACTTAAATTTTGCTCGTATATTTCCTAAATTCAGTTTGTGTTATCATAAATGAGACTTGAATCTAGTGCAAAGGATTGAAAGAAAAACTATATTTTGATGTACCAAAAGAATGCATTTTCTCAGCAGCTATCCATCCGAATTAAAAAACCCAAAAGAACTAAAATTGCTGAAATACCTGCGTCTCAAAGTAGTTCATATCCCTATCTCAAAGTAGTCCGATGCATCATCGTTAACTAATGATTGTGGAGACAGGAAGGAGCACACGTACACTCGGATAAATAATAATCCAAAACGGATAATTGTTTCGTTAAATTTCGTAGATAGTTAATGAGCAGACATTCCACATTCATCGGAACGACAGCATCGCGTCTGGAGTTCTAATTATAGGTACATGAAGCGAACATAATTGTGGCTCATCTGCCTTCGAGATGCTAACCCACATAGTTCAGATTCACAATCCTAACGAGGTATAATCCGTAGAGAGCCGAGTCAAGTATGAATCGAATGTCCGCCATCCAAGGGCTTAATTCAGATTTGTAAACTATACCAGGTCTGACGTAAGCTTTGTCCGGCAATTGGTGAAACTAAACTGATTTTCGCGGACCCCGATCCGACTGAGGGCGAATCTTAAATACAATGGCCGCTGAACGATTCGGTCATACGGGCGCGGCGGCTTAATTTGCGGCGATTCGAAATGTAATTGAATACGGAATTAATTGAAATTCAATGTATCTGGTCATCTCGTAACTCCTCGCGAATTTCAGTTCAAGCAAACTCGAGAAAAATATTCGTCGTCCGCGCGGTGGCCATCTTCTTGCACGATTTTGACGCGTTGTGCTCGATTTATTTACGAAAAGTCTCCAAAAATTCGTGTGAATGGTACTCTTTCATTTGAAGCGATAGAAATATCAAAATTCAACGTCCTGTATTGTTTAAACAACTTTCAAACCATACAAATATTCGTCGTTCGCGCGGTGGTCATCTTCTTGCACGATTTCGACGCGTTGCTTAATTTAACAATATCTGCTAGATTTATTCACGAAAAGTATTTTCAAAAATTCGAGTGAACGGTCCTCTTTCATACAAAGCGATAGAATGATCAAAATTCAACGTCCCGGATTGTTTAAACAACTTTCAAACCGTACAAATATTCGTCGTTCGCGCGATGGTCATCTTCTTGCACGATTTCGACGCTTTGCTTAATTTAACAATATCTGCTAGATTTAATAACGAAAAGTCTTTTCAAAAATTCGTGTGAATGGTACTCTTTCATTTGAAGCGATAGAAACATCAAAATTCAACGTCCTGTATTGTTTAAACAACTTTCAAACCATACAAATATTCTTTGTTGACGCGGTGGTCATCTTCTTGCACGATTTTAACGAGTCGCTTGATTTAACAATATGCGTTCAGTTTATTCACGAAAAGTCTTTCTAAAAATTCGTTTGCATGGCCCGTTTTCACCCGAAGCGGTAGAAATAGTAAAATTCAACGTCCTGCATTTTTTAAACAAATTTCGAGCCATAAAACGGTAGCCATCTTCTTGCACGACTTTGACGCGTCGCTTAATTTAACGATACGGCGCCAGGTTAATTTTTTAAACAAATTTCAAACCAGCAAAATGATGAGTTAAAGCCCCTAATTTTACGCAGACTACGTCATATTTCAATTTTAGCAAAATTTCTAACCCAGGCCACAAAAAGTGATGGATTTGGCGTGAAATGACCCGCAGATTAAAAGTGAACCGAGCACGTCTGCAATGTGCCCGGCAGGTTTATGTATAAACTTTTTCACCGTGTTTTGTGGTTAAAAATAAACCGAAACCATTGTGTAAACGTGCTTTGAAAAATACATTATTGAATAATTTTAACAAAAACGCGAGTATAGAATGAAAGGAACGCCCAGCGTTGATACCAATGCCACATTTGAATGGAAATATACATTAATGTTTTAATTAGTCTTTCTATTCTGGGTCGTTGATTTGAAAATTTCTTTTCATATTCGTAACGAACGAATTGCATGCATTATTGTTCGTTCGCTAAAATGGTCGAACACAATTTGTCTAAGGGTGTTAATGTTTCAGAAGAAATTATAAAACGAACAATTTTTAAAAATAATGAAGCTTCTATTGAACTTCTATCGACATTCGTTGTAAAAAAAACAAAAAATACATATATGTACTGTTTTTGAGAGTTGTGTTTCTGCATTATGTTTGATTGTTGTATTTTATTTTACTCTCGAATTTCTACCATATTTTACGCAAGTTTTGAGAAGAAAATGAGTTTCAGCATTTGCCAAAGCGAAAAGGAACGAGTCGCATTGGAAATTGCGATTATCTTTCTCTGTAGTTCGGAAACAAGGTAAACAAAGCATTTCTCTTCGAGGAATTGTTATAATAATTTTGATCAATTTCAGAGTTATTACGTAAATAGCAAAGAATACCGTTAATCACCCAAGGAGCATTGTTTCTTGCACGAAATTACATTTTCCTCGGAAGTATATTCGGTTGGTTGATCCAGGGAGTTTACTTAGCGCAGTAATGTTTTTCAGATTGAAACAAAGTTATTGTCTCGCGTCCGTTTGAGAGTTTCATTCGTGAGAGTGGGTATCGAGAGTAAAAGCTCTTCCACACAAGCACACGAAGAAGCTTTCTTGCTGGAAGTTGCCTCGTTACTCGTGGGGAGCAGTCGAACAGAATTTTAATAAATAAAGACTCTGTATTGCAATTTTTCTTAAGCTTTTTTTCATTCAAAAAATAATTCTATAAAAATTTTTTATAGCAGTACTCCATCTCAGGAATAATTTGAAATTTGCCACGATGATTCATAAGCATAAAACAACGTTCCAACGTTGCCAAGCTTTCTGGATACAGAGCATGCTTGCTAAGTTTGGACAAGTGCCCGGCAGCCACTCTGTGTATAAGAAATTACAAATTCAAATGTTAAAAAACGATCTGGGCCTGGAAGTTTAACGCGTAATTTCGAACCAGCGCGGTATTATTCCTGACGGATCTGCATCGTGTTCCAGAAATAGTAAGCCTATCAAATGCTTTGGAATCAATGGGAATTATCCGATACCTGTAAGTCCTATAACTAAACCAAGCCAGATTTGCGTAAATCCTGTCTTACGTTGCGAAAAGATATTAATTAAGATAAGGTATTAGCTGCAAGCGCTCCAACGACTGAATATTCGATAACGTACGATCGAAACGCGAAATGTAAATAAATCACACAACGTGAGTGTAAAATAAAACCTCCAAAGGAATACGAGTAAATATTTGTCAAATATCTTTCCGTAATTTCCCTGATTTGTGGAATTCCGTTTATCGAACCTTTATTTCTTTCCATAGGTATTTGCAAAAGATTGTAGTTTGGCGACACCTCCTGCGCCCGCCAGCAGAGGGCTACGTTTCTCTCTTTCTCACAAGCACTCGATCCGACCACTTATTTGTATATAAACACTCCTGACCATTGAATGTCTCAGAATTTAAGGCATAAATTCATTTTTCAGGAGAAAAGAATGTTAATTAACACTTTGACTTCCACAACCATATATGGGTAACAGAATTTTTCACTATGGAATTTGGAAAAATTCTCAAGTTGAGAAATATTATAAATATAAATATAAAACAGTTCTCTTTTTAAGAGCTGAATTTTATGAAGACTTAAAATTCTGTGTATCCTTGTTTGTGGCTTCATTAATGATTAATTAATGAAAAAATATTTTTCGTATGTTTATCGAACGAATAAAATGTTTCTGTTACGCGTACGCTTAATTTTACTATATTTTTTCCTGTGTTCCCGGTCTGGATTCGTTTCGTAAAGTATCGAGGCGCAATTAAGTATCCCCCTGATCAGCGATTCGGACAAATTGCGCTCGCCTATCCAACGAATCTTCCCAAGTATTTCCACTTTATTACTTCCCGGCGCGACTGTACCTTCCCTTGAACTTACGGCAGGAAAAACCCGAAGATTTATGACTGTCGGTAACCCTTGACAAGATAAGGTCACCGATCGATTAACGGAAGCTAGGAGGGGCCGAGCTGTCGTTCCGCTTAATGGCAGCTCGATCGATGCTTCTTTCACTATGTCATTTCTCGATTGGTTTTAGACGATTCCCTCTTGCCGTGCCGCTTTTCAATCTCGTTCCCTGGAACTGACAAGCGTGCTGGAAAGAAAACAAAACGTAAGAAACAAAAAAAAAGAACGAAAGGGGGAACAGAGTCGCAGCGACGCGCGCGATTAAAAACGTTCCGCGAGCGAACGAGCAACGTGAATCGATTTTAATCGGCGCGTTCATTGTTCATTCGCGATCGTCCGCGATTTTGGCTCGAATTCAGCGCCGCTTCAATTTCATTGAACGACGAACCTGTCGGTAAATCGAATAATCAACGAGAACTGGTAACGACGACGGGAACGATGGACAATACGATACCGCTGATAATAGGAGTAGCTCTATCTCTCTTCGGGGCGTTTTGTTTCGAACTTGTTTGACCGTCCTGATGACCTGTAAACTGATAACAGAGAAGATACAATGACCTCTTATATTACGTAATACGCGCGCATTACTAGTTCGCGCGACTCGTTTCGTAATTAATCGCCTATTAAATCGTAATTCAATTTTCTCACCGCGGCCACTAGAATCTGGTAAAAATATATCGCGCGGCGTTTCTTAAACTTTACCCTCCCAAGGGCACCCTGATAAAATGAAACTTCTGACGAACCTCCCCCCTCACATGCGAGAAAACTTTCGAGATCCACTTTAGTACAATTTAATTATTATTTTCTTAACGCTGGATTTATTGATGCAGTTTTTATTTTTTAAATTGGGACACATTCATGTCGTTAGATATATCAAATTCAACGTAAATCAGTAACAAATAATATTTATACGTTTTGGAACTTTATATTTGCATTGTATACTTCACATGATCGATAGTCGATCGATATCGTCGGGTCCTACTAGTCCTGAGTACAACACTGTCGGTGTGCGCATGCGCGTGTTCTTGCTCAGTTGAATATGGCCGCATTGCGTGCGGATGTGTTTTTATCCGTGTTGTGCTTTGTTACATGTTTAATATGTATCGTTTGATAGACTTCACTTTACAATTGTGTATCAATAATTAACTCGATCTAACCTCGTTCCTCGCTAAAAACTTGACACTTTATAACGTGCTACGTTGTCTATTTTGAAAGATATCGTCGGGTCCTACTAGTCCTGAGAACAACACTGACGGTGTGCGCATGCGCGTGTTCTTGCTCAGTTGAATATGGCCGCATTGCGTGCGGATGTGTTTTTATCCGTGTTGTGCTTCGTTACATGTTTAATATGTATCGTTTGATAGACTTCACTTTACAATTGTGTATCAATAATTAACTCGATCTAACCTCGTTCCTCGCTAAAAACTTGACACTTTATAACGTGCTACGTTGTCTATTTTGAAAGATATCGTCGGGTCCTACTAGTCCTGAGTACAACATTATCGGTGTGCGCATGCGCGTGTTCTTGCTCAGTTGAATATGGCCGCGTTGCGTGCGGTTGCGTTTTTATCCGTGTTGTGCTTTATTACCTGTTTAATATGTAACGTTTGATAGACTTCACTTTACAATTGTGCATCAATAATTAACTCGATCTAACCTCGTTCCTCGCTAAAAACTTGACACTTTATAACGTGCTACTTTGTCTATTTTGAAAGTTTGTGGTTATGGTTTGAGAAGCACTGGAAAAGGACATCAGAATGTCGCTGCGGGACAAACAACTGTTAAAAGTAATCAGAGGATCATCCGTTCGAATGAGTTTATCGTTTAGTAAGTTGGCCAATATTTGAAAAGCCTGACACGCTATGCATATAAACTAGATACGTATAGACTAGATACAAAAATGTTATTCTCTCCAACAGATATTTCGTCCCTGTTGCGTAGTATATTTTCCGGAATTGATCACAAACTTTTTTAATCACTTTGCGCGGTTAGCCACTAAATAACGTTCTCGTTTTTAAAAGTTACTTATTTTTTTGAATCTCGTGTCTCGTAACACACAGTTATTTTTCTTCTAACATAATTTCGGAACAAAAAAATTCAACGAAAGAGTCTAACAGTAACAGTAACACCGTGTTTAGAAATAAATATACGTTTAGGATTATTATTAACCTAACCTGCGTTCTAACGACGAGACACTGCCTTAAAATTTTCACACGGTAAATGTACGTAAATTTATGAATGTCCTGATTCCATCGCGAAGGGACTCTAGCAAACATAACCTCTATATTCGCACGGCATACTATTATCATTCGATTTCAAAGTGAATTTCCCGAGTCGTGGTGGAATCGCGGATTTAAAAGTATGTATGTACATTTTAAAAAGGGAATATTTAGGTGTAAGTCGTTTCAAAGTCATTGAATTTTCCTTTGCGTCGTCTGTATGGTTATATCGTACAAGGAAAGCTGTATTTTTGCAACGAATGCATTTAATCGACTTTAACCTGTTGGATTAAACATTTAAATTTAGTGTTAATAGAAATAATTCGTCATTGAACAGTGTAAAAAGAAATAGTTTGCTCTAGATAACCTTTTTGTAAGGAAACTGTATTTCGATATACCCTCTCTCTCGCGTGTCACGAGACGTACTAACCAATCAAGGTGGCGCATCAGGCGCATCTGCTTTCCTTACGGTGGCGCCCTCATTTATTTGATTTCTAATTCCATTTTCTTGATACCGTAAACTTTTTAACACTTTCTCGTAAGAATTGACCATTTTATTCGGATAAATTTGCCTCGATATTGGAAGAGTGGAACGCATTTATTGAAAATTACTAAAATTGTTACGAGGTAACAACGTAACTATTCGTGAACAGCTATTTTCAAATTTAGCTGGATATAGATCTATCCAATACAAGGCGTTGAAGGTAAATTCATTATAAATGGATAGCTACGGTCGGGGAAAGATGTGACGCGACAGCCGTCAATATCACTTAGTCGACTTGTTGTTTTCGAACACATTAAATTATTTACCACCCGCGGAAGAAATTTAATCACGGATAATATTTTTACGAGCTAATTGCCAACAACGTAATTCTCGACGAAAAGGACTACTTTCGTTGTCGAACGAAAGTCGTCTATAATAATCGGTTGACAAAAATATTCTTCAATTTAAACAATTTTTAATACGTTTTATTTTTATTTTTATTTTTAATATAAAATTATAGCAAACACATTTCTGGGAATAGATTGCATTTCACGTGTATATCTAGCAGAAATGTAATTTTTACATTCGATACAAACAGTGTTTACATGTTCGCGAAACCTGCTTGGAAGGTTTTTTCCATTTAATAGAATTCTCTTTGAGTCGTAAACATTCGGTGCAAGTATTGAGAATTATATTACTTCCAATGGTTTACAATTGTATATATTTTATTTGGTCGAATGATAAAATATATTCTTGTGTTTGAATTAATTTACCATTTCGTGGAAGACAAACTACATTTGTATCGAACAAAAAACATGGTAACATAGTCGAAGTTGATGTTAAAAGTAAACGGATTTATTGGACAACAGTTTGAGCACAGTTGTGACGCAACTGTCTCCATTTGTGTCAAATTCGACACCTTGTTCGAAATCAACAGACGTCTCTCTAAAATTCGATCAATGTCTTCGTAATCGTCCCGAAAATTCAGAGGCCTGACGCTAAGTCATTAGCTCGCTGTCTGCAAACTGTAGCTAATCGTGTCCATAATATGCCTGCATCCACTGACAGTAAACACGACGGGGTCGATATCTGTTGCTCGATGAGCAGATACCACTGAAAGGAACATGATACTTCATCGACATCACACTGACAGTGACGGTTCCCTATTATTTACACTACCCACCAAAGAGCGGACGTCTTCGTGACATACGATATGCAGAAAGAAAGAACATGCACTTATATCGTGTATCATTCTCCCTTTAATACTAGATCTAACGACGATTTAGTAATTGTTCGAAAAAGGGGCCCTTTTTTAGATGGTCTATTTTTTTTATTATTGTATTTCATGAATTTACATATCGTATTAGAAATTTTATTAGAGATTTTAATAGATAACACTGATAGAGATGGTTTTACTATTGCTTATTATACTTGGTTCATTTTTGCTTTTCAATATTTGTTCTAAATTTTTGTTTCCTTTTTTCATATAATTAATTCGATTTTTGGTCGATTTCCATGAATTCAAAAATAAATTCACAAATATTTATTAGTTAGAAAAAGATATTCGACGCGAAACATAACCAACTCTGAGATATGGATGAAATATAGTCACGTGTCTCTAAAACAATATGGCTGCCCCTTCCAAATGATGGCCATGATGTACTGCTCCATTTGGCATTATCTTTATTAATAAATTAGCGTATATAGTGTCGACTGAGCCCAAATTACTAAAATATTAAATTGACAATATTTGTATTTAGATTCAAGAAAGAAAAATTCTATGATAAACGCAAATTTCTTAGTTTCGATACAAGTGAATTAAAAAGAAGACTATTTCCTTCGAATCAATTAATTTTCCAGTTATGTCGCAACAAAATATCTACATACATAATTTTAAGCTTCCTTCATATTTTGCAAGGAAATATTATCTGCTGTTCATTAATATTTCATTTATCTCATTAGCTCATTATACAGGGTGTTTGGCCACCCCTGGGAGAAATTTGAATGGGAGATTCTGGAGGTCAAAATAAGACGAAAATCAAGAATATCAATTTGTTGATTGAGGCTTCGTTAAAAAGTTATTAACAATTAAATTCGAAAATTTCAAATCGTTCTGGAAAAATTATTCTTAGTTTCAGGGGTCAATTATAATCATTTTTGGTCAATAGATATACCTCCGAAATTCTACTCACTTTCGAGAAAAAAATTCGAGAAGGTGTGATATTCTTCGACGGGAAAAAAAATTTCAAATCTTTGTGGAAAAATTATTTTTAGTTTCAGGGGTCAATTACAATCATTTTTGGTGAATAAACATACCCCCGAAATCGTACTCACTTTCGAGTAAAAAATTCGAGGTGTTGACATTTTTCGGCGAAATTAAAAAATTTCAAGTCGTTCTGAAAAAATTATATTTAGTTTCAGGGGTCGATTTCAATCATTATTGATGAATACACATACCCCCAAAATCCTGACCATTTTCGAGAAAAAAATTCGAGTATGTGCTGAAATTTTTCGGCGAAAAAAAATTATTCAAATCGTTTAAAAAAAATATTTTTAGTTTCAGGGGTCAATTACAATCAATTTAGGTGAATAGACATACCCTCCAAATCCTAACCATTTTCGAGAAAAAAAATTCCTTACTGAAAATATACTGTGTTGCCAGAAATGTTTGTTTAACTTTTTAACGAAGCCCCAATTAACAAATTAGTATCCTTAATTTTCATCTTATTTTGGCCTCCAGAGTCTCTCCCATTAAAATTTTTTCTCAGAAACGGTCGAACACCCTGTATAATGAGCTCCAAGTTACGTAGTATATTTTACAAGCCAAATTGATATTTGCCGAATAATTACTGCGGCCCTATTTGTTCTATAAACCGTAACAGAGTATAGTATGGAGGTTTAGGACATAGTGTTTCGTCGCATAAATTAGAATTCGGTGATGCACGGGTTAGGATGACACGCAGAATTCAGATGACAGGATTTCACGACCCGGAGATGGGTTAATTTGCAGTGAAAACATTTCGTTCGAGGGGTTGGCAGGGCTTGAAAATTGTTATAATATAGGTTTGGGTCTTTGAAACAACTGTGAAGAACCTAAATTCCATACTGTATTTAAGTTAAAGTTCCTCCACCAGCTCTCATAGAGCTTTTGAAACAATTTTGAAGCTACATGTATAATATAAATATGTTTTCAACGACCAAATCAGATATTGGTTGTCTTCTCGAGATATTTACACTTGGGACAGATTTAGGATCTATTTAGAATCTAAAAAATAACAGTCGTAGATACAGCTTAACTTTTAAGTTCTTCAAAAACCCTTTCAAGACTTGGCACATTGTCAGAGTGATCTCCAGCGTGAATTTCGAAAATTAGAGATTGAATCGGGAAGAAGGCACGGATTTTTAGGAGATTCTAGACGGATGGTAGCAGAGTCAATAGACATTGAAATGGAGAACTGTTTATCAAGTAAATGGGGCGAACCGCCGACGAGGAGTTACGAATGAAATGGATTTTAACTTTGATTGATGAGATGCACACTTTTATCTCGAATAATAGGTCGATTCCAAATGGCAACCAATTGACACGAAGTTGCAACAATTAGAAGCAAACATTTTGTTACATTAACGAGTGTACTTGCAGAAATCAATTCAAACCGAGCATACGAAAACAACCGAAGAAAACTCTTTTTTTACGATTTCCCAGAAACCAAACAATTTCATTTAATTATTTTTTAACGAGAAATATTAAATCCTGCGAGAATATACCACGATAAACGAGCTTGGAGATACAGAACCTCAAAGGTTGAATTAATAAGTACAAAAATTAGGTGAAAATGCATCATTTTTAGACACTTTTTAAGTCCAACTTTCAAATTTAGCAAATAGAAAAAGAAACAACACTTATTTGCAACAATTCATTGCAATAATTCATTAACAATTCGAATATTTAAACATAAAACTTGAATTCGTACAGGTTCTTGAAAATCTAAATCTAATCCTTCAAATCCTGAATTCTGAGCTCGTTTTGTTCGGTCGTTGTTTGATACAAAAATTCTATTATGGGAGCTGTTCGACAATAACAATGTTTGGATGTGTAAATAGCTATATTGTCAGTTTTACTTCCATTTTTCCTTTCCAATGTGATGGAATAAAATTATTCTAGTTCCTCTGCAAAATTGAAATTTGTTTTATGTAGTGAAAAAACTGAATAACATTTTTAAATTTTTGTTTCGTTCAAATAAAGTCATTAATAATAAGGTTATCCACTTTTAATTATAGCATTTTTTAAATGGTTGAGTACCGAAAAACTTGGATAATATTGATTATTTCATTTAATATTTGCTGTATCCATAAATAAACTCTATTTAATTATTTCTACATACATTTAACAAAACATTTTTTTCCGTGTTTCTTACAATTATTTAGTTCGTGACACCCAAGTACTGTTTTTCTAATAAAATATTAAAACGAAAACTCTCACAGTGAAGTCCCAAAACTACCTTAAACCAGAGATAGATTAATAAAATTTCTCTTGTAAAAGGTATAATTATGATTTTTAATTACACGCGCCAGTCCTGTCATTAAACAAGTGAAGTCTTAATACACGTTACTGTTCGCGCCATGGTAAATTAATTAAAACGTTGACAATTATTATTTTCTATTTTAATTATTCTACTGCAAGTATGTACTCCGCTCTCGTATTTTATTATAATGACAAATTTTAATTCGAAATATAAACTTAAAATTATTCATTGTTAAAATTTCGTTCGCTTAATTTCGAAAAATTTCTATAAAGAATGGATTTATCATAAAATTGAACTAATAAAAACAGTGAACGGTTACGTTCGAGACCTTCGAGAAACAGATATCCAAGATGGCGTCGACTAGTCGGGACGTCGGTTGGAAAAAATAAAAGCAATTTAAAACTGAATTTAGTGAATTTTTAAACGGTATCTCGACGGATCAACAATTTTCAAGAGAGAAGACAGTCACTGAGGATGGAAGAAGACACGGAGGAAGTAATCAGTTACTCCTGAAACCTTCGAGAAACAGATATCCAAGATGGCGTCGACTAGTCGGAAACGTCGGTTGGAAAAAATAAAAGCAATTTAAAACTGAATTTAGTGAATTTTTAAACGGTATCTCGACGGATCAACAATTTTCAAGAGAGAAGACAGTCACTGAGGATGGAAGAAGACACGGAGGAAGTAATCAGTTACTCCTGAAACCTTCGAGAAACAGATATCCAAGATGGCGTCGACTAGTCGGAAACGTCGGTTGGAAAAATAAAAGCAATTTAAAACTGAATTTAGTGAATTTTTAAACGGTATCTCGACGGATCAACAATTTTCAAGAGAGAAGACAGTCACTGAGGATGGAAGAAGACACGGAGGAAGTAATCAGTTACTCCTGAAACCTTCGAGAAACAGATATCCAAGATGGCGTCGACTAGTCGGAACGTCGGTTGGAAAAAATAAAAGCAATTTAAAACTGAATTTAGTGAATTTTTAAACGGTATCTCGACGGATCAACAAACTTCAAGAGAGAAGATAGTCACCGAGGATGGAAGAAGACACGGAGGAAGTATACAGTTACTTCTGAAACCTTCGAGAAACAGATATCCAAGATGGCGTCGACTAGTCGGAAACGTCGGTTGGAAAAAATAAAAGCAATTTAAAACTGAATTTAGTGAATTTTTAAACGGTATCTCGACGGATCAACAAACTTCAAGAGAGAAGATAGTCACTGACGATGAAAGAAGAGACGGAGGAAGTAAACAGTTACTTCTGAAACCTTCGAGAAACAGATATCCAAGATGGCGTCGACTAGTCGGAAACGTCGGTTGGAAAAAATAAAAGCAATTTAAAACTGAATTTAGTGAATTTTTAAACGGTATCTCGACGGATCAACAAACTTCAAGAGAGAAGATAGTCACCGAGGATGGAAGAAGACACGGAGGAAGTAAGGTCGATGACATGCATGGAGTAAGAGTGGTTCGAAGATGTATTCCAGCGATTAAAAGCGAAAATTAACGTCTTTCAGTCTGGCGAACACCAGACTCGGTATTATTTTAATATCTGCCCGCTTTCCGCGACGATACCGCAGTGAATCGATCGTGGCATTATTTCAAAACGCTGCGAGCAACTCAAGCCCCCCTCCCTCTCCTCTTCATCCTCCACCAACCCTCGTACTGCACGCGTTGTATATAGACGCGATGCAAACGGTGCACACGAACGACGCTGCGGTATCCGATCGTTGACGCGTTTTAATGCATCATTATCGCGCGACCATTGTATCGTTTAATTGTTTTAACAGCGCTATCCGGCTGACCGGTCCATTCGTAACCATGGTCTACAGCATGATAACCGGGGACATGTTGACTTTCGGGATAATCTACATGGTGGTGCTGTTCGGTTTTTGCCAGTCGTTCTACTTTTTGTACAAAGGCTTCCCGGGAGTGAAATCATCCCTCTATAATTCCTATCACTCGACCTGGATGGCACTGTTTCAGATAACCCTCGGCGATTATAACGTAAGCTACGTCGTAAATCACCGTTTTATTGTCGCAACGCAGCCCATTTCTATCACCCACGCTTATACACGCTTCCCCTCTACGCGGGGGTAAACCTTACCTCGGTTTAATTTTTTTTTTTTTTAATATCGTTCGCACTTACACTATTTGGCGGGAATATAATTCCTGTAAAAGGGTTACTAAAACGATTGGTTTACAAAAAAAATACGTAAATAAGATTCGAAAATGAAAACACAGGGTGAGTTTGGTATTTAAGTCTGGGGGGTTGGGTCTGTGTTAGGTCTTGGCTTAATTTTTTTTTTTTAATTTCGTTCGTATCAATTTACACTATTTGACGAGAATATAATTACTGCAAAAGGGCTAATGAAATTAGTGGTTTGTAAAAAAAATACGTAAATAAGATTCGAAAATGAAAATACAGGGTGAGTTTAATATTTATATTGAACTTCTAGATATTATAAATATAATATTATATATTATATCTATATTACATTAAATTATAGATCTATAATTTTTCCCTCATGGAAGATGAAAAGAAAAGATTGTTAAGAGAAATATAAAAGCTGATGTTCGTTTCAATCTGTCAAGTCAAATGCTTTTGTACGTTTATACCCTGGGAAATATTTTATTTTTAATATTACTTCGCTCTTCAGAAATTTTTCAAACTACACTCTCCCACAACATTAAACTATCAACAAATACAAAAAGGACCTTTAATTTTAATTTAATTTTTGATTTTATGTCCCGGTACTTTAACATAGCAAGGATATGCAATTATAGGCAAATTTTAAAATTTGAAGAATTTCTGAAATTGTAAAAGAAAATTGACTATCTTTTAAAGCATTGAATTTTCGATTACCTTATTTAATTTGTATATCTAACGATTATTTCATTAATTTTGATTATACATATTTTATTTACAAATCGTTGCAAATGCAAAATGATTGCAAAATTTAAAAATAAAATTAGAAACATTAAATTATCTTCTTGATATTAGGTGCCAAGTGGTGGTCTTTTTTAATAAAATAATAACTGTTTTGTGATTTAAATATAATTGATAACTAACAAGCAGAATTTACCAAAGTTATATAAAATGATCGATAACAATTTAAAACCATAGAAGATATGAAATATTTGTGCTATATATAAATCCTTGTTAAAATATTTAATAATGGTGGTTCAGGAAATATTAAATTGAATGAAGAGAAATTGTCAATAAATTTTGAGGCTTCCAACGTTATTATTAATAAAACTTTTAGCTCATAGTAGAACCAGCTATAGATTTCACGTTACGTTAACAAAATTAATATAAGTCGTTAATTTAACTCGAAAATCAAAATTAATTTTGAGAATATAATACTATATTTTTGTCGCGGACTGTATGAGCGTGATATCATACATTTTATAGTTGACTCCCTCGACGAGCCTGCCTCCTGGCATAAATTTTACGATGTTGTACAGCTGATATTTTAAATTGGTCTACTTTAGCGATACCTTTTAAATTTCATCGCGATCCCTTCACTCGTTTCCCCCCGCATACAGTAGTAAACAAACAAATACAACTGAGTTTTATCTAAACCTGTTTAATACTTTACCCACTGTGAGTCAATCCGGTCAATCCTGATGCAAACGGAAGAAAGTGGTGTCGATTCGAACGAAATTCCGTAGACTCTAACCTGGAACAAACAAACAAACCGTCAGATGGAGAAAAATTCTTTAGTTTTAACAGGAAAACTAGACCATTTCAATCACTGTCGAGAAAAATGTTTCATAGAATGGGTAGTTAACAAGTAAGTTTTATTCGTAGTAAAAATATTATATATTCGAGAGTAAGGAGATCGGTGAAATATTAAGTATCACGTTGCTAACCTTAAAACTGCTTTGTTTCGAGCTGCGACACGGGAGACGACCTAACTGCGTGTCGCCTGGCGTCCGCTCGCAGCGCCCTCACCTCGATCTACCGAACTTACGCTTCCGCTACTACGCTAGTCATACACTACAGTTCAAGTTTTCTTATTATTAAAGGATAGAGGAAACTTTAATATTTATAATTTTTCGAAGAACTGGGAGCAGAGTCGTATCGGTGGTGAACCTAATTAGGAAATACCTAAAGGCTACTTGAATCGATAGCAGTTTCAAGTATACATATGTATATATAGTATAGTTTTACTCTTCCATCATGTAGCCATTAGGTAGCATAGTATGTTTTCCAAGGAGGGACTGATTCTGTTCAAGACCACTCACTGGCAATATCGAATCGATCACTGTTGTCCACAATATCAGGGATCTTATTCAAAGTGAAGTATGTCTCATTCTATACGAAGCAAAACAGCACAAGTTATCATTTTGCTGTTCTCAAAAATATTAACAAAATATAAACCCCTCAAAGTTGACACTTTCCACTAATTTTCACGAAAAGTACCTCTCCAAAAGTATTTTTTATTCTATAAATAACTAATATAGAAATTTTATTTAACTAATTTTATATTTTATTCGAATAGTCGTAAATGATACCCTTTCAAGTGAAAGTGAGTTTATTAAAATTTCAGATTTTCTTGTCAACCGATTGATTTCGCCTTTCGAATTATTTTCTCATCAAATATAGGGGGTGGCGCGGTTGAATTTGTTTGTCGAAAAATAAGGTTCACCCCGACACGTACAACGCACGGTTTTTTCAATTTTGCTTTATTTATTCACTTTGGCTGTGCACCGCAACAGATTTATCGGTGGCCATCGAAGGAGTGCATCAACCCGATTGCATCAACCGGCGAATTCGTCGTCGCGGACGGGTTGTTTTGGTCGCTCGAGGCACACGGAGAATCACGTTTCTGGAAAACGTGCCACGGATAAAACGAGCAAAGACACTGGCTGCGCCCGGCGAAAGAAGTTGAATGACGAGAAGTTCGGTCAATTTTATAAATTGTGCAGCACGTAAATAGAACTTGAACTCGCCCAACGGGCGTTCCCAGCGCGGTTCTTGCCTCCGAGTAACAGTGGAATAACGAAAGATGTGAAACGCCGCTCGTAAATCAATGGGAAATCAGAATACTTGCCCATTCCCTTCTTTTTGTTTCCGTTTTCTAGCTGAACGCGGTTTCTTGCGATTCGCGGAAACCTGCCGGGACGTTGTTGAAAACGAGAAATCAGTTTGTTATTTATCTTAACCTGAAAAGAGAGCTCGATCTTAAAAATATACGGTTTCTTCAAATTTGTTGTGTTTAAGAAAATGTTATTCTGTGGGTCTGCTTATCTGAATGTTGGTATTATAAATTTGTTAATAGATACTGACTTAGAAATGAGTTTATTTGACATTTCCAACAATTAAATTCCACAAGATACTATTTAAAATCAGAAAACTACCAGACAGAAATCATTTTACATTATGGTGAGACAGTATGACGCCATTTTCTATTTTTAAGTGGAGGAGTCGAGAGCTCAACAACTTTTCTCAAAATGGAATGATATATTCTAAGACTAAATAACTGAATAATATACCATTTTAATTAGAAAAAACAGTAAATAAATATTTTATCTCAGATTCTGTACTTTTGAAAATGAAGTATTATATTTGTTAAAAAGATTCTTCAACACAGTATTTGAAGGTAATTGAAAATATTTGTGCCACACTATAAATTGTATTAATCTCATAAAAGAAAAAGGAAAAATTCTGATATTCATAAATAGTAAACAAATATTTTATCTTAGAAAGTGTACTTTTTAAAATAAGGTATTATAGTTATTGACAAAATTTTTCAACACTAAAAAATTCTTCTTATCAAAATAAAGTATTATATTTCTTGAAAATCTTATTATGCCTTTTGACCAAATTTTTCAGCACAGTAAATAATTCTTCAACAAGATAAAGTATTCTATTTGTTGAAAAGATACTTCAACACAGTATTTGAAGGTAATTGAAAATATTTGTGCCACACTATAAAATGTATTAATCTCATAAAAGAAACAGGAAAAATTCTGACATTCATAAATAGTAAACAAATATTTTATCTTAGAAAGTGTACTTTTTAAAATAAGGTATTATAGTTATTGGCAAAATTTTTGAATACAGTAAAAAATTCTTCAACAAAATAAAGTATTATATTGTTTGAAAATCTTATCATATCTTTTGACAAAATTTTTCAACACAGTAAAAACTTATTCAACAAAATAAAGTATCATATTTGTTGAAAAAACTTTTCAACACACTATTTGAAGTCACCTGAAAATTTTTGTGGTAGAATATAAGATAATCTAAGATCTTCTTCTGATATAAGACGTATTAAAAAATCCTCCAGACAAAGCTTCATAAAAAGTGTCATCAACATAGTAAAAAATTCTTCAACCAAATAAAGTATTATATTTGTTGAAAATCGTATCATCCTTCTTGACAAAATTTTTCAGCACAGTAAATATTTCTTCGACAAAATAAAGTATATTATTTGTTGAAACGACTTTTCAACACAGTATTTGAAGCTATCTGAAAATATTTGTGCTAGGATATAAGTTCTTCTTCTGATAGATGACGTATTAAAAAATCCTCGAGACAATGATTCATAAAAAGTGTCTTAGAATCTTATCATACTTTTTGACAAAATTTTTCAACACAGTAAAAAATTCTTCAACAAAATAAAGTCTTATATTTATTGAAAATCTTATCATGCCTTTTGTCAAAATTTTTCAGCAAAAAAAAATAATTCTACAACAAAATAAAGTATTTCATTTGTTGAAAAGACTTTTCAACACACTATTTGATATTACCTGAAAATATTTGTGCTAGAATATATGCTCTTCTTCTAATAGATGACGTATTAAAAAATTCTCGAAACAAAGCTTCATAAAAAATGTCTTGAACACAGTAAAAAATTCTTCAACAAAATAAAGTATTCTATTTGTTGAAAAAACTTTTCAACACACTATTTGAAGTCACCTAAAAATATTTGTGGTAGAATATAAGATAATCTAAGATCTTCTTCTGATATAAGACGTATTAAAAAATCCTCTAGACAAAGCTTCATAAAAAGTGTCATCAACATAGTAAAAAATTCTTCAAACAAATAAAGTATTATATTTGTTGAAAATCTTATCATCCTATTTGACAAAATTTTTCAGCGCAGTAAAAAATTCTTCAACGAAATAAAGTTGAAAAGATTTTTCAACACACTATTTGATATTACCTGAAAATATTTGTGCTAGAATATAAGATCTTCTTCTAATAGATAACGTATTAAAGAATCCTTGAGACAAAACTTCATAAACAGTGTCTTCAACACAGTAAAAAATTCTTCAACAAAATAAAGTTGAAAAGATTTTTCAACACACTATTTGAAGTTACCTGAAAATATTTGTGCTAGAATATAAGCTCTTCTTCTGATAGATAACGTATTAAAAAATCCTCGAGACAAAGCTTCCTAAAAAGTGTCTTCAACCCAATAAAAAATTCTTCAACAAAATGAAGTATTTCATTTGTTGAAAATATTTTTCAACACACTATTTGAAGTTACCTAAAAATATTTGTGCTAGGATATAAGCTCTTCTTCTAATAGAAGACGTATTAAAAAATCCTCTTGGCAAAGCTTGGTAAAACCGATCAAAAATAAAAGCAACCCGGATCGAGTGACCGTCATAAATAATTAAAGTAATCGAATAACGTGGCTCGTTCTGTACACGCTCCCGTGATCCGCGTTCCGGCGTACAGCCGTGTATCTTCCACGTAATTATCAAATCGATTACGGTCGCGCAAAAGTTTATTCGATTAAAAATAGCGCCGGGGAACGCGACGATCAACGTTTCCATCGCGCCGCGCGTAAATATCATCAGCACGGTAAACTTCCAGCCGCGTTATAATTGTTAAATTCTCGCAACGGCAAGTGTAAATTTTCCCCAGCGAAAACCGCCTATTTTTCTCCAGCCCAGCGTCGATCGAACTGGACGTCCACGCATGGAGTCTTGAATTTCAATCACGGATAATCTATCCCGTTTCGCGCCAACTGCATTACGTTCCCTATTTTTCCTTCCCGTTTACCGGCGATTTATTTCCCCAGCGTCGAAATTAGAGACACGGCTTGCACCTACACCGATATCAGTTTCATAAAACACTCGACGTTCGGTAGAAATCATTGTGCTCGGTTTTTACAGTTTGTATCGCAATTCGCTCCGATGCGTCGAATTAAAAAGTGGAACGCATCGGGAGGAATACGGATCCCGGGTCGAAAATCCGCCCGTTGGTTCCAGCGTTTCGCGCACTTGCTCGTGACATGATTATTTTTACCGATCTGTTGCACCGTGTGCAGTTTATTTTTTTCCCGACTGCTTCTTTTCTCTCGTTTTGTTCCAGTACACGGACCTCAGCTACACGACCTACCCAAACCTGGCCAAGACGGTGTTCGCCATTTTCATGGTGCTGGTCCCCATACTGTTGCTGAACATGCTGATCGCTATGATGGGCAACACTTATGCTCACGTCATCGAGCAGAGCGAAAAGGAATGGGTCAAGCAAGTAAATACAATATTAATTGTTATCCTACAAATTTCATATAAAAAAAAAATCCCATGGAAAATTGTTACTTGACTCGAGAATAATAATCGTGAAATCTGAATCAAATTATATGATAAATTATTGTTTTTTTTTTTGTAATTTTGTAACAGCACCGACTGCATGGTCTTTGGCTGATTATTATGTTTGTGAGCGAAACTTTTCTTCTATTTTTAGTAATAATTATGGAAGATGATGAATGGTTTTTGAATTTCATTACCCCTTTTATGATTGATAAGATAATTACAATCACTTTAAGAAATTTTTCATCTTATAATAGCTGTTAATTAGCAATCGATTAACGAAAGAATAGCACAAGTGTAATAGGACAGAATTGGTGGTAAAATGAAAATGTTTTTTTTTAAATTTTGTTATTTAACGTCGCATCAACCACTTTGTGGATTATTAGCGTCTCAGGTAGACCATAGTCTGTTGTATAGTCTTGTCAGTTTGAGATATTGTAGGAGGTTCTTTTGGTTGTGTTGTTATTTATCAGGTTGTTTTTCAAGATGGGTTTTATGCTACATAATTATTCGAGTGTCATAAGCACATTCATATCTTTTATAAAACATGAATATGTCTATAGTAAATGAATAATTGTCCAAAGCAAAGAAAATGAAAATAGAATACAGTTACTTCCACTCGTATTCGTACACTATAATGGTGATTCACTATAGATGCAAGAAAGTTGTTTCTTATGAATTGAGTCTTCGTTTTTGGAACTGGTATAAATTCATTTTTTCATAAATTGAGATATTTAAAGTTTTGTATTTCAATAAATTACAAACAAAATTTGACAATAGTTATGATTTGTTGGAAACACAGCTTCTTGTCCAATCTTGTCCAAAAAATCTTGTCAAATGACCGGTTGAATGATTTATGTTTGTTTGCAGAATACCTGGCGAAATTTGGTATCAAATTCTGGTTAGCTTCCGATGTAAATAGAAAATAAATAGCAAAGATGAAAGGAGTAAAGTTTAGACGCGTGCAGTTCCGAAACTACTAGTGTTTTGTCCATTATTTAACCACCCGTTAGAAGCGGCAAAGCTTCCTCTTTGCAATGCTTTTTGGTTTTTGTCGATCTGATGTTCCGTTTTGGAGATATCGTAATTTACATGAACTCTACTGTTTACTACTCACGCGCGCGGTCATTGACCTCGCGTCGATGTCAACAATGGAAAGTAAACAAACGTTTTGAACCCTCATATCTCCGGATCTAACCACGCGATCGACTCGAAACAAGTCTCATTTTAAAGGAGTTTTCATCCTCTATCCGATGACAATATCAACTCTTATTATTTATGCTGTCTTCTATGTTTATTTTGAAGTCTGCTTTGACTCTATGCGACCCAAGTTTCAGCAATTTCCATTGATTACACGACTGGTAAAACTGGATATGATAAAACTGGATTACAAATTGTATGTTTAATAGAAAATGAATTTAAATTTGTATACAAGTTTCTTTTCACTTAAAGGGTATCACTATAATAGTGTCCCTCGTGGGAGTAACTGCTTAATCTGAGTTTGGGTTCAGAATAATGAAAAAATATTATTGCAGACTGTATGTTCAGAGTTAAAGGGTTTGATGACTTTCAGTGGGCGAAAATCGTGGTCTCCTTGGAGCGCGCGGTATCGCAAAAAGACGCCCAGAACTATTTGCAAGAATACAGTATTAAATTGGGTCCAGGAGACGACCCGAACAACCCAGCGTCCGAACAACGCGGGGTTCTGGTTATTAAAAGTAAATCGAAAACCAAGGCGAAGCAACGCAAGGGCGCCATGGCGAATTGGAAGGTGACGCACTCGTTCCTACGATTCGTTCATTATTATTTAAAAGCACGCGTCATTGATAAATGCACTTTTATAGAAGAAACACAAACAAAATTTTGTCACCGAAGCATTGCAAAAATCCTTTCCAAAATGTCTCGATAAAACTGGTAGCGTTACGATCGTTATACAGGATGTGACATCGGTGGTACAAGCTGATGATTGCCATCTAGATCATTCTAGATCATCATCAGATGATTCTAGATGACAAAACAAATCGAAAATGAAAGTTAAAGGTTTTTCATTTTGGGTTTCGTTGTCGAAAAAATCAATTGTGAATTGATCTCGATAGAAATAGCACCAATGGCGTTAGTGTCAACATGATATACTGTGTTACCTTTGTTTATGGATTTAAAGTAGATTTAATTGAAAATAAGGCATGTAATTTATTTATTAACCCCTTAGCTTACAATGACGTCTCAGTTGGATACTAAATCGTAAGGTAAGGGGTTAAACTAACTTAAGTCATATGTGGCGACGCTTTCCATGCTCGCCACCAGAGGGGTCGCGCTCTCACAAGCGCTCGACCGAATGCAGCGCCACACATACATAAAATTGTTAAAAATTGCCCATTGTGCTACATATATAACTCTCTAATTTAGATATTTATATGAACTAATCGATTCCAATGTATTCTGTATCTGTAATTGTTCAAATGCCAAATAATTCTCACTTTTAATTGAGGAATTCTTACACTCGTTTGTTCTAACATGACTCCATAGGTACAAATCAAGGAGTGTTAAATGTTGGGGGCCATGATTAGTCAAAATTGAAGATACTAACATACTAAGACACCAAATAAAATTATTATAAGTGTTCAGGAAATCATGTCAACATGAACGGAAGTACAAAAAACAATAAAAGCCTGTATCTAAGCCACTAGTTAAATGCTCACGCGCTCCGTGAATATTCGCAGTGGATTTTCTGGACAACGAAACCCCAAATGAAATAATTTTATTCTTCATTTTCAATTTGTTTTTTCACGTAGAATCACCTCCTCTCTTTTTTTTTGCCAATAGTAAAAACACTTAGAATGTTGTTTCCAGGGCTACGAATTTAATTTGTTTTAATTTCGTTGGAGTAGTAGTGGCAGTAGCTTCGTTTGAATTTTCGATTACGTGGGAGTGATCTACTTTTCTGGACCATGTGATTTATACTTACAGCGCGTCGGGAAGGTCACAATAAATGAATTGAGGAAACGTGGCATGACCGGCGAGGAGCTGCGCCGAATAATGTGGGGACGAGCGTCTTTCTCCACACCGGTTAGAGTAAGGTAATATCGTCCACGTTATGATAAAACGTCGATTATGCGAATTAATAGGAAGACAAGCCCCGATAATCGATCCCTCGATTAATCGGACTTGGAGAACCGAAATTGCAACTATGCAACGGAATAACAGCAAACAAAATAACTCTGAAAAATATAAAAGAATAAATGGTAAAGGGTATAGCCGAATAAGGGGGTCAAATGTGCCCTTGAACCAAATGTGACATAAGATGAATCCATCGATAGAGCATCAAGAAAAAACGTTCTGTGCCAAATCTTAACCCGCTATCTTGTTTGGAAGGGTAGTTATTGAGAAAATTCGGATCAACGAATTTCAACCTATTTTCCCTATTTAATCGAGTACAAAAATTATGAAAAAAATCTGGAGCATTGTGGTTATTGAGATACGTGTTTGAGAATTTTGTCCGATTTTTCGATTCCAAATCCTAGGTGTGAAAAATTGAAAACGCAAAAAAACACAGAAAAATACGGATTGCGTATTGAAGATTTCGAGACACTAGATTTCTATAATTACTGTAAATGCGTATTGTCATTGGTTATCTCCCTGAATTTTTTCAGATTTTTTGGTAGGGTGCGCCGTAGTAGCAAAAATCAAAAACCGATTTTTTCGACGTTTTTCGCGAGAAAAAGCATCTTATACTTTGAATTTTTATATTCTCTTTAATAGATAACTATATTGTATGGTTTTAAACATTTCTATGTTGAGCAGAACAGTGTATACAAGAAGAAAATCAAAAATAAGTCACGAAAAAAAAAGCGCTATGCGCGATATATTTATTTGAATTTTTTTTCGAAACTGTGTAGGATTTCGGGGTTATGTCTATTCACCAAAAATAATTGTAATTGACCCCCTTAGCTAGAAATAATTTTTTCAGAACGATTTGAAATTTTTTTTTCGTCGAAAAATTTAGACACCACCACCTGGTTGATTTTTCTTAAAAAATTGTTTTTCATTTTTAATAAATTTGTTTCACGCTCTACAGAAAAAATGTCTAATACTTTTTTATAGGCACCGATGAGCTCTACTTTAGACAAAATTTTCATTGAAATATGTTCACTATTGTAGGAGTTATGGCCGTTTGAAAATTGGACCATTTTTATGGGGTTTTTCTAACTTTACGGGATTAAGGAACAACTTTTTCACTATTGTTATAATGCCTACATATTCTTCACCAAAATACGCGTTATTTGCCGCTTCAAACATTAAAATCCTTCAATACGTTCAGAAGTTATGACATTTCGAAGATTCGCATGAATTGTAGAAAATGTATTAATAATTCTTGAATTTAATTTTCTTATTCTTTCTATAACGAATATTTGAAAGATTTAAATTCCATAAATTTATTGTAAAAAATGTATTAATAATTCTTGAATTTAATTAAGTTTCTTTTTCTTAAATTCTAATAATTTCGATCACCTTTCCTAATTTTAGCAATAGAGTGAACTTTCCAATATTATAAATATTCCACGAGTAAACTAGAAATTATCTCCAAAATTTATTTCCCAATTTCCCGACATCGCTCCTCTTTTCGTATTATTCGTAGTGCAAATGGAACGAGAAATTTTGACTATGTGTTTGTATCTAATATTTGGGAGGCAAATACAAATTTCAAGGTGCAAACAGCATTGATAATTAATTGGATAGCCAACATTCGGATAATCGACGCACCACTGTATGTAAAACAGAGTGATTACGAAAAACGCCATGTACTTCCGTCGTCATCGCTTAATCGGGGAGTATCGACAATATGGTTACTGTCTAATACCGACGACACCAGCTTGTGAAGTTACTACATAGTCGATCTCGAGCTCATGAAACTAGATATTATCTACAGGGTCATGAGACATAATATCGTCGACCCCGGAATCGTATAACCAGAATCCGGTGGCGTTTGGGGTCGTGTAACATGATATCGAACACGTTAGGGTCGTGATTATGATTAGGGGTGCCAGTTTAAAAACATAGACGTTATTCACACCCCTGAACAAAATTTTGATCGCGTCATTTTGCTATCCTCGCGTTTGGGACAAATTATCTACGAAAAGACAAACTTTGGAAAATCTTTTCAAAAGTAAACAACATTTTTATGGTATTTTTGTATCGAGAATTATATCTTTCGCGAAAATATACACAGTTACAAGAGTGAGAATGGAAGTAGATATCGACAGATGTGTGTTTATAGTTGTTGACATATGGAGAAGTATGGTTTCGCGGGAATTTTTTATTTCATTTATTTCGAATTATTTTAAATTCAACTATTCCCCGCTGTATCCGTGACACGAGATAAAATGAAAACAGCGTTTCACCTTTGTGTCTATCATTCATATTCATACGAGGCGACCTAAATTTCGATCCTCATAATAAATCGCGTATTGTTCGAAAATACTATATTCTACAGATGTTTGCTTTCACTTGTAGTATACGCTCGTTCGAATATTCATTCTTCAATTTTCCAAAAATAAAGCAACCCTCATCCATATTAATATATCCGTGTTCTTCGTTTCAAAACTGTTTGAAGCTTTCAAACAGATATTGTTGCACGCTTCACGGTTATCGTTTATTTAATTTAACCGCGAGGCGTTCGTTAAGTCAGCCCGATACAAATTGAAAAGTAAATTTCAAGAAACTGTATTCACTCTAGCTTGAGACATTGGAAAATAATTGACGAATACTGTTTGTGTGTTGGCCACAATATTGCTTTAAATTACCGTTTTTAAAATTCCGTTCAGAATTTCACACGATATTATTTTAACGGTATCTAACTTCTAAAAAAAATTATTTCTAGGTTCTGGAGTCAAATGCAACCATTTTTGGTGAATAGACATACCCCCGAAATCCTGCGTAATTTCGAGACAAAAATTCAGAAAGGTGGACAAATTTTTCGGCGAAAAAAATATTTCAAACCGTTTTGGAAAAATTATTTTCGATTGCGGGGGTCGATAACGATCATTTTTGGTGAATATATATATCACCGAAATCCTGCGCATTTCCGAGAAAAAAATTCAGGAATGTGGACACATTTTTCGGGGAAATTGAAAAGTTTCGAATCATTCTGGAAAAAATATTTTTTGTTGCGGGGGCCAATTACAATCATTTTTGGTGATTAGACACACCCCCGAAATCCTACCCATTTTCTAGAAAAAAATTCGAGAATGGGTGAAATTTCAAGTTATTAAAAAATAAAATTGAAAAATTTCAAAGCGTTCTGGAAAAATTATTTTCGATTACAGGGGTCTATTAAGATCGTTTTTGGTGAATAGACATACCCCAGAAATCCTGCGCATTTTCGAGAAAAAAATTCAGGAAGGTGGACAAATTTTTCGTGGAAATTGAAAAGTTTCGAATCATTCTGGAAAAAATATTATTAGTTGCGGGGGTCAATTACAATCATTTTTGGTGATTAGACACACCCTCGAAATCTTAACCAGTTTCGAGAAAAAAAATTCCTCACCGAAAATACAATGTCTGACCATATATTGGCACGTTTCACTGAAATTTCATGCGTATGTTTAAAACGTCATAACTCCTGAACGGATTGGACGATTTTAATGTTTAAAACGGCAAACAACGCGTATTTTAGTGGGGAATATGTAGAAATTCCAAAAATATTCGAAAAATTGTTCCTTAATCCCGTAAAATGAGAAAAGCCCCATAAAAATGGTCCAATATTCAAACGTCCATAACTTCTACAATAGTGAACATATCTCAATGAAATTGAGTATGGAAGTAGAGCTCATGGATACCTACGAAAAAGTACTAAACAATTTTTCCGTACGGTGTCAACCAAATTTATTAAAAATCAAAAACGAATTTCTTTTCTAGGAAAAATCGATAGGTTGGATAGGTGCCTAAATTTTTCAGGGAAATTAAAAAGTTTGAAATCATAATGGAAAAATTATTTTCGTTTGCGGAGGTCAATTTCAATCATTTTTGGTGAATAGACATACCCCTGAAATCCTGCGCATTTTCGAGAAAAAAATTCAATAGGGACGGAACTTTAAACATTAATAACTTTTGAACGAAGCCTCCATCAACAAAGTAGTATTCTTGATTTTCGTCTTATTTTGGCCTCTAGAATCTCCCACTACAATAAGTGATTCACAATAAATGAGAAAAACTTATTTTTTATAAATTGTATTATTATTTTGAAACTAGTTTTATGTTTAAATAAATTAACAAGAAAATTCAATGTTTTTAAAGGTTTTGTAATTGAACATTGCTTGCCAGTTAATATTTAAAAAAAAACACTGAAGAAAATAATAAAGTAAATAACACGGTGTAATAAATAAATTTGGGGAAAATAAAAATTCATAAAAAACAAATTTCATTTCATTTATAGCGAATCACCGTTATAGCGTAACTGTATTTAAATGGAACATTACGACTATAATCGAAATCGAGTGAAATTTCGAAGATATAACGATCACTGTTATTGTTTGCATAGTAGGAACGTAGACGAACCGGAAATTTCAGCGGTGACCGCTGGTTTCGGGGATGCACTGACTACAGCTCTGGATATGATGGCTTTTACCCATGATCTGGACTTGACCGCAGCCACGGAAGGGATTCCGACCAATATCGATGCGAAACAACAATCGAAATCGAAGACTCCGAATAACGATCAAACGAAACCGACTCCGAGTAATCAAGAGAAAGTGTCGACGACGGTCGAACCACCGGCGAAACTATCGAACGAGATCGCGAACAAGCTACAGAACGACCGAACCGATCTGAATCTGAAGTCGAACGAGACTGCAAGCGTACAGAAAACAAACCTGAAAATCGCGAGCCGTAAGTAAAAAAGTAACAATGGAAACGCAGAGAAGAACCACAATGGGGGATTTAAACATATTTTTATAGCATCGATATATTTAAGCTTCAAGTCGAGTCTTGTGTCGAGATACCATCGACGTATTTAGGATCCTCAAATGATTTCAAACATGTTCAAACATACATACGTCTACAGTATCAATACCTATCAATTATATCGAGTTTAATACCCGTTTAATTAAACTCACCACTCGTAAGTTACGAGAACTATAAAGGATGGTCGACGAACAGTATGAATGCTAAATATATAATTAACTGACTTTTTAATTTGATTTGGTGAATCGCTTAAACTTTAGAAAAAATAAACAATTTATTTCAACACCCTTTCGATTCTTATCGTTATCGAATTTCAAATTATATGAATCTTATAAATTAATAAATTTAAAATAATTTAAACTCGACTTCTGTCTTAAAATCACCCATATTTTCTTTTTGTCCATTTGTAATTAAAAAAATTCATTTATTTGTAATTCATTAAAAAAAAAAAAAAAACAGCTTGTATTAGACGATGTGTCACCGTCGAGAAACATTGTTTTAAACAATTATTATCGTGAGAATCGAGAACGCGAGTCACCTTCTATTTGGCGTATAATTTTACATGGCTAATTACAAATTATTGGTACAGTTAGGAATAATTAACACGACCGCCGCCACTAAACAATTCGAAATCCGCGCGCCACAGACCACGCTACATTTGTAATTATTTTACTTAACGTGGAGCATGCTTTTAATTATGTACAAATAACATGCATTAAATAGGCCAACTGAATGCTCCGAATCTATTGTCACGCGTAATATAACTTCATTTGTTTACTCGAATATAATATAAACAATCATTGAAACGTTCATTTCAATGTTTCAGCTTTTATTTGATAAAAAAAAAATATTTCTTATCGCGTGATTTTTCATAATTTTATATTTTTATTTCTTTATCCAAGCTTCAGAATCAAACCAAAGTGAAATGCGTTACAAGTTTCACAAAGAGAGCTTTTTTAATTCTACTATTGCATAATGCAATCCTCGTTTAAACAGACCTTATAAAAACAATATTTTCAAATATCCATATTTGTCCTAGATTCGACCACGGCCGAGGATTTCCAGGATCCTCTTTTGAATCTTGTGATTGCCTCCGAAAGTACGACTGATCCCGAAACGTTACTGGAAATAGCGCAACGTGCCGTGGCGAGCGTCGAAGCTCCAGCTAGCTCGAAAATAAACCTGGAAATTTTGGAGCAATTCACTATGACCAAGATAACCGCCGACGAGCAACCAATCGTCGCCAAGAAACAATATTTCGTCGAATCCAGCGACAACGATTTTGGCGGTAAAATTCCTTAATTTCGATAAATTTCATTTTAAATTCTTAAATCGATCGACCAAATCAAATTTACTCAAACAAGAATTTTTAGGGTAATTCAAACGTTACACCTTTTTCTTTATAATAGTAATAATTTTTACAGTCTTATAAATGTCATTAAAAATTCAAAGCACGTGATAAAGATAATAATCTTAGGTATCTTACTTTAAGTATTTCTTATATTTTTGCATATTAAATGCATTCTGTAGTTTTCTGAGGATTAAAATTTCCCATAAATGCATAAACATCCGCAGTCTACTAATAACAAATTAAGTTGAGCCACGTAAATGTTCGCAAGATTTCGTTCTTGATTTTGTATCGTTTTCGCTGTAAAAATTTGTTTTGTGATAGAAAATGTTTGGAACGTTAGAGGAGAGACTACGATGGTATTTTTCAACCAAATTAATGTGTCGTCGCGTGAACGGGAGTCACTGAAATTCGATCCGAATGATAAATAGTAAAGACGACCGTAGTTTTTGACGCATACCCTGGTTATCCCCGTTAAGAAAACTGATCGTCTTACCGTAGGGGACAACTTGCTCGGAACCGAGGCACGTCTCCGCAGAATAAGATCAGCGAACAACAGATTTATCACGACGCGGAGGCGTTCACGGCACGGCGACGACGACCTGTCATCTACGTCTTCCACATCCGCCGACGGAAATCCTCGATACCAGCCGTTGCTCAACGATCCCGAAGGGAATCCGTCGAACCGTCAAATTGAAGATCGTGATGCTACGGACGAAACAATTAAATCGCAAGTAAAGCAGAATGGAACGTCGTCTGGGAGCAAGATCCAAAAGCGTCGTCCGAAAACTGCTAAAAACAGGTACGGGACATGTTCGATTAATCCTATTTCGATCGTTTCCATCGTAGACATTTGAGGACCAAAAATAATTCCACTTCTAAACTAATAGTGGAACGGTGGAACTAAATTTCTCGTCGAGTGTCAGAATTGGACTCGGTTCGTTGTATTGTACAGTAATGATTTCTAAAATGGACCCCAGTGATTCGTAAATTGAACCCCAATGATTCGTAAATTGAACCCCAATGATTCGTAAAATGAACCCCAATGATTCGTAAAATGAACGTCAGTGATTCGTAAATTGAACCCCAATGATTCGTAAATTGAACGTTCCTATGTCTCCTAATAACTTGAGGGAGCCTTCGATCCCCGATTCTGGAATATTTTATTAAAAAGATGATCAACATGATACACTGATACGATAATAAGGTGTCCAATCCTAAAAAATGGATCCAAACATTACTATATATGGTTTAGGGGCGTAAAATTCAAGTGTTTTAAGGACCTTATCATTTCCAATTATCTTGCATTACTGTCTCAAGTAACTCCAGGTCTTCCTTGTCCCTAATACAATAATGATTCTTAAAATGAACCTTCTAATTCGTAAATTGAACATTTCTATCCTTCCCAATTGGGGTCCAGTGAAACATAAAACAGTGGCCATTTGAAAACCACAGATTATTAATTCTACAAAGATGTTCTTTAAAATATCTTATTATAATAATTATTAAATAATTAAATAATTTAATACTGTATGATTAATGTGTACCATCAAATGCATTAAGTTTTCACTGAATTAATGTAAATAATTACAGTAAAGTTGTACCGAAAAATGAACTTACCAATCCTGGTTTGATGTTCATTTTACGAATCATTAGTGTCGTTGCATGGCATAGCTATTTGCACCACAGAGTAATGGGATGTAGCCGCGTTGACAAGTGAATCTCGTTAACCAGGATGAAATTTATTCTTGTCGATAGGATTATTGATGGGCAATAAGGTCGGTACAAATAATTTTACACTAATTTCCGTATTTCGAACGATGCAAATAACGTGTCAACTCGAGCTAAACTAGAAATATTCTCACAAAAAACCCCCAATTATTACAAATTAAAAAAAAAATTTCACCACAGTCGACACAGTTTTTGGCTACTTCGGTACCATTTTCCAATTTCTCGATCATTTCAGATTTATTTCTTAATGATAATATAAGTATTGTCTACACTTCAACACAGACAGCACAATTGTTGATGACAAAATTTTTCCTGGTGATTTTGGAACAAAAATGATTAAATTATATTTAAAATTTAGTTTGTCACCAATGGCCCTGAGATCACTTGGGTATCAATTTCTCCTAATTTTGGTCAGTTTGTTCGGGATTTTAACAATCCTAAAAAAGGTTAACAATTTCAGATTTATTTCTTAATGATAACATAAATATTGTTGTACACTTCAACACAGACAGCACAATTGTTGATAACAAAATTTTTCTTGGTGATTTTAGAGCAAAAATGAGCAGACAATTATATTTAAAATTTAGATTGTCACCAATGGCCCTGAGATCACTTGGGTACCAATTTCTCCTAATTTTGGTCAGTTTGTTCGGGATTTGAACAATCCTAAAAAAGTTTAACGATCCTAAAAAACAATCCTAAAAGTAGAATCCACTAAATTGCCGGGCAACACTAACGGTAATATGGTTGATGATGCGCTGAACCCAAAGGACCGTAGAGCTACCGGTTGGCAATCGACCAAAATTAAAGCGATGGCTCTGTCAGACACATACGCAACTAACGGAGGATTAAATGTACATAAATGACGATTGAAGAGCTGGCCAGTGGGTGGACAATGAAATCAGAACTGTTTGTTGGTTGTCAGTTATACTGTTGGTTTTCAAGAGTAGTTCGGAGTTTGCATGGAGTTGTTTAATGAAATTGTAGAGTTATCTTCTATATCTGTACTATTACAGTAAGTTACACTCGTAACAACTTACACGACCTTTCTTTGTACGACTTTTGTTAATTAATTCTAATTTGATAAAAAAGGTAGTTACAGAGAAAACTCGTTTATCGAGGTTTGAGTACAATTCTATCAATCGACTGAATTGCACGATGAATTCTTAAATCTTCAATTCCTGTCTTTATATACCTAAATCAACTTTAATACTAATTTGATAAAAGAAGTAGTTTAATGAGGTTTGAATGGAATTCTATCAAAACATTAGATATTCTTTCGATCAACAAAGTTGCACGATGAATTTTAAAGTGTTCGATTTCCAGGGAAAAGATCCAATTAGTTATAATGCAATACGTGCCACGCAGTTTCTGGTAAAATTCAGTTCTTCTATAATTTATGGAAAGGGAAGCTATTCCGAGAGTTTTCTCAACTCGTCGGTGACTTCTACTTCATCGATTATACAGAGTGATTCCGCGAATCGAAGAAAGGTATAGTTTTCTTTGAAGCGAAAATGGAATAAATTTGACAGATAAAGGTGTTGTATCGTTTAATGACATCCGGTCCTCCTTTGATCGTATTCTTTTATAAACGCGGCCATCTACCCGCAAAATGGGAATTGTAATGTTTCCAATCAAACCGTATAGGTTTTTAAATATAAACCGATTCATACCGCCACTCCACGTATAAAGGAAATAAAGTAATTACGTCGAACATTGAACACTTTGGTAGACATTTCAAACGTTCTAGCGTTCAATGGAAACTGTCGATATTGTATTTCCGATATACCATCCTGTTTTCGCATATTGTTTACATTTCATGACAATTGAATGTACGTTTCAATTAGTAACTGAACTCGATCTCGAGGGGAGTCTGAGATAATTATCAGGCGTAGTGTCTGTTTCAACTTCGAGGACATCTTGCAATCAATTCATGGTACTAACTTGCTGGTTTCGAGACCCGAAATGCCTTGCCAAACATTTGTCTTTTACGATCTATGAGATTTGGTTATTAAACAAATTTATTCGTTATTCGGATATAAAAACCAAATTTCATGATTATATCGTAAAATACAGGAGACCTTAACCCTAATTATTTCTCAAAAAAAATTAATTCTACGCCACGATGAAGGTATTTTTCAAACAATTTTCACGCGATCTTGTAAACATAAAAGAAACGTGTGAACTTTGTGAAAACTTTTTTCAAATATTCTTCAAACGAAGATATTTAACAAAAAAGACACTTAAGGGTTGATTTCACCCTCTAAAAGTAAATTATGGCACGAACGAGAAAAGGTACGTGTCATGATTTACTGTACTTGTGCACAAAGTTTCGTAATTTTTTCAAATTTACGAGTTCCTTTTCCCATCAACACAAATATTTATTATAAATTTTATTCTACACTCTCGACTCATATTTTCGCGAGGAATCACGGAATAATGGATACACCCTGTATAAAATAAACACGATATTCCTGGAACGAAAACAAATGAAACATTTCATCAGTTTTTCTTGAGTTTGAAAATACTCATTTTATGACAGCAATAAAAATACAAAAATAAATGTTTGTTTCCCCGAAAATAGTGACCTGGTCCAATAGTGTGCAATTGTTTAAATTTCACTGCAATCCTGTTCATCAAAATGAACGTGTTCCTGGATATACATGAAAAATTGTGAAAAGAAAAACCGGAAATCATGTTCAGTTTGTCAGTAACTTTTATTTCGAACAAATATTGATTTGTACACGCGCCATTGAGCATTTATGCAATACGTTATACGCGGAAAATTGATGAAAAATCAACAAATATGAACCGCCATCCACGTACGAATCGATATATGCCGCGTAACTTGACCACTCGCGCCGTTTTTTGTTGTTAATCGGCGAATCAATATTTGTTACCGCGAATAGCAACTTTTAATCAATTCTACAACGCAATAACATTAGGTTTTTGGATGCCTCAAGTTATAAAAATCAATTTCTATTTTTCATTCCTGTTATTTAACATTTAAGCAAATATTCACGAATAACGAATAAAAATTTCAGATCGATTCCCAAAGAAACTTTCTTTGATTTTGCACGAAATGTAAACGAAAGTTTGCGAATTATTCTAAAATTTTTATTCGTTATTCGCGAGTAAAATTTGCCCAACTCATACGTTATATTTATCTTCAGATGATCTATAAGACTCTTAATAAACATTTTGAACTTCACATTCTAGTAACTCAAGGGGAAAATTAAATTATCAACATGTTTGTTTCGAAAAAGTGATAATGTTGAGATACAAATAAAATTTGCCCAACTCATACGTTATATCTATCTTCGAATGATCTATAAGACTCTTAATAAACATTTTGAACTTCACATTCTAGTAACTCAAGGGGAAAATTAAATTATCAACATGTTTGTTTCGAAAAAGTGATAATGTTGAGATACAAATAAAATTTGCCCAACTCATACGTTATATCTATCTTCGAATGATCTATAAGACTCTTAATAAACATTTTGAACTTCACATTCTAGTAACTCAAGGGGAAAATTAAATTATCAACATGTTTGTTTCGAAAAAGTGATAATGTTGAGATACAAATAAAATTTGCCCAACTCATACGTTATATCTGTCTTCGAATGATCTATGAGACTCTTGATAAACATTTTGAGAGTCACATTTTAGTGACTCAAGGGGAAAATTAAATTATCAACATGTTTGTTTCGAAAAAGTGATAATGTTGAGATACAAATAAAATTTGCCCAACTCATACGTTATATCTATCTTCGAATGATCTATAAGACTCTTAATAAACATTTTGAACTTCACATTCTAGTAACTCAAGGGGAAAATTAAATTATCAACATGTTTGTTTCGAAAAAGTGATAATGTTGAGATACAAATAAAATTTGCCCAACTCATACGTTATATCTATCTTCGAATGATCTATGAGACTCTTGATAAACATTTTGAACGTCACATTTTAGTGACTCAAGGGGAAAATTAAATTATCAACATGTTTGTTTCGAAAAAGTGATAATGTTAGGATACAAATAAAATTTGCCCAACTCATACGTTATATCTATCTTCGAATGATCTATGAGACTCTTGATAAACATTTTGAGTGTCACATTTTAGTGACTCAAGGGGGAAATTAAATTATCAACATGTTTGTGATAATGTTAGGATACTGTTATGAACATGACAGAAATTGTTCGATAAAAATCGATGGAATGCTGCCTGAGAACCCGTTTATTGCATAATGCGCCCGATTGATCACCGAATAAAGCAATCTCTGTTAAATGAATCGTGGAAATTCCGCAGAATTTCCACATGACGTTTTCATATGGGGATATCTATTCCACGGAGAATGGAAGTCCTTTCTCGAGGATGTGGCATCTAAGCGTACTTGGCTCGCTAGTTGCGTTTTAGGGGAGTCAAAGCAGATGCATACTGCGTCTCGTGAGCTACGAGACAATACTGCACATAGGCCAATGGCTGATATTATTTAGTATAATAGTGACTGGAACACAGTTTCGCCCACCCAAGGAAGACCTTTCATACTCTGTATATTAATAGCCCTATCGTTGTAGTTAATTATCCTTTAACTCGAGAATTAATTAATACAAAAATATTCAAGAAATGGGGCAACCACTAATCAAACGGTCAAGGAAAAATTACACATGCTCCCACCCATAAATATCAACTAAAAGTAATCTTTTGTATCGTTCAATTTTTTCAAATTTATTTCCTGAAATGGAATTCTATATTATTTAATGCATTATTTGGCGCAACGCGTCGTCTTCTAAATAGTTTGCAAGATATTTTAATTATAATATCGTGGATGGTGGCATTGCAAGTACATTATTAAAATATTAAATAAAAATATCTCCTAAACAAATGATTTTTCACCATGATTCAATACTTTTGTATATAAAATTATGATTCCCTGAAATTATTCAACTCTTAGATGATTTTGGTATTATTAACAGTTTTGTTTATGAAAAAGGGCTGAGGTACAACAATGTCGTTAAAGTCTTTTATTATTATCTTGTGTATTTGTTTGATATTATCTATTAGTGCCTCCCACTCATATTCGTGCACTATAATGGTGATTCACATTCAGCATGAGAAACTCTACTTACCGACGCATCGACAGATTTACAGTTTTGTGAATGAGAACCACTATCATGCGCGCGCAGCTGTCCGCAGATCGCCGTTCTACAGGCGGACCTTTAAACATTAATAACTTTTTAACGAAGCCTCGATCAACAAATTGGTATTCTTCATTTTCGTCTTATTTTGGCTTCTAGAATCTCCCTTTAAATTTTCCCCAGATTTGGTATCAAATTTTATACGAATATTAAACATAGGAACTAGAATTCTATAAAAATGTTCATTTTGCTTACTTTTTACGGTCCAACAGCCTAAAGAAAACATGTGAAATTATCAATAACTATTCAGGGAATCTCAATTTTTTTTAAATCTTCTCTACTCGAAATGTCAGATGTGCACTATACAAAATTATAAAATATTATTAACAAATCGATACATAGTCAAATCTGATGTTCCCTTTTCGCAAAAAATTTGTAATTTCAAGGTCGACGGAACGAAATGTTGAAATCATTGTCAGAAACGAATATTCAGGGTCTCGTTGGGGAGATTTTAATATTCACTTCAGGGAATCTTAATTTTTTTTAAATCTTCCTACTCGAAATGTCAAAATTATAAAATATTATTAACAAATCGATACATAGTCAAATCTAACGTTCCCTTTTCGCAAAAAATTTGTAATTTCAAGGTTGACGGATCGAAAGGTTGAAATCATTGTCAGAAACGAGTGTTGAAGGTCTCGGTGCGAGAGATTTTAATATTCACCGGTTTTCTTGAACGAAGGAAGAGAAAAACGAAATGTCTTCGTTCCAGTGAATCGCCAGATCCGAAAATCCGTTTACTTATTCTCGATTGAAATTTATGTTTATGCCCAGTCCCAAGAGCGTCGTCGGATTGACCGTTCGTTTAATAGTTCTTGTTCTGCACGATGCATGCACACAGGGTATCGCCGAAGGAAATCGAGGAGCCTGCACGGAGGAGAAGAGAATCGATCGAGCGGAATAAGGCGGTTTCGCCACCGACGTCGCCCACGGATCCGCTCGAGCCATGGAGCACACGTGACATTAAGGACATGAACACGATATTGGCTTGGGAGGAAAATGTGTCGGACAGTCCTTAACGAAACTTTACGATATTATACGCAGCTCTGGTTGCCTTCCTGACCGATCGTCCGGCAAAAAGGAAGTCGAACCCGTTCTTGCGGAATCTGGAACCCCGAAACGCATCCGAGTAGCTTTAGAAGGCGTTGTCGAGGAATTTGGCAAGAATTAGCCAGGGAAACTGCACTATTTCAACCCCTCAGGTACGACGAATCTTTCGGTCTCAAACGATACCATAAAGCTTCTCATTTAAATTTTTAACGATTTTTTAAACAGTCAAAAATGTTGGAATTTTATTGAAGAATTACAAATAACTATTGTAAATTGTCAGTGATCTTTAAAGGGCTCAAAGATATTAAAAAGATTTCATTTATGAGTGTCGAATAAGTATTATAAATTTTCAGTGATTTTTTAAAGGGCCAAAGATATTGGAAAGTTTTTATTTGCGAATAATAAATAACTATCATAAATTTTCAATGATTTTTTAAACAGTTCGAAAGAACGTTGGATAGATTTTATTTTTGCGAATAACAAATAGGTAGTGTCAATTTTCAATGATTTTTTAAACAGTCAAAAATGTTGGATTTTTATTCAAGAATTATAAATAATTATTGTAAATTGTCAGTAATTTTTGAAAGGGTCAAAGATATTAAAAAGACTCTATTTGTGAATATCGTATAAGTATTATAAATTTTCAGTGATTTTTTAAACAGTTAAAAATGTTGGATTTTTATTCAAGAATTACAGATATAATTATTGAAAATTGTCTGTGATTTTTGAAATGGTCAAAGATATTATAAAGACTATTTGTGAGTTTTGAATAAGTATTATAAATTTTCAGTGATTTTTGAAACAGTCAAAAATGTTGAACTTTCATTCAAGAATTACAAATAATTATTGTAAATTTTCAGTGATTTTTTAAAGGGTCAAAGATATTAAAATATTTTATTTGTGGGTATCGAATAAGTATTATAAATTTTCAGTGATTTTTTAAAGGGCCAAAGATATTGGAAAGATTTTATTTTCGATAACAAATAACTATTATAAATTTTCAGTGATTTTTCTGGTGATTTTAGAACAAAAATGAGCAGACAATTATATTTAAAATTTAGTTTGTTACCAATGGCCCTCAGATCACTTGGGTATCAATTCAATTTTCACATAAATATAAAGACTCCTAATTTTGGTAAGTATTATAAATTTTTAATGATTTTTTGAAGAGTCAAAGATATGAAAAAGATTATATTTTTGAGTATCAAGTAAGTATTATAAATTATCAGTGATTTTTGAAAGGGTCAAAGATATTAAAAAGACTCTATTTGTGAGTATCGTATAAGTATTATAAATTTTCAGTGATTTTTTAAACAGTTAAAAATGTTGGATTTTTATTCAAGAATTACAAATATAATTATTGAAAATTGTCAGTGATTTTTGAAATGGTCAAAGATATTAAAAAGACTATTTGTGAGTATCGAATAAGTATTATAAATTTTCAGTGATTTTTCTGATGATTTTAGAACAAAAATGAGCAGACAATTATATCTAAAATTTAGTTTGTTACCAATGGCCCTGAAATCACTTGGGTATCAATTTTCACATAAATATAAAGACTCCTAATTTTGGTCAGTATTATAAATTTTCAATAATATTTTAAAGATTCAAAAATGTTGTGAAAATTTTATTTTGCGAATAACAAATAACTATTGTAAATTTTCAGTGATTAAAAGGGTCAAGGATTTTGGAAAAATTTTATTTGCAAATAACGAATGAGTATTTTAGATTCATTCGTAAACCCACTCTTGCCCCCAGCAATCTGTTAATATATTTTAATTCATGAAACATAAACAGAAATTAGTTTAGAAATGAATCTAAAAATTCTGTTCGTTATTTTGAGGTGATAAAATTTGATTCTTAAATAAAAAAGTAAATGGTTGTCGACAACCAACGAAGGTTTTTGGATCGTCGTACTTGAAGGGTTGAATCATAACTCTTTCACACTCGTGAACGAGATAGAAATACGAATTTAGGGGATGATAACTATCCCTCAACGTTAGAAGCCGAAAGAATATTCGAATAATTCGAAAACAAATAGAGATAGGAGATAACATTAAGAACGAAACTTCCTCGATTTTCTACTAGGAGTAAGAAGCGCGAGATCTCTGCGTAATTATAAAATGTTCGACTTGTAGTCAGGGAATTCACATTTTTAATAAATATTTCTTGTACAACCTTACTTTGTTGGATATTATTCGACGCTGTCCATAATCCACTTCTCATGGCACCGCATTCCCGTTTACCCGGTGCACTGTACGCCAAGCAATTCGTCATTTGTCACGAACTGTGGTTTCTGCATACAGGGTGTCCCGAAATCGCACGATAACTCGAAGCAATCGAAATCGTAAAGTTTCTTCGGCATTTTCTCGTTTGGTGATATCTTTAATACCTTCACCGCGAGCTATTGAACTATAAAATTTTGTTACCGTGCAAATTAAACGTGCTCAGCAGTTCTAACATCGCTTTATTGCCAGGGAAACCATAAACTGGGAATCCTTGGCCGACCTTGCATCACATTTGTCTCTGACCAAGCGTTGATCCGTTGAAACGATTCTTAAGGAGAGAAAACTGTTCCTTTCTTACAAATTTTTGAATTATTATCGATATTTAACAAATTTTTATAATCAGAACAGAGTTGAATTTCAACGCAAATAACACTTCAATTCATTTTTGTAGCATCAATCTTAGCAGGCTACTTTCAGCTGTATTATTTCACTAAATTCACGATTTTATAATTTGTAATATATATAATATATTTTCAATGTAAGAAATTAGAAAGGAAAGTGTATTATTTAAAAATATTTTAAAATACACATACTTTAATTTCTCATAGCTTGGATTAAATAAATCCAGCATTATAATTGTCAAACCAGGGTCAAATAATTATTTTTTGCAAATAGAAAATAATAGGAATTATTCTGTTAATTATACTTGTGAAACCAAAACCGAATAATTATTTTTTACAAATAGGAAATAATTCCTACAAAATTCTTATTATTTCCTATTTGCAAAAAATAATTATTTGACCCTGGTTTGACAAGTATAATTAACAAAATAATTCCTATTATTTTCTATTTCTAAAAAGTAATTATTTCTCTCTAGTTTGACAAATATAATGCTAAATTTATTTAATCGTATAAATAAATAAAAAATTAGAAATAAATGGAAAGACAGGTTGATCATAAAGTACACAAACAGCTGTTTAGAATTAGTCGATCAGTGTAATTGGTTGGTTTTGAAAACGAGTAATTGCAGGAACGTTAAAATAATAATTGCATATTTGATGTCCCGCCATCATCTTATTCAGGTACGCAGCTCGTAAGTACGTGTCGAGTGTTAATCATCAGTCTCGTTTGGAACAACTTTCGTCGCCGACGAACGCATCAGCGATTAAAGGAAGGAGCTTTCCTCGGAGGCATCAGCTTGTTACGTAAACTTTATCAGGGACCAAATGATCTTCCCCTAGCGTGTACGTGCCGTTCACGCGGGCAGACACAAGAAGGGAATTAATTCGTTTTACGATCAACAACGACAGTTCCCGCAATTAACGCAGCTCGCGCGAAAGATATTTCAACGCGTTAAAGAAAGTCCGTCAATTAAGCTCTCAGAAACGGTGCAAAGCGGTAACGTTAGCGCGAGCAAAGGGTCGCAATAGCATGCAACAGCAATTAGTCCTCTTATCGGGGGCAATTTCATTAATAAACTGTGTTGCTGCTCCATTTTTACCGTGCTCGAAGCAACGAAGGGCGCGACCGGTTATCCCTAATGCGTTGCTCGGATTTATTGCAAAAATTGAAATAATCTCCTATTGGCTGTGCTCCATTTCTTTCAAGGAAGCCATTTGTAAAAGAACAGAATGGTAACGATAAGAAAAATAAACTATTTTTAAGCCACTGTGCATTATTAAATGTTTGGAAAAACTTACTACTTAAAAGGAAATACTTACTTCAGTCTTAGTATTTTATTATTTTTGTGATTGCAATATTTAGGCATAGGGGAATTTATTGAATTGGTAATTATTCACTTTATAGCGATTCCTCACCAATTTCGATTGACCTTGAAATATGTTTTCAAGGTAAAACGAGATAAAATATTAAACTTCATTCTTTATTATTATTATCATCAAAAAATGCAGGTATTCTTGCATTAAAATCATGACAATTAACGACAAATAATGTATACCACCAGGAATCACCAAGGACCTTCAGTCAAGTGACCCTAATTTCTAAAATAATTAATATTTTTCTACATAAATAATTGTGGATATTCCTTGAACATAGATTTAAATATATCTACTTAAAGTTAATGCAAAAATCTTTTTTCCTCGAAAAAATTCGTGAGAGGCTTTAGAAAATTGCGTTCTGGAATAAAATGCCCCCTTAAGAAATCCCGGGTCCCTGAGAACAATGTTGCTAGCAAACTTCGTTAATAACTGCACCCCCCCTTTCTCCCGTAGGACTTTTCTTCGCGAAAGGTATATATTTACGATCGTTTAGGCGGCCAATTATCCTCCGTTTAATTTTTATTCGGGCGCGGATCGAAGTTTCTTCCCGGCGTATCGCTCCCCCGACGGAAACCCTATAACGCGTAAACGGGACCGACAACTCTGGCAAGTTGGACGATTCTTGGGATGTTCAGCAGCACGTGTTTTCATTTCGTTATCCCGGCCGCTCCTTCCCATATCATTACTGTTTCAATACGCGCGGGAGGCGGAAAGTTTCCGAGGCGGTGAACCACGCTGAGCGTATCTCGTTCCTTTCCTTTTCTCTGTTCTCACGGTTGCGTCGGAATGGAAATCGGGCGAGTACAAAAGAACACTACGGCCGGGAACGAATAACCGAAATTTTACGTTCCGTCCGACACCTCTTGATTCCAATTTTTACGAACGGAATGAAAGGAACGACGACAAGTTACAACCTGTGAAGCCATTAAGCTTTCAAAAATTATCTAATTACCTAAGTTGTGTTTGAAAAATTACCTAAAATACTTTATTAGTGTCATATCTTTAAATGTCTTAAGGTATCAACGCATTAAATTTTGTATTTCAAAAGGGCAATGATTCTCAAAATGGAGCAAAGTTGCAATCAAATATTTTCTAGAAAATAAAATTTCAGGGTCTGGACCTGAATTCTATTAGAAATTGTAGGAAAATTGAAAAGGAATTGTGTTTAGTTAATAGATTAGATGTTTTTAAATATCATAAGGTATCAGCGAATTAAATTTTATATTTCAACAGGGCAATGATTCTCAAAATCTAGCAAAATTACAATGAAATATTTTCAAGAAAGTAAAAGTTCAAAGTCGAGACCTGAATCCTATTGAAAATTTGTAGGAAATTTGAAAAAGAATTGTGTTTAGTTAATAGATTAGATTTTTTTTTAATATCATAAAGTATCAACGCATTAGATTTTATATTTCAAAAGGGCAATGATTCTCAAAATGGAGCAAAGTTGCAATCAAATATTTTCTAGAAAATAAAATTTCAGGGTCTGGACCTGAATTCTATTAGAAATTGTAGGAAAATTGAAAAGGAATTGTGTTTAGTTAATAGATTAGATGTTTTTAAATATCATAAGGTATCAGCGAATTAAATTTTATATTTCAACAGGGCAATGATTCTCAAAATCTAGCAAAATTACAATGAAATATTTTCAAGAAAGTAAAAGTTCAAAGTCGAGACCTGAATCCTATTGAAAATTTGTAGGAAAATTGAAAAAAATTGTGTCTAGTTATTAGATTAAATTTCATTAAATATCATAAGATATGAACTCATTAAATTTTAAATTTCAACAAGGCAATAATTCTCAAAATCTAGCAAAATTACAATGAAATATTTTCAAGAAAGTAAAAGTTCAAAGTCGAGACCTGAATCCTATTGAAAATTTGTAGGAAAACTGAAAAAGAATTGTGTCTAGTTATTAGATTGAATTTCATTAAATATCATAAGATATGAACTCATTAAATTTTAAATTTCAACAGGCCCATAATTCTCAAAATGGAGCAAAATTACAATGAAATATTTCCAAGAAAGTAAAAGTTCAAAGTCGAGACCTGAATCCTATTGAAAATTTGTAGGAAAATTGAAAAAAATTGTGTCTAGTTATTAGATTAAATTTCATTAAATATCATAAGATATTAACTCATTAAATCTTACATTTCAACAGGGCAATAATTCTCAAAATAGAACAAAATTACAATGAAATATTTAAAAAAAAAAATAAAAATTTCCTTGACCCGAATTCTACTCAAAATTAGTAGAAAAATTTAACAATAATTGTGTCTAGAAGTGAAAGAAACAACAAAAATATTTTTCTCAACACACTGAAATCTAAATGGAATAGTACAGGCATAGATATCATAAAAAAAGTAATCTGAAACATGCAAAATCGTTTTTAAAACTAACATGGAAGCAAAAAGATACTTTTCGATGCACTCGAAACGAGGAAAAATGTGCATTTCACGCTTCTAATATCGTACGACTTTAAACAAGTTTATTATGTAATAAATTTCTAATTTTCCAATCATAAAAAATGGTATCCCAAAATGTCATGTTAACTGAGAAATTAATTCTCAATTTGACAAACGAATAAAAATCTAAATGGAGTTACAAAAGTAAACACTAGGAGAAATTTTGCACATTTTCTAATTGAAAACAGAATTTTGTTCTGTCAGTGAACATGTTGATAGACTTGTTCCCACGTATCGGTGAACTGTGATATTTCAACAGAATACGCACGGAATTGTCACGCGTATCCTTGTATTATAGAATTAAATGCACAGACGATAATAATTTATTCGATTTATTTAGCAGGTACTTACCGGATTTTCGCTCGATTAACACAACACTTTGATCCGAATGTAATTTGTTTCACTGAACCGTCGCCCGGCTTTCGATTTAAATTTCGTTGTAACGGCAACAAATTACGGAAATCATCCGGGCACGAGAGTTGTTTTCGTTCCGGCTGTCGAAATAATACTGTTCGTCCTCGAGAACGTTTAATGAATTCGAGCTAGAAATGACAGTACAGTATTCTCTCTGTTAAGAAAAAGGACGAGATTATTTCTCAGGCACTGGATACATGTACTTTCATTGCCCGCTGAGAATGTTTGAGTTACAAATTTTTGTTTTTGTCTCGAATGTTTCGTTGCGACGATACATACGATATTTTCATGACCATCGGAACGTTTGTATACAGCCATAGTTTTTGCTCTTATATAAATTCATATTTTGTTCGTTTGTGTCTAAGTTTGTTATTTTATATCCTGACCTCATCAACACTCTCTATACAAGCTCAGAACTCGTCCACGATATAAGCAAATGTATCCCCACTGCGTATCGTTAGAATACTAAGGCAACACTAGTGCAATAATACAAATTTTCTATTTTTCATTTCCCTATTTTGAAACATTCAACATGCCTGTGACAGTTTTCTTATTTAACTAAGATCAAATACAACATAATTTTTATTATCGTTTTCCATAAATTATAATATACATTTGTCCTTTCTTTAAAGTGTCTGCCTCATCTGAAAAAAGGAATTGTAATTTATTTGCCAAAATCGTGAGACAACTCAGAGTAAAATAAGTTGCTTAAACAGTCCAAATTCGCAAGTTGTATCTTTTCGAGTCATATCACTACTGCAGTAAACATGCGATACATACATACATGTACTGAAGTTATGACACGATTTAACCGTTACATATACAATATTAAATCAACATCGAAATTCATCTTTATTTTTGTTCTTCCTTTTTTCAAACTTCATCGACACATTCGTGACACTTTTCTGATTAAAATTACACCGAATACGATGTACAATTTAGATCGTATTTACTAACGCAATGAGCGATCAAAGGCATGCATTACTCAGGTGATTCCATCTCGCCTGTATCGAAACACAGGCGATGTTTACGAGAGCCTATTCAGAATCAGTATTGTAGGATTAAAATTGTAATTTAATCACTTAATCAGAACTCGCGAATTAACAAAACATGGAACAAGGAACTTTATCAACACCAGAACAAACACCAAACAAATAATATTCACCAAATCGTTATAATCGTAATCACAAAATCGTTATAATCGTAATCACCGTCACGTACAATCGTTTCGTCGTCGAATCGACCGGCAAAAGACCCTGATGCCTCCTCAACGCGTCCTTTTAAACCTTTTTGTATCAAACATCCGCCGATTCCATATCCGGAGAAGTTTCCAGAACATTCCCGTCGTTTCGCAGCAACGTTTCGTTTCCATACTTCATACAGTGGCTCACGAAAGTATTCGAACGCTTACATATGCAAACTTGAATGGCCGAAATAATGTACATTAAAGCAATTTGCTGAAACAAGTAGATGCCAATAGGAAGATGGAAGTCTTAAGATTATGCCAGTAAAATTTGAAAAAGATTCAACAACGTAAGTAGGAGTTATGATACATTTATTAGAAACACGCATGGTAAGCGACTCACAAAAGTATTCGAACGCTGTAACACTGTTGATAGTTTTTCATTTTCCTTTGCACCGAATGTGAACATCAATGCTAAATGAAAATATTGGTACGTTCACTTGATGTTAGGATATCGTTTCAGTAACAGTAACGTAAAAATGTGCACAATAGTATTTAAAATGAGCACCAAAAAGTGTGAAAGAGAAATAATATTACGATTGCACGAGGACGGCAAATTGTATAACGAGATTGCCAGGATTGTGAACAGAAGTAAGTCTATAATACATTATATCATAAAAAAGTCAAAGAATGAGGGAACACTTGTAAACAAAGCTCGATCAGGTGGACTAAAAAAATTGACTGGGAGAGAGGAGAAAGTTATCATTCGCGAATTAAAAAAGAATTCTACTATATCCGCTCCTCAACTCGCAAATATGGTAGCTGATATGTTTCGTAAAGAAGTTCACCCGGAATTATGTCGACGAATCTTACGAAACAATGATTTTCATGGCAGAGTACCGCGAAAGAAGCCATATATTAATGCAGTAAATCGTAACAAAAGATTGACTTTCGCGAAAACCTACATTAATAAAGATAATACTTTCTGGGATAAAGTCATCTTTTCGGACGAGTCAAAGTTTAATATTTTTGGCTCAGATGGTCAAAATTATCTGTGGAGGAAACCAAATACAGAATTGGAAATTCAACGTTTACATCAAACAATGAAACACGGAGGTGGGTCGGTCATAGTATGGGGGTGTATGGCTGCCAATGGCACCGTAAATTTAATATTTATTGACGGAGAATACTTGATAAATATAAGTAGTTAAATATTTTAAAGAATAATTTTACAGAAAGTGCCAGTAAACTAGGATTATTGGAAGATTTTCAACAAGATAATGATCCGAAGCATACTGCTAGAATTGTAAAAGAATGGATCGTATATAACACACCACACATGTTAATTACTCCACCGCAAAGTCCAGACGTAAAATTTATGGGCTAAAATAGAAAAAAGATTAAATAAATTTCAAATAACATCAAAGCAAACACTGAAAAATAAAATTATAGAAATATGGAACTCCATTGAGTGTAGTTTTACAAAATCATTGGTTTATAGTATGGAACGTCGGCTAAGAGACATTATAGCTGCTAAAGGTGGTCCAACAAAATATTAATATTAAATAATTTATTAATACATGTAGCGTTCGAATACTTTTGTGAGTCGCTTACCATGCTTGTTTCTAATAAATGTATCATAACTTCTACTTACGTTGTTGAATCCTTTTCAAATTTTACTGGCATAATCTTAAGACTTCCATCTTCCTATTGACATCTACTTGTTTCAGCAAATTGCTTTAATGTACATTATTTCGGCCATTCAAGTTTGCATATGTAAGCGTTCGAATACTTTCGTGAGCCACTGTACATTCATACATCCAATCATGCGATCGTTCAGGGTCGACACATTCACGCGATTCAATCCTTGCCAGTTCCACATCCGGTAATCTTTCCCGAATGTTCTTAACATTTCCAAACATTCCATCTCTATGGCCAACGCACTCATACATTCAATCATTCAATTAGAGTCGACACATTCGGATCACTCAGCCGTTCTTCACGATCGATGCGAAACGACGGAAAACACTCGTCTACTACAGTATTTCATTCTGCAACCTCTAACAACAGAAGCAGAGGTCGGAATTAGAACACCGATTTCGTAGAGGCTCGCGTAAACATCGCCTGTGTTGCGTTACAGGCGACTCGAAACGAAGGACGCGCAAATTTGACAATACTCGATCGCTCAGTCCATCTTTGTCATATTTTCGCTGTTCTTTTCTACACTCGTCGCCTTCAGTAGATGTCAACAAACTATCAAGAATCGTTTATCGTCCACGCTACAGCCAAACATTGAGCTCCGAGAGCGTCGTTTCTATAGAGACAATACAGTAATAGAATATCATTCGGTCGAACAAGTAACAACAACCAACGCTGTCGGTTCTAGAAACTGGTCCTTTTAAATTAGTGGCATTGCTTCGTGTTGTTCCGAAGGAAACGTCGGTCTTCTTCGTCTAGAAATTTTGGGGACCAATCACATTAGCGAAATCCCCAGATAGTTGCCACCGTGGTTCGTGCGTCGCGGAGCAAAGTAGTGTCGCGTTAGTTGGGAAAGTCTCCCGCGGTAGTAGCTCGTCGCTGCGTCCGCCATTTTGGAACCGGCTTTAAGTTGCAGAAAATTTAAAGAAAAATATTTCAAATAAAATAGTTGTTGCGGCGCGTAATAAATTAGTAATTCCGGATGGAGGATCGAAGAGGTTAAGAGTTATTTGGTTTAATTAGTTTATTATATTATTTATTCCTAGAGAGTGGTGTGAAGTGTTGTAAGCGAGTCGTAGTACGAAGGATTCTAGTTTAGATTGAATTCTAAAGCGATTTCGAGTGAGTTCCAGCACCAAGTGACTTTTTCTCGTCAGCGATGTACTAAGAAAACTCCATGCATGCATGTAATACTTTCTCTCGGTTCGAAATTTTGAGGTTTGCGCTGACACGTAGATGTATAAATCCCTGGCCTTGCCTACTGTTGACGAATTTTTGCCCCACCACAAACCTCGCGTAACAGCGAATCTACGCGGTGTGCTGCTACAGCTTTCAACAATTACAGGTGTCGTACAGTTCAAATAAAATAATATTTTAAATCGCAAATGAAATTTCAGCAAACCCAAATATCTTCAGTTTGATAATCCGAAGTATAACATGAAATATTCTAAGTTTGCATTTCAAATATGTATTTGAAATTTTTATTGACGATGAAAATAAACGGGGACTAGACTCAAGATTGTTAGAATCGCTGGAGCTCTCTTCGTTCGATATAACCCTTGAACTTTTAGAACTTCCAGGACCCTTAGAATTGTTACAACTCTTACAACTCGTAGGATTCTTATCGTGGGTAACCTGTTGTCTCCACCTTCAAAGTACCGACCAAGTGATCCTACTTTCCCCGGAAGTTCTCAACCCACAACCAGGGGCGAATCCAGAGGGTGTGCTTCAGAGGGGGGTGAAAAATATATTTTTCAACTGTCTTTTGTACGATGTAAAATTGATTTAAAATCTATCTATTCGTATTTTAATCATTTAAATGTTCGTACAAGTTTACACTGAAAAATATTTACAAAATTAGTGTAAAATGAATAATAAATATAGTCTTTTAAGTACAGAATAAATACATTTTAAATATATTTTATGTCATTCGAAAGACGATTCAAAGATATAGAATTATAAAAATACAAAATGAATTTAAAATGAATTATGAATATATTTATTATTTAGTTTACAATACTTATATTACAAGATATTAATTATCCATACAAATGCATACTGAAAAGCATTTAGAAAATAAATTTAAAATGAATTATAAATATACATAACAAAGTATATTTATTATACACTTAATAAAGATTCATTTTGTAAATGTTTTTCCGTACAAATTTACACTGAAAAATATTTATAGAATGAGTGTAAAATGAATAATAAATATAGTCTTTTAAGTAGAGAATAAATAAATTTTAAATATATTTTATGTCATTCGAAAGACGATTCAAAGATATAGAATTATAAAAATACAAAATGAATTTAAAATGAATTATGAATATATTTATTATTTAGTTTACATTACTTATATTACAAGATATTAATTATCCATACAAATGCATACTGAAAAGCATTTAGAAAATAAATTTAAAATGAATTATAAATATACATAACAAAGTATATTTATTATACACTTAATAAAGATTCATTTTGTAAATGTTTTTCCGTACAAATTTACACTGAAAAATATTTACAGAATGAGTGTAAAATGAATAATAAATATAGTCTTTTAAGTAGAGAATAAATAAATTTTAAATATATTTTATGTCATTCAAAGATATAGAATTATAAAAATACAAAATGAATTTAAAATGAATTATGAATATATTTATTATTTAGTTTACAATACTTATATTACAAGATATTAATTATCCATACAAATGCATACTGAAAAGCATTTAGAAAATAAATTTAAAATGAATTATAAATATACATAACAAAGTATATTTATTATACACTTAATAAAGATTCATTTTGTAAATGTTTTTCCGTACAAATTTACACTGAAAAATATTTACAGAATGAGTGTAAAATGAATAATAAATATAGTCTTTTAGGTACAAAATAAATACATTTTAAATATATTTTATGTCATTCAAAAGAAGGTTCAAAAATATAGAATGGTAAAAATACAAAATGAATTATAAATATACTTAGTAAAATATATTTATTATTTAGTTCACATTACTTATATTACAAGATATTAATTATCCATACAAATGCATACTGAAAAGCATTTACAAAATAAATTTAAAATGAATTATAAATATACATAAGAAACTATATATTTATCATTAATTTTACATTCTTATAAAAATTTCTTAGTGTTCATTGGCATCGTTGGAACGACCGTTAAAAAATGAATAATAAATATACATAAGAAACTATATATTTATCATTAATTATACATTCTTATAAAAATTCCTTAGTGTTCATTGGCATCGTTGGAACGACCGTTAAAAAATGAATAATAAATATACATAAGAAACTATATATTTATCATTAATTTTACATTCTTATAAAGATTTTTTATTGTCCATTGGCAGATCTAGAAACGCACACACACCCCCCTTTTCTGCCCCTTCTCGCGTCTCTTTTCTAGTTTCACCGTACCATTTCTCAAAATCCATAAATCTGTAAGAATCACAAAACCTCTGGAATATTCGTCTAAGACCCGCCTCTGGAACTTTCGAGCACCTTCAGGACTCTCGGAACTTCTGGCACCCTCGGGACGCTTGAAACTCAGCGTCCTCTGAATTCTCCAAGAGTCTGGGAATTCCCTTTTCGCCGTTTCGGAGTCGCGCGTATTGTGTTTCGCGGATTCGATCTTGCATACGCCGTATCTTACGAATCTGGTGTCATCGTTATTGGCTCGATAGAATTCGAGAACGTTTCTATTACGACCTACCAACTAAAATCGTTAATTTTCTTCAAAATCAGCTCTTTTAGCCAGTTCTTAGATATCCTATACAGAATGTTCGGCCACCCCTGGGAAAAATTATAACGGGTGATTCTAGAGGCCAAAATAAGACGAAAATCAAGAATACCAATTTGTTGATGGAGGCTTTGTTAAACAGTTATTAACGTTTAAAGTTCCGCCCTTACTGAATTTTTTTCTCGAAAGTGAGTAGGATTTCAGGGTTATCTTTATTGACAAAAAATGCTTGTAATTGACCCCTGCAACTAAATATAATTTTTTTAGTATAATTTGACATTTTTTAGTTTCGTCTAAAAATTTCAGTATATTCTCGAATTTTTTTCTCGAAATTGCGTAGGATTTCGGGGGTATGTGTAATGACCAAAAATGATTGTAATTAACCCCCGTAACCGAAAATAATTTTTCCAGAACGATTTGAAATTTTTGAATTTAATTGTTAATAACTTTTTAACGAAGCCTCCATCGACAAATTGGTATTTTTAATTTTCGTCTTATTTTGGCTTCTGGAGTCCCCCATTAAAATTTTTCCCATGGGTGGCCGAACACCCTGTATATAGTCAGAAAATGAGTTCAGGATTTGGAGAACAAAGTTCTGATAAACATGCCTCGAAGAATTAATTAATATTCCAGGAATTACAAACAATTTTTTGCTTATAACAGTTATTTTTTCTTTGTCATTCCTGGAGTACTAATATTCTAACCAATGTTTACCCAGCCTTTTTCTTCCCTTCAGGAAGTCCTGAAACCTCTTTCTCAACATCCCCTACAATTGTTTCCCTAATTCCTCGAAACTTGGCCCACGTTTTCGATACTTTTTACATACAAACTGGACTTCGTTCGAACAATAACAGTTGACAAGAGCCTTTCGAGGCCAAAAGGTCAAGGGGGGGATTGACTGTGAACGCTACACCCACTCGAGAGTCCACGTAGATGATATCGACACCTTGGGCAAAGCTGCGTGTAGCGTTACCTCGTCGTAGAAGACGGATAGAGGCAAAAAGAAGGTCTGGAATCTAGCTATATCGCATACAAAGATTCCAAAGACATCTGTATCGGGTCTCAGGAGTAGAATGTCCGCATCCAATCACTCTTAACGTATCGAGTCTCCAGAGCCTCCAGCTCCTGTCAAGAGTCCGACATTTCCAATATCAGAATTTACGAGCCACGGTATACATATACAGCAAACGAAATTAATATTCGGACACTACAGAATTCACATTTTATTACCCTACAATTTTCTTACTATTTTCTTAAAAGTACAGATATTTTATTACACATTATTTATTTATTTATTATACGAGTAAAATGTACAAGAGAAAATATAATTCTATCTAATTGTAAATTGATAAATCTGATTGTAGATGTGTGATTTTTACAGACAAAGACTGTAATTTTTTCAGAATAATTTGAAATACTTTAATTAAATTTCTTAATAACTTTTTAACGCAGTCTCAATCAAGAAATTTTTTGTCTTATTTTGGAATCTAGAATCTTCCATGAAAATGTTTCCCTGGGTATAGTATCAAATTTTCTCGACAGAAATATTGATTTCGTAGAAAATTCCGACGCGTTGATAGCACATGTAACGAAACGTATGCATATTTTAAACAACAAGAATATAGAGCAGGGGAATCGCGAAATGGTTACAGGAAGAAATGGCCCAAGTTTATTCTCTTCCTTCCTCCGCCTTCTTAACGAACGAGCTCTATTTCTAGTAGAGAAATATTATCCTTGGGCGCGCGAGATTGTCACTGTTTCATTGGAAAATCGATTTCGAAAACATTGCCCCGGGGTGAAGGTAGCGGCGAGATTACCCGACAGCAGTGAAACGCAAAAGATAAAATGTCGCTACAGATTTTCGGTCGTTGAAAGTCCGCGGGAACCGGCGAAATGACAGGTCATATCTCGTTCTGCCTCTTATTGTTCTTAACGGGCCGCTGTGATTGCACGCTACGAGGGACAATATCACCGGCACTCCATCGCGATGCTACTCGTTACTGCCACATTTGCGCCAATCACACGATGTGCCGATTCCCCGTATGTATATCCACGCTGAAATCCAAGAATTATTAACGTAGGGACGTTTCGACGAGCTCTGGATTTTAATATTTCACTTTCCCCCCGCGTCAATGTTACGCGAGATACACGTGGGGAAATTTGTGCACCCTCGTATACACACAGAGTTGATCAATAATCGAATTGTTCGCAATATACCTCGGATTATTTTTCGAATGAGTTCTGTTTTTTAACGAATATATTTTACCTGGCGAATAATTATTCGTTATCCATATCAAATTTTCGCATTCCAATAGCGTATGTTTATTTTTAACGATTTTCTATATTATTAGTTGGCTTAACATATTGAATTTTCACATTCCATAAGATAATCTAATAATTGGACAATCATAAAAATTATAAACATTTATACAACGTTGTTTTTGTTCTAAGTGGTATAAAGTTGGATTAACATATGAAATTATTACATTTTATTATAGAAGTTGACTTAACATAAGAAATTTTCCACATTCCAATCGCGTATATTTGTATTCAACGATTTTCTATGTTATAAGTTGACTTAACATATCAAATTTTCCACATTCCAATCGGGTATGTCTATCATCAACGTTTTTCAATGTTATGATTATGGTTAACATGTAAAATTTTCACGTTTTATATTAGAATTTGTATTATCATATTGAATTTTCACATTTTATATTAGAAGTTGTATTATCATATTGAATTTTCACATTTTATATTAGAAGTTGTATTATCATATTGAATTTTCACACTTTATATTAGAAGTTGTATTATCATACTGAATTTTCACATTCCAATCGAGTATATTTATATTCAACGATTTTCTATATTATAAGTTGACTTAATATATCAAATTTTCCACATTCCAATCGAGTATATTTATATTCAACGATTTTCTATATTATAAATTGACTTAACATATCAAATTTTCCAAATTCCAATCAGGTATGTTTATCATTAACGATTTTCTATGTCATGATTACGGTTAACATGTCAAATTTTCACGTTTTATATTAGAAGTTGTATTATCATATTGAATTTTCACATTCCAATCGAGTATATTTATATTCAACGATTTTCTATATTATAAGATGACTTATCATATCAAATTTTCCACCTTCCAATCGAGTATGATTATCATCAACGTTTTTCTATGTTATGAGTATGGTTAACATGTCAAACTTTTCCATTTTATATTAGAAGTTGTATTATCATATTGAATTTTCACATTTTATATTAGTAGTTGTATTATCATATTGAATTTTCACATTTTATATTAGTAGATGCATTATCATATTGAATTTTCACATTTTTTATTAGAAGTTGTATTATCATATTGAATTTTCCACATTCCAATCGAGTATATTTATATTCAACGATTTTCTATATTACAAGTTGACTTAACATATCAAATTTTCCTCATTCTAATCGGGTATGATTATCACCAACGTTTTTCTATATTATAAGTTTGTTTAACATGTCAAATTTTACGTTTTATATTAGAAGTTGACTTAGCATATCAAATTTTCCACATTCCAATCGAGTATATTTATATTCAACGATTTTCTATATTATAAATTGACTTAACATATCAAATTTTCCAAATTCCAATCAGGTATGTTTATCATTAACGATTTTCTATGTCATGATTACGGTTAACATGTCAAATTTTCACGTTTTATATTAGAAGTTGTATTATCATATTGAATTTTCACATTCCAATCGAGTATATTTATATTCAACGATTTTCTATATTATAAGATGACTTATCATATCAAATTTTCCACCTTCCAATCGAGTATGATTATCATCAACGTTTTTCTATGTTATGAGTATGGTTAACATGTCAAACTTTTCCATTTTATATTAGAAGTTGTATTATCATATTGAATTTTCACATTTTATATTAGTAGTTGTATTATCATATTGAATTTTCACATTTTATATTAGTAGTTGCATTATCATATTGAATTTTCACATTTTTTATTAGAAGTTGTATTATCATATTGAATTTTCCACATTCCAATCGAGTATATTTATATTCAACGATTTTCTATATTACAAGTTGACTTAACGTATCAAATTTTCCTCATTCTAATCGGGTATGATTATCACCAACGTTTTTCTATATTATAAGTTTGTTTAACATGTCAAATTTTACGTTTTATATTAGAAGTTGACTTAGCATATCAAATTTTCCACATTCCAATCGTTTATATTTATATTCAACGATTTTCTATATTATAAGTTGACTTAACATATCAAATTTTCCACATTCCAATCGGGTATGATTATCATCAACGTTTTTCTATGTTATGATTATGGTTAACATGTCTAATTTTCACATTTTATATTAGAAGTTGCATTATCATATTGAATTTTCACATTTTATATTAGAAGTTGTATTATCATATTGAATTTTCACATTTTATATTAGAAGTTGTATTATCATATTGAATTTTCACATTCCAATCCAGTATATTTATATTCAACGATTTTCGATATTATAAGTTGACTTAACATATCGAATTTTCCACATTCCAATCGAGTATGTTTATCATCAACGTTTTTCTATGTTATGATTATGGTTAACATGTCAAATTTTCACGTTTTATATTAGGAGTTGAATTAACATATTGAATTTTCACATTCCATAAGATAATCTAATATTAGACTGTCACAATAATTATAAACATTTATACAACGTTGTTTTTGTTCAAAGTTGTTACACAATTTAAACAAAGTGTGTTTCTTAATTGCTGTCACAAAACATATATTTGTTTTTTTTTTTTTTTACTTAATATTAATTGTAGACTTTATACAAATGTATTCCAAACAAAGTTTATTGTTCACTGATGTATGATACAGATATTTATTTTATTTTTCAACTTATTTGTCAATATTTCAAATAATAAACAGGTTGAATTCTTTTACTCCAGTTTGTATTTAAAACGCATATCAAAAAGTAAATTTTATTAACTATATCAAGTATTTAATGTTGAGGATTTGCAATTCAATATTTATTAACAACAATGTAACTATCGTGTTACATTATATCTGAAATATTTTTCCATATTCCCAAGAATATAATTATTCCATCTGCTACCAGTGGTTATAATGATTTATCATTAATTTCACTGAACAAATGTTTCTATTCGTACAAATAAAATATAATTTAATTTTACAATTAAAATTCTAATGTTTATTAAACGTATAAAGTTAAAATGTTATCCAGAAACTTGAATAATTTAGTCGTGGTTAAATTTACATCCTACTATTAAAATTTTATCAACAAATTGCAACACAAGGAGCCAATAATTTCTTGTTCAAAATTCACTATCGCAATGACGATGAGTATCATCTTCTAATCTCGATCAAAAATTTATTTTTCATTCACTAATGGCTCAAGGCTCGATGTAATCTTCTTAAGCGATGTGAATCAAGTATAGCTAATACTATTAGTGCCAGTTAGTAAGATTAAGCAATCATACCAGCACAGTGTAATTAATCATTATCCTTGATTGATCTATCTCTAACGCAGTTTCCCAAAGTAGCAGGTGTTTTATAGAAACATCCATTTATAACAATACATCGATCGTCAGGGTTTAACAATTGTAAGAATATATTTTTTTTGTATTTTATTCTATTTTTAGATAAATTGAAATTTTCATTGACTTTGGTGTTATGTAATTCAGAAATTTAATTACAAATATCTATTCACAATCATATGGACTATATTTAAAATAATCATCAGCAATATCAGTATCCTTAAATATTACATTCGATTTATCTAATTTAATGAACATTTGAATTTTAATTCAAGAAAATTCTACAAATATTTCGCCAAGATTCTCGTCATTATTTCGCTCTTATTTGCAATATACAGTAAATGTAATTTATTACGTGGTACATGTATTTAATTTTTCTAGAAGCTTTGTTTAAATATTTTATATTCGATGAAGTTGAATTCTAAATCAATTAAATTAAAATTTTCATTGACTTTGGTGTTATGTAATACCAGAAATTTAATTAGAAATATCTATTCACAATCATATGGACTATATTTAAAATAGTCATCAGCAATATCAGTATCCTTAAATATTACATTCCATTTATCTAATTTAATGAACATTTGAATTTTAATTCAAGAAAATTCTAGAAATATTTCGCCAAGATTCTCGTCATTATTTCGCTCTTATTTGCAATATACAGTAAATGTAATTTATTACGTGGTACATGTATTTAATTTTTCTAGAAGCTTTCTTTAAATAATATTTTATATTCAATGAATGTAAAATTTAATTAGATTAAAGGAAAGTAAAATTTTAGAAACGCTTCATGAAACGTTTGGAACCGACTAATCTGAAATAATAAAATTCCAATGGCCACTGTGTTACACATATTTCTAAAAGATATCGAGTATCGTTCATATTTCCAGTACGAATTGATAAAACCGATACGTTCCTTGTACATTTTGCTTAAAGTTATTTCGTTCGAAATATCGACGAATGATATGGAGAGCACCGTGTCGATAATAAATGCGAACGGAAAGGGTCAGTGAATCGAAAATATAAAAATCTATCGCAGGTGTGAATTTGCGCGACGGAAATTCGAAATGACGACACCGCTTGTTATTGTCGTCCCGGTGTCGTGCACACAACGCGTATATTCACGATGTACGAGGTGGCTACGAAGTACTGTCACAAAATTTCTAAACGCACACCGCGTCACGAAATTCATAAAAATATTCTAAACACACGATTTCAAACCATTCATTTCCTTTGGCGTACGAGATCTATTTCAAAGCATTAACGAGCAAAAAAAAAGAAAAAACATCATTTGTTTATTGTTAAAGATTCTTGAAATTTATATCAAAATTTTGTCTTGTTACTTTGTGTGACAAACAATTGAATTTTTTTTATTAATGTTTCGAAAAGTTTAGTTTGTTTATTATTAAAGATTCTAGAAACTTATATCAAAAGCTTGTCTTGTTACTTTGTGTGACAAACAATTGAATTTTTTTTATTAATGTTTCGAAAAGTTTAGTTTGTTTATTATTAAAGATTCTAGAAACTTATATCGAAAGCTTGTCTTGTTACTTTGCGTGACAAACAATTGAATTTTTTTTATTAATGTTTCGAAAAGTTTAGTTTGTTTATTATTAAAGATTCTAGAAACTTATATCAAAAGCTTGTCTTGTTACTTTGTGTGAAAAATAATTGAATTTTTTTTATTAAATAAATAAATTCACGAAACCAAAAATTTGACGTTTGACGTTTACCACCCCCTCTTCACGACTTTTCTAAATTTCGTTTTAATTAGATTGGAAAAATTTCAAATTTCATTCGAAATGAGAGTCAGCGTGATTTTTGAATTATAATAGGTAAAAAGGCCCAATTTAATCGCGATTACATGTATTCTTTGATATAATCGCGTATTTATAGAATGCATATTGGCAGAAGGCGGCAAGAATGTTTTCGTTTATCGAAATTTTAACGAAAATAACGATGTCGGGATGTGTATATTGGATACACATGTATATAGCTGCAAAGGGCGGATACTGCATTAACGATGACTATCGCTGTGTGAGCCACCAGCTACGAAACTCGTGAATATGATGACGCTCGTTAGCGGCATTTGTACCAATCGCGTCAACCATCTATTTTGATACCATTTGTTGAACTTCTTTCCCGCCAATTATGGTCACCAACACCTGATCTATTCGTAACTCTGTTATTTGTCATCCTCTTTCCGCCATTTCTACAAAATAGTATCATAGTTCGAGTTTACTAAATTCTCAATCTCAAGAAACGCGTAAAATTTCGAATTATCAGTAAAGTATTATTTTCAATTATTCTTCTTTCTCTGAACAATTTCAATTACTATTACTTTCTCGTGTCATCGACACAAAAATGTGGAAATATTGAACATTTACTTGCATACAAAATTCTCAATTCTCAATTCTATTCTGTCGATTTACATTTTGACGCTATCAAATGTATATTTTGAATTTATTCAGTACCAATTGAAAGCTGTGTAATGTAAAAGGTCTTCGTAAAATATTATTACGATTTATGTAATTAAAGTCATCGTTCTATTTGGTAACAACCAGTTCCAATTCTTGCACTCGATATTATAATTTATGTACTTTCTGCTCTATATGAACCATTTTAATACCAAATTGCATTAGGCGTTTCCGTTTACTTTAAAGAGTATTCCAAAGTTATTTACCATGCGGTGTATTGACGTTACGATACGTTACACGTAAAATATTATTACGATCCATTTTAAATGATCCTTCGACCGACTCGCGTAAATATCCATTGTTCCTCGATATTTCAATTAGCACGTTCATTGGATCGTGTGCAAGCAACAATATATCTCCATATCGTCGTTATGAAAATTTCGGTATATTGACATTTTAAAATCGAGCTACGGCTCCGCGTGTTTATTTGTTTACGTGAACGTTCTCGAATCGCGTAAACGTTTACAAAATATTACATATTCGCAATACTGTTGTTTCAAAAATATTTCTTTACACGTTTCTGCACAGCAATATTTTTCAGACTCTGATTTTTCCACTTAACCGATAACTGATCGTTGCAACACTGTATTCTGAGGCTAAATAATAGCGAAACAAGGAAAATAATTCAACGTACAATGTTTTTCGTTGATTATTATATGTGTGATATTAATTTTTTTAAGTCAATCAATGTATGGAATAGGTTTGTTTCATCAACTATAAGCGATAATAATATTATGGTCAATGGTTAAATGGTTAAATGGCCAAATGGTCAAATGGACAAATGGTCAAATGGTCAATGTTCAAATGATCAAATGGTCAAATGGTCAAATTTTCAAATGATCAAATGGTCAAATGGCCAATTATCAAATGGTCAATGTTCAAATGATCAAATGGTCAAATATTCAATTGTTCATATGATCAAATGATCAAAAGTTTAAATGAACAAATGGTCAAATGGTCAATTAACAAATGGTCAATGTTTAAATGATCAAATGGTCAATGATCAAATGGTCAATGTTCAAATGATCAATGTTCTAATGCTCAAATTGTCAAATGGTCAATGTTCAAATGATCAAATGATCAAATGGTCAAATTTTCAAATGATCAAATGGTCAAAGGAACAGATGGTCAAATGGTCAATGATCAAATGGTCATTGATCAAATGGCCAATGACCAAATCGTCAATTGGTCAAATGATCAAATGGTGAAATGGTCAAATTTTCAAATGATCAAATGGTCAAATGAACAAATGATCAAATGGTCAAATGATCAAATGGTCAAATGAACAAATGGTTAAATGGTCAAATGGCCAATTATCAAATGGTCAATGTTCAAATGATCAAATGGTCAAATGAACAAATGGTCAAATGGTGAAATGATCAAATGGTCAAATGAACAAATGATCAAATGGTCAAAGGAACAGATGGTCAAATGGTCAATGATCAAATGGTCATTGATCAAATGGCCAATGACCAAATCGTCAATTGGTCAAATGATCAAATGGTGAAATGGTCAAATTTTCAAATGATCAAATGGTCAAATGAACAAATGATCAAATGGTCAAATGATCAAATGGTCAAATGAACAAATGGTTAAATGGTCAAATGGCCAATTATCAAATGGTCAATGTTCAAATGATCAAATGGTCAAATGAACAAATGGTCAAATGGTGAAATGATCAAATGGTCAAATGAACAAATGTCAAATGGCCAATTATCAAATGGTCAATTATCAAATGGTCGATGTTCAAATGATCAAATGGTCAAATATTCAATTGTTCAAATGATCAAATGATCAAATGGTGAAATGGTCAAATGGTCAAATGGTTTCAACGTTATATTTTCCAAATAACAAGAGAGAGTAACCTTCTATTTTGCGCCAATCTACGCATAGAATCGTTTCGTTCAATCAACTATGGACGTTACTATTATTAATTTTTCAGTAACATTATAATAAGTTGATTTTGTCAACTTTATATTTTACAAATAACAAGCGAGAATGACCTTTTATCCCTTCGATTATCTTTCATATTTCTATCGCAGTAACTTGCAACGTAATAACAATGCCGCGAAACATAACATGGAGACAATGTAAACAAGATATGGTAACATGCGTTTTGATAGCAATTCCCGATTCTGTTCGACGGTACGCGTGCATTGCAGTTCATGATTATAGTACGGCTCGTAATTATTGCACGGTTCGTGATAATTGTTTCGTTCTTTAAATATTGGAAAGTACAATTCATCATCAGTTCCGTAAAATTTGTTTAGAATTTATTTTTAGCCCTGCAAACATCAGCAAACTTGTATTTTTAGTATTATTAACAGAAATATACAACAAATGAACGTTACAGATATATTGTACACAATGTAGACTATATCAAACGATTTTTAAAAATTGTCAATAGTCAAATGGTCACTGTTCAAATGATCAAATGGTCAAATGATCAAATGGTGAAATGGTCAATGTTCAAATGATCAAATGATCAAATGGTCAAATGATGAAATGGTCAAATGATCACATGATCAAATGTTCAAATGGTCAATGTTCAAATGTTCAAATGATCAAATGGTCAAATGGCCAAATGGTCAATGTTCAAATGATCAAATGGTCAAATGGTCAATGGTCAAATGATCAATGTTCAAATGATCAAATGGTCAAATTATCAAATGATCAAATGATCAAATGGTCAAATGATCAATGTTCAAATGATCAAATGGTCAAATGGTCAGTGTTCAAATGATCAAATGGTCAAATGGTCAATGTTGAAATGATCAAATGGCCAAATGATCAAATGATCAAATGGTCAATGTTCAACGAAAAGTATTTACCAAATTTTTATCATTATTAATACTTCGTCCATAATCTGAAAGCTTTAAAACTTGTTCGAATTGATGCAATGTGCTCGATAATTCGAACGAATTTATCACCATCGTTCTGTAATATTTTTATGAATAACAATTTCCAGTAAATACCAAGAAATTGATTTTACTAATTTCCCTAACGAAGAAGATAATTTCGAAGTATAAGCAGCTTTGATATAAATGTAAGCACTGTGACTCCTGATTATCGTGATAATCGATTCCTCTGCGTTCGTGGGGCGATAAAATTGATTTATTCGATCGATTCAAAGTTTAATTACCACAATCGAAACTTTAACGCGAAGTGAGAGAGCGATACGGGCTCCGCGTTTGAAATGATTTTAAAGCACAGCAAAATGAAAGAATACTAAATGAATGTTCAGTGCCGGAAGTGAAGCACATCGCGTGATTGGTGCCCGCCGCGCTCTTTTATTTGTATTCGCTCGATCAACGTTAATGTAGGAGGCAAGTGAGAAGAAACCTTTCGATTAAATGCCATTAGGTCAATTGTTCTCCGCTGTTATCGCTAATTTCCCTTTAATCCGAGCTTTCGTATGGGTTTTCCAGCTACTCTGTGATTTTCAGGGGCCAATCATTTCTTTTTTTCAATTCCGCGTACCCGAAACGGTCAACGTATTTTCAGAGATTTATTTTCGATTCTGGATTCAGAAAGGAAACTGTTCACAATATCGAACATGACCCTCGACAGTTCTAAAGAAAATAAAGAAAAATTATTTAAAATTTAATTTTTCAACTGAAATTATAAGTGACCAAAATTTGTTTTTGCAATTAAATTTAATTACACTCATTGATCACTGCATACATTTGTTTGTAAATATGGTCGAACGAATCTAGGAATTTTCCTGTTTTCCTGAAAAGTCGGAATTAAATATTTTGTATTTAAACTTCTATAAGAATTTATGTTTCTAATACCTGTACTTTTGAGCATCATGTTTTCTCAAATATTAAGTTATATCGCGACTATATTAATTCCTCGAATCCCATAGTTATGTAAATTCTGCGAAATAAGGAGAGGCTTTAATTACTTTTGACTCCCACTGATTGAGTAAACTTTAATTACGTCGAATAAATAGTTGTGATCGCGCGGGAAAGGAGATATCTTTTCAAAGATCTCGCCGTTTCATAAAACGAACACGAAGGAACAGTTCACACGTTTAAATAACCTAAAAAATTCTAAATCTGAATGAAATTTTACATTAATAAAACAGGGAAAATTATAAGCAACAAGGTTTTCTATCAAACTTTCTTTATCGAAGAATTCACACGTTTCTACAACTGATCTTGTGGAGCGTAAATTTCTAATACGTTTGGGACGTGGAAAATATAAAGGAACAAATTACTATGCAGCAGTTCTCGTGGCAGTGACCTATAAACAGAAAATTGAAATTTCCAAAGAATGCAATGCTTTACGAGTCTACTAAAATGACACGCTTCTTGGAGCCACTGTGGAAGGAATCTTTAAAAGAATGAAAGACATTCTTTCCATTTCTTTGCGTCGAAACAACGTTTAAAAGGATTTCCGTAGCACGCGTATGGAATGTTGCTGTAACGTAACAATATCAAGCCAGATACCACACGTACCGCCGCAAGAACCATCGCGAAGTTGAATTTCACCCGTCCGCCATTTCGTTCCGATTGGACGTCATGCGACTTTAAATTGAAAGAATGCTTCCACGGGGTGTAAAAAGTATTTCTACAGCGATGAATTTTAGTAACTGCTCCATACATAACGTGTACATAGCTTTTAATGCAAAATTATTAAAATTGTGTTTAGAAAAATAAAACGAAGTATTGGAGCAAGATGTTATCGAGATGGATTAACACTAGATTTTTCTTTTAATCATACCAATGCATCAATCAAATTCGACACAAGTTGTTAAAAAATAATATTTATTCTGCAATTTTAAATATGGAATCAGACACCTGTAAATCTAGTGTTAATATTGCTTATAAATTACTTTTCAATGAAAAGAAAAGAGAAGGATGAGGGATAAGAAAAGACGAAGAAAAAGGAAATAAATTCAAAGAAACGAGAAACTATTTCTGAACGATTATTGTAAAAAGAAAGAATTTAAATTACAAAGTTAGAAAATTGTAGTTTTTCAGGTTATGTCTTGGGATTTATTCTTTGTTATGTGTGTTATATTATATTGAGATACAAAAAGACGAAGAAAAAGGAAATAAATTCAAAGAAACGAGAAACTATTTCTGAACGATTATTGTTAAAAAAACAATGTAAATTACAAAGTTGGAATATTGTAGTTTTTCAGGTTATGTCTTTATTCTTTGTTATGTGTGTCATATTGTATCGAACACTTCAGTTTAACATATAGTAATAAATAGACTGCGGATCTTTATGCAAATTCATATTTTTATTCTCTAAAATTAATGAAATTGGAGTTTTGTAGAGGGTTAGTAGAGGTACCTTACTTTAAGTATTTCTTATATTCTTGCATATTAAGTAAATTCTGTAGTTTTTTGAAAATTAAAATTTCCCATAAATGCATAAACATCTTGCAGTCTAGTAATAAATTACAAATAAAATTAGTCAACGATTGTGTCACGTTGGGTGGACCAGCGTCCAATCACCGAGGTGAAGCTGCGTTCGCCGCGACCAAGTAAGATGGGTGACCGCCTTTTTAAAATAAAATTGAAATACAATAAAATAAATTAAATTAAATAAAAAACAAAACAAAAATACTTCGTAAATAGAGAAGTAACTGCAGTTGTATCGCCTTTTTAAAATAAAATTGAAATAAAATAAATTAAATTAAATAAAAAACAAAACAAAATAAAATACTTCGTAAATAGAGAAGTAACTGCAGTTGTATCGCCTTTTTAAAATAAAATTGAAATAAAATAAATTAAATAAAATAAAAAACAAAACAAAACAAAATACTTCGTAAATAGAGAAGTATAACTGCAGTTGTATCGCCTTTATAAAATAAAATTGAAATACAATAAAATAAATTAAATTAAATAAAAAACAAAACAAAAATACTTCGTAAATAGAGAAGTAACTGCAGTTGTATCGCCTTTATAAAATAAAATTGAAATACAATAAAATAAATTAAATTAAATAAAAAACAAAACAAAAATACTCCGTAAATAGAGAAGTAACTGCAGTTATGGTAAAACAACATTTGGTAAAAATAAATAGACAATGAATCACAATTATATTGTACGAATATGAGTAACTGGTATATTAAATGTTGTAAATGTTGGAATATATCGTCTGAACCCATTTTCCCCTAGCATTCGATTTTAAAGAACGAGGGTCTGACCTCTCCCTTCGACCCAAAATCGCTAGCCTCTCGAAGGGTGTCCCCCATCGAGCCCCATAAAAAACCGTCAAAGTATTTCATCGTTAGCTTTAACAGTATCGGAGAAGGCAGCTTGTTGTAGCGCTTTAGGTAGAAACGCCCTATATAAAACGCGAGAAACACGGTCGAATATAAAGCACTATAGTTCGGGGGTACACAAGAATACCCTACTTTCTGTCCGGGCAAAACAATCGAACAAAGCACGCGGCGGGGACGATTCCTCAAAGTCCGATCGAGAAGAATATTTTCTCGCCGTGGTTCCAAACTATATAGCCCTTGATGGACTTGAAAAAAAAAAAAAAGTGGCCACTTCCTCTGGGCGCACGTCAAAGCGAATTCGATGAAGCAGCATATCAAAGCTACGTCTGAAGAAAGTGCCCGCTTCGAGCACCTTTCCACTAAATCCGAAAGCACTTCGCGCGAAAGGCTTAAAGGCGGTATTTTAATTGGATTTGAAACTCGCAGACCGATGACAGAAGTTTCGAGAACCGCGGATACGGCATTTGGAAGACAAGTATCGATTCTAAACGCTTTGTGGAAAACCTTTCGTCAATGGAACGTTTAGACAATATTTACCGCATTTTCCTTGAACTTTAACTTCTTTTCACTTCGATGAAACTGAGTATCCCGAATCAGAATTCCAGTTTTTATTTTTTTTTGAATTGTGTTTCTCTAGCTACTGTTTTCGATAAATCAATCGTATCGAATATGAAGCTTGGAGAAAATTTTTATTGGAATTAGAGAATCAATGCACAAATATTCTATGTTTTATGCCTGCACAAAGCAAGATTCTAGATTCGTGTAAATGCAAAGACTGAAAAGAAAGAAACGATTTTAAATTTAAGACTAATCCCCGACATGTAAAACAACAATCTCATTTAAACACATAATAGAAGACTGTCCAGCCCACAATAGACTGATGAACAGATTAGAAATGAAAAGGTCACTACACCAATTACTAAACAATGATATAAACAACATAAGAAAAATACTGACATTTTGCAGAATAACGAATAAAGAAAAATAATACAAGGATTATATAATACATGTAAACAACAGCCAAAGACCATGCAGTCTGTTACAAAGTTACAAAAAAAGAAAAAGACTAATGGCGACAGAAATGTCAGTCGTTGTTTGTTTAAAACGAAGCACGTGGGAAATGAAAAGGTAACCGTAAGTGCTCGAATAAAACGTCATCGTGCACTAAACCGAAACGAAACTCGAGCGAGCCAACAATGATCGGCGTTTCGTATTCGTCGCTCATCGAAGGAGTAAATTGTATTCGATAAATTGAACAAACGACGCGGGGCTGGATCGACGAGGGTTCAAATTACCGGGCGTTTTATCAGGCACCCATTTCCATTCCGACGATTTCAAAGCGTCACCGATAAGTCGAATTATCCCGACGCTCGTGGCATTTTCGATTTCTCGATTTTGTAATACGAGCGCCATTCCGTTCCTACGAAATACGCGATATTTCAATATTATGTATTTGTGTACGAAAACCACCATTGTAATTGGTTAAAGATATATTATACGTTATCGTTCGAAGTTTAAAGCGAAATTTCTCGAAACCAAAAGTCCACTTTAACCCTTTGCACTCGGAATTATATTTCAATTTTGTTATTAGCAGCTCTCAACGCTTTTAAGTGTTTTATTTGAGGTTTATGTTAACTAAAAAATAGGACAATTTAAACAAATAGAGGAACAGGCAAATTCAATTAAATATCTGTTTCATTTACACTATTGTTGTATTTTCTAATTTTCAAGTGTATGATATCTCTTTGGTTTGGTCTTGAAAGAATGGGCATAGGAGTGCAAAGGGTTAACGAGTGTTAGCTATATGTATACTAAACCATAATTCCAAATTTTATCCTAAAATCGATTTGGATACTATTTGTAAGTTAAAACTGAAAGGAGATAGTCAAATTTATGAAGTAACAAGAATATGAACAGTGAAAATGTTGAAGAATTAAAGAAAATATTATTGGAAAGTGATACAACAATGTGAAAAATAACATAGAAATAAATATCTTATTCTAAATAGTATATCATCAGAATTCGTAAAATACTATGGAAACAAAAATGGTATACAAATTAAGATTTCATTATGTATCAAAGCAGACATAGCAATTCAGAAAATAATGCAAATGTAGACATAGAGAAAGAAGACATGTAATGGTAATTAAATAACACCAGATAGACAGTTAGATAAAGTTGAACCAGGACAAAACAATCAAGCATAATGAACAAAAATTTTGTGTTAATAATATAGATGAGTAGAGTGGACTACTTGTTGTCAGCAAATTGAAGAGGAAAGAAGAGTTTTAGATAGTTCTCACTGGTCACCATTGGCCCAAGAATGGTCAGTAGTGATCAGCTGTGGTCACCATTTGTCCACAAAGGTCAATATAGTGGCCAACAGTCCACGAATGGCTACAAGCTCTCGAAACTCGATCCCCCTGAAGGTTCCAAAAGTATTGAAGCATTTCTGCATTGGCAGTTCTACTTAGAATCCTTTGTGGGAAGACGTGAGTGTGGGAAGATACAAGTTGGTCAATCAAAGTTGGTCCTATTTCTTGGCCATTCCTGAACCTTCACGCTGACACCTTCCTGTAAATCTAATTATTGACCATTGATGTCCATAAGCTGACAACTTTTGACCATTCAATAATCAATGGCCAATTTATGCCATCACGAATTTAATGATAAAAGCTTCCTTTTTATAACATAAAAATCATCTGAAAGAGGAGTTAATCTTTGACTTTCTGATGGCTTTTATTGGTCACTGGTTATTCAATGGCCAACAATGATCATCAATGGTCAACAATGGCCAGCAATGGCCTGTAATGGTCAACGATAATGGGTAATGGTCAGTAATGATCAATCATAATTGACAATGCTCTGTAATGGTCAATCGTAATTGACAATGGTCTGTAATGGTCAATCATAATTGGCCATAGTCAGTAATGGTAAATCATAATTGACCATAGTCAGTATAATGGTCAGTCATAATTGACAATGGCCAGTAATGGTCAACGATAATGGATAATGGTTAGTAATGGTCAATCATAAATGACAATGGTCAGTAATGGCCAATCATAATTGACCATGGTCAGTATAATGGTCAGTCATAATTGACAATGGCCAGTAATGGTCAACAATGTTGAACAGTGATAACAGTGGTCATTAATGGTCAACATTCGTGTGGCCACTAAAGTGTCAGTTCTCCAGATCCAACTTGTTCAAGATCAAAGAATCACAAAGAATCAATTCTGAAATTTTTGAAAAATGATGTATCGCAGTTAACACCTAACTAATGGTCGTGAATTTAGAAATGTTGTCTAAGATATAAAAGAAAATTGTACTCTGTAAATTGTTGTAAATTTTAAGAATACATAGAACTCTTGTACTTATTACATTTAATTGTAAACTTCGATCGTAAAGATTCTAGAAAAGAAATGGTTTATTTTGATAGTGAGAGCTTCTTTACACAATTTTAATGCAATATAATTCACTGTAAATTTTTCTTCCAAACAATAAAATAATATCTGCTGTTTGGAAATGTGTTTTGCACAATTCCCTGAATGTGTCGCGATTTAAAAAAAGATTGGAGAGCTCTAACGGACTAATTGAAACGAAACTAGAGTTTTACGTCGCGTTGGTGAAACCAATTCGCAAATGCAGCGATGTTCAAGGAAAGGATCGCGATTCATAAAAGTAAGCCGAATTATCTCCTCGAGAGCAATTTTAATTTCTCGTTTTTCGCAGCTCGATGTTCCCGGTATCGGATGCGTCAAACTCGAGCGCGCCGATCTGGGCGAAAAGGACATCGAGACGATCGTCCACTGGCATAATTTCTATCGCAACACCATAGCAAACGGAGACGAGCATCGAGGAAAGCCTGGTCCACAACCACCTGCGAAATACATGATGGAAATGGTACCACCTTCCCAAAATCTCCCAGAATTCTGTTTTGTAATATCCACTTTACCTGTTTCTTTTTATCATTCTTTTCCCCCAAAGAATTATTGAATTTAATTTATTGAAAAGTGGTGACAGGTGTCTTGTACAGTGAATCTTTAAACTGTTGCAATAATTGGTAGCACGAATTAAAAATTCAACAGAAATCACTGTTGGAAAATACCAACTTTATTGAAAACATGCAAAAATTAAAATTTAAGTAGGTTCTATGTTATTAAGCGTGGTTATTTGTATGCACACTGTGAATTACAATATTTTTGCAGCTCGATGAACTTAAAATTGAAAATATGCAAGAAATAAAAATTGTACTAGGTCCTAGGTTATTTGGTATGGTTATTTGTTTATACAGAGTGCATTTCAACACTATTGGACCTCGCTGAGCATAAAATATAGATAATCTAAGTATGACTTAAGAGTTCTACCGAGTTTCACTGGATATTTCGTTCGTCCGCTTTGAAAAATGCAAATTAAAATAGACACAATTTTCTGAAGCGATTTTATTGATAATATACACTGAAATTTTCATCAATGAATGCTTCGTTTTCAAGAAAATTGAGAAAATTAATCACTATCAAGAACTTGGCGATCATGTCTGACCATTATTGGGTATTTCTACTTGAAATATTATTTTTTATTGATTTTCCCGTTTTATAGTTGACAATAAACTATATCGTAGCAACATTGGTGCTTACAAATACCAAAACAATTTTCTGAAGCCATCTTATCGAAAATATACACTGAAATTTTCATCATTGAATGCTTCGTTTTCAAGAAAATTGAGAAAATTGATCACTATCTAGGACTTCGGGACCATGCCTGCCTATTATTGGGTATTTCTACTTAAAATGTTATTTTTTATTGATTTTCTCGTTTTATAGTTGACAATAAACTATATCGTAGCAACATTGGTGCTTACAAATACCAAAACAATTTTCTGAAGCCATCTTATTGAAAATATACAGTGAAATTTTCATCATTGAATGCTTCGTTTTCAAGAAAATTGAGAAAATTGATCACTATCGAGGACTTCGGGACCATGTCTGACCATTATTGGGTATTTCTACTTGAAATATTGTTTTTTTATTGATTTTCTCGTTTTATAGTTGACAATAAACTATATCGTAGCAACATTGGTGCTTACAAATACCAAAACAATTTTCTGAAGCCATCTTATTGAAAATATACAGTGAAATTTTCATCATTGAATGCTTCTTTTTCAAGAAAATTGAGAAAATTGATGACTATTGAGGACTTCGGGACCATGTCTGACTATTATTGAGTATTTCTACTTAAAATATTATTTTTTATTGATTTTCCCGTTTTATAGTTGACAATAAACTATATCGTAGCAACATTGGTGCTTACAAATACCAAAACAATTTTCTGAAGCCATCTTATTGAAAATATACAGTGAAATTTACATCATTGAATGCTTCGTTTTCAAGAAAATTGAGAAAATTGATCACTACCTAGGACTTCGGGACCATTTCTGACTATTATTGGGTATTTCTACTTAAAATATTATTTTTTATTGATTTTCTCGTTTTATAGTTGATATAAACTATATCGTAGCAACATTGGTGCTTACAAATACCAAAACAATTTTCTGAAGCCATCTTATTGAAAATATACAGTGAAATTTTCATCATTGAATGCTTCCTTTTCAAGAAAATTGAGAAAATTGATCACTATCGAGGACTTCGGGACCATGCCTGCCTATTATTGGGTATTTCTACTTAAAATATTATTTTTTATTGATTTTCTCGTTTTATAGTTGACAATAAACTATATCGTAGCAACATTGGTGCTTACAAATACTAAAACAATTTTCTGAAGCCATCTTATCGAAAATATACACTGAAATTTTCATCATTGAATGCTTCGTTTTCAAGAAAATTGAGAAAATTGATTACTATCGAGGACTTCGGGACCATGCCCGACCATTATTGGGTATTTCTACTTAAAATATTATTTTTTATTGATTTTCTCGTTTTATAGTTGACTATAAACTATATCGTAGCAACATTGGTGCTTACAAATACCAAAACAATTTTCTGAAGCCATCTTATTGAAAATATACAGTGAAATTTTCATCATTGAATGCTTCCTTTTCAAAAAAATTTAGAAAATTCATCACTATCTAGGACTTCGGGACCATTTCTGACCAATATTGGGTATTTCTACTTGAAATATTGTTTTTTTATTGATTTTCTCGTTTTATAGTTGATATAAACTATATCGTAGCAACATTGGTGCTTACAAATTCCAAAACAATTTTCTGAAGCCATCTTATTGAAAATATACAGTGAAATTTTCATCATTGAATGCTTCGTTTTCAAGAAAATTGAGAAAATTGATCACTATCGAGGACTTCGGGACCATGCCTGCCTATTATTGGGTATTTCTACTTAAAATATTATTTTTTATTGATTTTCTCGTTTTATAGTTGATATAAACTATATCGTAGCAACATTGGTGCTTACAAATACCAAAACAATTTTCTGAAGCCATCTTATTGAAAATATACAGTGAAATTTTCATCATTGAATGCTTCCTTTTCAAGAAAATTGAGAAAATTGATCACTATCGAGGACTTCGGGACCATGCCTGCCTATTATTGGGTATTTCTACTTAAAATATTATTTTTTATTGATTTTCTCGTTTTATAGTTGACAATAAACTATATCGTAGCAACATTGGTGCTTACAAATACCAAAACAATTTTCTGAAGCCATCTTATTGAAAATATACAGTGAAATTTTCATCATTGAATGCTTTGTTTTCAAGAAAATTGAGAAAATTGATCACTATCGAGGACTTCGGGACCATTTCTGACCAATATTGGGTATTTCTACTTGAAATATTGTTTTTTTATTGATTTTCTCGTTTTATAGTTGAAATAAACTATATCGTAGCAACATTGGTGCTTACAAATACCAAAACAATTTTCTGAAGCCATCTTATTGAAAATATACAGTGAAATTTTCATCATTGAATGCTTCGTTTTCAAGAAAATTGAGAAAATTGATCACTATCGAGGACTTCGGAACCATGCCTGCCTATTATTGGGTATTTCTACTTAAAATATTATTTTTTATTGATTTTCTCGTTTTATAGTTGACAATAAACTATATCGTAGCAACATTGGTGCTTACAAATACCAAAACAATTTTCTGAAGCCATCTTATTGAAAATATACAGTGAAATTTTCATCATTGAATGCTTTGTTTTCAAGAAAATTGAGAAAATTGATCACTATCGAGGACTTCGGGACCATTTCTGACCAATATTGGGTATTTCTACTTGAAATATTGTTTTTTTATTGATTTTCTCGTTTTATAGTTGAAATAAACTATATCGTAGCAACATTGGTGCTTACAAATACCAAAACAATTTTCTGAAGCCATCTTATTGAAAATATACAGTGAAATTTACATCATTGAATGCTTCGTTTTCAAGAAAATTGAGAAAATTGATCACTATCTAGGACTTCGGGACCATGTCTGACCATTATTGGGTATTTCTACTTGAAATATTGTTTTTTTATTGATTTTCTCGTTTTATAGTTGATATAAACTATATCGTAGCAACATTGGTGCTTACAAATACCAAAACAATTTTCTGAAGCCATCTTATTGAAAATATACAGTGAAATTTTCATCATTGAATGCTTCGTTTTCAAGAAAATTGAGAAAATTGATCACTATCGAGGACTTCGGAACCATGCCTGCCTATTATTGGGTATTTCTACTTAAAATATTATTTTTTATTGATTTTCTCGTTTTATAGTCGACAATAAACTATATCGTAGCAACATTGGTGCTCACAAATACCAAAACAATAGTAAACAAGTGTAAAGAGATTGACATGAACTCCAAATACAAACTCCGCTTTGAAAAATGCAAATTTAAATAGACTCAATTTTCTGAAGCGATCTTATCGAAAATATACAGTGAAATTTTCATCATTGAATGCTTAGTTTTCAAGAAAATTGAGAAAATTGATCACTATCGAGGACTTCGGGACCATGTCTGACCAATATTGGGTATTTCTACTTGAAATATTGTTTTTTTATTGATTTTCTCGTTTCATAGTTGAAATAAACTATATCGTAGCAACATTGTTCCTCACAAACACCAAAACAATACCAAACAAGTGAATAAATTGCAATGAACCCCGAATGCAAGTAGAAATAACGAGTATTGGTTCGACGCGATCAATTTTCAACATCGCATAAAAAATTTTTTCAACTTTATTCTATATTTTCGATTTAATTTTCATTCTGAACGATCACATTCCTATTTTCACGTTCATTAAAAACTTTGTAAAAATTTATTTTCACGATATGTCAAAATTCTCACCCAAAGTTCATTCGTCTCCTCGATAAATCGTCGATGATATAAACAATCTACGAACAAGGAATAGAATACGAAGATTAACCCACTTTCGTTCGGATTTAAATTCTGCAAATATTTTTTAGAATAAAAACATATTCTTTCTCGACGGGTGAAGATTATATTGCAACTCTGTTTCCGGATTCGTGCCCGGGACAAGATACTCTACGAGCATCACACCCCGGTGGATATTGCGAAACAGACAAAAGCTTTTTATTTGTTGGACAGCGTATTTAATCATTCGTATCCGGGCCCGAATCTGACAGCGATATTTGTTTCGACAGATCTGGGATGACGAACTCGCTCACATCGCGGACCGATGGGCGTTGCAGTGCAACCTCTTCGAGAAAGATCAGTGCCGAGACGTTGGCAAGTAACTCCCCCGGATATATCCCATTTTTCACTACCCCTTACTCGTCCCTATCATTTTTCAATATCCACTATATACGTTCGAACGTGAGATTGTTCCACCCGGCAACGGTGCACGTCGGAACGGCCCATGTCTGCGCTCTTCTCTTTTTGTTTATCGTTCCGTTATCCTTTTCGGCCACCACGTCTCGTCTCGGTTTGCAATTGCAAACTCCGCGACATCCCCTCCTCTAATTCGCGTTAAATTTAATGCCTCGCGCGCTGCACATTTTCGATTTTCAATTACCGTTTGCACGAGGTGGCGATTCTTTTCGGTCGATGCACCAGTGGACAGTGAATTACTATGAAAGTGGCTTGGGGCCGCGAAACATAAAAATTGAGATTTTCGTTCAGTATTACGTCATTACGTATTAATTGCATTTCATTATTGTGAATTTTTAGGTCTCACGTGAGGGTTGAGATGCCTCGAAATGGGGAATACAGGGTGTTCTACAAGTAAAAATAAGACTAAAGTGATATATGACAAGACGTTCATAAATACTTTGTTAAGAAGTTGTAACAAACATATAAAATGTGATGTGTAGACTGCGGATCTGTATGCAAATTCACATTTTTATTAATAGAATTAATGAAACGGAAGCTTCGCAGAGGGCTGTCTCAACCCCTAAATATAATAATTCGTATCTTATATTTTTGCATATTAAATGCATTCTGTAGTTTTTTGTGGATTAAAATTTTCCATAAATGCATAAACATCCGCAGTCTAGTGATGTGTTTTTCATTATTAAACAAACAAATTTACTAAAATTTTGTTTAAAGAGGGCAACTGCTGATTGAGGCACGAAAAAATATTTTTAACGTAGAATAATGTGGATAACTGAAAGATTCCTTTATCAGAGTTTGTTTTTTCTATCATTTATCTTGGGTGCTGATGTATTCTTCGATGATAACTTTTTGTAGCCAAAATTTTGAACTATTGTACAAGTTTATGCTCAGTTTGCAACGAAACTGACGATATCTAATGCTTGCAAAAGATTGATTTCATTTTATTGTAAATATTTTTGTTATGGCTCCTTAACAAAGCAATTATGGATTTTTTGTTATACAGGGTGTTCGATCACCCCTGGGAAAAATTGTAATGGGAGATCCTAGAGGCCAAAATAGGACGAAAATCAAGAATATCAATTTGTTGACTGAGGCTTCGTTAAAAAGTTATTAACAATTAAATTCAAAAATTTCAAATCGTTCTGGAAAAATTATATTTAGTTACAGGGGTAAATTACAAGCATTTTTGGTGAATACACATATCCCTGAAATCCTATCCACTTTTGAGAAAAAAATTTGAGCAGGTACTGAAATATTTAGAGGAAATTAAAAAATTTCAAACCGTACTAAAAAAATTATATTTAGTTACAGGGGTAAATTACAAGCATTTTTGGTGAATAGACATAAATTTCAAAAGTTTTTCTTTCGCCGAAAAATAAAGCCACCTACCCCCTTGGTGATTTTTCTTAAAAATTCGTTCTTGATTTTTAGTAATTTTGTTTGACACCCTGTAGAAAAGTTGTCTAATACTTTTTTGTAGGTATCTATGAGCTTTACTTTAGAAAAAAGTTTCATCGAAATATATTCACTATTGTAGGAGGTATGACTGTTTGCAAATTGGACTATTGTTATGAGGTTTTTCTCATTTTGCAGGTTCAAGGATCAAGTTTTTGAATATTTTTGGAATTTCTACATATTCTTCATCAAAATACGCGTTGTTTGCATTTTGAAACATTAAAATCGTCCAATCCGTTCAGAAGTTATGACGTTCTAAACATACGCATGAAATTTCAGTGAAACGTGTCAAATATATGGTCAGACATTGTATTTTCGGTGAGGAATTTTTTTCTCGAAACTGAGTAGGATTTCGGGGGTATGTCTATTGACCAAAAATGCTTGTAATTGACCTCTGCAATTAAAAATAATTTTTCCAATACGATTCGAAATTCTTTTTTTTCACCCAAAACTTTCAGCACTTACTCGAATTTTTTTCTCGAAACTGAGTAGAATTTCGGGGGTATGTCTATTCACCACAAATACTTATAGTTGACCCCCACAATCGAAAATAATTTTTTCAGAATGATCTAAACATTTTTTAATTTCGACGAAGAAGTCCACTTACCGAATTTTTTTCCTCAAAACTGGATAGGATTTCGAGGTAATGTCTATTCACCAAAAATGATTATAATTGACCCCTGTATCTAAAAATAATTTTTCCAAAAGGATTTCAAAAGCTTTTCTTTTGCTGAAAAATTTCACCAGCTACCCCTGTCGATTTTAATTAAAAATTCATTTTTCATTTTTAATAATTTGGTTTGACGCCCTATGGTAAAGTTGTTTAATACTTTTTTGTAGGTATCTATAAGCTCTACTTCAGAAAAAAGTTTCATTGAAATATATTCACTATTGTAGGAGTTATGGCTGTTTACAAATTGTACCATTTTTATGGGGGTTTTCTCATTTTGCGGGGTCGAGGATCAAGTTTTTGAATATTTTTGGAATTTCTACATATTCTTCATCAAAATACGCGTTGTTTGCATTTTGAAACATTAAAATCGTCCAATCCGTTCAGGAGTTATGACATTTTAAAGATTCGCATGAAATTACAGGGAAGCCATTTCTGTCCTCACATTAGATTTTCGGTAAGGAATTTTTTTCTCGTAAATGCGTAGGATTTTGGGGGTATGTGTAATGACCAAAAATGATTGTAATCGACTCCTGCAACCTCAGTAATTTTTTCAGAATGATTCGAAATTTTTTAATTTAACTTTTTAATAACATCAGTCAAGAAATTAATATTCTTGATTTTCGTCTTATTTTGGCCTCTAGAATCTCACCCTGTATAACATTTTAGTCTTACTTTGTTAGTTTTACCTGTAGAACACACTGCTGAAATGTGCACACAAAAATATGAAACACCCTATCTATAATTTAACCCACTTTCACCCTAAACGTATTACATAATTAAAAATATACACCAAATTTCACCTTATATTCAATCCTATGTAGCTTGCCCAAGATAGAAATTCTACCACAGGCCAATACAATACCATCAAACCCATCTTCCTTTAAAAATATCATACTCTTGCCCACCTCTCGTATCCGCCACATTCGAAACGTTTCCGTAAACTGTTTCAACAGTTCCTCCCTTTAATTAAAATAAAAGTAATTCCAGTAAGTCAGGGAATAACAAAGTTTCAAAAGCGCGGCGTTTGTAGAAACTATTCGTCGCGTTACGGTTCGTACCCGAGATAATAAAAGTACAGACAACTTGCGGGCAACCTTTCTATTTTTTTCCCCTCCCGACCCCGTTAAACAGCAGACTTTGTCAGTTAACCGGGGTGGGGGGGGGAACGCCGCCGAAATTTAAACGTTCTCGTGCCCTTTGAGCACTCCCGGAAGCGTCCCCGGTAAAATAAGCGTCCTCGTCTTTGGCCCCGCGTTACGCTCACGGGATTCAAAGCGGATCGATAGCCTCGCAGAAAAATCGCGGCCGGAACGTTTCAGCCGCCCGGTCTAGTTTCGCCCACGGTGCATGAAACGAACGATCGATCTCACCGATGAATTTGGCCCGTGTCCGTGCGACTGGCCACCGTAGATACTGTTCATTTGCAGAACGATTCGGCGTATGGCAGAACGTGCACGTGCTCGATGGGAACGGCATGGTGAGCAGCGTGTCCGTCGCGAGGCTTCGCGTTCATATTCAATCGTGGTACGACGAAGTGGAGGTCTTCGATTCCGCGGAATTCGGGTAAGCTCACTGTACACACTTTCGCGCGAGCTTTAAAGCTGCGACGCTTTCCCGGGGGCTCGTTGTTTTTCCGCCGGCCGTGGGGCCGGATTAATTTAATACCGGGATTTGCTAGACCTTTCACAGTCAAAATATAAAGTCCCCTCCCCCAGGGGTGCAAACGGATGACCAGTTTAACTCTCTAAATATTTGTCCATCGAGAAATGAAAATGAATATGTATGCGATGTTTAAGCAAGCAACGAAGGAAACGATTTTCGAGCGATTCTCGCGAGCTTTTCGCTTTTGTTCCATTCGACGATTTTATTGCGACGATGAAGCAGTGTCGATGCTTGTGTGAATTCATTTTTTTGGAGAACAGCGACCGTTTAGACCTCGATTTATATTTAATATTGAAATTCATTAATATTGAAAAATGAAATAACACGAATAGAAACTGTATGAAAGGGAAAAGAAATATTATTTGTCAATTTTTCTTTTTTTTTTATGAAATCAAAGAAATCATTTTAGTCGAACACAATTCAGATAACAGTTCATATAATGGAGGATTTGCTATACTAAATTATGAACTGAATTTCAGCACTGTTTTCAATAGCTTCAATAGAAAAAAGAAACACTGTTTGTCAATCTTTCATTTTTTTTAATGAAATCAAAGAAACCACTTTCGTCGATTACAAATTCAATAGCAGCCATATCACATAATAGAAAATTCAGATAACAATAGTTCATATAATGGAGGTTTTGCTATACTAAATTATGAACTAAATTTCAGCACTGCTTTCAATAGCTTTAATAGAAAAAAGAAACACTGTTTGTCAATCTTTCATTTTTTTTAATGAAATCAAAGAAACCACTTTCGTCGATTACAAATTCTATAGCAGCCGTAGCACATAATAGAAAATTCAGATAACAATAGTTCATATAATGGAGGATTTGCTATACTAAATTATGAACTAAATTTCAGCACTGCTTTCAATAGCTTTAGTAGAAAAAAGAAACACTGTTTGTCAATCTTTCATTTTTTTTAATGAAATCAAAGAAACCACTTTCGTCGATTACAAATTCAATAGCAGCCATATCACATAATAGAAAATTCAGATAACAACAGTTCATATAATGGAGGTTTTGCTGTATTAAATTATGAACTAAATTTCAGCACTGTTTTCAATAGCTTTAATAGAAAAAAGAAACACTGTTTGTCAATCTTTCATTTTTTTTAATGAAATCAAAGAAACCACTTTCGTCGATTACAAATTCAATAGCAGCCATATCACATAATAGAAAATTCAGATAACAATAGTTCATATAATGGAGGATTTGCTGTATTAAATTATGAACTAAATTTCAGCACTGTTTTCAATAACTTTAATAGAAAAAAGAAATACTGTTTGTCAATCTTACATTATTTTTAATGAAATCAAAGAAACCACTTTCGTCGATTACAAATTCAATAGCAGCCATATCACATAATAGAAAATTCAGATAACAATAGTTCATATAATGGAGGATTTGCTATACTAAATTATGAACTAAATTTCAGCACTGTTTTCAATAGCTTTAATAGAAAAAAGAAACACTGTTTGTCAATCTTTCATTTTTTTTAATGAAATCAAAGAAACCACTTTCGTCGATTACAAATTCAATAGCAGCCATTTCACATAATAGAAAATTCAGATAACAATAGTTCATATAATGGAGGATTTGCTATACTAAATTATGAACTAAATTTCAGCACTGTTTTCAATAGCTTCAATAGAAAAAAGAAACACTGTTTGTCAATCTTTCATTTTTTTTAATGAAATCAAAGAAACCACTTTCGTCGATTACAAATTCAATAGCAGCCATATCACATAATAGAAAATTCAGATAACAACAGTTCATATAATGGAGGATTTGCTATACTAAATTATGAACTAAATTTCAGCACTGTTTTCAATAGCTTTAATAGAAAAAAGAAACACTGTTTGTCAATCTTTCATTTTTTTTAATGAAATCAAAGAAACCACTTTCGTCGATTACAAATTCAATAGCAGCCATATCACATAATAGAAAATTCAGATAACAATAGTTCATATAATGGAGGATTTGCTATACTAAATTATGAACTAAATTTCAGCACTGCTTTCAATAGCTTTAATAGAAAAAAGAAACACTGTTTGTCAATCTTTCATTTTTTTTAATGAAATCAAAGAAACCACTTTCGTCGATTACAAATTCAATAGCAGCCATTTCACATAATAGAAAATTCAGATAACAATAGTTCATATAATGGAGGATTTGCTATACTAAATTATGAACTAAATTTCAGCACTGCTTTCAATAGCTTTGATAGAAAAAAGAAACACTGTTTGTCAATCTTTCATTTTTTTTAATGAAATCAAAGAAACCACTTTCGTCGATTACAAATTCAATAGCAGCCATATCACATAATAGAAAATTCAGATAACAATAGTTCATATAATGGAGGATTTGCTATACTAAATTATGAACTAAATTTCAGCACTGTTTTCAATAGCTTCAATAGAAAAAAGAAACACTGTTTGTCAATCTTTCATTTTTTTTAATGAAATCAAAGAAACCACTTTCGTCGATTACAAATTCTATAGCAGCCGTAGCACATAATAGAAAATTCAGATAACAATAGTTCATATAATGGAGGATTTGCTATACTAAATTATGAACTAAATTTCAGCACTGCTTTCAATAGCTTTAGTAGAAAAAAGAAACACTGTTTGTCAATCTTTCATTTTTTTTAATGAAATCAAAGAAACCACTTTCGTCGATTACAAATTCAATAGCAGCCATTTCACATAATAGAAAATTCAGATAACAATAGTTCATATAATGGAGGATTTGCTATACTAAATTATGAACTAAATTTCAGCACTGCTTTCAATAGCTTTAATAGAAAAAAAAAACACTGTTTGTCAATCTTTCATTTTTTTTAATGAAATCAAAGAAACCACTTTCGTCGATTACAAATTCAATAGCAGCCATTTCACATAATAGAAAATTCAGATAACAATAGTTCATATAATGGAGGATTTGCTATACTAAATTATGAACTAAATTTCAGCACTGCTTTCAATAGCTTTAGTAGAAAAAAGAAACACTGTTTGTCAAACTTTCTTTTTTTTTAATGAAATCAATGAAATCATTGCATCAAAACTCAAAATATTAGCTGAAAAAACGAAATTTTCTTTATCGTATGATAGCATGAATATTTTTATTTCCATTTAATAAAACTCGTCTTAAAATATTTAATAACTTAAAACATTTAATCAGAAAAGAATTTTATTCAATTCTCACTCTTTGGTGGGTAAACAATTTATAAATGTTAATATACTCAAGAACAGCATTGAAGAATATTAAAAAAAAAATTTGTAAAGAAATTTTATAATGACAATATGTATAATGGAGAGAAATGGTTATTATTTTTCATAAAATTCTATATTTGCCATGATTGCCTATAACTGAAATTCTGTTCAGTTTCTGAAAAAGAATTTATGAAATAATGCAATGATAATGACATATAAATCGAAAGGTTTGTGCAAATGATCGAATTGCATGCAGACTGGAGTGAATGATCAGAAAAGCGAAATGTGATCTGATTACTTATTTATGAATATGATTTCAAAGTAATCCCATGACAATTACACTGTAACGTTGGGTAATAATCGTAAATCATCGAGTCGTGTAACTGCCACGTAATACAGTGTAATTAGCGTGCAATTACCGTGTAATTACGGGTGGCTACTTCGAAATCATAATCGTAATCAGGTGACATTTTACCCAACTCTGACTGGAACTAATAGCTCTTTAATCTGTGTGATCTATAGCTGTGACCATTTTGACCATTTCGATCGACAGAAACTATTCATTTTATGATAGTTAAAAGTTTTGGTTTTTAACTAAAAATAAACGAAGAAGTTACAAATGGAATAAAAAAATATTAAATTGTTACGAGGAAAAGTACGTTGTTACCATTTGTTGAAACCAATGTTAATTGGTTAAAATCACATCATTTTGTATTCTAACATATTTCTGATATTTTAGAATATTTATTTAGTCTGTTGGCAATTTATCTACTAAAGTAAATGTTGAAAATTTTGAGAATTTTCTGAAGTTGTTAATTGGTTAAAATCACATCATTTTGTATTCTAACATATTTCTGATATTTTAGAATATTCTTTCAGTCTGTTGACAATTTATCTACTAAAATAAATGTTGAAAATTGCAATATTAATAATAAACAGTTGAAGTTACGTTTACTAACTGGTTTAGGGTTTGTTTTGATAATAAAGAAGTATAATAGGAGTGAAATGCAAACTTAAATTTGAATTTATAATTTATTGATTTATTCTGTGTAAAATGGCACAAGAAAGAATAGAATTTTCTTTAACGAAACATCGAAGACCTTAAAATCGTATAAAATTAAATTTTATTATATAATTGTGATTTGCTTTCTGTTCAAAATCGTCTTATACGTGTTATAAATTTGCAAAGAACACGAATAGTATTTGTGTACAGGTAATTTACAGGAATTTAACAGCCAAACGTTGGAGAGGAAATCAATTGTACTTAGATTCGAAGTTGTACGTAGTATAACTTATGCATCAATTTCCAAACTTAGGGATTCTTAGCTTTCCGCGAACTGAATAGTCCCTCGGGGACCATTCTATATCAATAATTCCGTGCCATGTACTATATTGCCGCTTTGATTTCGCGGAGAGGAAGGAACATTCAATAAATTCTATCTTTGGTTCCATCGACTTGTCAGTGCCTTTTGCGTGTACAAAATTCAATAGGCATAAGTAATTTTTTTTTTTTATTTTTCAAATGAAAATTTCTCTTAAAATTACAGTAACTATGAAGGCAACAAAGATATTAGAATTACACATAAAATAAATAAAGATACAAAATGAAACGGTGGAGTTTTAAAAATGTATTTCTAATCAGAACTGCAAAGAAAAATTGAGGCTTTCAAGAATTAGAATATAAAATGATGTGATTTTAACCAATTAACAACTTCAGAAAATTCTAATAAAATTTAAATAGAGATTAAATAGTACAAATGGAAACAACGTGTGATTTAACATAAAAAAAAGTATCAGCCTCAAAATCTTGAAACAAATATCCTCCATTTTTTCCCCCCATCATTTTCACGAACTTGCATATTAATTCTGTAAAAATGATTTCGAAAAACACGTTCGACGCTCTTCCTTCGTTGCAACCTATACAACGTTAACATTCTCTGTCCCGGTATTTACGTTTTCATAAAATTGTAAAATATGCACAAGTGACAAATTAACGAGCACGAATGATACGTCAGGCAAAAAGAGCATGTTTTTCTACAACGAGCCCCGGTGGACGAAACGAAACAGTTAATGAATATAAACAGTTTCATTGTGTCGTAAATCTATGTTTGCAATTAGCAATATTTTACAATAGAGAGGAGCGGATATAAAATACGCGTCGTTTTGCGATATCGTTGTCGTTTGCGCGTGGTATTTAGTTCCGGGATTGTCGAACGCGACGAAGTATTGAAAACCACAAAAGCGCGGGAAATAAAAGCACGCTGAACGAAGACTATAATATTCTGTTCGTTTTTTCTTCGGTAATTTTTAGTATCGTGGTAAATCTCATTACGCTGTATTCTATATAACAAAGAGAAACCGACGTTGTTACTCTCAAACGACTGTGCAAAGTTTCACTCTGGCGACGTCGTGCGCGGAGATTCATTTACTTATGAAAATAATATCGTGGCGTTGCAACTTACGTTTGTCGATGATGGAATGTTAATTTATTTAATAAAATTTAAAACACGAAATTTACTCTTGAACGTGTAAAAAAGAAATTTTTTTAATTTGTAATTTTGTAACAAATTTTATATAATATTTTTTTTCTTTTGGCCTGTAGGAGACAGATATAGGTATTTGACACATATTAATAACAAAAAAATGACTGAAATATTAAGTTTGTAATGATTAGTGAAAAGGGAATTTGGATCATATTTTACGAGTTGAGAGTGGATTTCCCAATTCCATTTGATTATAAAGGACCATCAATAAACAGAAACAGTTCGAAGGTAGTTGAAAGGTACAAGATCTTCAGTCGAACGCGTATTGTAATTCCGTGCAGCATGCAATACCCTAAGTTGAATTGATCGAAACGACTCTTATGTGGGAAGGCTTTCACTTTGTGAATAGGACTGTTCGATCTGTCGTGTGTAGACACTGCTAACTCACCTCAGAATTTAGGGTGAGGTTTGCCACTATCCCTTTCCCTTTCCCTTTCCACCCGCGTCTCTTTTCTTTAACTTTTCTCTCTGTCTCGGGCGATCCATCCGCGCGACAGACACGTGTCAACAAAGCGATCCGACTGCTTCGGGAAATAACAAAAGAGCGATTGTGCCGAAGTTCCGTGACAACGAAAATCCTATATTCTCTTAGTGGATTGAAAATTTCGACTGCCATTGTACGTAAACGCTTTGTAGATTGCTTTGCTCCGGAAGCTCGTCTACTCGCGTAATATAATCCAATAAACCCCCTTTGATTGTCGCGACTCGATCGACGACCGTCCAATTCTTCCTTTTTACAATATTTCAATTAACTCTTTCGTTGTTGATCTTCTCTCTATCAAACGTCAACCATTATATACCAGTCACTCCCACTCTCGTATTCCTACACTACAATGGTGTATTATAAACGAAATGAAACTACTGGGTGCTTCTTATGATACTTTTCCATTCGTTTTTACCAAATATTTTTATCACTGTTGCATACTTCTATTCACAAAGTACTTTATTTCTTTATTTTTGGTATTAACGAGCTTTAATATTAAGTAATTTCCAATTACAAAACCGTTAGAGTTTCTATCAAATATTTTTATTACTGTTATATACTTCTATTTGTAAAGTACTTTATTTCTTTATTTTTGGTATTAACGAGCTTTAATATTAAGTAATTTCCAATTACAAAACCGTTAGAGTTTCTATCAAATATTTTTATTACTGTTATATACTTCTATTTGTAAAGTACTTTATTTCTTTATTTTTGGTATTGACGAGCTTCAATATTAAGTATTATCCAATTACAAAACCGATAATCTTTGGTATTTATATTGTTTTAGAAGTATAGTGCATGACTAGCGTAGTAGCGGAAGCGTAGGTTCGGTAGATCGAGGTGAGGGCGCTGCGAGCGGACGCCATTGGTAAGTTTGGTCGTCTCCCGTGTAGCAGCCCGTAATAAAGCAGTTTTTCAAGGTTTACCACGTGGTACTTGATATTACATAAGAACATACTACATAAGAAACAATTTTGTTTGTTTAATTTGTAGTTCACTACCATTGTAATGTACGAATACCAGTGAAAATAATTGGTATATATTTCTACAGTTTACACGACTCTTTTTGGAAATAGTCTGCTATAAAAATGACACATGTAGTACAGTAACTTTTTATTTAATCAACATGCAATATAAATCTGATATTAAATTGTTTAATTAAAGTGTAATTGGTAATATAAGTCTCTCGAAACCTACGTCATATATATTATTTAATATAATTTTTCGTTAATATTTATAATTTTAATTTTTTTATTTTTCTTTTTCTTTTATGAAGAAACTAATGTATACCAAAAATCAGAAACTCATTTATTTAAATAAATATTCCCCTAATTCTCTGTACACGATTTTTCCTGGTGTCAACAGGAACAGATTTATAGCGTTTTTCCGATTGCTGAGAGCAGATTAGTATTCGTGAAGAATAGATGACGAATATTATTGTGCCAAATATACATTGTTTTGGCCAAGACTCTTTATGTGTCCAAGGATCGCTCTATCAATTGGTCTGCACGACAGATTCTTCTCCTCTAAGCCTAATATTTGAAAATGGCGTCTGTGACAACACGTCCTCGAGAGACGTTAAGTGTGGGAATCGATTCATCAAGCTTTATGCGTATTGCTATCGTAACACTCGAAACGGTTATTGTTTCTGAGCGTCACTTATCGTCCAACGTCCACTGAGACCCTATTTTCTCTGAAAACAGGTAACCAATTGTGTCGAAAAAATATAAGGTCGGTTTAACGTCCCCCATTTAGGCTACAACGTACTATGAATCAATATTCAGGAGTGTTGTTCCAAGCACTGCTTTGAAATCATTTTATTTAAATGTTACGTTTGTAGCCTACTAGAAGAACGGAATAAAAATGATTTAAAACATTTTTGTTAATAGTGGGTAATTTTACTGTTGATGAACGAAAAGAAAAACATTCGAAACATGTTTAAATATTTTTAAATTGTTTAAAATAAAATTTGTGTAAATGAACCAGTGTGTATGCTGATTTGAGGCCCCCCCAAAATAATTGAAATCATTATAAATAAGTAGACTCGAGTCGAAACATTCTCGATATCTCTTTTCAAGATTTTTGAATAGCTCCAAACATTGTACAATATCTCTCTATCTTACAAGAAGACGCAATCTGGACGAAAGCTTTCAGAAGAGAACTGGGCTAAAGTTGTAGGCTCCACTTTCTAACAAATCTATTGATCCTAAAACGATAGCACTCGAAGAGTTTCCGTACGTTTTCTCGTTCAATGCCTATAACGAAAATGTTACTAGTTGTCGATTACAAATAATCAAAAATTAGTTTTTAGGTTAAAATATTTTTCAAATTTTTTCATAAATGTTCATCTTTGGGGAACTATTCTCAACGTTAAAGAATCCCTAGATCAAATATATTAATTCTTATAACTGGCAGTATGCATCAATCATATGAAAATTACAAATAAAAATCATAATTTTAAAATTTATTAATTTTTTATCTGAGAATTCTAATACTTTTGTGAAGAGAATACAAAGATTCATCAATCTTTAAAAATACTATTTTCTTTTCATTAAAAAAATTCAAGTGACCTTGATATTTTATCGAATGAAAAATGTTTTGCTAATTTTTACTGTTGCAGTTTCTTGTCAACTGATTACTGACTGAATTTATTCTTTTTGATTTAGCGTAATAATGAAATATCGTAGTGATAATTTGAGTAGAAAACTTAACATTCCATAATCTACGTAACATTTTTTCTTAAATTTAAAAAATAAAATATAATAATCCAGACCTAACCCAGAATCATCTCTTGAATATATTAAAAAAAACATTCTTCGTTATATCAATTTCTACGTCTTAATAAGCAAATTCGAGTAGCTAAAATTTGCCTTAAATTGAAGGGTAAATATACCCTAAATTAATATTCAGAAAATCACGGAGGTATTTTTATTTAATTTAAGTTATTATTTTAATATAATAACTCAGACCTAACCCAGAACCATCTCTTGAATATATTTATGAAAACATTGTTCGTTATATCAATTTTTACGTCTCAATAAGCAAATTTGAGTAGCTAAAATTTGATTTAAATTGAAGGGTGAATATACCCTAAATTAATATTCAGAAAATCACGGAGGTATTTTTATTTAATTTAAGTTATTATTTTAATATAATAACTCAGACCTAACCCAGACCTAACCCAGACCTAACCTAGATCTAATCTAGACCTAACCCAGACCTAACCCAGACATAGGAACACGCAGACCTAACCCAGACCTAACCTAGACCTAACCCAGACCTAACCCAGACCTAACCTAAACCTAATCTAGACCTAATCCAGACCTAACCTAGACCTAATCTAGACCTAACCCAGACCTAATCCAGACATAGGAACACGCAGACCTAACCCAGACCTAACCCAGACCTAACCTAGACCTAATCCAGACCTAACCTAGACCTAATCTAGACCTAATCTAGACCTAACCTAGACCTACTCTAGACCTAACCCAGACCTAATCCAGACATAGGAACACGCAGACCTAACCCAGACCTAACCCAGACCTAATCCAGACCTAACCCAGACCTAACCCAGACCTAATCCAGACCTAATTCAGACCTAACCTAGATCTAATCTAGACCTAACCCAGACCTAACCCAGACATAGGAACACGCAGATCTAACCCAGACCTAACCTAGACCTAACCCAGACCTAACCCAGACCTAACCCAGAACCATCTCTTGAATATATTAAAAAAAAAACATTGTTCGTTATATCAATTTTTACGTCTTAATAAGCAAATTCGAGTAGCTAAAATTTGCCTTAAATTAAACGGTAAACATTCCCCAAATTAATATTCAGAAAATCACGAAGGTATTTCTATCTAAACTCAATTCAAAACTGATAAACATTTAACATGAAAAAAAAATTGATAGAAATTATAAATATTATAAAAAAATTATTTTGCTCTCTAAAAGATACTATAGTGCTAAACATAACATTACAAAATGAAATATTGAAATGGAAAGTGCACAAAAAAATGCACCGAAAATTGCAATAAATCTCTGGAATTCTGGCAAATTCAGTAAAAATGATCGTTGATAAAATTTATGTTTCTTTTTTATATACAGGGTGGTAACTATTAGTACTTTAGATATCTTCGAAACTATAAGTCTCACAGAAATATTTGCCAAAGTAAATTGCACAGTACGAAGGGCGCTATTCGGTGGCGATAATAATTTTCTTGCAGATGGAGGTACTACAGACATTTGAAGGTCACGTCAATTTTTTTAAATGGATCGGTATGTTTTTAGATGAAGATTTGAGGATCTTAAAACGAGTTCAACGACCTATTACACAAGGTGATTGAATGTCATAGAAAGTAGAGAAAGGCGATAACACACGAGGATTTATAAAACATATACTTCCATTTTTTTTCTTTCAGTCAGTTCCCAAACGCAGTAACGCGAGAAGGGAAAATCTGAAATGGACACTCACGTGTCCACGATTGTCTGTTTCAGATTGGTGAACTTCACAGCTCGGGGCAACCTGTCGTACATAGCGTTCGCCTCGGCGACAATTAGCCAAGTCGGCTGCGGCCGTGCAATTTACACGGCCAGGCTAGACGAACCGACGAATCGGGGCGAGTTCCCGACGATCGTGCATACAATACCCGGCGGGATCGAGGATCGAGTCGAGACCCTCGTGTGCAATTACGGGCCTCTCGATCGGAAGACACCGAGGGAACTCTACGAAGACGGTGTGCCAGCTCTTTGTCCGCCAGGGACCAACCGTAGCTCGCGGTACAGAGCTCTGTGTCGTAAGTGTTTCCACACCCCCCTCACCGCCCTTCCTTTCCTCGTTCATCTGTGTGTCCAGTTGCGCGTGATTGTTGTCACTTCCTCGCCACGGTCGTTACCGCTTCCTTGGCTACGCGGCCGAGTTACGAGCGACGAATTTTCGGTTACGAGCGACGGGAGAATCGTTGCTGCATGAGCATTCGAATTCCTCGTCTCGCGAGAGGCCACACTGTTCTCGTAATACAGTGTCACCCGGATAACTGCCAGTCGCTTTCGATAGGATAGCTCCACTCATCGATTTTAATGATTAGACTGCGGATGTCTATGCATTTATGAGACATTTTAACTCTCAAACAACTACAGAATGCACTTGGTATGCAAAAATATTAGAAATGTTTCAAGTAAGATACGAATTATTATATTTAGGGGTTGAGAAAGCTCTAGAAATTTGCATAAAGATCCGCAGTCTATTAATGATATTTTACTGGCTTGGGGGTCGTTCGATAGGTCCTCGGAAAAAGGGAGAAATACTAATTATTTTGGGTAGATTTCTTTTTTATTTTTTAACATAATCTCCATTTAGCTCTGTAAACTCTTCTAAGCATTTCTCCAACTTTTTTAAGCCATCTGAACAGTAAGATTTCGGTGGTTCTTCAGAATAGGCATCTGTTAGGTAGATGACCTCCTCGTTCGACGTGAATCGTTGTCCACCGAGCCATTTTTTAAAATTTGGAAATAAAAAGAAGTCACTTGGAGGCCAAATCTGGTGAATATGGTGGATGTTGTAATAATTCGAACTTTAATTCCATGATTTTGGCCATCGAAACCATGTGGTGGATATAACTGACACTTTGACAGTTGTCTAGTGAGTCATGATCCTTATTAAAAAGACCATTTTTGATGCTACAAGGATCTTGGTTGGTCTTGGATCTTCCAAGGACTTATTGAACGACTCTTGTATGATAATTTGTATGATAGCTGTTTTTGACCAGTTAATTTCAAGGAAAACTAAGTGTCAAATTTGGAAAAATCACTTAACTATATTTTCATAATAGATCACTCCATTCTAGAATAGTCTTAGTGGCAAATGTAGAAGTTTTGTGACGATTAAAATTCTTTGCATCGAGGCCAAAATAAAACGAAAATCGAGAGTACCAATTTGATGATCGAGGCTTCATTAAAAAGTTGTACACATTCAATGTATTTTTTGTTAATTCATTCAAATTAATTACATTCTTTAAATTTTGAATCATTGAAATCCTACAATCGGTTCAAGAGTTACGATTTTTTCTCGAAAGTCCGTAGGATTTCGGGGTTACGTCATTTGACCAAAAATGCTTGTAATTGACCCCTACAACTGAAAATATTTTTTCCAGAACGATATGAAATTTTTTTTTTTTCGTCGAAAAATTTAGGCACCTTCTTGAATTTTTTTCTCGAAAGTGCGTAAGATTTCGGGGGTATATGTATTCACCAAAAATGATTGTATCTGACCCCAGAACCTAGAAATAATTTTTTTAGAACGATTCGAAATTTTTCTTTTCGCCGAGAAATTTAGGCATTAACTCCTTGTCGATTTTTCTTAAAAATTCGTTTTTCATTTTTAATAAGTTTGTTTGACGCTGTACAGAAAAGTTGTTTAATACTTTTTTGTAGCTATTTATGAGCTCTACTTCAGAAAAAAGTTTCATCGAAATATATTCACTATTGTAGGAGTTATGGCTGTTTGAAAATTAGACCATTTTTATGGGGGTTTTCTCTCTATACGGGATGATGGAACAACTTTTTGAATATTTTTGGAATTTCTACATATTCTCCACTAAAATACGCGTTGTTTGCCGTTTTAAACATTAAAATCGGCCAATCCGTTCAGAAGTTATGACGTTTTAAAGATTCGCATGAAATTTCAGTGAAACGTATCAATATATGGTCAGACATTGTATTTTCGGTGAGGAATTTTTTTCTCGAAACTGGTTAAGATTTCGATGATATGTCTATTCACCAAAAATTATTGTAATTGACCCTCCTAACCGAAAATAATTTTTTTACAATGATTTGAAACTTTTTAATTTCGACGAAAAATTTGTCTATCTATTCGAATTTTTTTCTCGAAAGTGGATAGGATTTCGAGGGAATGTCTATTTATAAAAAATGATTATAATTGACCCCTGAAACTAAAAATAATTTTTTCAGAATGATTAGAAATTCTGTAATTTAATTTTCGATAACTTTCTAACGAAGCCTCAATCAAGAAATTGATATTCTTGATTTTCGACTTATTTTGGCCCCCAGAATCTGTCCAAAACACCGTATATATTATCAACAAAATTCTTGATTTATCATACACGAATGCTACAATTATTGCCTGAAGAAAAATTTAAACCCAAATGCATTTTTATGCACATAATTATTTTAATGTCATTATTTTATTGAAATATAGTGTTTTCCTAAATTGTGAAGCACCATTATGCACAGAAATCACAATTAGTGAAGTTTATTTATTGAAGAATAATCGGAACTCGCGAAGTACAGTAGTGTCTCGCTTAAAGCGTCAATCTGTGACCCGGATACTTGCAACGAAATCATCCCCACCACTGCTTACGTTTAGCTCAATCGTCCATTCGAGTAACCGTGTACAGTAGAACGATTCTTCTTCTTTTTAATCTCAAAATATCTCTCTGCTCACCTATCACTACGATTCTAACAAATAAAATAGCAATCCCTGTAAAATTTTAACTCTTAAAGTTCAATGACTTTCGAAGTATTATAATTCGAAAGCACTGTCCTGGTTTTTATTTTTAAATCAGTGTTTGATGAGATGTATCGTTAATTAATCGTGTAAGAACGATGACGAACGAGGACGACGAAAAATGAATTCTTAAGTTAAGAAGTTGAGAAAAATAAATTTGGATAGAAATTATGAATTTTAAGAAAGTTACAAAAGTTACTACTGAAATAAATTTTAGAAGTTATGAATTTTAAGAAAGTTACAAAAGTTAGTACTGAAATAAATTTTAGAAGTTATGAATTTTAAGAAAGTTACAAAAGTTAGTACTGAAATAAATTTTAGAAGTTATGAATTTTAAGAAAGTTACAAAAGTTAGAAATGAAACAAATTTTAGGTTATGTAGCTAACAATGGTCCAGAATAAAAATGTTACTTTTGCAGAATATTACACGGTTTTAATCTGGCAGTGAACGTGTTAAAGAGGATTTGACATGTTAAATAATTCTCAAATGAAACAATATAAATATTTATTTTTTGAATTTTTTTAAATCTCTCCCATTCTATGTGAGATGTATGTATTCGATTCGTCGAAAGTGTTCAGTTCGATAAGAATAAAGTGGCCCCGTTTGGTGGTTCACCGTGAAGTGCATAACCGATTATGGTGCAGATTACGCTAACTAGGACGAAAGTTTCGTATGTTCGTTTGAAATGATACGGCTGGCTGCGAAGTCACGATACACACGGATCCGAAGAAACGTGCACGTAAGGTTAGAAAATTGGTGTCCAATGCGCCACCTTCATGGCACAGAGCTATAAACGAGAATTCTAATTTCTAAAACATGAACAGCTATATCCGTTCGCTTTATGACTTTACTGTTGCGATGCAACAGGTTAAACCTTAATTGGTAGACCGAGGCCAGAATGAATCATATTACTCCTTTGACGTTCTAACCGATTTCTTGCATTTAACATAGTCTCCATAAAGTAAACAGTACAATAATTTTTTAATTACATTCATACGAATGCCAAAAAGACTTCCTATTCCCACTGCTCTAATAGATCAATTTACAAAAGTATATCTGTGGATTTGTAACTTTCCACTTCAAAATCTACTTTAAGATGAGGATTTGCTCAAGAAGTTCTTGCAAGCTGAATCAACGAAGTTTTAAAAATGAGATAGTTAAAAAAAATTTGGTCTTAACCAACACTGATATTTCTCATGCACACTGAGGTCTTCCATGGCCTCCATTGATCACAAATTTATATTCTTGATCTAGCTTATATCACGTTATTACATTTACTTAAGTTATTTCATATGAGTACCAAGTATTTTTAAAAACAGAATTATAAAATAAACCACTTTTTATTCGTTCATAAAAGAAGAAGAATTAAATTAATTTTTTTACAAAGCTTAAAAGTGTGATGCTACTTTAAAGAACACGAGATGAGTGTTGCTCTTTTTTATGAAATATACTTTTGATACCAATGAATTCTTGACTAAAAATATTGATTTCCAAGCATCAAAATTAGTTGAAATATACTTTTATACTTTATGAAATATACTTTTGATACCAATGAATTCTTGACTAAAAATATTGATTTCTAAGCATCGGAGTTAGCTGAAATATTTTGGGGTGCCCCCCATGTAACCTCAAACATAAACTGACTGGATACTGGTTCAACTCTACCCCTAAAACTTAGCTTTAAATTTTCTCTCCGCGCTCTAAACCCCGCTGAACTCTCGCAACGCACAGACCGCCCTTAAGAACTTATTCAACCCCTCCCACACACCTACGAACACGCACATCCCCTAACATTATTATCCTACTCTAAACCAGCCAGCTATCACGCATACATTTGAATTACATTCGAAGAACTTCCCCGCACTTACAGCTGTAATAACTTTGTTTATTATTTATCGGCGCCACCGTGCGTTGATTTTCCAACGTTGAAAGACAGAAACCGGATGCAAGGGTCAAAATTAATTCTTTCAGGTTCATTGGTTCATTATTATAATTTGTAATTATAAGAAAATTCATCTAATAGTAAAATAGGAAAATTCATCATCGAATATCAAAATTAAATGAAATGAAATGTTAAAAAAATCTTTATCTTTTTTTATTGATTTAAAGATTTCTATTGTATTGATTTTTGTTGTTTTTTTTTTTATTGTTTTGTATTGAAGCTTGCTTGTTAATAACCTCGATAGTTAATTGCAAGTGTCAAAAGCCATGAATTTCTGGGTGACAAACTGTCTGATGAAAATTCTTAAATTTTATAATTTAATTCTTATTAAATTTCTATTATTTTTATTCTATAATTCGTTAAATTAGTAGACTGAAATGAATGTTCGAAAGCCCATATAAGCATTAATTTTGTCAAAAGAAATGCAATAAACATATATGACATAGGTTTTTATGAAAAATATATTTTTAAGGGCCTCCAGTGATGAAACAAACTTTTATTTAGGTTTCACTCTTTTATCTGTTTCCTAGAAACATATGCATTTGCATAAACATCCGCAATTTAATGATCATATATCACTTGAACACGCATTCAATTCAATAGCCTTCATTACTATTTTCTTGGACCAGAAAAGTATCAAAAAAGATTCTAAACTAATTCTAAAGATTCTAAACATCCGCAATTTAATGATCATATATTACTTGAACACGCATTCAATTCAATATCCTTCATTACTATTTTCTTGGACCAGAAAAGTATCAAAAAAGATTCTAAACACATATTTTTCGAATTAAAGATTGATTTAATTTGTTGACTTGTCGAAAGACAGTAAAAAGAGACGTAAAATAGAAAAAGATATTGAATTTGTTTCTTTGGACGACCGCCATTATGATTTCGTCGTTTTACGGAACACTGACGACGGGTTTTCTGATCTGTAATCCTCAAAGTCAAAATGGGAAACGGATATTTCGATCGAATAATCCGACGTTCATCCGATCCCGCGAAACTAACGTTCAAAGTTTAATTAATAACGGGATATATTGATTCATTGGCGTGGAAACGCGAATAGATCTTATCAAATCACCATTTGCGCGGTTAACATAATTCTTTGCCTGTCAAGCGACGCAAACTGTTTTTGAACGGTAAGAAACCAACCGGGGATGACGAATGGATTAATTTTCTGCGCAAGAAACTTAGCAGTCGTTCCGCGGGGGAGTTTCGGTGCTTCTTTTTCAGGAATACGCAATTAACCGGGGAAACGACCGTCTAATTTCGAGAAATAGTCGATCGTTAACGCGTTCGCGATTATTCTGCGAACTTGTCGATATTAATCCTGTTAGATTGTTGGATACATATATATATAACGGTTTAATGATAATGAACAATACAGAAGTGATACATGTTGGTGCACGCAACAACGCGCGACGACCACGCAACAATCTCGGTGGAAAGCGACGCAACACGCATGCGCGCGTTCTCATTCGCGCACACTCCTCTGCGCATACTCACAGCGCACGCTACCGGGATGTGTGACAAACTTCCATCAAATCCGTTATATTATCTCCTTGAATATGAAACTAACTTACTAACTGACAAAGTGACTAACTAACTGCAAACTAACTAACTATCTGCAAACTAACTAACTAACTGACAAACTAACTAACTATCTGCAAACTAACTAATTAACTGCAAACTAACTAACTGCAAACTAACGAATTAACTGCAATCTAACTAACTAAGTGACAAACTAACTAATTTAATGCAAACTAACTAAATAACTGTCAAACTAACTAACCAACTGCAAACAAACTAATTAACTGACAAACTAACTAATTTACTGCAAACTATCTAACTAACTGACAAACTAACAAACTAACTAACTAACTGCAAACTATTTTTTTTATAAAATATTTACACCGTATAGATCGAATCTCGTAATACGATCGTAATAAAAAAAAAAAATGGCGAATATCGAAAAATTGAATATGGTTTTTTTCCCAACATTTCTAAATTCCTATTAAAGCACACTGTTTTGAAGTTCCACAATTTGATAAGGTGCTGTACTATTCTTTAATTTCAAGTAAAATTTTCGTTGTACAGTTTTGTTTTTGCACAAAGTTTAATTTTCGAGTTAGTGTCTCTGTAATCGTGAATTAATCACAGAGTTTTATCGCGTTTTTTTAACTATGCGTTCGTCAGAATTAATATCATTATTTGAAATTAGCAATGGCGTAAAACTGTTGTTGGAAGTTCCCAATTTTTATTCAGATATTCTTCCTGAATGTTCGAAATTCTTGAAGTATTAGATAAACGATTATTTTTTAAACGACAACTACTGCAAATGTACTTAAATAACTCAAAGTTCGCGCCATTTTATCTCTTCGCGGGCGACATCTGTGTACAGCAAGATTCTGTCGCCATTGTACCAAATTAGCCAAAAATCATTTTCCTGGAAACCTGTGCAACGTTTCGTTAAATTAAAACAGAATTTAATCGAAGTAGAATTTAAAATCGAACTTAAAATGGCCGCAGTTACCAAAATGGCTGCAATTATAACACTAATAAGTATTAGGTCCTCCCATAAGTTCGTACCAAATTTTGTACTAGAATTTAAAGCATTGTTTCAAGCATTAAATGAAATTTTACAGAAATTAGTAAATCTTTGCTCCCTAAAACATTCCAAATTTTCAAACTATTTACTATAAGATTCAAAAAAGATAAAATCCAGTTATTAAGCGGTTTTCAGAAAAAAATGAAGAAATCTTTAGATTTCAACGGATTTTGTTCTTCTTATTTAACTTATGGAACGACTTAATAGAAAACAACGAATGAAATATCCGTAATATATCGTCGATGTTTAATACGTTGACTGCCGCTCGTATTTTACGTGGTTTTCCCATGGCGATAATAAAAATTATTTATTACGCGATGCATATTATGTTGAAATATTATTTACAGCAGGCAAAGTGAGTTGTTTAATTATATTTAATGCTTTTTTCGTGGTGGGGGTCACCGGTGACCTCCGCGACGCTGTAGACCGTTTTTTGAGATTATCAACTTTTTCAAACTGTTATTCTCCAGTTAATAAGCAGCTACTCTGATTATTTAGTCTTCTTGAAATGTTCTGACGATGAAGTTTGCATCTCTTCAAGCAATTGTGTATAGAAAAAATCTCGTCACGAATTTTAAAAAATACTGGAAAATGCATGAAATTCAAAGCAGCTAGGAAGAATAAAAGTAAAGAATTGTACTAGAAAATTGGTGACATATTGTGCTGATTGTATTGATTCATTTTTTCTTTGTATTTCAATGTAACTCATCGCAATATGCACAGATAATATATATATTTTTTATTAATAAAATTATTTTTAATACGTTATAGTAACAATGATATCATCGAAGAATTTATCAGTATCAATATTTACTCCAATTATGTATTTTTTACTGTTGATCGCGTCGTCGGTCACCGGTGACCCCCATGGCGCTGAAGTGAAGTCGAGTGCCGGTCACCGGTGACCCCCACGGTAGTCAACGTGTTAAACAAGAAAGAAAATTTCCTGTGCTTCCCTAAAACTCATTGCTTGCAGCTGTTGAAGAGAGCAAATGGTTTCTATATCAACCTAAAGCCATACCTAGAGGAACATGGCTCTGGAAGATTAAACAGACGCTGTCCAATCGACCTCGGATGAGGTTTCGGAGGTTTCTCTCACTGGAGGAAGCCTAATCGAGGACTCTACCAACCCCTTACGCTCGAATATTTTTCAAACTTACGATCCTAAATGTACAAAGTTCTATTTTGCTACCATAACCATGTTGGAAAGCCTCTTTTTGTGATCGAGGTTGTAAAACCATTCTAAAGTGAATTTTGCAATTCGAATGTGAGTGGAAGGTTGTCGAACTTGTCCATAAACCTAACTAAAATGGCTGCCAATTTGAGGACGTGTTGTTTACCCAAATAGTCAGCTCCTCCGGAGGAAATAGTTAGCCTCGAGCAACCTAACATTATTGGCAGTCGATCTAAAGCTAGACGTACGAGCCAGCCAGCTGTTCTCAACTTTTCCAACGCACGAAGAGCTCGCTGGGGCCAAGTAACTGCTAAACAATATTCTAATCTCGATCGTTTGTAGATTGCAAGAGCCAGGTTCCTCGAGGTACAATGTTTAGCAATTTATCTGACGACTAGAGCACTCGCTGCGTGCACTCGCACACGGATCACGCATTCACAGACTTCGTCACACTGTGATACGCGTCTGTGGCTGTGCAGTCGTACTTGCGTTTCGCATTCACGGATTCTATCGCGCCACAAAATGCTCGCGCAGCCGTTGCTCGATCGAAGCTATTTGCCCGGGCGCCTTATAAGCTCCCCAGTTGAAATACACCTACAGATACACGGGTTTTCGATAAGGGCTATGCAACTTTCAATTGTCATAATCGACACGCTTGTTATTCACCTGTCTTTCCTAATCAAATTATTTTAATTATCTAAATTCTAGCTAGATTCTAGATTCGAACCAATGTTTCCTAGGTACAATTGGTAGTCGATGGAATCATCACAAAACAGAACTCATCGTTCATGGCAAATTACTTTGCTGGGATTATGAGAATTATTTTGAATTTTTACTAGTTTAGTCTGAGATGTTCGTGTTTGTTAACTTGGTAACCGGAGGTTATTTACCATCATGATTTAGTATCAGCATGGAAGGCTTCACAGTAATTCAAAAGAATAAACTTACGAACTTGTGGATACTTTGCTAATGGACGAACAGTGGTGGGGATAGGTGTGTTTCAGTTATCCGGGTCAGAGTTGTTTCAGTTATCCGGGTCAGAGTTATTTCAGTTATCCGGGTCAGAGTTCTTTCAGTTATCCGAACAGTACACTAAGAATGACATTTAAAATAATTTTAAGAAAAAATCCTTCACCACTTTGGAACTATAAAAATTAATTCTCAAATTGAAATGTTAGAGGAAATAAATCTCAAAAAGTACTAATTTTAAGTTGTATAGTTTACCATTGTCTAAAATCAGAGTTTTGGTCTGACAAAGTGTTGAAAAAGAATAACGATGGTTAAACGTGTTTCTCAATAGCAACAAAAATTTATTTATTTTATTTTTACTTTTATCAAAATTCCACCGAGGAGCGTTGTGGCGTCGCGATAGTGTTTGGTTGAGCCATCGGAGAAGTCACGAAACCGCGCATGGATCTCTGTTATTTTTCCAATTTATGTCGACGGAGTTCGCGGTCGAGATTTTAACGAGATTAAGCCAGACGCTCTTTAAAGTTTTCCACGAGATAAAAGAAAAAGCAAAAAAAAAATGGCGATTGTATTAGAAAAGTTGGAGGAGTGGTCGTCGAGAAGGGTGCACCGAGGGACTCAACAAACCGGAGAGAAAAACGCCTGGCAGACGATGACCAGCGGCACATTCCCGAGTAAGCGAGCAGTTTATCTTGTTCAGCTGGCGTTATTATTACTGGCACGCTTGTCGACATGATCGCCCGTTATCGTGCATCGCCCGTTAAATGTCGCCTGCTATAGCGCTATCAATAAAACTCGTTTCCCCCCCCCACCTTCCAGGTAAATGCTTTTTATTGTTTCCGCCCGTAGAGGTTCGATATATTAAAAATTTATTTAGTATCGTCGGAACGATTCGTCTCGCGGCGTAAAAAAAAAGATAATTGAATTTAACCGTTAAATTGCCCGACTCTGTTCGGTCGTCTTGTTTCGGTGAATAATTATGCTAGCCAGCACGTGTTATTTTGCGCCTACCTTCGACCGCGATATATTATCTGACGCAATAATCGTTAGCGCCGCGCGATTTGTTAACGAACGCATCGAACGAAACGTTTCCAGAGTTCAGAAACCCACGGACAGATAATATTTTTCGTTACTTCGTAGAAATATTCGCAGTACTTTAAACATGCTTCGCTGAAATATTTATTATTAAACGGTGAGAATTGTTTTGTGGCTTTGAGCGGTTACGCGGAATGTTTTGTTGATACGTCTGAAGAACGTTCTAGGATACAAACGTTTAAACACGGTTTTATGAAAATATAGAATATTACCGTGCATTGAATTAAATATTCTTTTATCTTATACTTTATTGATGATGTTATCGAACTTAATACTCGTTTATCCCATGTCTGCGATTGATATGTAAAATAGAAATTTGTGATTTTTTTATAGCTTTTTATTTTTATCCAATTTGAAGGAAATTTTGTTTAGTTTTTTTTTAAGCTTCGTTGGAAGATACAGACTATGATCTAATATGAAATTGTAATATTTTTTGTATCGGAATAGTTATATCTTATATTTTTTTAGTCATTTTAGCTCTGTAGACCGCCATTTTTTGAACGTCTTTGCATCGATTCAAAATTTGTATTGAGAAATAATGATTTCAGTATTAATAATAGAGAAGAATTTTTATTTATCCTTTTAACCCTCCAAATTTTCATTTTTTAAATGTCTTTGCATCGATTTGAAATTTATATTGAGAAATAATGATACCACTATTACTATCAGAAAAGAATTTTATTTTTCCCACTTTAAACCTCCAAATCTTCATTTTCTAAACATCTTTGCATCGATTTGAAATGTGTATTAAAAATAATAATTACATTTTTACTATTAGAGAAGAGTTTTTTAACCCAGATTACCATTTCTTGAAACGTCTTTGCATCGATTCAAAATTTGTATTGAAAAATAATGATTCCACTATTACTATCAGAAAAGAATTTTTATTTACCCTTTTAATCCTCCAAATTTTCATTTTTAAAACGTCTTTGCATCGATTTGAAATTTATATTGAGAAATAATGATTCCACTATTACTATCAGAAAAGAATTTTATTTTTCCCACTTTAAACCACCAAATCTTCATTTTTTAAACATCTTTGCATCGATTTGAAATTTGTATCATAAATAATATTTACATTTTTACTATTAGAGAAGAGTTTTTTAACCCAGATTACCATTTTTTGAAACGTCTTTGCATCGATTCAAAATTTGTATTGAGAAATAATGATTCCACTATTACTATTAGAAAAGAATTTTATTTTTCCCCCTTTAAACCTCCAAATTATCATTTTTTAAACGTCTTTGCATCGGTTTGAAATTTATATTGAGAAATAATGATTCCACTGTTACTATCAGAAAAGAATTTTATTTTTTACCCTTAAAATTTTCATTTTCTAAACATCTTTGCATGTATCAAAAATAATAATTACACTTTTACTATTAGAAAAGAGTTTTTTTTTAACTCAAATACCATTTTTTTAGAACGTTTTTGCATCGATTTGCGTTCTATTTTGCCTAGTGCAATTAAGTGTTTCGACAAAGGGGTTAAAAATTGATCCGTCAGATCGTTCGATAATCGAAACAATCGAGCCAGAAAAGAGAATCGAACGCGACCATTGATAAATCGATATTCATTGGGGCGAAGATTCGCGAAGAATTACAAGGTGGAAAAGAGGGAGTCGGGGGGTTGGCGGTTGCCGCGAAAGGTGAGAAGCGTGAAGAACGTGTCGCGGTCGTGGTTGTCGCCTTGCCCGAGGAAATCGACGTTTTGTAGAGCAAACAGTCAACCTGACGTTATTTTCTTGTTTGCTCGACGTCAAAACGTTCGTAACGCGTTTCCTCGCGCGTTCCGGAGGCACTGTGTCAATTGGTCGTCGAGCATCAATAGTTCCCAACTTTCTCCGACGAAAATACACGACCGGCGATTTACGCTTGCACGTGAGAGGATTAGCGATGACACTGACACGATGTTGCTCCGAATTTCTATCAAAAGTACTCGAAACATTACGGAATTAAGATAAAACGTTAAGTAAGACGTCCATCGGCCATTTTGTTTTAGCCCCTCGCTGGTAATTTGAGGTTATTTCAATCTCCATTGGAATTATTTTGCATTATAACCTGAATATAAATCAGCTAGTGAAAAATTTAATCAAATATTGTGGTCGAAAATATTTAATTTTGAATAAATTTTCTATCTTAAGTGAATTTAAAGCCAGCTTTTTAGTTTCTTTGACTTTGTTAATATATACAGTCTTTTTAACATGAAAAATTACAGCACAAGATGGGGAAAAAAATAAAAATATATAATATCTTAGAGAAGACCAATAAACAGTTATATTTAAAATATTTAGTAATAATGAAAAATGAAAAGTATCTGAAAATAACGATTTTGTTAAAATATACATTTTAGTTTCTTTAAGTCTGACAATAATATAGTGTTTTTGAGATAAAAAATTACAACACAAAATATGAAATAAATAAAGCTATATAACATCATAAGAAGACCAAATAAATTTTTATATTTGAAATTAGTGACAATAATGAAAAATGAAAAGTATCCGTTAAAATCGTTAATGAAATAGAAATTAAATAAATAAGTAGATAACAAAATGTTTTTGGACAGTATAGCAAATAAGGTTAGTAAACACACATGAAAATGAACAAAAACGAGGAAAACTCAAACGTAATTCAATATTTACAATCAGTAGGCGGGTGACACGATTCTCGTGCGTGTCACGGATGTCCCGCTGATTATGAAATTGGCCTAAGTCAATATTTGTTAACATTTCTTCTCCTATAGTATTATAATGTTGACCGATGTAACACAAAACGAGTGATAAATTCCATTTCCATAGATCTTTCTCCTAGCATACTTTTGTAATTTCTGTCACAAGAACAATGAAAAATAAAAAAAGGGACCATTAATTTTTTTTAAATACAAGTATAATTAAGAAAAATCGATGGAAAAATAATTTTTCTCTCTTTCAAAAAATATTTACATTCACTCGAAATGAGTGAAATGTAATAAACAATTAATAATGTAACCCCATGGAAATTTATGAAAATTACCCAAAAATGAAAATTGTCAAACGTGTAAAAATCTGGAATATTTGTAATATATTTTTAATAGGTACTTTTAATATAAAAATATTGCAAATGTGTCAAAACGTGATAAAAATAATGATCTGTGACGATGAACTGGCTGTTCCAGAAATCGTTTAATCCGTGTAAATTTTGCAATTTGAAAGTTTCCTAATAAATATAAATCCCGGAACCTTCGAAACTGCAATTAATATCGCGATAATATCAATAACACACAATGTCTCTTGTAATTAATACCTATTGTTTCTTTTGTGCGGATATTAAATAGACCCTTGCTTTAATACTCACATAATTAAAACGGTTTTGATATAGAGTGATACTTTATTCACCGGGTATCGTTATTATTAATTCGATATTGTGCAAGAATACACGAGGCATTACGTATAATTATGAAGCTGTTCAAATTGATTTAAAAATAATTGAATGCTTTGTTATTCATTAACGATGTTACGCGCGCGAGTGTTGTTTAAACAAATTTTCTGAAGCAGCTCCACGCTCCTTTTTGTAATTTAATTCGTTTCAATATGAGCACAGGTAAGAGATTTTGTTTATAATATTTTCGAATCATTTTACACTATATGTTCTATAATAAAATTAGAATACGTGAGAAAATAAACATTTATAACCACGACAGTATTTTATTTATTTTGTAACAGACAACTACTTTCATAAATTTAAAAATTAAAATTAAAAATAAATAAAAATTAAAAAAATAAGCGAAAAAATAAAAAAAAATAAATTGCACTAATTCCAGGGACACGAACCCGAGAACCATGACTGTTGAAAACATCATCAAACTACACATTATATATCTATCTAGTTACAAAAAACTCAAATCTTTGAAATTTAATAAAAAAAAAACGAATTCGATCCGATAACTTCGAAATTTTAAACTTTAAAGTCATTTTTTCTCCAAAATGGCTGGCCATAAACGTCTAGTATTTTATAGATTTCATTTGGACATCAGTCCCTCTACAAATCTGCCAAATTTGGTTCAAATCCTAGGTTGACAGGTCATGACGAAATGGTTGATAAATTACTCCTTTTACTTTAGCCTTGTAATTACGAAATTCATTAACCTTTTGACTGTGGCGCGCCCTAGGAAGAATTCATCAACATAGATGGCGCGATCGTCGCATGGCTGACGCTGCGACTGGTGACCAAACCAGTTATAAAAGAATAATAAATTAAAATATTCAATTTTTATCCAATTCCATGTCGAATCGATTGTTAAAACAGTAACAAAAATGCAGAGGGCGTAAATTTAGGCTTTTCGTATATATTGATGGTTACGTGAGGGCGTAAAGGGTATAGCCGAATAAGGGGGTCAAATGTGCCCCCAAACCGAATGGAACGAGCCACTGGTCATTTGATAGCAAAAAAAAAAAAACCCTGTGTGCAAATTTTCAACTTGAAATCTCGACCGTGGGGGTAGTAATGGGGTGAAAACGAAAATCATGTTTTTGTACAATTTCTCTTGACCTATTGAGTAAAAAAATGTAAAAAAATTCAGAGACATTTCGGGTACCGGGGCACATACTTTGGGAGATTTTCAGATTTTTTGATCGAAGAACCAGGTAGTGAAAAATAAAAAACAGCAAAAAATGCCGAAAAATGCCGATTACGTATTGAAGGAGGCCCGGAACTACTTTTATACTTTTACAGTAAACAGGTATTATTATTACTATTATTCTCAATTTTTTTCAGATTTTTCATTTTGGTGCGCCGCAGTGAAAAAAAATAAAAACCGAGTTTTTCCTCATTTGCTGCGTATTAGAGTAACTTACACGTTGAATTTTTATGCATCCTTCAATATATAAGTGTTTTGTAGACTGTTTAATGTTTCTACACTAAGCAGAATAACATAACAATTGAAACAAATAATCTTTCGTATATATTGATGGACTTGTGAAAGCGTATATATACGCCTTTGGCAGTAAAAGGGTTAAAGAAGGTTCGAGGAATTCGGGGACACACGAGAAATCATATTTTCTGCCACCAAATTACGAACAAAGAAATTGTCGAGTAATTCGAGTAATTTGCTTGCCACGACATATCGTGAAGTTACAAATGCAGTTCCAGCAGTTCCCTTATTCTTTGGTCAAACGTTAGGCGACATTGAGATCGGACTTTCGGTGAAAAATGGTCGGAACGAGATGGCCCCAGACAGTATGGCCTCTTTGCTCTCTTAACCCAGATCCTTTGAACTTTTCTTTATGGGGGATGCTTAAAGAGCCCCCGTGTACCTTTCTTTCGCAAATGATTTAGTGAACTTAACCGCGCAGAATAACTGTCGACCGAATGGAGCCAGAAAATGTTGGAAGTGCGCTTAATTCAATGTCGGTATTGCGTGAATGGGGCACGCAGGCGTTGAAGGGATGAAATAACACGTAAAGCATGCTTTGCAGATGCACGGGTTAACGAACATTAACACTTTAATATTACACCACGTCGCAATGCGTATTCTGAGTCGTTTCGAAACCGGGGAGACGAATAATGAAAAGTTTCATAACTTCCAGGTCTTTATTACATTATATATCAGGAATGTAAATCTTATTCTGGGCCAGGTGTCAATTTTTTACGCGCTTCTTGGGATTTTCAACGAGAAAAGGACACTTTTGTATCGAATTTTGACCTGTAAGAATGCTTTTTTCATATAAAAAGATTTTCAGTTGGAGATTCAATTTTTGTTTATTTAAAATTGTACAAAATTATTGAGAAATACAATTTTGACAGCACAAAATGATATATTGTTTGCGTTATAATTATATGATTTTGACCTACATTTAAGAATGCTTTTTTCGTGTAAAAAGATTTTCAGTTGGAGGTACGATTTTTGCTTATTTAAAATTGCAAAATAAAATTGTAGAAAATTATTGAGAAATACAATTTTGACAGCACAAAATGATATATTGTTTGTGTTATAATTATATGATTTTTACCTATATTTGAGAATGCTTTTTTCGTTTAAAAAGATTTTCACTTGGAGATACGATTTTTGCTTATTTAAAATTGCAAACTAAAATTGTAGAAAATTATTGAGAAATACAATTTTGGCAGCACAAAATAATACATCGTTTTTATTGTCAATTTTGTGTGTTTCTTGGAATTTAAAATAAAAAAAAAAAATTGCAACACATTTGACGTATATTTAAGAAGTGTATACATCCTTTTTCATATAAAAACATTTTAAATGAACAAATTGGAAACCAGAATTGTGCAAAAATAGTAGAAAATTATTGAAAAATACAAATTTTGACAGCAAAAAATAATACATCGTTTGTATTGTCAATTTTTTGTGTTTCTTGGAAATTAAAATAAAAAAAAAAAACTGCAACACATTTGACGTATATTTAAGAAGTGTATACATCCTTTTTCATATAAAAACATTTGAAATGAACAAATTGGAGACCAGAATTGTGCAAAAATATTAAAAAATAAAATTTTGACAAAATGTAAAGAAATTTAGAAATTAGAAATGTAAAGAAATACTGGCTGTTTAGAGATTAAAGCAACGAGTCCACGAATTCCACTATATTTATCGTAAATTATAATAATTTGAATACCTTCTGAATTTTCAAAGTTTGTTTAAACTATGTTGAATATATTTTTGGAAGAAAATTAGGGTCGAAAGGTTGGTGTCGTCAGTGGAGAATGATTTAACACGTTGACAATCGGCCACCGTCTTATGGTCGACTTCCAATTTAGCATGAACACAGTGAACTAGAAGGCATCTCATTTTGCGAAAGAATGGCCTCGAGTCTCATTAAATTATTCCACGACATTTCCAGTGATAAGTAATATTAGTCTGATATTCGTTTCTCGTGACATTAAACAATTTTTCGGGTCGATCTTTAGCAACCTCCAAAGTCCAGCAAAATGGCTACCGTTCTTCTTACCTTCCCCTTTTTTTACCTGATTTTCTTTGCTCGTTATATGGGATTTAACAAAACGAAATATTACCTTTCATAACACACATGTGAAAATAGATGAATGTTCTAATTATAACCCCATTTTTGGACAATAGTCTTTCTGAAATTTCCATTACCTTTTTCTATAATACATTATAAGAAGATATATCTTTTAATTTTTTAATAAACGTTCTAGTTAATTCTATATTAAAATTTTTAAGAAACGTGTCACAAATGTCCCAGTATTCGATTATGTCCATTTTAACATTTTTGTAAAATTAAAGAAGAATTAAAATAATAATATCTTTTGTTCACATGTGCACAGAGTTGGGCATATTTTACTCACGAATAACGAATACAAATTTTATATCGACTCATAAATTTCTACGTGCATTACATTAATAAATTTATGGATCTGTCAACGAATTTTTTAGATCATTTAAATGAAGAATAGAATGAAAATAAATATTGTACAATTCAAAGATTCAATTTTGATTTTAATCCATGTTAATTCAACAGAAACCAATATCATATCTTGTAAATTTTTTTTTTTGCCTTTTCTTTGGTAATACCGTATTTATTTCAACTATATTTTACAAATTTTTTCCTTAACACTAAACCTACCACGAACCGGTCAAATGACCGTTTTTAAAATTTCTTTTAGAATTTCTAACGCATAATGTTATTTTAGCGCACATTTAACGTCACGATTTTTCATATAGCATACGTACAATGAATTTTTCAATATTCACTTTTATTCTTATTGTTTGTTTTCTAAGAAAAATATGTAGTCTCTTTTGCCTATAACGATCGGGCGTCTTATTTTGGCCTCTAGAATCTCCCATTAAAATTTGTCCCAGGAGTGGCCGAACACCCTGTACTATAGTCCAGTAATCAGTTTCCATTGTCTTAGAACAGTCTAATAACGCGTATTAAAAATACTAAAACTTTAGACGCGTGCAGTTCCGAAACTACTAGGGATGTATTAATTATTACGGTATTGTTAGAAGCGGCAAGGCCTCCCCTTTAAAACGGTTTTTGGTTTTTGACGATCGGACTTTCCGTTTTCAAGATATCGTAATTTATGTAAAACATGATTTTTTAAATTCCGCTGTCTCTCGCTTCCCCATGTTAGACAAGGCTATTAACGCGTATTAAAAATAGTAATACTTTGGACGCGTGCAGTTCCGAAACTACTAGGGTTTTATTAATTATTGAACCACTGTTGGCAGCGGTGAACCTTCCCCTTTAAAACGATTTTTGGTTTTTGTCGATCGGACTTTCCGTTCTCGAGATATCGTAATTTATGTAAAGGGGTATTTTTCTTAATTTGACTATCTCTGTCTCCGTCTGACGCGTCGCGCCGGACCTCCTTGTCGCACGTGAGTCGTGACTCTCGTGACCTACTTCCGCGTAGTATTTCCAAGAATTTACTACGCACTGTTTACTATTTTCATGCGCGCGAGTTCATTGATAATCAATGAACGTAAACAAAGGCTTCGGACCGTCGTATCTCCGAAACTAGCCACCGCATCGACTTGAAATTAAAATCGCTATATCTCCGGAACTAATAAAGCTATCGACTCGCACAAACGCTCGTTTTAAAGGGCATTTCATCCTCTATCCGATGACTATAAAAACTATTACAATTTATTTTATCTTCTATGTTTATTTTGCAATTTACTTTGACACGATCGACTTGAAACTAAAATTGCTATATCTCCGGAACTAATAAAGCTATCGACTCGTACAAACGCTCGTTTTAAAGGGCATTTCATCCTCTATCCGATGACTATAACAACTATTATAATTTATGCTATCTTCTATGTTTATTTTCACATTTACTTTGACGCTACATACCTAAAGAAGTTCCAACAATTCCTATTGTTCGTACGACTGTATATTATACGATATAATGCAAAAATTAGGCGATTAGAAATCATTTGACCGGTCATGGTAGGAATAGGTATACACGAAGTGTCGGTAGGCTTAGTGTTAATATTAAGAGAACAGGTTGTGCTTGACGTTATCCGTGAACTTTATGGGACAATATAACATTATTAATTTCACACGTGACCACCACTTTCGAGCATTTTCAACGCTGATAGCGTAACTGCCTCGGTGTAAAACGCGTTATCGCAAGTGAGGAATAATTGCTTGCTACGTTTAGCAATAAAGTTAGCAACAACTTTTACAGTTTCGTAGCTTTAATTCAATTTTTATCTAAACGAGTCACCCAAAACCATACGTTCCCTTTACACATGCAGGGGCTGTTCTATGGTATATTATTCGAGACACATTTTGTCCATCGATTCTTAATTCTTTGTTGAAATTAAATGTTATTCGTGATTAAATCTACGTTTCTACTTTTCACATTTCTCTATGTCAATCATAATATAAATTAATTTATAATTAAAAAATTCATATATTTAATTTAATATATTCATCAATAAATAAATATACAGATTTGACAACTCCAAATTAACTATAGACGGTAGAAATCACTTCTGATAGCTGTGACTTAATCTGCAATATTTATTTCCTTAAGAAATTTTCTCGTTCGATTTTTGTAATCGTTACAGAAGAGACACATGGAAACAATTTTCTTGGATTTCGATGATCACTGCTAATTAACTTAACGGATCGTTTAATGTCTCGAAACACGAACGTCAAACGTTCCTTATTCTGCGCGAATAGCTAATGCAGTGTACATTAAACGCTTCCTGGTTACAAAGTACCTGGCGACCACGTGCAATTACGTTGCTTTAATTGGAAGTGTCAAGTGTTTGCGCATCCTTAAGGAATTATCGTTTATCCGATGAATTAGTTCCCCTGTGTTTCTTACGAATCTAGAACAGGCTCGGATGAAATCAAGAGACACACGCGAACGATATCGTTCGATTCGTCCATTCATTTCCTAGTCATGATGATGATCATTATGATTTATTTGTATGAGGTATTTTTCGATGGACTGTCAAATTCATTTACGTTTCTCACGATTTTTCAATCAAATTTGCCATATATAATTGTACTTTTACGATTATTCTAGGACTTGTAGAAAGATCAATAAAATGTTAGGTACTCGAAGTTGCAAATTTTATTTTTTGTGAAGCTCAAAATACTAAGCTTATTGTTATTTCACACTCAAAACAGATTCTATATCATTGATTCATAATATTCTTGGGCAAACGTGATTGTTACACAAACGAACACATACACACATCAAATTCTTCAACATCGATTCATATAATCTCAAGAAATCGTGTGATCGTCACAGTTATTCTCTTGTAAAGTCCAAAAGACGGCTATTGCAATGAAGTACGTTATTATTATTACTCACACACCAGACTCTTCAACATCGATTCATAATATTCTCAAGAAATCGTGTGATTGTCACAGTTGCTCTCTTGTGAAGTTCAAAACATGGTTATTACACAAACAAACACATAAACACACATCAAATTCTTCAACATCGATTCATATAATCTCAAGAAATCGTGTGATCGTCACAGTTGCTCTCTTGTGAAGTCCAAAACACGGCTATTGCAATGAATTATGTTATTATTATTACTCACACACCAGATTCCTCAACATCGATTCATAATATTCTCAAGAAATCGTGTGATTGCCACAGTTATTCTCTTGTGAACTTCAAAACATGGTTATTACACAAACAAACACATATACACACATCAAATTCTTCAACATCGATTCATAATATTCTCAAGAAATCGTGTGATCGTCACAGTTGCTCTCTTGTGAAGTCCAAAACACGGCTATTGCAATGAATTATGTTATTATTATTACTCACACACCAGATTCTTCAACATCGATTCATAATATTCTCAAGAAATCGTGTGATCGCCACAGTTATTCTCTTGTGAACTTCAAAACATGGTTATTACACAAACAAACACATATACACACATCAAATTCTTCAACATCGATTCATAATATTCTCAAGAAATCGTGTGATCGTCACAGTTGCTCTCTTGTGAAGTCCAAAAGACGGCTATTGCAATGAAGTACGTTATTATTATTACTCACACACCAGACTCTTCAACATCGATTCATAATATTCTCAAGAAATCGTGTGATTGTCACAGTTGCTCTCTTGTGAAGTTCAAAACATGGCTATTACACAAACAAACACATATACACACATCAAATTCTTCAACATCGATTCATAATATTCTCAAGAAATCGTGTGATCGTCACAGTTGCTCTCTTGTGAAGTCCAAAACACGGCTATTGCAATGAATTATGTTATTATTATTACTCACACACCAGATTCCTCAACATCGATTCATAATATTCTCAAGAAATCGTGTGATCGTCACAGTTGCTCTCTTGTGAAGTCCAAAACACGGCTATTGCAATGAATTATGTTATTATTATTACTCACACACCAGATTCCTCAACATCGATTCATAATATTCTCAAGAAATCGTGTGATCGTCACAGTTATTCTCTTGTGAAGTTCAAATCATGGTTATTACACAAACAAACACATAAACATACATCAAATTCTTCAACATCGATTCATAATATTCTCAAGAAATCGTGTGATCGTCACAGTTGCTCTCTTGTGAAGTCCAAAACACGGCTATTGCAATGAATTATGTTATTATTATTACTCACACACCAGATTCCTCAACATCGATTCATAATATTCTCAAGAAATCGTGTGATCGTCACAGTTGCTCTCTTGTGAAGTCCAAAATACGGCTATTGCAATGAATTACGTTATTATTATTACTCACACACCAGATTCTTCAACATCGATTCATAATATTCTCAAGAAATGGTGTGATTGTCACAGTTATTCTCTTGTGAAGTTCAAAACATGGTTATTACACAAACAAACACATAAACATACATCAAATTCTTCAACATCGATTCATAATATTCTCAAGAAATCGTGTGATCGTCACAGTTGCTCTCATGTGAAGTCCAAAACACGGCTATTGCAATGAATTATGTTATTATTATTACTCACACACCAGATTCCTCAACATCGATTCATAATATTCTCAAGAAATGGTGTGATTGTCACAGTTATTCTCTTGTGAAGTTCAAAACATGGTTATTACACAAACAAACACATAAACATACATCAAATTCTTCAACATCGATTCATAATATTCTCAAGAAATCGTGTGATCGTCACAGTTGCTCTCTTGTGAAGTCCAAAATACGGCTATTGCAATGAATTACGTTATTATTATTACTCACACACCAGATTCTTCAACATCGATTCATAATATTCTCAAGAAATCGTGTGATCGTCACAGTTGCTCTCTTGTGAAGTCCAAAATACGGCTATTGCAATGAATTACGTTATTATTATTACTCACACACCAGATTCTTCAACATCGATTCATAATATTCTCAAGAAATGGTGTGATTGTCACAGTAATTCTCTTGTGAAGTTCAAAACATGGTTATTACACAAACAAACACATAAACATACATCAAATTCTTCAACATCGATTCATAATATTCTCAAGAAATCGTGTGATCGTCACAGTTGCTCTCTTGTGAAGTCCAAAACACGGCTATTGCAATGAATTATGTTATTATTATTACTCACACACCAGATTCCTCAACATCGATTCATAATATTCTCAAGAAATCGTTTGATCGTCACAGTTATTCTCTTGTGAAGTTCAAAACATGGTTATTACACAAACAAACACATAAACATACATCAAATTCTTCAACATCGATTCATAATATTCTCAAGAAATCGTGTGATCGTCACAGTTGCTCTCTTGTGAAGTTCAAAACATGGTTATTGCAATGAATTATTTTATTATTATTACACACACACCAGATTCTTCAACATCGATTCATAATATTCTCGAGAAATCGTGTGATTGCCACAGTTATTCTCTTGTGAACTTCAAAACATGGTTATTACACAAACAAACACATAAACATACATCAAATTCTTCAACATCGATTCATAATATTCTCAAGAAATCGTGTGATCGTCACAGTTGCTCTCTTGTGAAGTCCAAAACACGGCTATTGCAATGAATTATGTTATTATTATTACTCACACACCAGATTCTTCAACATCGATTCATAATATTCTCAAGAAATCGTGTGATTGTCACAGTTGCTCTCTTGTGAAGTTCAAAACATGGTTATTACACAAACAAACACATAAACATACATCAAATTCTTCAACATCGATTCATAATATTCTCAAGAAATCGTGTGATTGCCACAGTTATTCTCTCGTGAAGTTCAATAATGATGTTCAAAGTAACGAAGTATGATATTGCTATTATAAACACACGTACACACGCGTCTTTAAACAAGTTCTCAGCATTCCTTCGATGTCGGGAGTAACAACTTCTCGGAGTTAAATAACAGGAAAGTTGTCGACCAACTCAAGGTCCGAGGGTGTATCGGGAATAGAAAGAAGTTAAAAGAAAGGGATCGTGGTCTGGGGGGTTTCTTCTCTTTCAAACTGCGGATAAAAGAAAAGAAGAATACACCATGGAGGTTACAGCGGTTAAAGGAAACTTCCGAATGGAACGCAAGCGGCAATCAACCGTTCTATATAATATAACTGGAATTGCTACTCTTACGATCCGTATTCTGCTTCGAATATAACTATGAAGTCGATATTAAAAGAATGATCAGGATTCACATGGTAATTAATATCGTTGAAAAATATTTTGCGGCAGTGAAACGATTGCTTCTGTTTCTTAAAGCAGAAAACGTATTTTGCATTTAGTTTTGTAAGATTCTGCTTTTTTTTAAACAAGGCAAATTATATTTTTCTATTTAATTTTGCAAGATACTGGTTTTTTAAACAGTAAAACTACCACGATCGGTCAAATTACTGTTTCCAAAATTTCGTTTAGAATTTGTAATGTACAATGTTATTTTATTTTAGCGCCATTTAACTTCATGACTTTTCTTGTAATATACGTACAATGAATTTTTCATCATTCACTTTAGAGAAAAATATTTCTGACGACACATTTTAATGAGAAAAATCTGGAGAAAACTACGAAGAATAAAATTTTGTATGTCGTGTAATTATTTTTTTTTACCATAGCGGCACTTTTCAATTCTATAAAAAGTAGGCTACTCTGGACATGTAATTTGCACTATTGGATCTCGAATCTTACCAAAGTTAAACGTGCATTAGTGTAAAATTGTAGTGTTTAATGTTTTGATTCCAAGATAATTGAATTTGGAAATTTTTCATTTTCTGACGCGTCTGACCATTGCTCGATATTTCTACTTGCTGTGTTTGGCTCTATTTCGTTCGTACTACTGCACCTAGCATTCGAAGTCAACTTTTAAACAGACAGCCATTTTCCTACAAGTTCCAAGTGACTCAGAATCAGTCGTTCGAAAATTCATGAGATTTCACGCGTTATTAAGTTGTTAAATATTATACAAAAACTCTCATTAATGGATTTATAATACTTACAAGCTCTACAAAAGCTTCGTTACCCAAAGTTACGACCTGGTTGGATTAGGGTCAAGAACGTCGACAAATATGAAACTCTTTATCATGATCAATGTCAATAAATCTTGTTTCTGGACTATATGCGACATACTACACTGCTGGTCGGATCACTCGTGTAACTTGATACTGAAAATCCCAATTTCATGAGAGTGCTGACTCATCAGGCTCCAATACCGAAAATCGTGGAATAGTCAGATTCGTTACAGTCATCCACAAACTCCGTAGAACATGATATGGAATCGTGAGACTCTTTGGACGCGATATCGATCACCCCTAATTCGCAAAATTGAGCACAGACCGCCTTAGACTAGACGCTGCTATCGATAATATTGAAACATTATCGATAATTCGATACGACGACGAATATAGAAAATGTATATTAAACCTGACTTCGAACGAAGTTAACGTAAACATACATAATAATGACACTAAATCTAAACTATTTGTAATTATTCATATATATTCACGTCTTAAGTAAGACTTAAGGAATAAATAAAAGTAGTTAAATTTTGCGTGGACTTATTGAAACGAAGTATTAGAAGTGTTTCAAGCTACAAAGGGTTAACAATTACGATCGCGAACAGGACTCGATACGGATAATTCTAAACCACTAAATGGCTAGAAATCGAGGTCAGTGCAAGTAAAGATTCCAACTCTAGGACATGACACGACAAGTACCAGGAACAAACGCTACGACACCAAGTGCAATTCTCTAAGTCCCTGAACCTTCTAGGACCCTCTTGGAATGTCTAAATCCGCTGGAAGCTCCCGAGTTTCCTCGTGCACTCGAGTCCATTGAAACCAGCAATGACCCTAAAATCGTCGAAATTATCGAAACCTCTTAATACTCCAGGAACCCCCAAAATCACTAGAATCCTCCAAGATCCGGGATAGTTTCGAACCCATCGAAGGTGTCAAGATCCCCAAAAACGGCTGAAACTCTCTACAATCTTGGGAATTTCTTCTGAACCTCCCAAACTAGGAAAAGACATTTGCATTTTGGGAGCCTTCGAAACCTCTTAATACTCCCGGAACCCCCAAAATCACTAGAATCCCCCAAGATCCGGGAAACTCCCGAACCCATCGAAGGTGTCGAGTTCCCCAAAAACTGATGAAACTCTCTACAATCTTGGGAATTTTCTGAGATACACTGGATCTCCCAAACTAGGAGAAGACACTTGCATTTTGGGAGCCTTCGAAACCTCTGAATACTCCCGGATTCCCCAAAATCACTAGAATCCCCCAAGATCCGGGAAACTCCCGAACCCATCGAAGGTGTCGAGTTCCCCAAAAACTGATGAAACTCTCTACAATCTTGGGAATTTTCTGAGATACACTGGATCTCCCAAACTAGGAAAAGACACTTGCATTTTGGGAGCCTTCGAAACCTCTTAATACTCCCGGAACCCCCAAAATCACTAGAATCCCCCAAGATCCGGGAAACTCCCGAACCCATCGAAGGTGTCGAGTTCCCCAAAAACTGATGAAACTCTCTACAATCTTGGGAATTTTCTGAGATACACTGGATCTCCCAAACTAGGAGAAGACACTTGCATTTTGGGAGCCTTCGAAACCTCTTAATACTCCCGGAACCCCCAAAATCACTAGGATCCCCCAAGATCCGAGAAACTCCCGACCCCATCGAAGATGTCAAGATCCCCAAAAACTGCTGAAACTCTCTACAATCTTGGGAATTTTCTGAGATACACTGGATCTCCCAAACTAGGAGAAGACACTTGCATTTTGGGAGCCAACGAAACCTCTTAATACTCCCGGAACCCCCAAAATTACTAGAATTCCCCAAGATCAGGGTAACTCCCGAACCCATCGAAGGTGTCAAGATCCCCAAAAATGGATGAAACTCTCTACAATCTTGGGAATTTTTCGAGTTACCTGAATCTCCCAAACTAGGAGAAGACATTTGCATTTTGGGAGCCAACGAAACCTCTTAATACTCCTGGAACCCCTCAAAATCACTAGAATCCCCCTAGATCCGGGAAACTCCCGAACCCATCGAAGGTGTTAAGATCCCCTAAAACGGCTGAAACTCTTTACAATCTCGGGAATTTTTTCTGAATCTCCCAAACTACGAAAAGACATTTGCATTTTGGGAGCCTTCGAAACCCATAGAATCATGTCATCCACAATCAAACACAAACGTATCATTCTTCCACGAGAAGAAGGCACAGCGTGTTTACATCCCCACTCCAGTTGCAGTCTGCTGACTCACAGGTATTGGTCGAAAACTGTGACGAAGATCAGTGACAGCCAATCAGCGGACTGCAGCAAAAGTGGGGATGTAAACACGCTGTGCCTTCTTCTCGTGGGCACATAGTACCTGAACACGACTATTGGGCGCTGTTAGTCTCACTCAACCACAGTCAAACGCGACTACCGCCATTTATAATCATGCACAGACTTACGAAAACATCATTATCGCCACGGATAATCACAAACAAACATTTAAACGCGATTATTCTCACTCAGAATTGCATTCAAACGCATGTAATCGTTTACAGACACACACGAGCGCAATTACAGTCGCTTGTAATCCCATACAAACCCAGCCAAACGCGATTATTGCCACTTATAATCATGCACAGCATACGCAAACGTCATTATCGTCGCTGATAAATACGGAACAAACCGCAAATGCGATTGTTGTCATTTACGATCAAACGCAGATGTACATGAACACGATCATTGCCGCTGATAATCGCATTTAAACGCAGACAGGCTTGCACAAGCGCGTAGATAACACGCGTCTCGGATCGTTCGCGTCAAATCAACCTGACACGTATCAAATCTCACTGTTTCGTGTCGTCTATATCGAATTAGTATCAGAATCGGTAATTACCGATATAGACTATCGTTTATTCGAACCTCGCTATATCAAATCACCTGGAACGCTCAACGTCACTTGTTTTTTCTATTTCGGTGCTTCCATTTTGTCGAACGATTTTATTTACCGAATAAAAATGAAAAATGCAGAATGTACATAGAGTATGCGTACCGAACGGGGCCAAAAGGTTCAGGGAAACAAAGTTGTTTTACAACCTAACCCAAGTTATTGGATCCTACCCAGTTTCGAGTACTCTAGTTTAGTATTACTGTCAGATCACGCGAATCCGCTATTATCTGCGTCGCGTATCACAAGTTTGCTGTTGTTTGCATCGCATGTCGTCTCGATTTAGTTCCTGTTGCGCGGAAATAATCCCTCAAGTCGCCTCTAAGAGAACAAGTCCCGCGTATTTGGCGTCATCTGTGCCAGTTGTTACGGTTCCGGTGTCGTCTGACGAGCTCTGGATCGCGTTGTCTCTGCCGTGTCATCCACATCCGATGTACTCTGCATCGAGTTACGCTAGCGACTTACCTGGGCGGAGAAAACATCGCTCATACGCGACCCTACGGGTTTCAAAATCGTCTCTGTCTCATTTGCGGCGTTTCGTTTGAAGCCAAGACTGCGTCCAAGCTCTTTGAAGACGCGAAATTAGACCTTCGTTCGGAGTAAAACACAGAAAGAATGTTTATATAAAAAAATTTAATAATTATAACATTAGACACAGTGTTTGACGATTTTCTACCTAAATATATTTACTTTTTATTTATATCAAAGTGAATAAATGAAAATAGAAAGAAAATATTTTTGAGACATTTACCACCCCTAACTCTCATTCCTATTAAAATGTGACTTTATTATCGAAAAATGTTGGGCAATCACCAGTACTTCGATATTCCTATTTATAATAATTTTTAAAAGTGGAATTTTCGAATATTTTATTCTTTTTATCAGCTCCCCTATACATAAAATAAACAAAATGATATTTCTGTGTAAATTTACCCCACAGTAACTTAAAGAGGGTTATTTGGGTACAAAGAATAACAATAAAGCTTCCGAAAATCAAAATTGCCTGTTTACTTTAATAATTATAACGAGTATATTTATTCGTTGAATAATTTCGTACACGTAACAATGGCCGCGAAATTCATATTACAACAAACATTGAAACACCGTTAAACTCCGTAACAACAATATCCATGGAACGATAACAAATTGATATTTCTTTGGTCCGAGTTCGAGGGAGAAAATGTGGTGGATGTTTCGAGCATCGGAATGAATGAGCATCGGTTTAACTTGTCGATAACTGCGCTTCGAAACAACCCGCGTTCTCTCTGGCCTCGTAACGGCAACATGTTGACGGCGCACAGAAACATTAATCGATAAACTTTCAGACGTTTCGATTCGCAAGAATTACAAGAACAATGGCATTGAATCTGATATAATCGATGAAACGTTTTGCCCCGCGGACGTTACGAACACTTCGCCCCCGACACCCGGGCATTACGACTCGCTTTCTTCCAGTTGTTTCTCCTGTTTGATCAACTCGAGCACGCCGTTTCTCATCTCGAATACCACTTCTCGTTCGGTCAGACCCAGCCGTCGTTTGTTGCTGATATCGTACACCCCTCCTTCGCTCTCGGTGTGCTCGCCCCTGGTGCCTCGAATCTGAATATTTTATGCACGGTGAATTTTACCGCGGTTGTTTTTAACGATCCTACCGCATACACGGTGGATTAATAGTGAAAAGAGTTCACACGCTCGAAATGCAGCGGTCGACAGCAAATACGAACGTCAGAGTTACTGGAATCAGTTTCCTGGCGTGCAGGGGTTAACTACCCTAAATCGTGACAACCCTTCAATTGTTAACACCGATTTAAGGCAGCTAAAATGGAAGAGTACCTACTTGCAGATGTAAAGTTAAAATTGTGATCAATGTTTTTGTAACTCACAAATTTCTATATTGTTTTTGTTCAAACAAACAACCAGAATTATAATGAATGTTTTCTAATTTACAAATTTTTATATTGATTATTATTGATTGTTATTTTTATATTGGACTACCCTAAATCGTGACAACCCTTCAATTCTTCAATTATTAACATCAATTTAAGAATTACTAAAATGTAAGAGTACTTGCAGATATAAAGCTGAAATTGTGATCAATGTTTTTGTAACTTGCTGATTTTTATATTGATTTTGTTGAAACATTCATCACAATTATGATGAATGTTTTCTAATTTGCAAATTTTTATATTGATTATTATTGATTGTTATTTTTATATTGAACTACCCTAAATCGTGACAACTCTTCAATTATTAACACCGATTGAAGAATTAGTAAAATGTAACGGTGCTTCCAGATCTAAAGATGAAATTGTGATCATTGTTTTCGTAACTTACAGACTTGTATATTGTTTTTGTTCAAACAAACAACCAAAATTATGATGAATGTTTTTTTAACTTGCAGATTTGTATATAGATTTTGTTGAAATATTCATCACAATTATGATGCATGTTTTCTAATTTGCACAATTTTTATATTGATTTTGTCATCACAATTATGATGAATATTTTCTAATTTGAAAATTTTATACTGATTTTGTTCAATCTTAACCATACAAGACCAATTGTGATGAGTGTTTTTGTAACTTACTGATTTTTATATTGATTTTGTTCAAACAAACAACCGGAATTATAATGAATGTTTTTTTAACTTGCCGATTTTTATATTGATTATTAATTGTATATTGAACTACCCCAAATTGTGACAACCCTTCAATTATTATCACCGATTTAAGAATTCCAAAAATGTAGGAGTACTTCCAGATCTAAAGCTGCAATTGTGATCAATGTTTTTGTAACTTGCTGATTTTTATATTGATTTTGTTCAAACATTCGTCACAATTATGATGAATGTTTTCTAATTTGCAAATTTTTATATTAATTTTGTTCAATTTTGAACATTCAAGACCAATTGTGATTAATTTTTGTGACTTACAAATTTGTATATTGATTTTGTTGAAACATTCATCACAATTATGATGAAGGTTTTCTAATTTGCACAATTTTTATATTGATTTTGTTCACAATTATGATGAATGTTTTCTAATTCGCAAAATTTTTATATTGATTTTATTCAAGTCACAATTATGATGAATGTTTTCTAATTTGCAAAATTTTTATATTGATTTTGTTCACATCCATCACAATTATGATGAATGTTTTCTAATTTCACAAATATTTATACTAATTTTGTTCAATCTTGAACATTCAAGACCAATTGTGACAAATTTTTGTAACTTGCTGATTTCTATATTGATTTTGTTCAAACATTCATCACAATTATGAAGAATGTTTTCTAATTTGCAAATTTTTATATTAATTTTGTTCAATTTTGAACATACCAGACCAATTGTGATCAATGTTGTCGTAACTTGCTGATTTTTATATTGATTTTCTTCAAACATTCATCACAATTATGATGAGTGTTTTCTAATTTGCAAATTTTTATACTGCTTTGTTCAATCTTGAACATACAAGACCAATTGTGATCAATCTTGTCGTAACTTGCTGATTTTTATATTGATTTTGCTGAAACATTTATCACAATTATGATGAATGTTTTCTAATTTGAAAATTTTTATATTAATTTTGTTCAATCTTGAACATTCAAGACCAATTGTGATCAATTTTTGTAATTTACAAATTTTTATATTGATTCTGATTCAAAGAAACAAGAACAATTATAATGAATGTTTTTTTAACTTGCAGATTTTTTTGATAACTTTGCTCAAACTTGAACAAACAAAAACAATTGTAATGATTGTTTCTATAATTTATAGATTGTTATATTAATTTTGTTCAAACTTGTGTTAAAAATTCTTGTAATTCTTACTGATAAAACTGACGATTGTTAAATAATTCAAATACAAGACATATAAAAATAATTTATGTGACAATAATTGCAACAAAATTAGTAAAATGAATGTCAATAATGAACAATCAGTTGTATTCATAAAAATCAATTTGAAACTACAAAATGACACAATGTTACAATGTTTAATTGTTAGAATTTTAATAGGTGGATAATATAAAATTTAAAAAATTGAAAACTCGATTCTGATCACTTCTTTTATGCAACTTTTAGTTATGATGATACACTAAAGAGTTAGTTAAGTGTTTATTTACAATTGAGAAGCTCATTGAGAAAGTGGTACAATTATATTTTTCCCAAAAACAAGCTAAATACAAAAAATGATATATTTAATGCTATTTTACACTAATTTTATTCTTTGCATTTTATACTTCCTTTAAGTATTTCATTTTTAGTAATATAATCTGCATTATATTATTACTTATTCCTTCAATTTATTAATTAAAATTATTACAAGTATTCCCATTTATCTAGACAAAAAAAAAGTGCAAATGTTTATAATAACAGTGGAATTAACTGAGCCAACTGTATCAATCAGAAAATCCACTATTATTTGAAAATTACACAACATGAGAAAAAATGATTATTTTCTATCTTTTACATTAATTAAAAACAAACAAAATTACCTTCATAATAGAGGTAAATTTTCATAATTTTACTGGCAAAGAAAATCAATTTTAATAAAAAAAATTCACAGTAATGATTCATCCAGATCAAGCAATTTTTTCAATAAAAAATCTATGAAAAATTTTTGTTCCACATTAAAAATAGAGACGTTATATGCATGTATAGAAATTTTAAATGATTTGGCATAATTTTTGTGGAAAGAAAAATGCAACAGTATATTAATCATTAAAGCAAGATGCCGAGAATCGAATTCACCACTTGCGTTCATTAAACAGCAGAGTTTTCGCGGTGATCTGATAATGTTGGTTTAATGTATTTGTTATCGTGACCGTGGCGCGTCGAAAATTTACACAAATTAAATACAGGGAAATTATTATCGAGGGAACGCGAGAAATTCCGCGTTTCGCCGTGCGTTTAACGCACAATTGACTAATTATATATTCCCTTCGGACCTTCGGGACTTTATTCTTCGAAACGAGAATGAAAATTTTGTAATCGACAGCTCGATTATTATTTGAAAATCAGTTAAAAGTCTGGGGAGGAGGAGGGGGGGCGATTTCAATCTAATTACACGTCCGAATACCGGAATATTTCATTCGGAATATGATTTTCGTTACGTTCGTAAACGATGAAAACAATTGAACGGATTTCTATTGGTATTCACGCGTTCGATCGATACTGGCGATTTGGTAAGAAAGTTTTCTTTTAATTCGTTCGAAAAATATTCGTTCCACGAGCAAACCTTCCAACGGGGAATCGAAATACAGTGGCTCACGAAAGTATTCGAACGCTTACATATGCAAACTTCAATGGCCGAAATAATGTACATTAAAGTAATTTACTGAAACAAGTAGATGCCAATAGGAAGATGGAAGTCTTAAGATTATGCCAGTAAAATTTGAAAAGGATTCAACAACGCAAGTAGAAGTTATGATACATTTATTAGAAACACGCATGGTAAGCGACTCACAAAAGTATTCGAACGCTGTAACACTGTTGATAGTTTTTCATTTTCCTTTGCACCGAATGTGAACATCAATGCTAAATGAAAATATTGGTACGTTCACTTGATGTTAGGATATCGTTTCAGTAACAGTAACGTAAAAATGTGCACAATAGTATTTAAAATGAGCACCAAAAAGTGTGAAAGAGAAATAATATTACGATTGCACGAGGACGGCAAATTGTATAACGAGATTGCCGGGATTGTGAACAGAAGTAAGTCTATAATACATTATATCATAAAAAAGTTAAAGAATGAGGGAACACTTGTAAACAAAGCTCGATCAGGTGGACTAAAAAAATTGACTGGGAACGAGGAGAAAGTTATCATTCGCGAATTAAAAAAGAATTCTACTATATCCGCTCCTCAACACGCAAATATGGTAGCTGATATGTTTCGTAAAGAAGTTCACCCGGAATTATGTCGACGAATCTTACGAAACAATGATTTTCATGGCAGAGTACCGTGAAAGAAGCCATATATTAATGCAGTAAATCGTAACAAAAGATTGACTTTCGCGAAAACCTACATTAATAAAGATAATACTTTCTGGGATAAAGTCATCTTTTCGGACGAGTCAAAGTTTAATATTTTTGGCTCAGATGGTCAAAATTATCTGTGGAGGAAACCAAATACAGAATTGGAAATTCAACGTTTACATCAAACAATGAAACACGGAGGTGGGTCGGTCATAGTATGGGGGTGTATGGCTGCCAATGGCACCGTAAATTTAATATTTATTGACGGAGAATACTTGATAAATATAAGTAGTTAAATATTTTAAAGAATAATTTTACAGAAAGTGCCAGTAAACTAGGATTATTGGAAGATTTTCAACAAGATAATGATCCGAAGCATACTGCTAGAATTGTAAAAGAATGGATCGTATATAACACACCACACATGTTAATTACTCCACCGCAAAGTCCAGACGTAAAATTTATGGGCTAAAATAGAAAAAAGATTAAATAAATTTCAAATAACATCAAAGCAAACACTGAAAAATAAAATTACAGAAATATGGAACTCCATTGAGTGTAGTTTTACAAAATCATTGGTTTATAGTATGGAACGTCGGCTAAGAGACATTATAGCTGCTAAAGGTGGTCCAACAAAATTTTAATATTAAATAATTTATTAATACATGTAGCGTTCGAATACTTTTGTGAGTCGCTTACCATGCGTGTTTCTATTAAATGTATCATAACTCCTCTTTGCGTTGTTGAATCCTTTTCAAATTTTACTGGCATAATCTTAAGACTTCCATCTTCCTATTGACATCTACTTGTTTCAGCAAATTGCTTTAATGTACATTATTTCGGCCATTCAAGTTTGCATATGTAAGCGTTCGAATACTTTCGTGAGCCACTCTAGATTCGATGGAAAGTCGGTGCAAAGGTAGATGAGAAACTATCAACAGTGTTACAGAGTTCGAATACTTTTGTGAGTGGCTTACCATTCCTGTTTCTAGTAAATGCATCATAACTCCTCTTTGCGTTGTTGAATCCTTTTCAAATTTTACTGGCATAATCTTAAGACTTCCATCTTCCTATTGGCATCTACTTGTTTCAGCAAATTGCTTTAATGTACATTATTTCGGCCATTCAAATTTGCATATGTAAGCGTTCGAATACTTTCGTGATCCACTGTAGATGCGATCAAGCAAATAATTCTGATCTCGACGCTTTCGAGAGTTCATACTTTATTCAATACTAGCTATTACCTGCGGCTTCGTTCGCGTTCAGATCGTTTCTGCCAACAGTTCAACCCCCCTCTCCACCCCTCCAATTGTGTTTGTCTATCGAAAATTTGTATACAACGAAAAAACTTTTTAAATTTAATTGCCAACAAGTCATGTCGTCAGTGCTTTCGCTACGTAAGCAAATCTAAACAGGATATCGTGCATTTTATAGTTGGTATTTTAAGTTGGTCCACTTTGGGATGTTTCCCCGTAACTTTATAACAAACAGACGCAACTAACTTTTATTTATAATTCAGTATTTATTCGGGGCGAAGCTCTATCAAGAGATATTTAAATTTTGAACTTTTCTTTATTTACGAACCTGGGGATGAAAATCTCATGCAATCGATACTACACATTTTTAATGTAAATATTAAATTACAGAACGGATTTTGGATGTCGAAATAACCTATTCAGCGCTCTGATATATCCAGAATGGGACAGCTAATCAAGATATTGACATAATTGTTTATACAAAATTGGATCTCTTACTCCAAAACATGTATATTTAGGTCTTTTGAACGTATGAAATTACTTTAAAATTGTTAAAAAATATAGAAAAAATAAAAAAAAATTTCCAAAACCTGAATAAATTATTTTTTTTAATAATAAAATCGCAACAAGAATGTTACAATCACAGTATTTTGTTTACCCCAGATTGAAATCACAATTTTAATATTTATTTCTTTCCTTCGACGAGTTAAACAAATTTTAAACGATTCGGCAATTCCGACACGAATGGCGGAACATTTCGAAACGAATTATCTCATCATCATTGATACTTTCTGACGTTAAAAACTTGAATATCCAATTAAATCGAATCAACGTCATCAACCGTGCCCGGGAATAATTTTGATTTTCGAAACTTGATCGATGCGAATCGAATACGATTTTAATTCGAGATCAAAGCGGCGAGACTATGGGAACACGCGTATTTTAAGGGCTGGTTACGCGCATGCGCGCCCGTATCGCGCAGAGAAATTCGTCGAAGCGCGACACTTTTTTCACTTTTTTATTTCACGAGTATTTAGCGTACAGTGTCAACTATATTTTCGTCGCTCGAAATCCCATTATAATTCTGCGCAGAGTGACGATCAAATTCGATAAAAACGCGCCGCGGCCGGCCGTGGAAAACGGTTCACGCACGCGCCGAAAAATAAAATTGTATATTTTAGTTTTATGTGTTTTGTCCACAAGCAACGGAGATCCAGTACAAATATTTCCCTTGCAAGCAAAATATTCATTGTTTGGCGATTCGTAACGATAGTTTATGACGTGTACGCTCGGGATTTGTAAACGCATTAACGACGCGCTCGGGTCAATAATACGAAGATATAGACGTTTAATGCAGCCAGTTAATATTAATTTCGTTTTCGAACTTGTTGCGCCCGATGCGTTAAGTTTTCAGCGGCCGGACAGTGTTTCGACGTCGACGACACCGAAAATAACGATTTATTAATATTTCGATGTTGAAATTAACATTTCGAATCGTTTAAATTTCGTTCGAACTTTTTAATCGTTCCAAATTTCCGTTTCACGATGATTCGGTAAAACGAATTTCGGGGAATTTTTGATTTCTTAAATTGAACGAATTTCGTGATACTAAATGTTACTAATTAACGGGATTCGAACGGATCGATGCGGTATCATTTTACATTCGACATGCACGCTTTAATTTGAGATAATGTGTGTGCATAATCAATTTAGAATTGATGTATGCAGTTTTAAACGGTGTATAATAAATGTTAATTATTGGTAATGTAAACAATAGCCATCGATATGCCTAATTATACGCTCTAACTTTGAATTGCTCTAAATGAACAGAGTATCCTATTTGTTAAAACGAACACACTATGTTGCGAAAAATCTGATTTCGTTGAGCAATAAATTCTACGGATTTAAATAAAATTGAAAATGTAAGAAAAATGTGGAAGCCGTTTCACGTTTTTAATTTAGACATTCATGAGAATTAAATTGTAGAATCCTGAAGAATTTTTTAAATTTATGACGATATATTATTAACCGAAATTGAAAGTATTTTACTTAAAAAAAAAAATTATTTTGTGTAAACAATATCTTCGATTAATACAGTTGTAAAAATGGTTTCGCGAAAAGTATTGCGACGTATTCGGTATTCGTCTCTGTTAATTTTCCTTTGTTCGATGAAATCCACAAACCACAGAATGTTTTCGCTATTATCATACATTCGCTGCACAAGAATGGACGAACAAAGACACGACACACGTTTTAATAGTACCCCAAATGATTGTTTTCGTACAAAAAGGACTAAAACGACGACACGTTAATTGAAAAGACGTATCATATTTCGCTAGTGTGATCCCCAAATTTTACATTAATTCGTGTACCCTTTTCTGAAATTTCATTTCACATTTCTCGTCATTTGTAATTAGCGTGTAGCGAAATATTTGTGAAGTGAACGCTGTTTGCGTGATTCAGCGTAGTCGAACGACGACGGTCGCGGGGGCGATGTGGATTCTAAAGGTTGAAGAGCACCGTGAAAGCACAATTTTATGGACAATAGAGAGCTGAACGACTATGGAGTAGAAAGTTTCAGAAGCAACGTTTAGGGACAAGTAAAATGATCTCGTGGACAGCGTACGTGAACACGAACGTAAGAAAATGGTACCCGTGCACTTTGTCATCGATGCATTATTTCTAATAATGTTATACTAAACTCTTAGAAGTGGAGGGTGTAGTCAGTTTTTATTATTGATGCATCTACCATGCGTGTCCATTTTTATTTTTTTGATATTTAACGCATTGAAACCCCTCGAATCCTCCACGAAAATAAAATTTCGTTTCTAGACAATTGGAGACTAGCATAACCATAATTTGTCATCAAACTTAGTTTCAAAGTCTCGTTAAAATTCAAGAGTCATATTTAGATTTATTTTCTTTAACATTTAATCATAATTTGTCATAAAACTTATTATCAAAGTCTCGTTAAAATTCAAGAGTCATATTTAGATTTATTTTCTTTAACATTTAATCATAATTTGTCATAAAACTTATTATCAAAGTCTCGTTAAAATTCAAGAGTCATATTTAGATTTATTTTCTTTAACATTTAATCATAATTTGTCATAAAACTTATTTTCAAAGTCTCGTTAAAATTCAAGAGTCATATTTAGATTTATTTTCTTTAACATTTAATCATAATTTGTCATAAAACTTATTATCAAAGTCTCGTTAAAATTCAAGAGTCATATTTAGATTTATTTTCTTTAACATTTAATCATAATTTGTCATAAAACTTATTATCAAAGTCTCGTTAAAATTCAAGAGTCATATTTAGATTTATTTTCTTTAACATTTAATCTTGAGAATGAATCTTTTTTAGCTCCTTGGTGAAAAACAATGTCACATATGTGGGTGACGTGGCAGTCAATTTGTTAATGTCTCTGGTGCAGGAGAAAAAATAATAAAGATACACATGTCGCAAACAAATAAATATCTTAACACGTTGACTGCCAGTCTAGAATCCTAAAATTGTTTAAAATTGTTTAAAATCTCAAAATCTTTATTTCTGTTTGTATAATTGTAATAATTTGTATGAAGTTGTAATAAAGTTGTATAATTAAGGAAAAACAGAGTGGAAGATGTTACTGTGTCATCCCTGATCCAATTACCACCATTCGAATAATCAATTATGACTTCATCTGATTGTTTTTGTTACTTTAACACTTTGGCTGCCACGTGACCCATATATGGGTGACAGAACTTTCAACAGTGGAACTAAAACAATGAATTCTCAAGTTGAAATGTTAAAGAAAATCAATTTTAATAGGCTTCGTAAATTTTAATGAGGTTAGAAAAGTAACTGTTACGATAACTTTTGAGTTGTGTAGTTTACAATTGCCTAAAATCAGAGTTTTGGTCTGGTAAACAATTTTAGGATTTTAGACTGGCAGTCAACGTGTTGAGACATTTATTTGTTTGCAACATGTGTGTCTTTTTTATTTTTTTGATATCTAATGTCTCTGGTGCAGAGAAAATAAAATAATAAGACTCTCAAAATCTCCATTTTTGTTTACAAATTGTATAATTAAGGAAAAACAGAGCAAAAGATGTTACTGTCATCCCTAATTCAATTACTGCCTTTCGAGTTATCAATTATGATTTCGTCCCGTTGTTTTTATTATTTTAAGACATTTATTTGTTCGAAACATTTGTATCGTTTTTATTTTGTGGATATTTAATGTCTCTGTTGCAGGAGAAAAAATAATAAGACTCTCAAAATCTTTATTCTTCTTTACAAATTGTATAATTAACCTTTTGACTGTGGCGCGCCCTAGGAAGAGTCCATCAACATAGATGGCGCGATCGTCGCATGCCTGTCGCTGCGACTGGTGACCAAACCAGTTATAAAAACATAATAAATGCAAATAAATTAAAATATCCAATTCCATGTCGAATCAATTGGTAAAACAGTAAAAGGTGTTATAGTAACGAAATGCAGAGGCCGTAAATTTACACTTTTCACGATGGATAAGTGAGGGCGTATATTTACGTCTTTAGCAGTCAAAGAGTTAAGAAGAAACAGAGTGGAAGATGTTACTGTCATCCCTAATCCAATTACTACCATTCGAACAATCAATTACGACTTCATTTCATTGTTTTTATTATTTTAAGACATTTATTTGTTTGCAATATTTGTATTTTTTTTTATTTTGTTGATATTTAATGTCTCTGGTGCAGGAGAAAAAATAATAAGACTCTCAAAATCTTTATTCTTCTTTACAAATTGTATAATTAACCTTTTGACTGTGGCGCGCCCTAGGAAGAGTCCATCAACATAGATGGCGCGATCGTCGCATGCCTGTCGTTGCGACTGGTGACCAAACCAGTTATACAAACATAATAAATGCAAATAAATTAAAATATCCAATTTTTATCCAATTCCATGTCGAATAAATTGGTAAAACAGTAAAAATAATGCAGATGGCGTAAATTTACGCTTTTCGTACATAGTGATGGACACGTGAGGGCGTATATTTACGTCTTTCGTATATATTGATAGACTTGTGAATGCCTTTAGCAGTCAAAGGGTTAAGAAAACACCGAGTGGAAGATGTTATTGATATTTATTGATATTTAATGTCTCTGGTGCAGAGAAAAAAGGGTAACACGACTCTCAAAATCTCCATTTTTGGTTACAAATTGTATTATTAAGAAGAAACGGAGTGGAAGATGTTACTGTCATCCCTAATCCAATTACTGTCATTCGAACAATCAATTAAGACTTCGTCCACATTGTTTCTATTACTTTAAAACAATTGTTTCTATTACTTTATCTTTTTCATTTGTTGATATTTAATATCTCTGTTCCAATATTGTAGCTCACATTTCCATTTATAAATTAAGAAAAAACAGAGTGAGAGACACTATTATAACCCCTAATTCAATCACTGACACCTGTCGTCTGATAAAATACTGTCAGAATAAAATCCCCCTTCGAATTCCAGTATCAACAATATTTGGCGATACTTTCTGCTCACGAAGAATCACAAATAAAAGCAGAGTTGTAAATTATAAATTACATAATAAATATTTACCGCGAGGGGGTTGTTTTGGAGCCACCAGAGTGTACGTCGAATACGTTTATCTCGCGAAGGAATAAAAAAGAAAGATTCGCCAATTTCGTTTCTCACCTGGAGGTTGTACATGGCGGCGATTTCTTCGAATTTCGGATAATCCGCGCTCAATTTCGGCAGACGGGCGTGAACGGAGGCTCTGATGGTCGTTCCCAGGTTGGTCGGGCAGAAGGTGAGGTAGCCGAGCCTTTGGTGCCGCGAGAATTCCAGTTTCTTCCCGACTTCGGTAACCGCTTTAACAAGTCTCGCGTACACGGACGACAGGTCCCCGCCCTTCTCCATCGATATCAGACGCATGTGATCCTCCTCGTTGCACCAGACGAGAAAAGTTTTCGCCTCGTTAAAATATATTCCTCTGCCTGGAAAATCGATACAGTGACGGGGGAAGAGAGAAAAGGGACGGCAGTGCGCGGGAAGTTATTTCTTTTCGTTAAACTTTCAGAAAACGGGACGCAACCCGCCGCTCTGGAACGCGAACGTTCGTTACATATTCAATATGTCGTCGCGTTCAGCGTTTCGAACCGATTCTTGCCCCACCCCTCCCAGACGTCAGAAAATCAGAATTTACTTAATACGCGGCCATGTTTTCCTCGTCGAACTTACATTCCATTCGTGCCCAAAGAAAAATTATTTGTTTGCAAGCATTCGATGAACTATTACTTGGAATTAATAATCGAATTAATGAATATACTGGGAACCTTGGGTTTCGTAAAAGACAACAATACCTTTCTCCTACTTTCTATTCCTAAATCAAACCTCTATTTATCTTTGATTCTAAAATCTCCCTCTAAATATACAGGGGTGTTCAGGCACCCTTGGAAGAAATTTTAATGGGAGATTCTGGGGACCAAAATAAGACGAAAATCAAGAATATCAATTTCTTGACTGAGGCTTCGTTAAAAAGTTATTAACTTTTAAAGTTCTGCATGTAGAACCCATGCGCGGGATAATAGTTCTCACCGCAGACGAGGTACACGAGTACACCACACACCCAATGTATTTTTCCATTGTTTGAATTTTCAATCGTTAAAATACTACAATCCGTCCAGATGTTATGATTTTTTAAACATACGCATGAAATTTCGGGGAAACATTCCTGGCCTCACAGAATATTCTCGGTAAAGAATTTTTTTATCGAAAGTGCGTAGGATTTCGGAGGTATGTGTATTCACCAAAAATGATTGTAATTGATCGCTGCAACTAAAAATAATTTTTTCAGAATGATATGAATTTTTTTAATTTCGCCGAAAAATTTCAGTATATACTTGAATTTTTTTCTTGAAAGTGCGTAGGAATTCGAGGGTATGTGTAATGTCGAAAAATGATTGTAATTGATCCCCTCAACCAAAAATAATTTTTTCAGAATGATATGAATTTTTTTAATTTCGCCGAAAAATTTCAGTATATTCATGAATTTTTTTCTTGAAAGTGCGTAGGAATTCGAGGGTATGTGTAATGTCGAAAAATGATTGTAATTGATCCCCTCAACCAAAAATAATTTTTTCAGAATGATATTAATTTTTTTAATTTCGCCAAATAATTTAAGCACCTACCCTTCTTAAAAATTTGTTTCTGATTTTTAATTATTTTGTTTGACGCTCTACAGAAAAGTTGTCTAATACTCTTTTGTAGGTATCCATGAGCTCTACTTGCAGACTAAATTTCAATGCGATACGCCTACTATTATAGGAGTTATGGTCGTTTGAAAATTGGACCATTTTTATGGGGTTTTTCTCGCTTATAGGGTTAAGGAACAACCCTGTATAAGTGTATGTTACGTTGTTACGGACTTTTTACTCGTTTCGATAAAAAAATCTTGCCAAACTCCGATGCATACGACGGTTCGCGTTAGAGAAAACTTCAAGGTCTCCGTAGTGTTTCTTCATTTCCGGTAAACATGCTCGCGAGTGTCTCGCTGCATCCGTACGTACGTTACAGCCAGAATGGAGCATTAATAATTCAATTTCGCGTTGCTCGAGGCGAACGGAAACGCAGTCGGTGTACCGCCTTTCGATTACGTTTGTATCGGTATGGGATTTACTTATGCAATTTGTTACATAACGTGTATATCAAGAAACCAAAGAGGGGGGAATAACTGTATCGTCGTACGCCTTTGCCACTTGCAATGGCTGAAAAGGAAAATTGAATCCTACGATCTGTGGCGTCGCCTCCCGTGCTCGCCGCCAGAGGGCTACGCTCTAGTCTCTCTCACAAGCGCTCGATCGACCCCTCGATTGCTATATATACATTCCTCGAACGTTTACTGATTATTCTCGTAAACATTTTCTACAGTTTAGTTCTAAATCTATTTCAAGTTAAATTGATACTAGTTCCTGCAGACTGAATTTGAATATACATAAAGGTTATGAATATGTATTGACTGAAACAATTAGCGGACGTTTCCAGGCAGTTCGAACCAATGAACCCAGATATGTAATAAGAATGACAGAGATACGATGGATTTGATATATTAATATTTAACGTCGAAATCAATTAATAATTGAAATCACCGCAACGAACGGGTCTTCTAATTGCATCAAACAGTATGTATAATATAATATGCATACACCAGCTATTTTTGAAATCAGTGGCCAAACAATATAACAAATATATACCAACAAACAAAATTTCATATAAACTTATATTAAAAAACAGATATTTCAATGCCATTTATTGATCGTGTCTTTCGTTAAAAAAGAATCATCAAGATATTAAATTTTTTTGTCAAATGTTATTTAAATATCGTGAGTTAATTTACAATTAAAATGTAATGAATTTATGTTACAAAGGAGCAAATAATTGTTTCTAATAGTGCATTATTTAGCGAGTAATTATCTTATTTTTCTACAAAAATTTTCTCTTCAAATTGCAGATTTGAAAAATATATTTTTTATAAAATACGATGTGGATAACACAGGTTAATTATATATTTAAAAAATGTAGAAACAATTTATCTAACAATAAAAAAATTACGTTATTCTACAACGACGTTAAAATTATTGTTACATTTAAAGACACGGGATTTTTTTATTTCGAGTTGTTGCCGAGGTTACATATCTTTTAAAATCCTCAAGGAATAAAATTATCCTCCGATAACGAAAGCAAAGTAACAGTGGAATCGTTTAAAGAAAACGTCAGCTTCAGAAGTTCTTCGTATCGTTGCGCAAAGAATAAGCAGAAAAGTCGGAAGATTTAAATAGAGAAGATTCAAAGAACGGGGAATACAAAGTTAGTAACCATTGGAAAAAGAATAGAATATTGAACAAAAATGTTCCTCGCTTTTCAATATCGAGAAATATCTAAGGAGAAAAAAGAATCTTAGAAAATGTACAAACAAGGTAAAGTTTCAATTATTCGCATCAACGAAGAGACAAGTTGATTCGATAATAGCATTTTCGATCATTTGAATTGTCAAAACATTCTATTATACGGGGTGTTTTACATTTTTCTATGTACACTTCAGCAGTGTGTTTGTGGCGTTGTCTTTCATGCTCGCCGCCAGAGGGCTAGCGCTCTCACAAGCGCTCGACAGCAGCGCCACATGTTCCATAAGCAACAATAAGATTAAAGTGTTATATATATATCAAAAAATTCATAAATGCTTTGTTAAGAATTACTATGTTTTTTTATTCACTAAACAAACAAATTTACTAAAGTTTTGTTCAAAGAGAGCAACTGCTAGGGCACGAAAAAATATTTTTAACGTAGAATTATGTGGATAATTTAAACATTTCTTTATCAGAGTTTAGTTTCTATCATTTATCTTGGGTACTGAAATATTCTTCCTTCGATGATAACTTTTTATAGTCACAAAATTTTTAACTATTGTTCAAGTTTATGTCCAGTAAATTGCAAAGAAACTCACGATATAGAATGCTCGCAAAAGACTAATTTTATAAATTTCTTCTCTGATTTTAACGTCCTGAATCTCAACCGAGTTTCACAGTTTATATATTTGTTATAATTTCTTAACAAAGCATTCATGGATTTTTTGTTATATAACATTTTAGTCTTAGTTTTAGTCCTGCTTCTAATTGGCGATGATCACATTAAATAGCCTGTTTGAGTGATATATTTATTACAACTATTTTTCGTGTAAATTAGTGTACGTCTTTGAATTTTCAAATTACCAAGCTTAAGTTTCATATTCTCTTAAGTTCACGCTCGTGAACTCAAACAAAGGTCGCAGAAACATTAATTCATGGTTAGCCCAAATTCCAGACGTCAACAGTTTATATTTAAACACAGACAGTTCCGTTTAGATGTGCATATCCCGTAAACGACCTTTCCAAGAATCTTCATTGTTCAATATTTAAGTTAATTACTCCATTTAAACGTTCAACTTTTTAACGAAACCCTACCATCCAAATATTAAGTTCTGTTCTTTTCTGTGAACATTAAATTGAAATAAATACGCCAAGGAGTTAAATTGTCATAATTTAGTTGAAAATGAATTAAAGTGGATTGCTCTCGAAAATAAAATTAAAAAAACTATTCGAGACAGACAACTTTCCCTTCGTTGTTGGTACATTATAGCAACAAAATAAACTAATTTTAAATTAGAAATTAAATAAGAGACCTCGTGCACTCAAATCTGTATTTTCTGAGAAAAAGGAGTCGCCATTTTTGAACAATTAACACAAAGTCTAACAGCTACCATTTTTACCTTTATAACAAAAGTTTGAGTTTCTGGAACTATTGAATCTGTCAAATATATTTTTAAATACTTTGTCTCCATTTGTAAATTTCTGGCAAAAATGTGAGTTTCTGAAACTATTGAATTTTTAAATACTTTGTCTTTGCTATAATAAAGTATCTGAGACGTTTGAAGAAGAAGAGGGAACCAAAGTTATTTCAAGTTAAAAGTTCAAATTAAAATCGTGTTAATGATTTAAAAAAGTGCAATTAAATATACATTAGTACACCTTAGGTAACGTTTGAGGACTCTGCAAAAGATGATAATGTCACAGGTTTATGCGGAACGCCAAAGCTCATTTAGCAGCTCACAAAAGCAGAAATCACTAAAGAATTATCTCATACCGTCTCTTCACAGAATGTTTTCTTTATTAAAAAACTGTTGAGGATTTAATCGATTGGTGACGGTTCTAAGTTGAAGAAAAAGCTCCTTTGTTAAGCGAAAGAAAATATATGAATGCTTCGGTTCGATGTGTACGTTTCGTTAATACGTGGGGAACCCATTTATCTAATTGTTTCACTTTCCTAATGGATTCTAGATGCTGAGAAACTGTTGAAAAATGCACGCCCGGTTTCCCTTGGAATGTCTCATACAATTTCTCGTGTTCCACTCTCAGACGAAGCTTTAATTCATCGTAATATACGACCACTTTCAATGTAACCCTACAAATGTGCCTAAGCCTCTAATAACCACATATGTTCAAACAATAAATCCTAAAACTTCCATTATATAACAGAAATTATTTTTAAATGATTTTCTTTTTAATCTCCAAATTAATCCACGTCCTGGTAAAATTGGGTTGGTCGAGATATTAAAATAATTATTTCTCCTGCTCCAAAACGGTCAAAAAATATAATAAATCTTTTGAAGGTATCAAATCAAAATTGGTCAAAAAATAAAGGTACTAAATCGTAATTTTTAAAAATATTTTATATACAAAAGAATCGTTAAATGAATATTTTGAGCAGTCTGATGTAACAGCAATGGCGGATGGCACAATGTACATATCCCAGTTCCATTACCCGAATAAATTATTCTCTTTAATAATAATAAATAAATGGTACAGCTCCGGTGGAAGGCTCATTCGTCTAACATCTCTAAATCAACGTTCCGTTGTCCGTCCATTTGCTTTCTCCAACTACTACGTGAATGTTAGTATTATAATACAATCTAATACATTAACGTATCCCCGCTGTAATATTTCCAAGTTTAAATTTAAACAAGGAAATTGCTCGAATTGTACACCGGCCCGTTAGTACGTTTTGATACATTTTTGACGAGATTAAACCAATTTCATTAACAAAACAAATGATGACGTAAAAACAATAAACCGCGCGAGTTAATTTAACGCACAACTGGCGACATTTCCTGACGATCTTCGTTTATAAAATCACACGCGGAACACGTCAGTCGGTGAAATTCACCGCTTCGTGTTCAGCAACCTAATATCAAAATTTTGAATATTACATAATTACATGTCGACTGATTTCGGTGAAATGTGAATTTACGTCATAAATTTGTTGGCCATACAGTGTCTTAATGGCGTCTATTAGTCGTTATCATTGAAAAATATAATTTTATAATAATTTAATAGTGGATCCCAAAAATGTAATAAATGGTCTTGAAAATTTTTTTCGAAGAAGAAATATATTTTATCGTTCTCGTTTGCAAATATTCTATAATTCTTAACGAAGTAATTATAGTAATTTTATCAGCGTCTTCTACAGTTTTAATAATAGTAATTTTTTCAGTGTCTTCTACAGTTTTAATAATAGTAATTTTTTCAGTGTCTTCTACAGTTTGCTAAGAATGAAATAAAAACCAAAACTAATTTCTCCAGCAAAATAAAGCTGTTCAAATTGCACATTTTGAAGGCGAAAAATGAATACTTGATTGATTTAGTTTCCAAAAAAAATAAAAACAGATGCATAGAGTTGTTGAGAATATTTCGAAAGTGTCTGAAAATAAAAAAATATAGCACCGCGGTGTTTTTTATTGTTGAAAAAGCCTTCGACGAGGCGCTGCATGAAGGTTTGTCGGGCAAACTAGCAAGAAACTTCCCTTCGAGCCGTTATTTGCTTAAGTCCTGCGTTTACTGATGGAACTTTTGCAGTAAAAATTCCACACGTAATCTCTGACACTTTTGTAATAAAAGCTGAAGCTACAAAAATACCCAATAATTGAATTTTAAATGCTAAATTTTCTGTAACAAAAACTGTGGACTAGTTATAATTCGAACGCGTGAAGAAAACACTAGAAAACGCGTGTTATTGAGTCCCACCGCTAGGCGGCGCCCTCATCGTCTCAGCTTATAATGATAATACTTTAATGTTATTAATATTGATTATTACCAACACATTGTTCCTACCATATGTTTATACTAAATAAACTATCTCTTTTTAATCCTGGTGTGCTTGTTTTTACTCACTGCACCAATAAAAACAAACATTTTCTGACACTGTATAGTATGCTCGTTCAACAGAGATTGTTTTATAGTTTTTATGAGAGCAGAAGAAATTCTGATAATTAAAATGATTATAAGTGGTATAAAACAATTTGTCTAAATTAGGGGAGCGTGCAACCCCTCGCGGAGGATCTTAGCGAGAATTCTGTTGAAACGTTTAATGGAATGAAAAGTTCGATTGAAATCAATCTGGCTAAGTAAAGAAAGATTAACGAGACAAAGCAACAACGAACGAAACGAAGTCTGTGCCTTCGTAATTCGATTATCTGAAAACGGTGAAAAATAATTTCGCCTAAGAGTACCGATCGTACGTAAATATTAGGTTGATTTAACCTTCATTTTAAATCAATTATCAAATTTTATTAAAAATAATTCACTCGTCCTGGAGCTTTAAATTCCAGATCATCTCCAAATTTATTTTCTCAAGATATACCAGTTTAAATTTGGCAGTGACTTATTAGGAGCTGTCATATACGTCATTCGATGGAGGAAACTAATTTTGAACGTGCTATTTAGAAATGGTATGATATTTCCAAATGAATTATCATTCGAAAAGTTCGAAGAAGTGGATTTTTGATATCTGAAAGACGTGTTTCGAAATGGAAAAATATATGGAAGCCACCTAGTGGTTGTTTCGACTAATCAAAATAATTTTGAGCCCCGTGCAGTTCGGTTTCCACTTTTATTTGACAAATACGAAAAACCTTTCGCAGCAACCTAATAACAAGCAACGCCAGCCAGTAACGAAAGCCAACTGTTATTAGAGCAGATCAAAGAAACAAAATGGATAGTTTCCCGTGGATAGCAATCGGAACCAGAGAACAAAATGTTCGATTACGATATATCTGTTTGACACGGTACGGAAAAACCAGCACGTAACTATTGTTCCTACAAAGTTTTTGGGGGATTTGCAAAAGAATTCGAAATACCTCTATTGAAGCCTTAAACAATAAATATAGGTTAAACTTAAACTCTGAGAGTAATTCTGTAACTATTATACTTGAACAACAAAGATATAGTTAAAGAAAAAGACGTATTAAAAATGTTCCATGAGTCTTAAATTTTATCCTTATTAGTAACTCTTTTTTGAAAAGTTTTACTTTAATTATGTCTTTGTTATGTATTGAATGTATCTTTGAATGTATCAAAGAAACGAATCAGAAGGTGCTAATAAATAATATAAATTAAAATCTTGATGAAAGCTTGAAGCACCAAGAAGCGATAGAAGCCACAACTACAACTGATGGCTAATATGGAGAAAATAACAATGGAGTACACCCACGCACCGAAAGCGTGTATTAACATCGTAAACAAAGTCTGGGTAAGAGATTAAAATACTATATTTCGGGACGAGGGACAAGGACAATGAGTTTAGGTTGCTATCGAAAATTCTCTTTGAATCGCTTTCTCTTGGATATGTGTCTTAAGCCGTTTAATATACTTAACCCTTTCGAGCAGTTTCAGCAAAGAGATTTCCCAAGGCCATCGTGATGAAAATCGCTAATGCAAATTCACTTAATCACGTGACCCTTGGCTGGGGGATTTCTGGCATATTACGAAACCACAAGCCAGTCATTGGTCGCGACATTTTCGAGTTTGCATTTCGGTTGGGGTTTGAAGGAACCGTACGCTTTTAGCGCAAGTAAGAAATCCGATCATTCTGAAAATGCTAAACGCGTACACTGTAAACGTGAATTCTTTTTCCATTAATACTATAATAGTGTATAAGTAGACTACAATTCACTATACGTGGAAAGAAACTTTCTTATGAATTCTTCCTATTTATTTTTACCAAATGTTGTTTAACTACAACTATGGTTACTTTAAAACGTGAAAAATTTGAAACAAAATGACTTTATTAACACGTGTTCTTTCATGACGTTTCTCCCATAAAATGGCGTTCCGTGAGAGTGATCGGCTATCGTCGCGCCATTTTGATCAAGATTTAGTTACCGATTTGTCCGCTAGGCTACTACATCAAGGAACCTTAACACTAGTGTTAACCTTTCTTTATTTACAAAGTAGTTTTGTTGTGTTTTTTATTTAATATACAATCTTTACAACGTAACACTACTGTTCATAAGTATTATTTTTATTTTGTACCAATTTAAAAAATAACTCAATTCATTAGGAAACAATTTTCTTTTCTTTTCATTTATAGTGAATCAACATTGTACGAATACGAGTTGGAAGTGTATATTTCTAGCTTTGAAAATGTCCCTTGAACAACTAAATTTTGTAAATTTTATTATTCTCTATATCAGACGTCCAGAACTTCCAAATTTGAAAGTAACTTTAGAAGTAAAAGTGTTATTAGAAACGTACATTATAATAACGACATGGAACTATTTATTTCTGTTTTTCAGGAACATAATTTAAAGATGAATGAATTACTTGATCATTAGCAACGAAAGTAAACTAATTTTTACACTTGGTTGATCTCAAATATTAATCCAACAATGAGAAAGTAATTTAATAAATTAGCTACAGGTCTCAAAATTTATTAAATTATATCCCACTAATAAAAACTATTACAGAAAATGTAAAACACTATAGTTAGTAAAAATACCATTGAAAATCACTTTTTATGATCAAAGTATTGAGTTTGTTCGATAAATGATTTGGAATTTTTGTTGATTTATAGAGATAATTGCATTGTTCTTTAATTTTGAGAACAAAATGGCCACTTTTCTCGTTGACTTCGAAATGCAGTGGCGCAAAAATCGCTGTTAGAATCGCAGCGTTCGTCAACTCGCCATTTCATTAACCTGTCCTCCGCCGAATGTGCCTTAATCCTATAAACTTTCGGCTTAATCTTCGTTTAAACTTGAACCCCCAATTTCGACCGTTTAGCTTACCGGGGATTAATGTTTTCAAACGAGCTGAAGGAACTTCAAGCATTGTAATTGAATGTTTTACGCGAACTCTCGTCGAATAAAACAAGTTTCACCTGTTAGCTGTTGTACGACCAGTGCACGACTACGTATGACGAAAAACCTAATTGACATTTGACATTTAAATCGAAATTGTACCGTAAACAAGGTCACATTTTAGAATATTTTCAGACAAGAACGAAACAAATAAAATCAAAAAGATTACGCTTGACGAATATTCCGAGAATATTTTTGCATATTTCAGGCATTGTTTAAACTCCTTTTTGGAACTTGAAAGTAAAAAAAATGAAGTCTGAAATTCGAGACATTTTATATCTTGACAAAATTTCAATTTTCCATAAATTTTTTAAATCTTTAGATTTTTATAAGGTATATTCATTATTTTAAGATCTTCCAAGCTGCTCGTGAACTTTTTTACAATATTGACAATCTGTCTCACCGATTTGAAACGATTTAAAAATGGCAGGAGGTTTTTTAAAAAATATTCATATATATAACATCTTAGCTGCTAATCAGACCTTAAATAAAAGGTCATCGATTTTGTCGAGAAAAATCATGCGTTAAGGAATTAAGCAAAATGTCCGCCATTGCAAACCCGTCCATTCGTCTCCGTGAAATCCCTAACAAATACTTTTCCCTTATCCCTTACGAACGCGTCGGTTCTGCTGAAAAGAGTGGCAAATAATCCCGTTAAAGTTTCACGGATTTCCTGTTAATAATACATGGTTCGTAAAAGCAGGAGCAAAGAGGTCGAAGAAGATAACTACAGTCGGTTTAAAGTAATTTCAAGTTTAAAGCTGACTTTTAAGTACAGATCAAGGTACCCGTACGAACAGTTTATAGTTATTTCGGTGTCACGGTTGACTATAATCCGCAGTTTATGAAACGCACACCGCGCGGGAACGTTGCGATTGAAATCACTTTCAATTCGCCCCGGGAAAGTCCGTCGAATGATAAATTTCGAATAGTTTTAACGCCGTCGCCGGGCGATCGAACGAAGTTCCCGGGAAAGTCAGCGACGAAAGAGAGGTTGATCATTACTCACCAGCTGGCCAGAACCTATTGGAGTTGGCCGCCTCCAGGAATCGATCGCCCTCTTTGAACAGAAAATGATCGTCTATGAGCTGCTGTTGTGTCTCTTTATCCATCGCCGCTAGCGTGTAATAACTTCCTTTCAGCTCGCCTTCTAACGAATTTAAAGCCTCTCGCACCTAGAAGTACGAATTCAACGGCGTAAACAGATTAGAGACGCCATTTCAGCAGTTTGTCGACGATTTATACACTTCTGTTCGTTGTCACCGGGATAAAACGCGATTTAAAGAAGCAATTATCTTTCCTAACGAAACGGGGACCTCCTGAACTGACAGAAATCAATCAGACACCTACGAACACGCGAATAATTACACTTTCGTCATAATTTGCATTGTTTCTTATGCATTGGACTGTTGGAAATGTGGCGGTCCTTTTTACACAATTCAAATTTCCCGCTCTTAATGTACGTGAAATGATTTACTTCTATTTCTAACAATGCTAGACCTTTTAGTTGATTAATTATTGCCAATGAAGTTAGTACAAGACCAAATATACGAATATTCGAAACACATTTCTAATAAAACCGTATACATGTGGCGTCACTTCCCATACTCGCCACCAGAGGCGTCGCGCTCTCACAAGCGCTCGATCGACCCCTCCATTGCTATATGTATATATAGATATACATTCTTCGACATACTATTTAACATTTTACCGATGAAGGTGGGTCAATTTTGACCCATATTCTATCCTCATAATCATACAATTCATAATTGTTTGTAGTATCGATGATTTACCAAAGTATGAAGTTGTATAAAAATACAATAAATTTGTATGATTCACCAGAGTATGAAGTTGGATAAAAATACAATAAATTTGGATGATTTACCAGAGTATGAAGTTGGATAAAAATACAATAAATTTGAATGATTCACTAGAGTATGAAATTGGATAAAAATACAATAAATTTGGATGATTAACCAGAGTATGAAGTTGGATAAAAATACAATAAATTTGGATGATTTACCAGAGTATGAAGTTGGATAAAAATACAATAAATTTGTATGATTCACCAGAGTATGAAGTTGGATAAAAATACAATAAATTTGGATGATTTACCAGAGTATGAAGTTGGATAAAAATACAATAAATTTGAATGATTCACTAGAGTATGAAATTGGATAAAAATACAATAAATTTGGATGATTAACCAGAGTATGAAGTTGGATAAAAATACAATAAATTTGGATGATTTACCAGAGTATGAAGTTGGATAAAAATACAATAAATTTGTATGATTCACCAGAGTATGAAGTTGGATAAAAATACAATAAATTTGGATGATTTACCAAAGTATGAAGTTGTATAAAAATACAATAAATTTGGATGATTTACCAAAGTATGAAGTTGTATAAAAATACAATAAATTTGGATGATTTACCAGAGTATGAAATTGGATAAAAATACAATAAATTTGGATGATTTACCAGAGTATGAAGTTGGATAAAAATACAATAAATTTGAATGATTCACTAGAGTATGAAATTGGATAAAAATACAATAAATTTGGATGATTAACCAGAGTATGAAGTTGGATAAAAATACAATAAATGTGGATGATTTACCAAACTATGAAGTTGGATAAAAATACAATAAATTTGGATGATTTACCAGAGTATGAAGTTGGATAAAAATACAATAAATTTGGATGATTCACCAGAGTATGAAGTTGGATAAAAATACAATAAATTTGGATGATTTACCAGAGTATGAAGTTGGATAAAAATACCATAAATGTGGATGATTTACCAAACTATGAAGTTGGATAAAAATACAATAAATGTGGATGATTTACCAAACTATGAAATTGGATAAAAATACAATAAATTTGGATGATTTACCAGAGTATGAAGTTGGATAAAAATACAATAAATTTGGATGATTCACCAGAGTATGAAGTTGGATAAAAATACAATAAATTTGGATGAATTTGAAAGTGGCCCAATTTTTATCTGTATTTCGTCTTCATCGTCAAACAATTCATAAATTATTTATATTATTTATACTATTTGCCACAGTATTACATAGAAATTCAGTGAAAATGAATTTCGAAGAATCTAAACCTTTTCCTTTTATATTTAATAATGTAAAATGTGAACCAATAAAAGTTGTGTGTTTTCTCTTCCTTTAACGGAAATAACTTCCCGGCACCACAGGCTTCATTCAATTTACAATCGATCGTTCAATGTCCACCAATTTTCTCCCCCGCAGTAATTTTTCTCTCAATTTCTTCATTAATTTGTTTTATTAGTTTCGCTGTCGACGCTTCCCGTTCGTTCCATTATCGAAGAAATTAAATAAACAAAATGTTAACAAGATTCTTCGACCACTTTTCCTCGACGTTTATCCATCAAATCGACATTCTAATCGAATGAACCAACCATTGCAAATATCAGTGTACGAAATATGATTCTCAGAAAGCATCTCTTTTGGCAGCGGACGATATAACGTGAGAATTCAGTCTTTCACGTTTCGTGCTCATCTACAAATTCCCACCCTTTTTCCCCCACACCTTTTCCACATCTTTTACAATTCTGAAAAGCGCCAAAACTGAAAGGTCATCGTCTAAAGCTTGTAAGTAGAATGCCAATAGGACGTTCAAAAAGCTCTTTCAACGTTGCAACTTCTAAACGAGACCTCGCAACGACGAACTCCGCTGCACAAATATGCATTCAAAACAAATATAATTGGGTCCTCAACGTTGCCATCCAACGTTCTCAAACTTTTTAAACTGTTCGATCAGGTATTACCAGCGTTGCTAATTATATTTAGAAAATGGCGAAAAAAGTGCAGAAGAGTGAAAAATGTTCGTTTGTTGAAAGTGTTTTGTCCTCGAAAATATTAGTAAAATGCAGACATAGTCAAATAAATGAGAGAAATACTGAGTAAGCAAAAAATAATGTTTACTTTTGTATTTTACTTTTAAACGATTTTCTGGAATTTTTGTTAATGGAAAAACATAAAATAAATTATTAAAATTGAATTGAAATAGAAGAAAAAAGTAATTCTGAAGCTGAAATTGTTCATTCAAACAAGTTCAAACAAGTTCAAATGATTTCATTCAAGCTATGAACATAAGGTATAAAATTGATTTACTGATTATTTTTTTTTGTCAATCATTATTTGTATTCATAACTAATTTTTAGTTTTCATTGCTTCGATTTGCTGACTCAACGTATATCTAGCATTCTTTCATTCAATTATAATTATAATAACTATTATTGACCCTTTAACTATGAACAGTCTGGATCAATTGTCAGTGCTCGAGTGAGAGGGTGGACTGGTGATATTTTAGGTATAAATTTCTATCATTAATAATCCTGTGGGATCTCAGACAGCATAATAAATAAACCCCAGAACAGAGGGATTGATGAAACACGGTGTTGAGTTTGGACCAAAAGGAAGGCCCCCCCCCCAGCCAGAAAAGATCGAGCGATCTTTTTTACGACAACCGTACAAGCGTTAAAATCGAATTCTATCCCGGTGGCATCGAATGCCCCCCGTTCATATTACAATCGGCTTTTCAATCTTTATATACCTTTCTCTCCAGTTCTATATAGTGAGCCTTAGTCATGGTGGGATTTAACGGATATCCTTCGACCGACCTGGCGCAACGGATCCTCGTCGAGATCACGTACTTCCCGTCGGGATCAACATCGCCGAGCTCCTCGGGCGTTCCCCAGTCTAGATCAGGATGAACGTCGTCGGACGCGAAGTTAACGTGATACTCCTCGATCACGGGATTAAACAAATCGCCGAAAACGTCGTAGGCCTGTTGATCCGGGGCGTAAATGCCAACGTGGGAGTCCGGGTTCTTCAAACCGGACTGAATCACGTCCATCAGGGTGGATCCGTTGCTGGTCACGCGTGCCTTCAGGTTATCGAAAATCGCCTGGCTCAAGTGTTTCTTCAACAAAGACCCGCTATCGATCTTCGCGTACTCCGAGTAGGCATCCTCGAGGGCCTTCACTCTCTCGTCGTCTAGAGCCATGAAGCCGGGTATCGTCCGCGCCTTCTGCTTCTTTTCACAAGCGCACAGACGCTTGTCGCACATTTTGCTTACCACTCTTCTTTACTGGCGTCTGGCTACAACCCCAGCTACTGGAAAAGCACAAAATAACGATCCTCCGTGAGGAAGTAATTTTCACGCATGGTTGCTTTGCACGAGCATAAAAAATTGGAAATTTATAAGTGCAGCAATACACGGAACTGTAATTTGTCACCTTCTATTCTCGGAGGTGGGCTAAATGATATTAATGAAAGACATTTTTTCTCATCTCCATTTGATGTTTGGGGGCTCAAGAATTGCTTTAAAATATTAAATTAAAATTTGCAAAAATGAAAAAGTTACAGATGTGGTACAAAGGGAAGTCGTAACTCCTGCGCTCGCCACCAGAGGGCCACACTCTTGTCTCTCTCGCAAGTACTCGACCGACCATCCAATGTTCTAGCGTCTAAGGCAGGATCTGCTAGAATCGCCTTACTAATGAGTCCCCTAGTATAAGTTCAGACTTAAAAACCCAGAAATCATTTTCATGCACGGTTGCATTGCAAGAGCATAGAAAATTGGAAATTTATAAATGCAGCAATAAACAGAACTATAATTTGTCACCTTCTATTTTCTGAGGTGAAAATTTAAGAAGAAATAAAGTGACATTTTTTTCTCATCTCCATTTGATGTTTGGGGTTTCAAGAATTGCTTTAGAATATTAAATTAAAATTTGTAAAAATGAGAAAGTTACAGAAGTTGTGGTACAAAGGGAAGTCGTGACTCCTGCGCTCGCCACCAGAGGGTCACACTCTTGTCTCTCTCGCAAGTGCTCGATCGACCATCCAATATTCTAGCATCTAAGGCAGGGCCTGCTAGAATTGCTTTACTAATGAGTAGACTTGCGAATCTTTATGCAAATTCATATTTTTATTAATAGAATTAATAAAATGGGAGCTTTGTAGATGATTGTCTCAACCCTTAAATATAATAATTCGTATCTTACTTTAAGTATTTCTTATATTTTTGAATATTAAGTGCATTCTGTAGTTTCTTGAGAATTAAAATTCCCCATAAATGCATAAACATCCGCAGTCTACTAATGAGTCACCTAGTATAAGCCCAGACTTAAAAACCTGGGAATCATTTTCACGCATGGTTGCATTGCATAAACATAGAAAATTGGAAATTTATAAGTGCAGCAATAAACCTAACTGTAATTTGTCACCTTCTATTCTCTGAGGTGGGCTAAATGGCCCAGGAATCCGGAAATTTAAGAAATAAAGTGACATTTTTTCTGATCTTCATTTGATGTTTGGGGTTTCAAGAATTGCTTTAAAATATTGAATTAAAATTTGCAAAAATGAAAAAGTTACAGAGGTTGTGGTACAAAGGGAAGTCGTAACTCCTGCGCTCGCCACCAGAGGGCTACACTCCTGTCTCTCTCGCAAGTGCTCGATCGACCATCGAATATTCTAGCATCTAAGGCAAAGCCTGCTAGAATTGCCTTACTAATGAGTCTTCTAGTATAAGCCCAGACTTAGAAACCCGGAAATCATTTTCATTTAAATTGGAAATTTATAAATACAGCTTCGATGGAGACTATAGGAAATAAAATAAAGAAAAGAAGCAATGAAATAAAATATGGAACACCTCTGGATGAAATTGAAATTCTGGACGTAATTTAAAAATAATCTTTGCAAATAATAATAATTGATAACTCGTGAATAATGGATTTTCATTGTTGTTCGGTTCTTTGTTTAGTCAACTGAGATTCTGAGATTACAAATAAATTTTATTTTTATTTTGTAACCAAATAGGGAAAGAAAAATGGAGATGCATCGTTTCGTGTGTGAAATGTGAAGTTGCACTTTTATTAAATAAACAAACTTATTACCGCAAGTAAATTTTAAGTCTTGGATAAAATTTGCATTTATCTAAGATGATTTTTGTGATTTTTGTAACAAACATTTCCTCGATATAATACTTAGAGTTTCCAATTTTTCCAAACATTTTATATTGTTGTGACTGTATATTCTAAGAATTATAATCTTTTGGCAATTTGGTACGACGACGTTCCCATTTGCGAAATTTCCCTCAAAACCGCTCGTTTAACTTTAGCAGATAACTTCGATGGCTTAACGGATCGTTTATTCTGTCCATAATTTTCAATTCCTTTCCATGGAAACTTCCTCTCGACATTTTGAGACCTCCTCAAAGAGTCCATAATTTGTCTTTGAGCATTTCCATCGCGTCTTAAATTCGGAATTCGTGTTTCCCTCGATTCGAGAGAGTTTCTATTAATGTTAATAGCCCTTGTGACGAAAAAAACGATAATTAAAAAATTATTACACAGAATATTGTAAACTCATTCTACAGTCAGTCGAGAAAATTTACTTAACTTCATGTTATTCTAATAAAAAACGCAAAAAAATACATTTTTACGGCACTATATTCGATAATATAAAATTTATTATTATTCGATAATATAAAATTTATTATTATTCGATGATATAAAATTTATTATTATCGAATAAATTATTTATGCAAATTAAGAAATATTCTTATGTTAGTAGATTCGATAACAGAAAATTTGTTGCATAAATCCTTCGGAATAATTTTCGAATAAGGACTGCGAATGAAAGGAAGTTATTCGAATAAATCTACGAGTAAGAGTGCCATGTATCAACGTCGTAGACAGCAGTATCGATATATCGACATCGACACTCGATACGAACATACGCGTGGCGAATGTGCTTTTGTAAATACATAATTGATCGATCACTGGATGGTTTTTTTACGAAAAGAAAAGTTATGGAAGACCATCGATTCTATAAAAAACACGATATTTTTGTGTAGTCTTGATTAACAACGTGGAAAGTTGTCTCCGGAAGATGCCAGTGATGGCGTTTCAAGCGTTCGTATGAACTATAGTCGCGTGGAAATACTGGTTTCAACTATAAATGTAATCGAAAATTCGTCGACAATTGGAGAATGAAAATGTAATAATTTGGGTCGGAATCAGGAATCAGGAATCTCTGTAAAATCGAAAATTATTTATCCATGGTAAGATGAATAACAGAAATTAATTAAATTTTGATACAGAAACGAATTAATAAACACGCGGAACGCATCTCCGGAAGTGGATCCATTTTCCATCAAAATAAAGCATCTATTCATGCGAGAATTGTCCAGGCTTACTCCAGAAATGATAATATATTCGTTTCACCGTAACCTGCATGCAATGAAATTGTTGAGAATAATTTGCTCGATCAATATACGAAAACATTAACAAATTAAAACGATCTATCTTAACGAAATGTTAATAACACATTTAAAAAATGCAAATTCAAACGAATACAGTGGTATATTGGGACGACACTTGCCATGCTCGCCGCTAGAGGGCTACGCTCATGGTACCTTTCTCACAAGTACTCGATCGACCACTGAAACTTTTTAAATTCTTTTTAAATAATAATATAACACTACGTATTCTCCAGAAAAAAGGAAGAAGGAAATTTGTCACGTCGAGAATCGCTGATACTATTGTTAAAATTTTGTAAAAAATATGAGAATGGAACGATAGAGAAGGGAAAGGGTTAAGTCTGTGGGCGAGACTGTTTCGAGACTTAACATCGTTATTACCGGAGATCTCGACTGCTGATTATTCCGCCTCTAACCTTTCGCCGGTCCCGTCGTCGTCTGGATGCCTCTATCGCTTCTTAGCCGTCTCGCTTTCGCCCCTTTTCGTTTTCCCTTTCCTCCGCGTTTCCACCGGGAGCATCCCCCGGAGCGTCGAGTTTTAATTACACATATTTTTTGTACGAGCCGCTCTCAAGACTCGCGGTATGCGCCGGAAGGGCTCTCACACGACGGCGACGTGAATATTCTGAATTTTTGACGGACGCTCGACACTTCTGGCATAGCCATCTCGACGCCGCGCGGCCACGAAATCTCGTATCCCCGCTTGTCGCGAGAGAAAAAAAAAAGCATTCGGGGTGCCTAGCTTCAAGTCCCCCGAAGTTTGTTTCGGTAAGCACGGGAGTTTCCGTCGCGATGGCTGCGAACGACGAGTTTCAAGTGCTGCCCCCGGACCAGCGATGGGACCAATAGCAGACTCATTACCACTGTATCCTCGCTTCAAACGTCTTCCTCCGTCTGACTTTCACGATTTAATGTACCCTCCTCCAATTAACGTTTATTAAATCATCGACATTCTCGTTGTCCATATAACCACTACAGTCGATGATTCGCTATAAGCGAAAAGAAACTTATTCCTTATGAATTCTTTCTCCATTTATTTTTATCAAATGTTGTTTAATATAACTATATTACTAGACTAGTGGTTTTCTTTTTAATTTAATTTATTTTGTTTTATTTCTATTTAAATTTATTTAAGAAAAGTGGTGATCACACGAAAACTGGGGTTTCTTAATTTATTCAAATTGAATTTAATAAATTTTTTATTCAAAATCAATTAATTTATTCAAATATAAACCGTTCAATATATCTCAATGTATGAAGAAATGCTTCCATACCACTTTTTCTGATTTATAGTGAATCACTCAATGGTGATTATAGTGTACGAATCCGGATAAAAGTAACTTTGCTTTTTCCTTTTCCCTTTTCACTTTTATTTCCATAAAGAATAAATGTTATTTATTAAATGTTGTTTCTCCAATTAAGGTTTATTAAATCATCGACATTCTCGTTGTCCATATAACCACTACAGTCGATGATTCGCTATAAGCGAAAAGAAACTTGTTTCTTATGAACTACAGTGGATGATTCGCTATAAGCGAAAAGAAACTTCTTTCTTATGAATTCTTTCTCCATTTATTTTTATCAAATGTTGTTTGATATAACTATATTACTAGACTAGTTGTTCTTTTTAAATTTAATTTATTTTATTTCAATTTTATTTTGTTTTATTTCTATTTAATTTTATTTAAGAAAAGAGATGATCACACGAAAACTGAGATTTCCAACGTGTCACGACCATTGACAAGTTATATATTCAATTTATTCAAATATAAACCCTTAAATAACTCAATGTATAAAAAAATGGACCACTTTTTCTAATTTATAGTGAATCACTTAATAGTGATTATAGTGTACGAATCCCAGTAAGAGTAACTTTGTTTTTTCCTGTTCCCTTTTCACTTTTATTTCCATAAAGAATAAATGTTATTTATTAAATGTTGTTTCTCCAATTAAGGTTTATTAAATCATCGACATTCTCGTTGTCCATATAACCTCTACAGTCGATGATTCGCTATAAGCGAAAAGTTGTTTCTTATGAATTCTTTCTCCATTTATTTTTATCAAATGTTGTTTGATATAACTGTATTACTAGACTAGTTGTTTTTTTGTTAATTTAATTTATTTTATTTCAATTTTATTTTGTTTTATTTCTATCCAATTTTAATTAGGAAAAGTGATGTATCACACGAAAACTGGGGTTTCTTAATTTATTCAAATTGAATTTAATAAATTTTGTATTCAAAATCAATTAATTTATTCCCATAAATTTAATAAATTTTTTATTCAAAATCAATTAATTTATTCAAATATAAACTCTTAAATAACTCAATGTATAAAAAAATGGATCTGTGGATTTCTAAACAAAAATTAAACTGTCTGTATGTTATAATATTTGAACCAAAAATAACATAAAATTAAGTTAATTAAACTCTAAAAGTATCAATTGGTAATTCTTTGTCTGTTAAATACAAATAAAATCACAGAAAACGACAAAATGTATTGCTTCACTTTTAAGTCACCCAAAAAAATGATTGCAAAACTTGGAGTTTCTATTTTAAAATGATTTTAAACAATAAACTTGATTTTAAAATTATTTAAAACTTGATTTGCAATAAAGTAAATACAATTTGCAGAAGGGTTAATTTTTAATGCAATGATTTGTAGGATCAATTTACCACAAAATGATTCTCAACCTTGATTTTTTCATTTTAAAATGATTTTGAACAACAAATTTGATTTTAAAATAATTTTGAACAAGAAATTTGATTTTTAAATGATTTTTAACAACAAATTTGATTTAAAAATGATTTTGAACAACAAATTTGATTTTAAAATGATTCTGAACAACAAATTTGATTTTAAAATGATTTTAAAACTTGACTTGCAATAAAGTAAATACAATTTGCAGAAGGGTTAATTTTTAGTGCAATAATTTGTAGGATCAATTTACCACCAAAATGATTCTGAAACTTGACTTTTTCATTTTAAAATGATTTTGAACAACAAATTTGATTTTAAAGTAATTTTAAAACTTGACTTGCAATAAAGCAAATACAATTTGCAGAAGGGTTAATTTTTAATGCAAAAAGGTAAATATGCTTTGTGAAAGGATTAATTTACACTGAATAAATGTCAATATGATCTGTGAAAGGGTTAATTTGCAAAACTTAATAAGAAATTTAATATTGCAAAACCAAAATCTACTCCATTTATGTTTCATTAACTGCGTAATCCGAGTTAATTGGAACACCATACAAGTTTTCGTTGCAATTGAAAGTTTGAACAAAACACGTTCAAAAAAATTGTGAGAATTCCACAAAAAAAAATAGAAAATCCAAAACTCAATGTCTTCGACGTATTTGCAAGGATATAATAATTTAACCTATATTCCTCCATTATCTGAAATGAATTTGATGATATTTCAACACGTGTACGAAACAATGGAGTAATTTAATACATTCTTAAAGGTAACAGCGACAACAATATTCGACATATTTAATTGCACGGGAAATAATTAAAATCAAACAAGTCTATCGAAAGAAACAAATTGAAATTCGCTTCTTCCATAATTAACAGACACACGGATTATTAAATTCAACCACGTCTCGAACATTTTTATAATTGACTCCAGCTATACTATAACAATATCCCCGCGCAGAATTGTCTGTAGAAATAAAATAAAATCGTGTACAACGAAACCTTATCTCGAGTACAATTGTTTACCATTTTACGGGACACCATATTTTACGCAAACCGTATTTCACAAAAAGGACATAGATAGTCTTATTACGTAAGATCCACGATTAACGGTAATCTTCGTGGCTGCAATAATTTTTCAAGAGTGCTACTTAACTTTCGTAATTAAAGTATACACGTAAACTGCGCATGCAATATAAATGAAAAAGTTATCTCCTGCTGTTTATTCGCCGCTCAGGTGGTACACACTGTACGTTACGAGATTACTATCGTAAGTAATGCTGTAAGTCTCTGCACTCCATAGTAATAAAGCAACGTACGGGGGCGTAACGCATTCGTGCATTTCGAAACGCGTTTCACACGCCAAACAATAACGAATAAGTATCAACCTACAACCAAAATGGAACGTCGTGCATTTATTCGAGATTTTACCGCGTATCTCGAAAAGGATTTGCTTCTACGCGCCATTCAAGATAATTCGAGGCTTCGATGTACTTGAATTTAGACTCTACGCCATTGGATACAGCGCTGACGTCTCCAGAATGTGTGTAATTTTGGAAAATCTCGAAAATTTTCTACGTCTGCCACGTTTCAAACGGATCCAATCAAAATTTTATTCCATTATTCATACGGTGACGATAATGGACGTAAGTGGTATTGTAATCTACTTGAGTTTAGTCGAATTTTAGTTGGATTTTGTAACAGTTTCGCTGAAGAAATTAATAAGGATAAAAAGATATGTGCATTTTGTGATAAACCAATTTGTAAAAAAGGTTTTAAACTGTGAAATTTAGACGTGTTCAACCTTGTGACTGTGGCGCGCCCTAGGAAGAATCCATCGACATAGATGGCGCGATCGTCGCGTGCCTGTCGCTACGACTGGTGACCAAAAAAGTACCCAGAGATTTAAGAGACCATTCTTACGCTTTAAAAAAATAATAAATGCAAATATATTAAAATATCCATTATTTATCCAATTCCATGTCGAATCAATTGGTAAAACAGTATTATATAGATATATTGAGCAGTCAAAGGGTTAAAATATTTAATTTAGAAAGAAGTGACCCTTTAAACAAATCTATTTAGTGATATTTGCCTAAATCGAACCAATTCTAAGCTTTGAATAAAAATAGAAAAAATGGGAAACCGATGAATGAAAAATAATTATAATCGAAGTTTGCCAGCGTAAATAATTTGTTGACGAATCCGATAGAATAAATTCTGTGACTGTAACGGTTCGAAAATTTTATACATTTTCGGTAATCCGTCCATGCATTTATAAAATATTTTTCGAAATTAGAAGAGCAACGTGACAGAATTTATGCGACTCGTTCGAACGCATTGTTTAAAATTCGAAATCGGTGGTTATCGGGGAAAAAGCAAAACAATAACTGGGCCAAGTATCCATTCTTCAACGATTTTTGTTATCTATCGCTGGCCCCCGCTGGAGGGGCGCTTTTATTTATGGCGTTTCGAATTTGTTTTAATTTTATCCGACGAACCGGACTTCCGACATCGCCATTCCGACACCGACCGACCATGAAATCCCGTTTCCGGCGCTAACTGTGTGTCGCGAAAATATTTACCTGCTGCCCGTTGGTCAAGATTTTTCGAAAGAGAATAAATGTCACACGGTCGAACAAGTGTACTTCGAAACGTATTTTTTTAACGCCTTTGTTTAACATATCAATCCACGAAAAGCACTTTTGTTTCTGTAAAAAAATAAATGTCATTTAAACGGTCATATACAGGGTGTTCTGTCATACTCAAGAAAAATTTTAATTGAATTTGTTGATGGAGGCTTCGTTGAGAAGTTATTAATTGAAATTAATTTTTTTCTCGAAAATGCGTAGGATTTCGGGGGTACAACATTGGACCAAAAATGCTTGTAATTAACCCCTACAACTGAAAATATTTTTTCCAGAACAATTTGAAATTTTTCAATTTCGCCGAAAAATTTAGGCACCTACCCCCTATCTATCTTAATTAGAAATTTGTTTTTCATTTTTAATAATCTTGTTTAATACCCTACAGAAAAGTTGTTTAATACTTTTTTGTAGCTATCTGTGAGCTCTACTTCAGAAAAAAGTTTCATCGAAATATATTCACTATTGCAGGAATTATGGCTGTTCGAAAATTGGACCATTTTTATGTAGTTCTTCTCATTTTATGGGGTCAAGGAACAACTTTTTCATTATTGTTAGAATTTCTACATATTCTACACCAACATACGCGTTGTTTACCATTTGAAACATTAAAATCCTCCAATCCGTTCAGAAGTTATGCCATTTTAAAGATTCGCATGAAATTTCGGGGAACCATTTTCGGTAAGGAATTTTTTCTAGAAAATGCGTAGGATTTCGGGGGTATGTCTATTCACCAAAAATGCTTGTAATTGACCCCTGTAACTGAAAATATTTTTTCCAGAACGATATGAAATTTTTTTTTTTCGTCGAAAAATTTAGGCACCTTCTTGAATTTTTTTCTCGAAAGTACGTAGGATTTCGGGGGTATATGTATTCACCAAAAATGATTGTATCTGACCCCAGAACCTAGAAATAATTTTTTTAGAACGATTCGAAATTTTTCTTTTCGCCGAGAAATTTAGGCATCTATACCTCCCTGATTTTTCTTAAAAATTCGTTTTTCATTTTTAATAAGTTTGTTTGACGCTGTAGAGAAAAGTTGTTTAATACTTTTTTGTAGCTATCTATAAGCTCTACATCAGAAAAAAGTTTCATCGAAATATATTCACTATTGCAGGAGTTATGGCTGTTTGAAAATTGGACCATTTTTATGGGGTTTTTCTCTCTATACGGGATGATGGAACAACTTTTTGAATATTTTTGGAATTTCTACATATTCTCCACTAAAATACGCGTTGTTTGCCGTTTTAAACATTAAAATCGTCCAATCCGTTCAGAAGTTATGACGTTTTAAAGATTCGCATGAAATTTCAGTGATACATATCAACGCTGTGGTCAGACATGTCATTTTCGGTAATGAATTTTTTTCTCGAAAATGGTTAGGATTTTGAGGGTATGTCTATTCACCAAAAATTAATGTAATTAACCCACGCAACCGAAAATAATTTTTTTAGAACGATTTGAAATTTTTCAATTTCACCAAAAAATTTCAGCACTTACTCGAATTTTTTTCTCGAAACTGGTTAAGAATTCGATGGCATCTCTATTCACCAAAAATGATTGTAATTGACCCCTGCAATTGAAAATAATTTTTCCAGAATGATTTGAAATTGTTTAATTTAATTTTTTAATAACTTCTTAACGAAGCCTCAGTCAAGAAATTAATATTCTTGATTTTCGTCTTATTTCGAGTCACCAAAGAAGAATCAGTATTTTAAATAGTAGTAGACTGGATATTCTTCGTATTATACGAGGACATCTCGAGCTATTTTAACTATCATTCGAAATTGAACGAATAATTATTATAAAATTACTAACAAATTGTACTGATTAAACCTCTAAATTCGACAAACTAATTAAGCTTCTCCAAACCCTTTGATTCATCTAAATTTTAATAATTTTGAAACCGATAGTGATATTCGATGAAACTCGAACCCCAGAGAATTGGCATAAATGATTGCTATTATTAATTGACGTTTAATATTAGTAATTATGAATTCTAGAATAAACAGTAGTAATAATATATTGCTAACAATATATATTCTCAAAGTACTTTCACCACAGCCACCATTCAGAAGTGTAATCAAATAATGAATGCTCACAAGAACACAGATAAGGGTACAAAATTAAAAATAAACAAATACATATATATATATATATATATATATATATAACAGTAAATTATATTATATTCATTCAATTTTTTACCACGAATCGTTCAAAATTATATTCGAGTTCCATAAACAAAAAATTAAAAATGTCGAATAAGCATGGAACCAAAACTATACATTTTATATCCAAACACGGGAACAGGGGATAGCCTGGTTATTAAAGAAGCGTGAAAATTTCAGTTCTGGACAAAAGGATTGTTAGAAAAAAATGAACAGTTTTCCCCTTCTTCTAAAAACTTATCTTTACGTTCACTCCACTAAGCAGAGCCCATTTTCCCTCGTTCTAATATCCAAAACGAAACAGTCATTTAAATTGCTAAGCTATACTCGACCTGTACAATGATCAGAAAATAAAAGACCAAGCGAAACTTCGCAGAAATTCGATGAAACGTTCGCTGAAAAGCAAATACCAGCTTCGTACCCTCAAAACATTTTCAATTTACGCCACAATTTACAGGGACGTCTTTTATACAGCTGCACTGTGTTCCCTTGGAATGTTCAAACGTTGCCAACAAATAGTCATGAAATTCTATTTCCAACGCGAAACGGTAGGACGTTTCAGCGTAGGCGGGATTCGAAAGAACGTGATAAGCATCTGTTTACAGTTGCGTCGATGATCGCGCGCCTCGTCGGTTCGATTTTCTGCCGCTAGAGCGCCACTGTCGAGTCATTAAATATTTTCATCGTCATTGACGGTGCACGGGAGACGTGGCTCCACTGGAAATCCCCGATGTGTCGATTTCTGTTTCCACTTGGACAATCGACCGGTCCATTCACTTTGGCATCGTCAACAATTCCGGGGGAATCTCGAATGAAAAATCATAGTAGCTTGCTGAATCAATGCCAAAAGTGTACAGTAACGGGCAAAAAGTTTGAGACCACCTTCTCGATTGAGAGTCTTTTAGATCCAAGAGGAAATTCCAATTTAGAATCTCATTTTTTTTTGTTAGAAAAAGAGTATTCTTAATTTTGACACTTTGTGTACGTATTTGTTTATGTTTTAGGAACGTTCACAATTTTTTTTCAAGTGAAATAATTAAAATTGAATGTAATTTCAAATTTTTTATAGGTATTTACCTCTTTTTACATTTATTTACTTTCTGTTTATAGTTCTTTTTATATATATTGTTTATTCATGAATATTCTGAAGATGTAATCGAAATTTTATGTTTTTTGTTTTCCGTATATTTTATATTGATTTAATTAATTGTAATTTGTTTTGTCCCTTTTATATTGTTTTTGGAGAATCGTCTCCTAGAAATAAACTGTTTCGTGACAATTTAATCTCGCGATGGACAAACTTTTTCACGAGTGGAGCAATATAATTGATTATAAAAAGCAATAAAATCTTCTTTCTATTCTCTTTTTTTCAAATTTTAAATGTAAAAAGAAATAAGTATATTTTAATAATTTTATGCACGTTTATTATGGCGAGCTCCATTTTTCGCACATGTAAAAGCTTTTAGAATCAACTTCTACATAAATTCTCACTACTATATTTTACATACGTAAAAATGTATTTTCTCTATGGAAATTTTCGGAAATGTAAAAAATGGAAAACGACCTTAAATCGGTTGGATAAAAATTTTAAGCAGACAGCAGTTTGTCCATCATTGACTGAGTCAATTTTAATTACATATTTATGATATTTACTAACTATCGATAAAAATTACGTTTTTTAGTATTATTAAATATTTCAACTACAAATGACTAGATTATTAAAAGAACTATAACATGTTTCAAAAATGCAAATTCAAACGTGTTCAGAAAATAATATATCGTGGCGACACTTCCCACACTCGCCACCAGAGGGCTACGCTCCACTTGTACCTTTCTCACAAGTACTTGATCATCCACTGAAACAATCATTTTCCACGTTGATCTTTTTAAATTCTTTTCTGCAACGTTAATAATAATATAACGTCAACACTTAAGGTAAGCAAACTAGCCCAAGAATCCGAAAATTTAAAGAAAAATAAAATGAATTATTCGTTCATCTCTTTCTAATGTTAGCGATCTTAAGAATGACTCAAATATGACATAGTTATAGAAGTTCTGGTACACAAAAGAATCCTTATATACGTGATGACACCTGCTGATACTCGCCACCAGAGGGCTACACTCCCACCTATGCCTTTCTCACAAGTACTTGATCGACGAAACAATCATTTTCCTCATTGATCTTATTAAATTCTCTTCTGCAACGTTAATTAAACTAAATAAAAACAATAACAATATAACGTCAACACTCAAGGTAGGCAAACTAGTCAAAAAATCCGAAAATTTAAAGAAAAACAAAATGAAATATTCGTTCATCTCATTCTAATGTTTGCGATTTTAAAAATGACTCAAAGATAGCATAGTTACAGAAGATTTGGTACACGAAAGAATCCTTATATACGTGACGACACCTCCTGATGCTCGCCACCAGAGGGCTACGCTCCCACCTGTACCTTTCTCACAAGTACTTGATCGACAAAACAATCATTTTCCTCATTGATCTTTTCAAATTCTCTTCTGCGACATTAATTAAACTAAATAAAACTAATAACAATACAACGTCAACACTCAAGGTAGGCAAACTAGCCCAAGAATCCGAAAATTTAAAGAAAAACAAAATGAAATATTTGTCCATCTCTTTCTAATGTTTGCGATCTTAAGCATGACTCAAAGATGACATAGTTACAGAAATTTTGGCACACATACGCGATGACACCTCCTGATGCTCGCCACCAGAGGGCCACGCACTAATCTCTCTCACAAGTGCTCGACCAACACGATTATAACGAAAGAAAGTGCAAATATCAAAGTGAAAAGGGGCCATAGAACGTTGGGGGAAGATTGATAAAATGGAGCTCGTGGATTCCATCGAGCAAGTGTTGTGTTAGCCACGTGGGATCGTTGGAAAAGATAATGTCGTTACGAGGGTGTCCGTTCTTGGACCCAGTCCCCGGATTATCGTCATCGTCACCGGCGTTGTTTGAATATGCCGCATCAATTTGTACCGTCGATGTTTACTGTTATCGCAGTCCGTGATCGATCACTGCGTGGGTGGTGACCGCCGTCGCAGGGACGACGAGCACCCCCCCTTGCGCGTCGAATTCGCCATTTTCTGTCCAACGGTCCGTCAAAGCTGTCAGTTCTCTTTTTTTTTTGTTCGTTTTTTTTTCTCTTTTCGTCCGGTTCAATTCACGCGGAACGAAATTTACGCGATGCCCCGCGACAATCGCGACAAATTGTCAAGTTTACGACGCTGAGACGCGCCATGGACGCCGCGAAATTCTACAGACACCATCCACCGAGTTTCGGGCCCAGTTGGCTGGTCAATGTTCTATTATTTCTTTTTAATCCTCCAACGACTTTGCTCCGCGACGATTAAAAACAATTCTCTGCTTTCAGATCTATCGATTGTTGCTGGCTGACGCGAAACTGAGACGCGCGATCAATTTGGGCACGCACTGCTGGTTCGTCACGTGTCTCACCTGGGTTATGATCCTGATCGTCCTCGTCTTCTTGCTCGCGGTGAGTCGGAAATTCGCTATTTTCCGCTCTGATCGAACTTTCTCTTCCGGTAATTCTCTAGATCTCTCGTTTCACAGCTATTTCGATCGTTTCGTTAGTTTTTTCGAATTTATTTGTCCCCGGGAACGACGGTGAATGGAGAACCACCGATACCATTTAGGTTAAATGCACATTGAACGCAGGATGATGCGGCGCAACGTGATCTTTGCCGCACGTTGCGACGCAATTTCTATTTCATTCGTCGTTTCATACATATTTCATTGTGTTTATCAGTGCCGTTCAACTTCAATTAAAATAATAAGTCGGGGAAACGAGGTTGCTCTTGCAGCACCTATAAATACACCGGCGTCGAAATTTTTCAATGTTTTTTTTAGACCTTTCAGCGGAAATGTAAAAAATCGAATTTTTGCGTACGAAATGTAGCGTTAATTAAACCGCCGCTACTCTGAATCAAAAACTTCCACAGCAGGGAAATAATAGAAACAATTATATTCTAGTAGAATGCAAGTGAACTTTCATTGATGCAAAGTCAGTAGAAAACGAAAGAAATTGGTGATCTGGATTTACTCCATCGTTGTCCATATAGTTACTTATATGTACAAAATTAAGCTAAATATATGCAATAATGTCTGTATTTTTAGTTAAAGAATATTTTGTTATAGCTTTGTTTCGTTTTCCATTTAATATAAATATAGAAAACGTGTGTATTATCGAAACACAATCAACAGACCCCCTATTTTTGTTTAATATATTCAATAAAATACCAAAAACATATTTTTTGAAAAATATTTAAAAATTTCGATTCTCAGGGACTGTCATCGTGTCATCGAGTAGGTTAATACAGCGTCGAATATCCTTGGGAGACAAAACTTTTTTATTTCTTATTATTTTCTCGTGAAAAACTTTTTAAACAGACTCGTCACATTTTTCTGATTAAAACGAGACCAAACGCGACATAATTTGGATAATATTTACATATTTGTTCAACAACCAGCACCTCAAATTGGTGGGGATAGGTTGTAGTCGTATAAGCGAATAAATTCGTTGTCATATATCGAGACACTTTTTGTCAGGAGTATTTAGAAAGAAATCCAACGAAGAAAAATGATCATTCTTGGTGCAACAAAGCTTTTATTATTTTTTATTATTTTCTCGTTTTTATTTTTTATTATTTTCTCGTAACAAATTTGTTCAACAGATTCGTCACATTTTTCTGATTAAAACGAGACCAAACGCGACATAATTTGGATAATATTTACATATTTATTCAACATCAGCACCTCAAAATGGTGGGGGGTAGGTCGTAATCATATAAGCGAATAAATTCGTTGTCATATATCGAGACACTGTTTGTCAGGAGTATTTAGAAAGAAGTCCAATGGAGAAAACTGATCATTGTTGGTGCAACCCGAAAAGTATGAGCGTCAAGGGGTTAAGTCGCGAGAGAATACGCGGTGTCCAATTATTTCTCGTCGTTAGGAAAATATCGCGTCACCCTTGTGCTCGACGCGCGTCTAGCCTCGAGAGTGTCGGTTTAAAGTGCCCCTGCCAGGATCGTTCGCGCTCGCCGTGCCCTGTGTTTCCCCGGTGTTTCCTGAACTCTGGTCAACGACAGGATCGAAAGTTTCGCCCGACGTCTAACGAGCGTAAAGGTTAATTCGATTGGACGCGAAGTTATCGGCGCGTCGAGTGTTCCGCTTTGCTCTACTCGCGATTGACCGAATTCGTCAAAGTGTCCTTTATTTTTAAACGCGAGGCCAGCCTTGGGCGGGCGCGACCGTGTTAAGGCCGACGGAGGCAAAGAACCGTGTACCCATTCATTCTATTTACGAAACCCGTTTATTAATTCACCTACCGTTCGACATCGATCTCAGGGCACCAGGGCGACCGCCACGATCGAAAAGGATTTTCTGACGCTGAGAAAGGAAACGGAGAAGGTATAAACGGCTCGACTGCCCAAAGATTGCCTCTGAATGGGTTCAAACCGAGCGTTCGCTATTTTTAAAAATAGTTATTCCTCTTAAAGGCTGATCGAAATTAAAATATATGTAAATCGACGATTAATTTTAGAACAGTGTCTTTCAAAGGGGGGTAGTCTCCCTTAGAATTCCAATTGAAGGAACAATGTACAATTTTTAATGCAGAAAAATGTGTTTAAAGACATTTTAAACGCGTAAACAATTCTGTGAAAATTTAATAAAACACTGACGTAAATTAACAAATTAATCCTAGAATAGTGTCATCTAAGAGGGGGTAGTCCCCCCCAGAATTTAAGGAAAAATGTGGATAATGACATTTTGAAGCAATTCTGTGAAAATTTACTAAAACACCAACGTAAATTAGCGATTAATCCAAGAACAGTGTCTTCCAAAGGGGGGCAGTCCCCCTTAGAATTACAATTTAAGGAAAAATGTGGATATTGACATTTTGAACGCGTAAACAATTCTGTGAAGATTTACTAGAACACCAACGTAAATTAGCGATTAATCCTAGAACAGTGTTTTCCAAAGGGTAGTCACCCCTAGGATCATAATTTAAGGAAGAGTAAACAATTTTTAACGTAGAAAAATATAGATGGGGACATGTTGAATGCATAAAAAATTCTGTAGAAATTGACTGAAATACATTTACGTGCATAGTTTAAATTGATAAAAACCGAATATTTAAAATAAGTTTAGGGAATCTTTTTATTTGCAATTATCTTAGACTGGCAAACATCACTAATCTACAGAAAAAATTGTACTTAATGACATACATGACTTATAATAAAAAATGGTTCCACTGATTTATACAGAAAAGTTAAATTTAATATATAAAATTGGTAACAATAAATTAAATCTTTTCATTGTATTAGAAAAGTTTTAATTGAACTAAAATTCTATATGCATATAAAATTTTTATATCAACCATTTTATTTAAATTTAATTTATTTGTATATGACTTGAAATGGCTAAAACTAAAATTATATTGATTTTGACGACCTTGCTAACTAGAACAATGATTATTTTTTTATCAAAGTACTTTTTAACATTGCAGTGTCTACAGCTTGCATTACTGCGTAAAAAATTAAATTTTTCAGCAGTAATATGTATGTCCAATGTACCTTTCTATTTGCACAATAGTTAATGCTGTATAATTGACACTAATTTATTTGACCTCTTATAACTTTGGTTCTCTATTTCGGTATTTTCATTATATCCGCTTCCGACCCACATCATAATGCATCCACCGTATTTGTCCAGCGAGAATTCAATAATTTTTCCAATTATTCTACGTCACGTTGCTAATAATACTAATCTGACCTGTACTTCAATTTTTTTATACAATTTCTTCAACATACATTAAACAATTTGAATACTGATCCTTATATCAAACTTAAACAAATTGCACTCATGACTGGCGAATATATACTGTGGCGTTGCTTTCCATTCTCGCCACCAGAGGGCTCGCGCTCTCACAAGCGCTCAAAAATTCATTCGTAAATTAGAATCCATTAATGGATTCTTAAACTGACATTCTTCCAGTTTTCAAAACTAGTTATAAACTTCATATTCATTAGACATTGATAACATTTACACGATTCTGTCTGATACTATCTGATTCCATAGTTTGCTTCTCTATTGCAATTATTGAAATTGATGTTTTAACTTTTTCGTAATCGTGACAATCAACTATTCGGTTCCCAGTGAATTCGGTTTTGTCGGTAAACAATACAACGAATAAAAAATGTTTATCCACGTCAGACATCCACCGCGACGAAGTACAAAAGTTAACTCTCGGAGGAAAATCATCTTCGTTAAGTGCCTGTACTCCCGGAACGTGGTAAGGATAAAGCAGTTGGTCTCTCAAAACTTTCCACACTGTCACGTGCCCGACATTCTTCATTGCTGCTATTCTTCGTGTAACGACGCCATCATTTCCTCCAACGTGATTCAGGATTCTCTCTTCGAGATTAACAGTTCCGAAACACAACTCAGAGCACATTTTTTCAAACGACTGGGGCCTTCTACCCTATCGACAACTGCACCAAATCGTAAAATGGCGATCTTAATACTAAAAATTAATTTTCATATATAGATACCCAATAAAAGAGTATCTATGAAAATTGATAATTTGCATAGGATTTTAAAGAGACTATTTATTTACATTAACCTGAAATTATGATTTAGCAAATATTTAATAATTGTGACTAAATTTTCTACTTTTATTAATTTTTTTAAATTTATTATTTTTTGATAAGAGTGTCAAATATATGATAAAATAATTTGCATAGGATTTTGATAAGACTATTTATTCACATTAACCTGAAATTATGATTTAGTAAATATTTAATTATTTTGACCAAATTTTCTACTTTTATTAATTTTTTTAAATTTGTTATTTTTTGATAAGAGTGTCAAATATATGATAAAATATGTGCAAGATTGATTAGAACGAAACCAGATTTCCAATTAAAAATGGCTCCCAAACTCGACCTACCTTCGTTGGAAAATTGTTAAAATTCTTAATCTTTCTAGGATTAATCGCACTACTGTAGCAAATATACACATTTTGGACGAAAATACATGTTTCTATCGTTCAGTGAACACCATTCGTGGGCAATCTTTATAGGAACTCGGGCGTAGATTCGGCGAGATCGGGATAAAGCCGCGGTAATAACAATTAACGTTAATTTGCAGAAAATCCCGCGAAAGAAAAGCGTGACGGACATCAGACCAGCTTACAACTGCATTCAAAAGCACGTAAGTTTGTTGCGGACAGGGCCGGGCAAACCTTTCGCGCGAACCGAAAGTGCATTTCGTTGTTTTGCTCTTAGTTTCGCCTCGACTGCCGGAGTCCTTTGCAACAATATGGTTAAAGTAAATGGTAAATTGCTTTCTGATTTCCAGCTGCAGCAGACCGACGTGTTCCAGGAGAAGACGAAGAAAATGGTGAGTCCCGTTCACCGTTCGGAATAAATTTCCCGCCCGGCGACAAACTTAAAGAGAGATTCTTTATTTCGACAGATCCGCAAGGAACGCTTGGAGCTGGAAATCTTGGGCAGCAGAATCAACTGTATCAACAAATTGTTAAAACCAGAGGTACGTAAACAAAACTCGCCATCTTTTAATCTCATTGTCTACTGAATTCTACAGAATTCTCATGTCTACCTTGATTTACGGGAGTTTTAAAGATTTTCTGATCACGAATTTTCAATCGAAAGTGAATAAAAATAAATTACACACAAATATTCGAAATTAACATTCTCAAACTCGAGATAATTCGTTCGAAAACACATTATTCCTCGTTTTAAATACCTTCAGTTACAATTGTATGTGATAAATGTAAGAATCTTGTGATTAACAATTTTCCTAATCTTCTTCGAAAATTTTGGTTTTACTAAAACACATGAGACGTTGTCAATCTTCAAACTGTTGCAATTCCGTAAAAATAAGTTGCATAATAATCTACCTTGATATACTGGGGGTTTTAAAGATTTTCTAATCACGAATTTTCAATCGAAATTGAATAAAAATAAATTACACACGAATATTCAAAATTAATGTTCTCAAACTCGAGATAATTCGTTCGAGAACACATTATTCCTCGTTTTAAATACCTTCAGTTACAATTGTATGTGATAAATGTAAGAATCTTGTGATTAACAATTTTCCTAATCTTCTTCGAAAATTTTGGTTTTACTAAAACACATGAGACGTTGTCAATCTTCGAACTGTTGCAGTTTCGTAAAAATAAGTTGCATAATAATCGTTATGGGATTATTTGAGAGGTCGAACCCTCCATTTTCAAATCTTTAAATTGAATTTCCTCAAAATGAAAACGATTTTAATGTAAAACATTCCTAAAGTTCACTCTTTCCAAGTACTTTTATAAAAATTGATATTATAATTTTTCACGAGGCGTTAAAGTATCGCGAAACAGAGGTTGAGAGCCACTGGCGTCGAGCATGATTCTCTGCTTTGGTGGTAGAGCACTATTGTCGCCTATAAATGGAAGTAATTGTCTACGTATAAGTTCCTATTGTGTGTCTCGTTCTGTTTTGAATTATGTTTCCATATAATTTGATTGTTTAACCGGAGTCCTGGATACTTTGTGTCTATCGAGTGGTTTCGAATAAGAATTTCGTTAATTTTTCTTGACGAAATGTATTCTGATTTACTGTCATTTGTCATTTAATTTGAATTTTTAATTGGGGAAGTTCTCTGGGACTAGTTTGAATGAGTTTGAATGTGTTTAACTGCTCGTTTAATTCCCCGCGAGATGGAGAATAAGGCTGCGACGCCTGTATATAGAGGAAGACGAGAATTAGGACTTCTTGGAATGTCATTAACGTATGTATCGAGAACAGAATTAGGCCAAGTATTGTCACCCGTAACGAGCATTGTTCTAGAAATTGAGGTACTGTTTTTAATGCAAACTTCGAGCTCTCCATGTATTTATTAATCATTTTGCTTATACAACTCGATGTATCGATCTTCTATTAACTCAAATATTAACCAAACTTTGTCAGAAGTCTTCTTTCGTATTTAATTCTTATTATTTTATAAGTTCTAAGACAGTGTAAACTCTGACTTAGAACGATCGTTTCTAATATTCTACATGATATGTTTTTTCATTTTGAAAAATAAAATTTTCCTATTCTTCATGTCATTTCTGTCAGATCATCTATTGCAGTTTCAGGTGACACATTTTTAACACTAAACCTACTATGACGATATTTTTCACTGTCTCAGAATAGTGTAACAACGCATATTAAAAATAGTTAAACTTTAGACGCGTGCAGTTCCGAAACTATCACTGTTTTATTAATTATCAAGGCACTGTTAGAAGCGGGGAAGCTTCCTCTTTGAAATGGTTTTTGGTTTTTGACGATCCAACATTCCGTTTTCGAGATATCGTAATTTATGTGAAAGGTAATTTTCTTAATTCGTCTGACGCGCGGTCAATGACCTCGGGACGTAAACAACGAAACGTAAACAAACGCTTCAAAGCCTCAGATCTCCGGAACTAACCACACTATCGACTTGAAACAAGTTTCATTTTAAAGGGGGTTTCATCCTCGACTCAACAAATATATAAACTATTATTATTTATGTTGTTTTCTATGTTTATTTTGAAATCTGCTTTGACTCTATTCGCTCAAAAAACTTTCGGTAATTCCTATTGATTATACAACATATGTGCGATAAAACTGGATTATAAATTATTTATTTAATTGAAAATTAATTTAAATTTGTATACAGGGTGTTTACCAGCCAACATTTTTTTCGTAAATAATTGTTATCCCTAGAACCAACTACATAAATTCGTATGAAAAATGTGAAATAATAGTTATTATCACTTGTACGATAATTTGACATCTTTTCGTTCGCGTTTATGTTAATATTATTCCACGTGGCGTGTATTAAAGTTCCCACCCATAATAAAGTTTCCTACAAAGTTAGCGATTGTATCTAAATTTTCTGTTGTGGTTCTGTTCCCTGAGACTGGAATAGGCTGCTTCAATTATTAGTTTACGTTCATTGTTAAACCTTGCAAATATTAATCCAATGTTTCACGAGTCGGGTTGCTGAATAATCTCATAATTATAACTTTATGTACGAGGATTGTTATAGTGTTTTTACGACTATTGGATCTATTCCTTTCCATTATACTACAGTTATTGATTCCATGGCAAACGTTAGGCTGCAGCCATTTTCCTGAGATTATTTTTGTATTATGCTATAGTTATTGATTCTGTGGCAGACGTTACATTGTAGTCATGTTTCTAAAACAATATTCACGTGTCTATTTGAAGGGTTTCTAGACAAAGTTGTAATTCTGAGAGTTCAAGTATAATAATTAACGTTCGATTTTCCCGATTAACGTTTCATTCCTGCAATATTTTTATTTGTTAAAATGTAAATATTTTGCGAATTTAACATGAAATAAAATTGTTATTATTGTTCGTTCGAAGAAATATTATTGAAAAAAATTTGTGGAATTCTGGAAACTGGAATCTTTCAAAATTCTTGGAACACTATAGATAATCAATAACAGTAATTTGTGGGATACATGATCCATTTTAATCTGTCTAGATTTTTTTCAGAATTTATTTTTATTATCGTGAAGATGAGTTAGTTTGATACGATAGAAAATAGTATGAAATAAAATATAATCTAATTAGTGGAAATGGTATTAACGTCAAATTGACCTAATAAACGTTCGATACAAAATGCTAGAGAATTTATCACGTTACTGATATATTGTAAAATATCACGACACGTAACATGGCAGTTGATCGATCTGCGCAAGAATAATAAGTCAACTATGATTCTGCATTTTGTCGGGAGATATTAATCGTAGCTGGAGAAGTGGGAGATTATGGTTGTGACATATTACTGACGTAGGACCACCCAGTACATGGGATATAAATCTAAGAAATTTGTACCTAATACGATTAATTAGAACAATGATGATGTCAAAGCAACGACATCGCATAATCGATTTCATAGTGCGAACTAGAGTGTCGTAGAAAAATTCTACTGTGTGTGTGTTTCTAAAGTGACGAGAAACGCGGATAATAAGACCAAAAACTTTAAGAACTTCCCTCATTATATCGTAGTAACGCTCGTTAAATGAGAAAGATGAGGCAAATAATATGCCCTGGCCTCTTATACTATTTACACTGGTTGAGGATACAGAGTACGAAATATAATTATGATGTACGATCTTCTTAATTTGGAAAAGTGTATTATATTATGTTTCAAGAGGCTAAAAGAATATTCCCATTCGAAGCCATCGTTTTTAGAGCGATCTTTGGTTCGAAATATTTTTCATATCCATGGAATAATAATCTCAAAACTTTGCACACGTGTTTGGACATATTTCGAAAAAGTGCTGTTAAATTTTCACGATGTTATCTTTCCCAATTTCTGTAAAACTCAAAACTATACGAAATGAACCCGAAATATAAGTTTTTAGAGCGATCTTTGGTTCGAAATATTTTTCATATCCATGGAATAATAATCTCAAAACTTTGCACACGTGTTTGGACATATTTCGAAAAGGTGCTTTTAAATTTTCAAAATGATATCTTTCCTAATTTCTGTAAAACTCAAAACTATACGAAATGAACCCGAAGTATAAGTTTTTAGAGCGATCTTTGCTTCGAAATATTTTTCATATCCATGGAATAATAATCTCAAAACTTTGCACACGTGTTTGGACATATTTCGAAAAGGTGCTTTTAAATTTTCAAAATGATATCTTTCCTAATTTCTGTAAAACTCAAAACTATACGAAATGAACCCGAAGTATAAGTTTTTAGAGCGATCTTTGGTTCGAAATATTTTTCATATCCATGGAATAATTATCTTAAAACTTTGCATATATATTTGGACATATTTCGAAAAGATGCTGTTAAATTTTTACGATGTTATCTTTCCTAATTTCTGTAAAACTCAAAACTATACGAAATGAACCCGAAATATAAGTTTTTAGAGCGATCTTTGCTTCGAAATATTTTTCATATCCATGGAATAATAATCTCAAAACTTTGCACAATTGTTTGGATGTATTTCGAAAAAGTGCTGTTAAATTTTCACAATCGTATCTTTTCTAATTTCTGTAAAAATCAAAACTATACAAAGTGACCTCAAATTATACAAGGTGGATCGTTAAAATCGTTTAAATATCTCTGTTACTTATGGACACTGGTAAGAACTGTCCAAAGGAGCAAAGTTGAAGATAAAAAAAGAATTGGCATTAAAGTCTACTTTTTCAAGATTTAAAGGTCATCGATGTTTTATAAATGGAACTATATTCTGAAAGGTGTCACTAAATGTCACATAGAATTACTCTACAGACGAATACGTTTTACACGATCGATTGATTCGTTGATATTAATCTTATCATCTCTATCGTGTCATGCGAACTTGTTATGGTGTCCTTCGAATGGCATTTATTATTCATCAACCTGTACATCAAGTGTCCTACTAGTTAACAGAATGTTTCAATATTTTTTCCAATTGTCAGTACAGTGATTCCCATTGGGCCACCTTTATGTGTTGCAAAAATACTGCATCTTTGGAAATTAATTTTTTTCCACCAATAAAAACACATTTTTCGACAAAAGATCTAACTATGTATGTAGAAGGACCTGGTTCCTTTATATTATATACATTATATAAATTATATAACTAAAAAAATTACATTATATAAATTCTCTTGTATTCCTCTTGATCACTATTGTATTTAAAATATATTATATTTTTTTTTGTTCATAATATGATAGCAAATTCAACGACCTACTACATGATATCATTACGTGTCATATTATTAAAACGCTATTATTCAAACTCTATCGTTAATTATTAACAAAAAGATATATGGTTCCATTTAAAAAAATTAGCTTGCTAGCCCACCACTTGCTCCACCTATATAAAAATTATTTATACCACATGAGTTGCCCCTTTAAATAGAACAACTTGTGGCGTTGCTTCCTATGCTCGCCACCAGAGGGCTCGCGCTCTCACAAGCGCTCGATCGACTTCCCAATATCGACGCTGTCTAACATAATGGCGTCCTTCTTAAACTCCAACAAATCAACCTCACACCTGATCAAAATAGTTTACAGCTACCTAACTTGACAGATACATTACAGTCTCACACAACGTATTTGGGCTCCTACTCTTCTCCCAAACTGCTTCATACTGCATGTATTCAAACTTGATACAAAAATATTAAACCTTCCCCGTAAAAAAATTCCCAAAAAATTGGGTTTCCAGAGTAGAACGCCTCAAGTCTCCCTCCGAGACGTTCTGCTGGTACTATGCTCCGTGATCTCAACAATAGATCCCCCCACAATTACAGCAGCGTCCGTGGAGTCGTTCATCATATTTTTAACAAAAGCATGGCGCCGCTAATAGACATAATATATCATATAGATAGGACGTATGATGCTCATTCAGGGCAGAGGTGGCGCCGAAACGTTGCGTGACAACTTAACTCGCTATTCACCCGGGGCGGCCCGTTAAACGGAATTCATTGCGAGAAACGAACCGCCGGAGGAAAAATAGAGATTTTTACAACGCGATAATCACGAAGTCTGAGGCACGGGTACCCGGCCGTGGCCCCGAAATTGGATTAAAACAATTAAAAGTGGTCGCGCCGAACGGGACGCGATTCCCATCTTGTTAATTCGGGGGAACTTGCGGGAATTCGCGGCCCTCGCGGGTGGTGTATATCGCGGGACGAAGTATATCCTGCCGACGGGGTTTAAAACAGTCTGAAAAGTTTTCTGCGCCGACGACGGTGCGCGGGGTCTCGCTGAGATACAATGTTACATCTCTAATTACGTTCTGTCGTGCCCGGGGTTCGCCGTGGCGCTGATGAGAACGTGCAATTTATCAATTTTCTTCGTTCGACCGGCTGCAATAAGGAAAACATCCCCGGCGGAGTATTGAATTTTCAATTACCCGGATGACTGTGTTCGTCGAAATCGTCCCATTAAAATGTAATTGCGACAGCATTGCCGCCGCCGTGCTCGATTACGCTTGCAAATAAGCCACGATAACGGGACCAAACGGCCGAGATCTATAATCCGTGAAACAAAGAGGAAAGGGAAACACGAATGTCGATAAGTGACACGCGATTTTTTCCTCGAAACCTAAAATTCCGTTCAACACTTCGACGAATACTTCTTTCAAAATTACGAGTGAAAACCAAGCTTTGTTTTCTTAAAAAAATTCAAATGGGAAGCAAGCTTTGTTTGACAGTGTTTGAGAGTGTCTGTTGCATGTTTATGATCGATTGCACGCTTTGATAGTTATTCCAGCGACTAACGCTATACATGACTTATTGTCCCTTCATATCTCGATGAATTTGTAAATTTTTTACACTATTATTTAAAAAATTAATAAGAACAGTAGAATACACGGATACTATATTAGTCTGAAAGATAATCTAATATAGATAAATAAAATTTGTATTATTTGTATTATCTTTTAGGTTGTTCTTTCATACAGCAGTAAAAAATAAGAAATTCTCAACATTTTTTTTTCAAAAAACTGTGCTTGCGAGTGCTACTTTATTATTATATGTTGTATGATATAATTTATAAATATTCTGTTCTTATTTTCAGAGACACGTATACGTATGTGTATTTTCATCCCTAATTATGCACGCACATGTTTCAGGCGCAGTCTGAATGGCGACGAAGCAAGTTACCGAAAGTGTATTATCGTTTCATTAACTCATCGAAGTAATGGCCAGCAGCGTAACATCGTGATCAACCAAACGCCGAATGCGTCCGGTAAATAATTGCATCGACTTATAACGCGCAGACGCGTCATCGTTTCGCCAATGTCCGCGCCAACGTTGCTATCGAACCATCGAATGTATTCGTTGGCTACAAAAAAATTTTTAAACAATCGATAACCACAATAAATATTTGCCCTTTATCACATATTTAATTCACGTGTCTATCGACGATCAATTGTTCAATCGGGAATTACAGACCTCGTATTTGGTATCAAATGATCTGACCACAATTTAAAGAGAATATCTTCGATATCAATATTGAAATAATAAATCACTTTTTTGTCAATATTGTTTCGTTATCTGACTCCTTATTAATCAAATAAACACCCTTCCACTTTCTGGCAATTCTCTGTTTTATAAAAAGTCCCCAGTTCTTGGATATTAATTTTTATTTAAGTTTCTATCGTGATCAACTGTATTAACAAATCGAAAACCTGAAGGTAAGGTTGAATTTAATATGTTCAGTGTCGATAATTACTTGTAACTTTTGCAACTGTTAGCCTAATAGTTTTACGATCTGAATGACAGCTATCATGCTTGTTAACCACCGACTTCAACGCCTGTATCGATTATTCCATCCTTGTCTTCCCGTTCATTCAATTAACTTACTTTTCCACAATTTAATTCCAACTCTAATCTCCGACCAATATACTCCAGACGTTCGTTATATTCGTCCAACTATCCTGCAATAACTCCCGCAAATATTGTTTTGATCTTGAACAATACTATCTGATTGTCCTGGTTTCGTCGGTCTCAGATCCAAAGTCCCCCCGATGGAGCATCGGGAACTGATAATTGCGTCGACTCGTTCATTATTTCCACAAATCTTTATCTTCCCTCCTATGATTCACGACCGAAACTGTTCCACGCCCCATTTATCATTTTCCCAAGCAACGTGTAGACAAAAGTAAATTGGAAATGCAAAATCAAATCTCCTCGTACGAACCTTTGTTTTCGGGCAAACGCAATTCTACTTCAAACTTCATAATATTTCTACACAAATTGTTCAGAGCAAATGATGAGGATTGATCAGGAAGGGAGTTGATCGATGCTAACGAGTCATTTAAAATGTTTGTGAGGAATTAAACTACTTCAAACCATTTATAACTCATCCAAAAGACGATTCGACGACTATAAAGTAGAATAGATTGACTGGGAATCGAGTTAATCATTGCAATGGTCATGTTCCAACTGTTTGAGAGGTATCAAACTACTTCAAACCATGTACAACTCGAGACGTGATATTCTCAATGCCTAAACTGACAATAGAAAATTCGACGAGTATAGAATAGATTAACTAGGAATCGAGTTGATTATTGCAATGGTCATGTTCCAACTGTTTGGGAGGTATCAAACTACTCCAAACCATCTACAACTCGAGACGTGATACTCTCAATGCCTAAACTGACAATAAGTCAAATAATCATGAAAGATCCTTCAATAGAAAATTCGACGAGTATGGAATAGATTGACTAGGAATCAAGTTGATCATTGCAATGGTCATGTTCCAACTGTTCGGGAGGAATCAAACTACTTCAAACCATGCATAACTCGAGACGTGATATTCTCAATGCCTAAACTGACAATAAGTCAAATAATCATGAAAGATTATCCAAAAGAAAATTCGACGAGTATAGAATAGATTGACTAGGATACAAGTTGATCATTGCAAAAGTCATGTTCCAGCTGTTGGTGAGGAATCAAACTACTCCAAATCATGTAGAACTCGAGACGTGATATTCTCAATGCCTAAACTGACAATAGAAAATTCGACGAGTATAGAATAGATTGACTAGGAATCGAGTTGATCATTGCAAAGGTCATGTTCCAACTGTTTGGGAGGTATCAAACTACTTCAAACCACGTACAATTCGGGACGTGATATTCTCAATGCCTAAACTTACAATAAGTCAAATAATCATGAAAAATCGTCCAAAAGAAAATTCGACAAGTCCAGAATAAAGAATAATATATTTATCTCCGAAAATTTGACCGTGTTCTGTAATTTTGAGGATGTTCGATCACGTTTGCGTCAGAGTACGAACGTTCACGAAACGCAAACGTTGCGCCCGAATCTTTGATCGGCACTGTATGTCGTTAGCCTCGCGAATCAACTTCTGCGTTTACCGAGTGCGCATAATTCATTCGCGCGTTTGACGTATGTAATAATAGAAACAATGGAACAACAGGCCACGGTAACGCGACAGCAATAACTCATGGTTGTCCCTGCGTGCATAACTCCTCGGGCCAGCTATCTTTTGAGACACCGGGCGCGTTGTGTGTTGATTAATCAAACCGAATAATCTGGTCGAACTGAATTCAAATAATACGATACAAACCGCCGCCGTTCCCCCTCCCGGCAAACGACAATTTCGGTCACCGCATCGTAAACATTAATAACAACTGACAACGGAGACGATGGAACAATTCCGGCGGAACGATCGATTAGAAAAACTCACCCGAGCTGGTTAAAATATAAACGACGCCCGTTCTCCAAATTTATCGCGTAAATTTCCGAAGAATAATTTCAATAAATTTATCGCCACCGTTGTTATCGGCGATAATTATGCATTACAGCAGTCGCGTCAAACACGCGGCCCGGATTCGCGACAGGTTTGTACAAACATTATTCACCACGTATCGCGTTTTCCATCTCCGCTATCACTTGTTTTTCAAGTTACTTTTTTACCTAACGTTTCGGTTAATCTTCACGTTGGTGTCTCATTTTTCTTTTTATGTTAATGGATATTGCACGCATTTTCGAACGAACGAGAATTACAAATATTCGATTCGTTACAAAATTTGTCTGTTTTATTAACAAATATTTCCCTCTTCTATTTAGTTTGCAATTTATACACGTCATTTTTAAATTACTACGAAATTTAATTAATATCTTTTTCCTGTCAATATTGCCAAAATTTAAACAAAAATATAATTGTAAATACTTGCTCGGATAAAGAATTTTTACACCTAATTTTTAAATTATTTGGAATATAATTAATATTGTTTTATTATCAAAAATTATTGCACAAATGTAGGAAGGAATATTATTGTAAATACTTTGGTCCCTCAAAGAACTTTTATCGAGCAATGAACTTATTTCTTGCGTCTAGACTTTGAATTGTCGTAACACTGTTGAAACTTAATTAAGTGTTACCTATTATCGTTAAATTTGCCGTTCGATAAATTATGCATCCCCCATACTGTCGATTTATCATTTAACTCTATGTCTGAATATCCGTTTTCGTTGTCACGGATCTATTTTCGTCAAGTTTCGAGTGTTCCTTATTCAACTTGTCTGCCCAATGACAGCTGTCTATCGATGACGCTTGAATGGAACATGCGATTTCCTACACTTCCATCATTCATCGAAACGCCATCTAATTTAATTCGTCGGGTCTGTAATTTAATTTCATGCTTAAATTTGAATCATTTTACCCGTCTGGGGAAGATATCTCACAAAAAAATGAGTCAAAAAGAAAGAATAAAATGTTATTACAGAAAACCTCATTTTTGAGAAAATCGAGTATGAAAACTTATCATATATGTATCATGTACCAAATTTAGATTTCGAATTATTTCTTTTTAATATTATTTTTAGTATTCTTGATTTTCGTCCTATTTTGGCCTCTAGAATTTTTCTCACGAGTGCTTTCAGCTATCATGATTAAATAAAATTGATAATTATATATTAATTTCATAATAAAATTATGTTCGAGCTAATAATGAAATATTTATAAAATGTTCATTATTAAATTATCGTGAAAATCGCCAAGACAAAAAATATACGGCCATTAAAGTGTCAATAAAAAGAGAAGAAAATAAAATGAAATCGATATCCTCCGTTTTTTTAGAAAATAATTTACAACAGTTTATTTCGATTTCACGGTGCAATACAAACGCATATTACGCGAACAATTTTCTCTCTCGACTACTACTAAAATTGCTCGTCCTTTTCAAAACCAGATTTTATTAAAACGGAACGCTTTTGCAAGAAAATTCTATTTCAGATTTTCTATTAATTTTTATACGCGGATTCGGCCATTGTCCGATTACACTGAGAGCTCAGAAGTATCTTGCATATTCTTTTAGAGAAACGAACGACCGTAGCTATTGGATTCGCCGGCACAAAGGACGATCGCCTCGTCAAAATTAAAAGCCCGATTTACCTTGCCCGACACGAATGTTTGCGACTCTAATAAAAAAATCGCGTTTGCTCAGCCCCGTAGAATTGTTCTTTGAATGTTTATCGGGCATTATTATTTATTATTCCCGACGAAGTTATCGTATCCGCGGATAGTACGAAATTACTTGTTTGCGCGATTCATCTCGCCCGCCGCGCTTTGTTTACCAGACCGGGACGAAAATATTTCACATAAGCCGGGTCGGGGCTTAAAAAAGCATAGCGAAATGTGATTGAATAGAGACGCGAACAATGTGGTAACCGAACGAATATTTCTAGACAGCCTCCAATTTTTGACCATTTTAATGCAATCTTTCTAAACTGTTTGTTTATATCCTTTGTTATATATAAACTTCGCACAAGTAATCGCTAAACGAAAGCAAATCGTCGTGAACACTGCACAACGATGTGTAGGGATTGTTGGAAATTATTATAAATATTCTTTTTTTCAAACAATTTTGAAAACGATATTTTTCAGACTCTGAAAAGTATGCTTTATTAGAGGCTTTATTATTATATGTGGCGCTGCATTGCTGGTGGTTAGGATCTCGTGAGAATCGTAGAAGAATCGAGCGCTTGTGAGAAGCGCGAGCCCCCTGGCGGCGAGCATGGGAAGCAACGCCACAATTATTATCCTCGATTTAACAAACAATTTTCTTTTCAATGATATGTAGCGACCAGGGATTTAACCAATCAGGGTTGTTTAACAATTTTGCCACTGCAAACGAGGGTGACATGAAAACGAAGAAGACAGAACTTACTTAGCTTCCAGACATCACGAGAAATATTAATAAACACCTTTGTCACCTACTCAGTGTCATTCATTAAACACTGCACAACGATGTATACGAATTATTGAAAATTATTATAAATATTCTATTTTCCAACAAAATTTTGAAATGATATTTTTCAGACTCTGAAAAGTATGCTTTATTAGAGGCTTTATTATTATATGTGGCGCTGCATTGCTGGTGGTTAGGATCTCGTGAGAATCGTAGAAGAATCGAGCGCTTGTGAGAAGCGCGAGCCCCCTGGCGGCGAGCATGGGAAGCAACGCCACAATTATTATCCTCGATTTAACAAACAATTTTCTTTTCAATGATATGTAGCGACCAGGGATTTAACCAATCAGGGTTGTTTAACAATTTTGCCAGTGCAAACGAGGATGAAATATTAATAAACACATTTGTCACAGATATTTTCTAGAGTAACCTTTATCTTTGGACTGAAATTGAGTCTTTGTCGTTTATAAATATATTTCCACCATCTCGCCGGTCCATTGGAGGTACAATATCGTATGAACGATACATTTGGCAAAAAGAATTCATAACGAAAAAATGTTGGAACGGACAAGTAATAAAATTTTGTCAGATCAAAGGCGGATTAAAGTTATCTTTCATTTTAATATCAACGATAAATTGCTTTCTCAATGCTTTTAAAAATGGCACATTGTGAATAACACATCTACGGATAGCAAGGTCCGAAAATGATATTAATAAAAAAGGGGGTAAATTTTTTTAAACGAATGATTATACGAATTTTGTATTATTTGGATAGCTCTTATCACACTGAATTTTTCTTATATTACTTAAAAAATTGAAGAATATAACATTCAGATTTGGAACTGTCGTTCTTTCAAATTGTGAATAAATCACAAAAACGAGAATATTTTTCGTTTTGTTAATATATAAGAGCTGTTGGAAAATATTGCATAATGTTTTACCTTTTACCTCTTTTTCTTGGAACAAGTACACGCAGTAGTAAAGAAAAAGTATGGATTTTGTATGGTTATTAGACATTACGAAGCGAAAAATAAAGCGTGAAAATATGCATAAAGTATGAAATAGAAAAATAAGGATAGAGAATAAAAAATGTAAAGAAATTTTAGAACAGTAAAATGTAAGATGAGAATTGAGAAAATGATTTTAATTTAATTTAATTTGTTCGTTTTTGGAAAACGATATATTGGCATCGCAGAGTCTTATTTTTATATACGACCGAAGCATTAAGCTATAATGTATCACTATGTTCTTGGTTACGATACTTTCTTCAACCTAAAGTCATAATTCACGGGATAATAACATTACGTAATATCGGTTTTTCGTGATCCTGCGATTAAATTTGATTAAAGATTATTATTACAGCAAGCAGATATCTCCTTCTACCGCTATAAATAATATTGGCTGTTAAGAAAACTGTGCAACATTTTTCATCTTTCTTCGCAGAACGGAATGTCGGAATAACAGTTTATATTACTGCATAGAAGATAGCATAAATAATAATAGTAAGTATATTCATCGAATAGAGGATGAAAAGCTCTTTAAAATGAAACTTGTTTCAAGACAATGGTATAATTAGTTCCAGAGGCGTAAGGCTTCGAAGAGTTTGTTTACTTTTCACTGTTTACGTCGCGAGGTCATTGACCGTGCGTGTAAATAGTAAACAGTAAATAGTAAATTCTTGGAAATTCTTGGAAAAAAAGAGATAATTGAATTTTAAAAATGACAAACTCTTTTAAACACCCAGTAGATTGTATTTGTTACTATAGTATACTAGAGATTTAGTAACGTCAAAGATCACTATGCAAATTTAAGTTTTCTTGATCCCAGAAATTTTTATAATTTTTTTCAGAAATGTTCACCGTTTCATTAGAAATGCTTAGTCAAAAACTCGTTAAATTTTGTCCAAACTTTCCTTTTCCTAAGTTTCGTTAATAGGAGTACACGAAAACTTTGCTTCTAAACGGCGAAATTTTAATAAAAGTTTAATCGAAGACTATATGGGAACTGGCGAAAGGTAATGAAATTAGCGAGTCGAATAAGTTTGGAAAATTTAGAAATTAACGCAGACACACAATGTACAAAATTTTGTATTTTTTAAATGCAATTATAATCTGCCATCTTTAATACGGAGTTTTTCTATTTTAACAAGTATTCATGTTATTTGGTAATAAGCTTAATTTATTTGTTTTCCCGTACAATGTGAATGGAAATTTGTCTAAAATTACAATTACAAAATTATTATATTGACACTTTACTCTGTTATTTTGATACAAAGAAAAGTGTTTCATCGAGTAATGTTCATTTCATCGAAAGAAATCTCCACTTTTTCCAAGACTTAGTCCCCCGAGCTTTCGAACGAATTTACAAAATGGAGTCCTGCCCGTGCAACTCTTTCATTCTCCATCAACGGTGCATCCAACATTTTTAGTGTTTCCAAGTATGCAAACTACATTCGATAAACATCGTAATTCCGGCAGAATCGAACGATGTTCATAGAAACCAGCCTTTTATGCGTTGTACTTACAGAGTACAATGAAACCTTTATTATTCGAAGTTCTGTTACCCGAATATTATACCGTCCATGCATTATTCGAACATCCATTCAATCTTCTACAACATTCTAAGCTCTCTAAGGACCCAAACTTATCCCAGGCATACAAATATAAGACTCAGGTGTCTGTCATCACCTTTAATAACGAAGATCTATTAAGATTTATTATAATTTTATTATTATTATTGTACAATTTATTATTTAAAGGATCCAGACAATTTTATTGCTTATAACCCAATAATTACAGCTGAATGATATCTTTTAGTTGCTTATTCTATTCTTTGAATAATCCCAAATAAATTGGGGGGTGTATTTAATATTATTTATATATACTTTAATTTTGTATTAAACATACCCCCAACTAATATAAGTTTAGTTGATTATTCTATTCTTTGAATAATCCCAAATAAATTAGGGGGTGTATTAATATTATTTATATATACTTTAATTTTGTATTAAACATGCCCCCAACTAATATAAGTTTAATTCATTATTCTATTCTTTGAATAATCCCAAATAAATTGGGGGGGTGTATTTAATATTATTTATATATACTTTAATTTTGTATTAAACATACCCCCAACTAATATAAGTTTAGTTGATTATTCTATTCTTTGAATAATCCCAAATAAATTAGGGGGTGTATTAATATTATTTATATATACTTTAATTTTGTATTAAACATGCCCCCAACTAATATAAGTTTAATTCATTATTCTATTCTTTGAATAATCCCAAATAAATCAGGGGGTGTATTAACATTATTTATATATATTTTAATTTTGTATTAAACATGCCCAATTAATATAAGTTTCCAGTGTGGAATCATTAATTTTCCTCCCGGAAAGAATGTCACTGTATTATAGCTATCTATTCCTTAAAATTACTCTCTTTTTATTATTACAACAGACTCACATATATGAGAGTCTATCAGTAATTCTGATACACCTGTTAGAGCACTATATATTATAGTTACTCCCACTTGTAGTATTCGTACACTATAATAGATGATTCACTATAAATGAACAGAAACTTTCTTACGAATGCTTCTTTCCATTTATTTATTATACTGTGTGTTACTTCTAGTTACGAAGTTCCTTTTTTTTTGTTTTTTGCTTAATATTAGTGTATTATAGCTATCTATTCCTTAAAATTACTCTCTTTTTATTATTACAACAGGACTCACATGAGTCTATCAGTAATTCTGATACACCTGTTATATTATAGTTACTCCCACTTGTATTCGTACACTATAATGGATGATTCACTATAAATGAAAAGAAACTTTCTTACGAATTGCTTTTTTCCATTTATTTATTATACTACTGTATTATACTTCTAGTTACGAAGTTCCTTTTTTTTTTTGTTTATTGTTTAATATTAAATGGACAAGTGATATGTCCAGTTGCAACAACACGTATAGAGGAATACAATATAAACACTATATAACAGTTGTATAATAGATAATAATATCAACCAATAATATAATGGCGGTGTTCCCACAAGCGGTCACCCATCTTACTAGTGGTCGCAACCAACGCAGCTTAACTTCGCTGATCGAACGAGAATCAACGTTGTTCACTACCCTATGTTGTTACTACTATTTAGAAAGTAGTATTTTTTCCTTTGTTTTTTTTAGTAATACTCAATTTCAAAATCAATAAAGGGTTACAATACAAATAATATATAATAATGTCAACAATACGCGGTGTCACCCATCCCAAGTACCAACCGCACCCAACTTGACTTCGTCGATCAAACGAGAGAACCAGATTTTCGAACGTGTCACGACCCGTTCATAACTTTTGCTCTCAATTCGTTCAAATAATGTACCAAAAAAATGGACTAGTACCTATTTGAAAAACTTCCCTTTCATTTACCGCGAATCACCATTACAGGGGAGCAACCGTGAATTCACAATTTCAGTAAAAATACCGTTTAACCGAACCTCTCGTATAAGGTTTCCGTCGAAATTAATCGGTGTATGGGTTTTTTACATCTTCCGTGGTAGGGGTCCACTCGCGCTGGTAACCCGGGAACGTTCTCGATCACCGAAACGTGCGGTTAACGGTCGGCGAAATATTTCAAGAGCAGCCCCCGCGTTATTGATTAATAAGCCGGCCGCTTTTCATTCGTTGATGCATTAAAGTTACACGCGGTACCGATAGAAGAAGCCCCGTGGGCAGCATCCTTCGGGCGGGAGGTGCAAAACGCTCGAAAGTTTCGCCCGTCTAGGGCGAACACGGAACCGTGATTTCCACGCGCATGCGCGCGACATTCAGGAGTGGGGGGACGCTCCTTTCTTTTTGCACGTTTGCAGCTGGTCGCGGAATGTAGATGTCGCTACTAGTGCCATCGAAATCCTAACCCTCGCCACCGCCCCCTGTCCCCGTGTCGTCGTCTATTTTCATTCAGCCACCCACTCGCCCGCTGCCACCCTCATGCACACCCCACCCCCCCCCCCCCTAGCTACCCCCCGACACACACCGGTCGCTGTGTTCGACCGCCTCTGGCGCAGAAATTGAACCACGGCTACGTGGTGCACGAGAACAGGGTCTTTGCTCCCGTTTAATATTTCAACCAGTACATTGGCTGCCTTGAGCATCGACATGCGCCTTGCCTTCAGCTCGCCTCCGTTCTCGTTACGTCAAAGCCCGATGCTCGAAATCCCAATGATAATCCACTTAGAGGGGCGGCGAGGAGGATGGCACCCGGCGTATCGATACACGGAAATACGAAAAATCGATTGGCCCAACGCCGGTGGTCACCCCCTTGCACGCGTATCCTATGGGGGAGCCGATAGTTGGCCTAGGATGTACGTACAGGGTGCCAAAAAAGGCTAGGTCCGACCTCGTATAGAGCTTTCCAATCGGAACGATTCTACTTTCGATCGTCGTCGCCGCCATGTTTCTTATTCGATTGTTCGAGTCGTAGCGACAGTTTACCATAGAAAAAGTCAAAATTTTCATGCGCTATTCGATTGGTAATCAATTTTTTCTGTTATAAAACCATTTAATAATGATTGTTGCTCGACGAAATTATTGAATATTATCAAAACTGTTGTGTTCGAGGTTCGTGGTCGCCAGAACTCAGAATTCGTGGTATAAATTTGTAGTTAGTTCGGTTGTTGATCGACACGTACCAACATGTTAAGATAATATTGCTACTATGAGAGAAACTGGTATATCTAAAATGATCAAATAAGGAATAATATGAAAATCCTAATCGTTACAGAGGAAATTATTCCACACATGACGGAAAACCACTCTAGAGATAATAGAAACTGTTGAAAAATTTTCGAATTTTATCAAAATTAAATATTCAACAATATTTTATCTGAAGAAATAAATTTTTTTAGGTACAACAAATTTTTTTAATTGTACAATATACAGGGTGTTCAACCATCCCTTTAAATTTGTTGACTGAGGCTTTGTTGAAAAGTTATTACCAAAATTATTGTTAAAAATTATTAATAAAATTTCTTCAATTACAGAATTTTTTTCTCGAAACTCCATAATATTTCGGGGGTACGTCTATTCACCAAAAATGATTGAAATTGACCCCCGCAACTAAAAATAATTTTTCCAAAATGATTTGAAACTTTTGAAATATCAGCACCTACTCGAATTTTTTTCTCGAAAGTGAGTAGGATTTCGAGGGAATGTCTATTCACCAAAAATGATTATAATTGACCCCTGTAGCTAAAAATAATTTTTCCAGAATGATTAGAAATTTTTCAATTTCGCTGAAAAATTGAGGCACCCCCTGTCGATTTTTCTTAAAAATTCGTTTTTCTATTTTTAATCAATTTGTTTGACACTGTACGGAAATGTTGTCTAATACTTTTCTGTAGGTACCCATAAGCACTACTTCAGAAAAAAATTTCATTGAAATATATTCACTATTGTAGGAGTTATGGGCGTTTGAAAATTGGGCCAGTTTTATGGGGTTTTTCTTATTATTGGGGGTCAAGGATCAACTTTTCGAATATTTTTACGATTCCCACATATTCTTCGCTAAAATACGCGTCGTTTGCCGCTTGAAACATTAAAATCGTCCAATCCGTTCAGAAGTTATGACGTTTTAAAGATTCGCATGAAATTTCAGTGAAACATATGAACGCTATGGTCAGACATGTAATTTTCGGTAATGAATTTTTTTCTCGAAAATGGTTAGGATTTTGAGGGTATGTCTATTCACCAATAATGAATGTAATTAACCCACGCAACCGAAAATAATTTTTTTAGAACGATGTAAAATTTTTCTTTTCCGTCGAAAAATTTCACACCTTCTCGAATTTTTTTCTTGAAAATGCGCAGGATTTTTGGAGTATGTCTATTCACCGAAAATGATTGTAATTGACCTCCGCATCCAAAGATAATTTTTCTAGAACGATTTGAAATTTTTCAATTTTGTCATAATTTTGGTTCATTTTCGGTTAATAACTTTTTATCGAAGCCTCAATCAAAAAATTGGTATTTTTGATGTTCTACACTATACTGTGTGTTATAAAGAAGAAATCTTCATAACAATGACCTTGACAACACATTTCAAGGTCATTGAAATTGGTGAAGAATCACTAAAGTAAATAATTACCTTTTCTACTAATTGCATACATTTATATACAATTATATTGTTTCGATAAAGGCAACTATTCGTAAGTAACAATAAATTTTCGTTTTATTCAATCCAGGATAATTTTTAGAAGCAGCAAAATAACAAAAGTATTTATATCTATTCTTTCTCGACTGTTTTATGATCGCTGGGACACCCGGTATACGAAACGTCTCCACAGGTCTCAGTAGTAAATTTGACAAGTGTTCTCGGCGACTTAACATAAAACGAAAGTATCGTAAACATTGGCCAATAAGTGCTTTATTAAAAAGTTATAACAAAGTGTGAAGGAAACGATAACAGTCTTACTGTATGATGCAGTAAAACTGTCCTATTAGGAACCCTTTACCGACACTCTTTTACGGCAGGTCGGCCACTTCTAGCGCGAAAACCATAAACGGAATGCGTGGACCAGTATTCCTCGTTCGAAAATACATTTATAAGATCGTAAACTATAACTTCGCGAATCCGTTAAAAGTAAATTGCTGAAAAATGGAAAAGTATGTCGTCTGTAATCGTACCGAGCCATTTCGAAACAGTAAATTCAGCTGGCGATAATAAATAACGTAAACATTGTTTCTATTCTTATCGCTATACTTATACGAGTAAGATAGGCACAAAATATATGACATGTTTGCACTAAAAATATGCTAAATAGTCTATATTGTCAACATATGTGAGAGACACGTTAAATAAAATTTTTTAAAATTAGAAACATTGACCAATTTCTAATTTTCGTTAAATCTAAGCACACAGGAGAAACACTAAAAAATATGCTAAATAGTTTATAGAATATTGTTAAAATATGTGACAGGCTCGTTAAATAAAATTTTAAAAAATAAGAGACTGACCAATTTCTAATTTTTGTTAAATCTAAACACACAGGGGAAACATTAAAAAATATGCTAAATAGTCTATAGAATATTGTCAACATATGAGACAGACTGGTTAAATAAAATTTGAAAAAATAAGAGACTGACCAGTTTCTAATTTTTGTTAAATCTAAGCACACAGGGGAAACATTAAAAAATATGCTAAATAGTCTATAGAATATTGTCAATATATGTGACAGACCCGTTAAATAAAATTTAAAAAAATAAGAGACATTGACCAATTTCTAATTTTTGTTAAATCTAAGCACACAGGGGAAACATTAAAAAATATGCTAAATAGTCTATAGAATATTGTCAAAATATGTGACAGACTGGTTAAATAAAATTTTTAAATATAAGAGACTTTGACCAATTTCTAATTTTTGTTAAATCTAAGCACACAGGGGAAACATTAAAAAATATGCTAAATAGTCTATAGAATATTGTCAATATATGTGACAAACTGGTTAAATAAAATTTAAAAAAATAAGAGACATTGACCAATTTCTAATTTTTGTTAAATCTAAACACACAGGAAAAACATTAAAAAATATGCTAAATAGTCTATAGAATATTGTCAAAATATGTGACAGACTGGTTAAATAAAATTTTTAAATATAAGAGACTTTGACCAATTTCTAATTTTTGTTAAATCTAAGCACACAGGAGAAACATTAAAAAATATGCTAAATAGTCTTATAGAATATTGTCAATATATGTGACAAACTGGTTAAATAAAATTTAAAAAAATAAGAGACATTGACCAATTTCTAATTTTTGTTAAATCTAAACACACAGGAAAAACATTAAAAAATATGCTAAATAGTCTATAGAATATTGTCAATATATGTGACAAACTGGTTAAATAAAATTTAAAAAAATAAGAGACATTGACCAATTTCTAATTTTTGTTAAATCTAAGAACACAGGAGAAAAATTAAAAAATATTAGACTCGTATTTAATCTGTAGATATTCCTGCCCAAAAGGTATAAACTACCCCGAATTTCGCGGATGAAATTTCTCTATAAATTAAACATTTCGAAACATGGAGCTGGGGAAAGCTGTTGCAATATGCAAAAAGTTTGGTTTTTCACGAGCAATCACAGGATGCGAATCAAAATTTCATCAAATCATAGCTGGCGCCACGCGACCAATCAGATCGCCTTTTTGTAAATATCTGATTGATTACGGCAATGTCAACTACGATTCGGTGCAATTTTTATTCACATATCATTTTTTCAGCCTCTATTATTATTTCACTTGGTCTAATTTTACAGTCTGCTTTAAATTACACTATGAACTGAGTCAATACTTGTTGAAATTAAAAAGGAGTTAATTTGTAAGATAGAAAATGGCGAAAGTGTGACGAAATTGGCAAAAAATATATAACACTGGCAGATCTGGGATTCGAAGATTTAACGAACAGAAATAAACAATGCAAAATCATTTAGATGCTACGACAAGTAAAATTGTAAAACACAACAAAATTGAGATCTGGACTTAGCTATATAAAATACTCATATTTTCACTAAAAGAATAAATCAGCTCTTAATCAGAAACTTTTCTGTTTTTTTATTATGTGATTCCTTTTTCTTCAATTAAAATTCTTTTCCTCGCTCTAATAATTAATATTATATTTCTAAATAACGTAAAAATTATTGATTTCCAACCTTTTCCATTTGAATTACGTCGAGTAAACTGTAACGCGACGTACAGAGACATTTTTATTCTCTCCCACCATTTGACACAACGAATGCAGGCTCTCATTACAATTTCCTTTAACGATACAATGCCGTGGCTTATTTATCTTGATAGTAAACAAGTCATTGCTGCTTATTACGTAGAAAAAAATCGTATAATAGCGGTCTATGACGAGATCAGCAACATCAAGTTGCAGTCAAGTGCACACGTACTCGATTAAGGTTGCAAAACAGCAATTCGTCGAACCTAGCTTTCCACCTCGCTTTCTCCACCGTTGTGTCGTGTTTTTATATACTTGAACTTGTTATGGTGGACAAAATCGACGCAAAAGTTAATTTTCACTGCAACTTTTCAAAGTCTAAATAAATATTTTGTTCGCTTCTGGTAATTTTTTAATTTTGGGGTTGAAATATCAAATTTTCCGGGAGTCAACTTGACGAACGCGTTGGATCAATTGTTTTTCGATCATTTTCCCACACATTGTACTATTTGTTTTATGATAAATAAAGTTAATATTACTTTAAGCATGAAAATAGTATTGCAATCCATCAGGACCATCTAAATCAAAAGAGTATTATATTTTAGCTTCAAAAATCAATTTTTTAAACTAGTGTCTTTTTTTTTGTTTCATTAGGTTTATTTAACGAATGATTTAAAAAAAAAAATCCACTTCTATCTGAACAAAATTATTTTTATTAACAAAATTATGATTGACTCTGTTCAAATATATTATAAATTAGTATTGATATATTAATTGAAATATTTTGTACCAAAAGTCTATAAAATACTTAAACTTTCAGCATAGAGTGATCATATATTACTTTTATTTACATAAATAATAACACTTTTCAGATTTGAATTTTTAAAAATTGTGGAATAAATATTAATTCTTTTCTCTGAAATTACCACATGTCGAGAAATCGATTTCTGGTTTTGAAAATGATTTTTAGTAGAATGTATATTTTATTGCAAGATTTAAAAAAATTCTTCGAATTTTAAAGCTAACAATTATAAGAAGAATTACTGTAAAAAATCATCGATAAAGGAAATCAGGAAATTGCAAGTTTTAAACAAGTAAGGGATGAAATTATTGATAAGTTGACAATGTATTTTGGGTCTGATTATATATTACTTTTATTTACATATGTAATAATTAGACATTTATGCATTTATGGGAAATTTAGATTGTCAAAAAACTATAGAATGCATTTAATATGCAAAAATATAACAAAAACTCAAGTAAGATAAGAATTATTGTATTTGGGGGTTGAAAGAACCCTCTACGAAGCTCTTATTTTATTAATTTTATTAATAAATATATGAATTTGCATAAAAATCCGCAGTCTAGTAATAATAATTTTCAGACTCGAATCTTTTTAAGAATGTGGAATAAATATTAACTCTTTCCTCTGAAATTACCACATGTCAAGAAATTGATTTCTTTTTGCGTTTTGCATTCTCTTAAGACAGATTTGAAAATGTTTTTTAATAAAAAATTCTTCTAATGCTAAAGCTAACAATTATAAGAAGAATTACTGAAAAAAATGATCGATAAAGAAAATCAGGAAATTGCAAGTTTTAACACTAGATTTACGGAAGCCGTCAATTTGACGGATGTCAGATTCCATATTTAAAATTGCAGAACGCGTAAATATTATTTTTTAACAACTTATGTTGAATTTGTTTGATGCAATGGCATGAATACATATTCTAATTAAAAGAAAAATCGTATTTTAAGGTAATTGTCAACGTGAAAGATATCAATAAATATGCGTGCGATCAGTGCCCGTAAATCTAGTGTTAAACAAGTAAGGGATGAAATTATTAATAAGTTGGCAGTGTATTTTGGGTCAGCAAACAGAGAGAGTCGAAGTAAATGCGACGAGCAAGTTCCAGATATCCCGGAAACCAGCTATACCGCGGCTGAAAATGGGCAAGATAATAATACTTGCATGGATTCCATCGCATATGGACATTACCAGGAATGAAATAGCGGACAAAGCTACAAAAGAAGCTTTCACTCCACCACTAAAAGACCAATCGTCAAAAGTATCTTCCAGCAACCTCCAACGATACTGTAAGTACAAACTTCTGAATCTATGGAACGATGAATGGAAAAATTCTGCGCCCTCGTTTGCTTCAGAAGTAAACGAAACATTTCCCAGCGTGAATAAAATCATGGTTTAATTTCACTCGGAACCGTGAAATTCAAACAAACTGACAAAAGAATATTCAAAAAATATTTACGATTCATTCGTGTATTTCGTAAATTCAATTTTCAAACTTGAATCGAGCATTAATTAAAACTTTAGCGATATTTTGTCATACGAATTCCTTTAGAATTCAAAAATACGGTTTGCAGGGGGTGGAGGGGCCCACAGTAACGTGATCAAAGGCAATACGAAATTTTTTCAAAACTGATCATCGAATTTTTATCAGAGCTGATCTTTCTTATCCACACGTTCGAATTCCGTTTTCAAGTCAGATTTCCACCCTCGACTTCTTTGTTTTCCCCCTTTCCTTCGTCGCTCGCGTTATTGTTCCCGACTCGCGCAACGCGTGCGCCATTTTTTCGCCGCGGAAAATATGGAACGATATCGGGGTAAGTAGATTATTTCACTCGGCCGAGAACCGAGTCCGACTTCGGTGGAAATTTCGCCTTGTCGCGGGTCTACCGTAGTCCGTTGGAAGTTCGAAACGCGAGGCTCGCCGGGGGATTACTATATTAACCGACATGAATTTTTCTCGGCGCGCCGTACCCGCGTAAAAAGGAAATCTTTTCTCTCGCCGGGGGACTCCCCCGGAAGTCGCGGACCTTCCTTTAACGCGGAATCCCGGCCGCCATCGTCGATGACAAAATCGACGAGCGTCCCTGCGTTGTCGTCTGTTATTCACTCGACGTTAGGGATTTCTCGCTGCATAAAATCTTTCACTTATTCATATTGCTACACGATACGCTTCGACTTATCGGAACAGCGAACAATCCGTCCCTGAAAATCATTCCCTCCGTGTACCCTCCTTTCCTACATTTCCTCCATCTTGTTTCGTCTCTTTACATCGTTGCAAACAAAATTTAAAAATTTAAAAATCTTATACTAATTGTAAGTATTATTTTGGATAATCTTTGAGAAGGAAAATTAATTCTATTAATATTGTTTCACTGCATCGATTTGAACGTTAATTAACTTTATACCGAACGAACAAATTTCTGAAATAAAATAAAACTTTGTTAGAATTTTCCAAAGAAGACTCAACTGGTAATATTAAATTAGTTTGCAAGAGGCTATTACATAATAAATAAAATAAAATAAATTTTGCTACAATCTTTAACACTATTTTCCAACGAGAACGATAATATTTAATTAACTTGTAAAAAGCTACTAAATTATATATGTATATTCCATCACGTGAAAGTTTAATAAACCATTAAGCTGATTAAAAATAAATATTATTCTGTTGCAATATTTTAGAGCACAGATTAGTGTTGAATAATTTGTTTCATACTTTGGACACATGATTGTTATAAAAAATCCTTCTTTGGTTCCGTCACGATTCCCAACTGCGCCCCCTACAGTTATTTACTCTCAGTTTAGGCTGCGATTCAACCCAAGGGGGACGTAATGCCGCTTTTAACAAAAATCAAGGGCGACCTTTGATGCCCTTTCGACGGGGAAAAAATAAAATTGCGTGATAAAAGAAATTGCGTCGTGCTCGTTTTATAGGCTCGGACGAAATCGTAGCCACATGCGAAACGTTTCACTTTCTGATACAAATGAGAGGAATATTTCAGGCGGAGTTTCGACCCTTGCCACGGGACACCCCCCCCCAAAACGCGTCCCACGAACCCAAAGAAAATTCTTCGTCCCGGGGAGAAATAATATTAATCCAGTTTATTCCGTAATTTATTGCATTCGTTCCAAAACATAATTCTCGAAAATGTAAATCTCGAAAGAAATATTATTTTTTTTATTGGTTAGATACAGCTTAATTTCTGTGCCAAAATATTCCACTAAATGCAATCATGGTAATCGTTATTATTGTCAGATTAAGGAGAAGAAACTTTATGTTTTAAATACGAACTAAATTTGTTTATTAAACTTAAAAAAGGGGCACACACAAACGTATAACAATGTGTATATTTAGTTAAAAGACTCTATTTTAATTTATATCTATTTTAATATATATTTAGCGCCATCTTGTGATACATTGGGCCCATATCTAGCGCCATCTGTTGACGCTCAAAGCGTAGCGACAACATGGCGGCTGTAGACTGGAGAATCGCTATTGCAATTCCAACAATTATTCATTTATCAACGAGAAAGCCCTTTTAACACAATCAGAAGTAATATGTACGACAAAATAAAGATTATACAGAGAAAATTGCAATTCCAACAATTATTATCGTTCATTTATTAACGAGAAAGCCCTTTTAACACAACCAGAAGTAATATGTACGACAAAATAATGATTATACACAGAAAATATTGCCAATATTGTCAAAATAACCAATGCATAATATGCAGTAAGGGTCATTTAAGGCTTCCCAAAGATTCTTCGATTATATCTATTTGCATGTGTTATATTTCACGTATAATTGAACGTACATCGAAATAAAACAACGAATACCGGATTATCTTTCGCAGTTTTTCTACGTAAATTGTTGTTCTTATTAGAAAACAGAAATCAGGCTTGAATTTCGCGTACTTGGAGCCACCCCGTGGATACGGTTTGGGTAAGTGTATTGCTCCGTAACCGCCGTTAGGCTATTACCGACACACACAAACGTATAACAATATGTATATTTAATTTAAAGGCTCTATTTTAATTTATATCTATTTTAATATATATTTAGCGCCATCTTGTGATACATTGGGCCCATATCTAGCGCCATCTGTTGACGCTCAAAGCGTAGCGACAACATGGCGGCTGTAGACTGGAGAATCGCGATTTGCAATTCCAACAATTATTCATTTATCAACGAGAAAGCCCTTTTAACACAATCAGAAGTAATATGTACGACAAAATAAAGATTATACAGAGAAAATTGCAATTCCAACAATTATTATCGTTCATTTATTAACGAGAAAGCCCTTTTAACACAAACAGAAGTAATATGTACGACAAAATAAAGATTATACAGAGAAAATTGCAATTCCAACTGTGATACATTGGGCCCATATCTAGCGCCATCTGTTGACGCTCAAAGCGTAGCGACAACATGGCGGCTGTAGACTGGAGAATCGCTATTGCAATTCCAACAATTATTCATTTATCAACGAGAAAGCCCTTTTAACACAATCAGAAGTAATATGTACGACAAAATAAAGATTATACAGAGAAAATTGCAATTCCAACAATTATTATCGTTCATTTATTAACGAGAAAGCCCTTTTAACACAACCAGAAGTAATATGTACGACAAAATAAAGATTATACAGAGAAAATATTGTCAATATTGTCAAAATAACCAATGCAGAATATGCAGTAAGGGTCATTTAAGGCTTCCCAAAGATTCTTCGATTATATCTATTTGCATGTGTTATATTTCACGTATAATTGAACGTACATCGAAATAAAACAACGAATACCGGATTATCTTTCGCAGTTTTTCTACGTAAATTGTTGTTCTTATTAGAAAACAGAAATCAGGCTTGAATTTCGCGTACTTGGAGCCACCCCGTGGATACGGTTTGGGTAAGTGTATTGCTCCGTAACCGCCGTTAGGCTATTACCGACGAAGTTCATTGCCCGAGAGGAGGAACAGGCGCGAAGGACGTAATATCCATAATTCACTTTGGAATTAAAAGTGAGTAGAAACGGAAGGTTTAGTGGCTCCTTTAAAATTCCATCGCCGTCTCCCGGGGGCTGGAGAAACGTCGATTTATGGTAAATTAAGGGGGCGCGAGGCCGTGTCACGCGTGAGTTTCGGGGTCGATTTCGGGAAACGGATGAACGATACCCCCGGAAACGTAACACGTGATTTCGCCAGTTGGAAACAGAGAGAACCTTACGGTGATTACGATTACGCGCCACCCCCGCGCGGCCTGATAAGCTTCCACCGCCCCCCCCCCCACAATCGATTGTACCTCGGAGGGGGATAGCTTGTTGTTTATGCAAGTGTCGGTTACGTTACCACGCCAATAGCCTGGTTTTCAAACTGTCTCGCGCTACTCCGCCACATGGCAATAACGTATGATTACTTTGTCATGTGACTTAGCCCCGAGGAACGAAGCCAGAAAAGCGGCGTGACGGCGAAATGACGCTCTTTACACGTGGCGAACTTTTCACCGTGCTTTCTCTCTACGACACCTAAATATATCGCGCGTCTCTGGCATGCTTCTATGAAAGCTTCATCCCCCCCCAACCCCTCGTCGCACGACGCGGAATATTCCACGCAACGAAGTCGAGCGCAATCACTATAGGAGGTGTCTGACAATTTTCCCGCCCAAACTTTGGCAGCACGTACCCGTGGCCAAAACCGAGAAACTAATGTTCTACCAAATGTGTTTCGCGAACTGCTTTGTTAGAAAATTACAACGAAAGCACGTCGGGGAAAAACTGGAGAACAGCGCCATTGTTTCGCGTCCTTATTGATGATGTGTATATTAAACGGTATTGGGTGTTATGGTTTCTCTTGTTAAATGAATTGAGATTTTCTATATATTTGCAACGGAGAATACAGGAAAACACGCCATCTGACGGGAGAAAAAGAAAATAGAACGAAAATAAAAAAAACTTTGTGTTCGAAACAAAAAATGTATATATAACATAATATAGAGATAAAATTTGCTTTTTAACAAACGGGATTTGGAACGATGATATACATAGATATAGCACCACAGATATTTTCAAAATTCTTTTAATATTGTTACGACTTTGTTGTGAACGAGATAAGGAAAGAAAAGGAATGGGAAATCGATTTTTCTTGTCCTGTTTGGATATTCCGGATAATCGGAACTCTACTATAATATAGGTGGCAAAATATATTAATTCGATTCTTCGTAACAGATTGCAAATGTACTTCGAATTTAGTATTTAAAAAAGAACACATATAATGGTCGATCGAAGAGTGCATATATAGAAGTAGATCGTCGAGTACTTGTGAGAAAGATAAAAGTTGAGCGTAGCCCTCTATTGGCAAGTGCAAGAAGTATCGATACAAAATAAATGTAAAAATTCAATAGAACGTTTCAATAACTATGCTTTAAAATAACATACACAATATAAAAAGTAAATTGATAACCCTCCAATTGAAATAAAATTCTTATTTTTTGTAAAACTTATTATGAATTTCCCTTTATAAATTTGATAAATTTCTTTAGTTTTTGTATGTTTTTTTTCGAATTTTCAGGGCCAGTTTGCCTTTAAAATGGAATGAAATTTGTTGTGAACGAGATAGCATAAGGAAAGAAAAGGAATGGGAAATCGATTTTTCTTGTCCTGTTTGGATATTCCGGATAATCGGAACTCTACTATAATATAGGTGGCAAAATATATTAATTCGATTCTTCGTAACAGATTGCAAATGTACTTCGAATTTAGTTTTTTAAAAAGAACACATATAATGGTCGATCGAAGAGTGCATATATAGAAGTGGATCGTCGAGTACTTGTGAGAAAGATAAAAGTTGAGCGTAGCCCTCTATTGGCAAGTGCAAGAAGTATCGATACAAAATAAATGTAAAAATTCAATAGAACGTTTCAATAACTATGCTTTAAAATAACATACACAATATAAAAAGTAAATTGATAACCCTCCAATTGAAATAAAATTCTTATTTTTTGTAAAACTTTTTATGAATTTCCCTTTATAAATTTGATAAATTTCTTTAGTTTTTGTATGTTTTTTTTCGAATTTTCGGGGCCAGTTTGCCTTTAAAATGGAATGAAATTTGTTGTGAACGAGATAGCATAAGGAAAGAAAAGGAATGGGAAATCGATTTTTCTTGTCCTGTTTGGATATTCCGGATAATCGGAACTCTACTATAATATAGGTGGCAAAATATATTAATTCGATTCTTCGTAACAGATTGCAAATGTACTTCGAATTTAGTTTTTTAAAAAGAACACATATAATGGTCGATCGAAGAGTGCATATATAGAAGTGGATCGTCGAGTACTTGTGAGAAAGATAAAAGTTGAGCGTAGCCCTCTATTGGCAAGTGCAAGAAGTATCGATACAAAATAAATGTAAAAATTCAATAGAACGTTTCAATAACTATGCTTTAAAATAACATACACAATATAAAAAGTAAATTGATAACCCTCCAATTGAAATAAAATTCTTATTTTTTGTAAAACTTTTTATGAATTTCCCTTTATAAATTTGATAAATTTCTTTAGTTTTTGTATGTTTTTTTTCGAATTTTCGGGGCCAGTTTGCCTTTAAAATGGAATGAAATTTGTTGTGAACGAGATAGCATAAGGAAAGAAAAGGAATGGGAAATCGATTTTTCTTGTCCTGTTTGGATATTCCGGATAATCGGAACTCTACTATAATATAGGTGGCAAAATATATTAATTCGATTCTTCGTAACAGATTGCAAATGTACTTCGAATTTAGTTTTTTAAAAAGAACACATATAATGGTCGATCGAAGAGTGCATATATAGAAGTGGATCGTCGAGTACTTGTGAGAAAGATAAAAGTTGAGCGTAGCCCTCTATTGGCAAGTGCAAGAAGTATCGATACAAAATAAATGTAAAAATTCAATAGAACGTTTCAATAACTATGCTTTAAAATAACATACACAATATAAAAAGTAAATTGATAACCCTCCAATTGAAATAAAATTCTTATTTTTTGTAAAACTTTTTATGAATTTCCCTTTATAAATTTGATAAATTTCTTTAGTTTTTGTATGTTTTTTTTCGAATTTTCGGGGCCAGTTTGCCTTTAAAATGGAATGAAATTTGTTGTGAACGAGATAGCATAAGGAAAGAAAAGGAATGGGAAATCGATTTTTCTTGTCCTGTTTGGATATTCCGGATAATCGGAACTCTACTATAATATAGGTGGCAAAATATATTAATTCGATTCTTCGTAACAGATTGCAAATGTACTTCGAATTTAGTTTTTAAAAAAGAACACATATAATGGTCGGTCGAAGAGTGTGTATATAAAAGTAGATCGTCGAGTACTTGTGAGAAAGATAAAAGTTGAGCGTAGCCCTCTATTGGCAAGCACAAGAAGTATCGATACAAAATAAATGTAAAAATTCAATAGAACGTTTCAATAACTATGCTTTAAAATAACATACACAATATAAAAAGTAAATTGATAACCCTCCAATTGAAATAAAATTCTTATTTTTTGTAAAACTTTTTATGAATTTCCCTTTATAAATTTGATAAATTTCTTTAGTTTTTGTATGTTTTTTTTCGAATTTTCGGGGCCAGTTTGCCTTTAAAATGGAATGAAATTTGTTGTGAACGAGATAGCATAAGGAAAGAAAAGGAATGGGAAATCGATTTTTCTTGTCCTGTTTGGATATTCCGGATAATCGGAACTCTACTATAATATAGGTGGCAAAATATATTAATTCGATTCTTCGTAACAGATTGCAAATGTACTTCGAATTTAGTTTTTAAAAAAGAACACATATAATGGTCGGTCGAAGAGTGTGTATATAAAAGTAGATCGTCGAGTACTTGTGAGAAAGATAAAAGTTGAGCGTAGCCCTCTATTGGCAAGCACAAGAAGTATCGATACAAAATAAATGTAAAAATTCAATAGAACGTTTCAATAACTATGCTTTAAAATAACATACACAATATAAAAAGTAAATTGATAACCCTCCAATTGAAATAAAATTCTTATTTTTTGTAAAACTTATTATGAATTTCTCTTCATAAATTTCTTATTTTTTGAATGAAATTTAAAAAATTAATGATTCAGAACTCTAACCTGATGTGTTTGAAGAGATTGTGCGCTTCAACCACATTATTCAATTAAGGTGAGACAACACCTAAATGAAAGCTTCAGAGAGAAGTGGATAGGACGAGGAAGTCTAGTAGAATGGCCTCTTCGATCACCTGACCCTAATCCTTTAGATTTCTTTTTGCGGGATCGCTTAAAGACTGGTCTGCTTATCGTCGATAAATAATGACTGTAATTAAAACGAACAGAAAATGCACGGAATATTTGAAAACAAACGTCGATCCACGATCCGCGGATGCGAGATTTGCATCGAAACGAAAGAATTATTATCAATATCGGTAATAATGTTTCTTCGACAACCTTTTGTCCCCTTCTTGACTCTCCCCAGGTGTTTATAATCGTGTTTCGTATCGATTCCGATGTTGTTCGAACGACTGGCAGGCGATAAGCAATCGTGACACTTTTCCAATCTGAAATGAAGCCAGTTGAAATCGCAAATTGATTCAATTCGCGGAGAATGACGGTCCTTGTTGCTGGTAATCCACTGAAACCGTTTGATGGTACGGTACACTGTCATTTTCGAAGAAAACGAGTCGATTCGCGATTTTAGTCGGCTTCGTTCCAGATTAGAGAAGCGTCGGAATAGATCCTCGATTCCCAGCCATCCTGACAATAACGAGAGTTAGAATCATTATGGAACATGACTGTACCAATGAACGAAATTCTAAGACACCCTATAAATTACTGAAACAAACAATGTTATATGTAAAACAAGATTTTCAAATAATATCTTCATAAACTAAACGAACTTTCAATTTAAACCAGAATGATACAGTATTTTATCATTCCAAAGCATGAATGTTTCTAATCAATTTTTTATCATTGTGTCTGATTGAAAATTATTTTTATAACAAGTGAGTATTGTAAGTATTTATTCTACACTAATCCTCCCTTATTTTTCCATCGATATTAACTATACTATGCTTTACTCTTTTAATAAATGCATTATTATGTCTCTATATAGGAATACTGAGCTACTTATTACAAAAAATGTGAAAAACATAATCTGTAGATAAAATGCGAAATATTCCGTGTAAAATTATAAAAAAAAATCATTTTATATTTATATAAATATCTTTAAATCTTTAAAATAGAAACACATTCTTGTGATACTTTTCTTCTCATTCTCGACCAATGGAATTCAATGCTGAGGCATTTCCAGGCATCCCGAACAATCCGTCACACTTAGCTTTATCGCCCCCAACATATCTTTTCTGTGCTCAGAATTACAAAAAATTGTTTCCTACGAAAGTTGTATAATTTTCTGCGCGGCGGAATGGCGGACTTGACTTCACGCTGCGAAAAGGATTTTATTTACGATGACTAGACACGGAACGGGAGGAAAGTGGCCGAGAAAAGTAGCTGCAAAGACACATGGAAAAACGTGATAACATTACAGAAATTAACGAGAAATTCACGAAGAGTATTTAGCGATTTGGCGACTGAATTTATGGCAGTAAACGTATATTGCCAAAAAAGTCTTTTAAAGTTTTTTAAAGCATCGTCAAAGTCTTCTTCAACCAATAAAGAATAATTCATATTGCTTCGAATTTTTCTTTGTTCCAAAGAAAATGATTATTCCCCAAAGAGGTTAAATAGGGACTTAATTATGTTCCTAGCTTATAAATAAGGAAATACATTTAATACTAAATTATTGATAGGTTATATTAAACGCGTTGAATTATATTTAACGACTCTGAACATAGGAAAGGTTAAAAATGGAAGGATGGAGATAAATTATCGAAGAAAATGTCGAAGAACGGGACCGCGTCCTCGCGAAAACGTTTCTATAAATATATAAAACCGGTTAATCTCAATAATTCAGCATAGTTCCCTATGGAATATAACCTGGTCAAGGAGAATGGAGAATATTTCAGATTTTACATTCAGATTCGGAAGTGTCGTAGAAGCTCCGTTAACTGAATACCCCACTGTTCGAACATTCTGTTACTTGAATAGAGTATTTCCTAGCAGAATATTCATTCACCTATTGAGACACTCTTCAACAAAGGTCAAAACCAAGTCTCGATATAACGATTTAACCTCTTCATCCCTTCTATGCATTGCAACGATGACTTTGAAATTATTTCTCAATAGAAAACAACTAATTTCTCGAAGCAACAATCGTCAAATACCCTCAAAATCTTCCTTCGAACGTCTTTTCTTAAAAACTGTCGACAAGTGCAAAAAAATTAAAATAATATTTTCATTGCAAAGTGTATCATACTTTCTGTTTACTTTTCATGCAAAATAACTAATTTCTTAACGCAATAAACCACGCAAATATCCACCGATCGAACGTCTTTTTTTCAAAACAATTGACACGTATGAAAAAATTACACAAAAAGTGCAAAGTTTGAAATAATAATAAATAATATTGTTTGCTGCTTACTCTTTACAGAAAAGTTTTGTACATGGAAATTTATTGTGCTAGAAATATATATATAATTATTAAAATTCCTGTGTATGTTCTATTTTCTTAATTTTTAATGAAAAAAATGAAACGAATAGGTGAATACGGAGAAGTGGCGTTTTAACACTAGATTGCCCAAGGAAGTCACTTTGACTGCTTTTTAATTTCAATTAGAAAAACAATTATGTATATAATGACACAATTTCTTAGAATTTTGTGACTTTTTGCACAACATATAAATGCGTTTATTAATAATTGTAGTTACCTCCCCCCTCCTTCATTTCCGGTATATATATATATATATGTGTGTTATACCTATATCGCCCAAAAGCAGTCATTTTGACTGCTTGGGAAATTTTAAATAATCAAATGACTCTTATTATTGAATTGAGTAAATTTCTTTTATAACCAGTTCGACTCTGTATTGAAATAACAGTTTTCATTTTTTTTTCGATTACCAACACATGATAACATACAAGTACATGATAAATTGTCGATTTGGGCGTACCTAACCCAGACCTAACCCAGATCTAATCCAGACCTAACCCAGACCTAACCGAGACATAACCCAGACCTAACTCAGACCTAACCCAGACCCTAGATCTGGGTTAGGTCTGGATTAGATCTGAGTTAGATCTGAGTTAGGTCTGGGTTAGGCCTGGATTAGATCTGGGTTAAGTCTGGGTTAGGTCTGGGTTATGTTTGGGTTAGGTCTGGGTTATGTCTGGGTTATGTCTGGGTTAGGTCTGGGTTAGGTCTGGGTTAGGTCTGGGTTAAGTCTGGATTAGATCTGAGTTAGATCTGAGTTAGGTCTGGCTTAGGTCTGGATTAGATCTGAGTTAGCTCTGGGTTAGGTCTGGATTAGAACTGAATTAGATCTAGGTTAGGTCTGGTTTAGGTCTGGGTTAGGTCTGGATTAGTTAATAATCCAAATTATCTTAACCCTTTGCACTCCTATGTCGAGTGTGATTCGACATCAATTTTGATCTCAGGAGCACCTTCGTCAAGTCTCACTCGACATTCTTTCAAGTCCAAACCAAACAGATATCATACACTTGGAAATTACAAAATACAACAACAGTGTAAATAAAACACTTATTTTAACAGGTAAATTTCAAATAAAACACTTAAAAGCATTGTTCGTCAAGTCCCATTCGACATTTTTTCGAGTCCAAACCAAATCATACACTTGGAAATTACAAAATACAACAACAGTGTAAATGAGACCTAACCCAGACCTAACCCAGACCTAACCCAGATCTAATCCAGACCTAACCCAGATCTAATCCAGATCTAATCCAGACCTAACCCAGATCTAAGCCAGGTCTAATCCAGACCTAACCCAGACCTAACTCAGACCTAACCCAGACCTAACCCAGATCTAATCCTGATCTAATCCAGACCTAACCCAGATCTAATCCAGATCTAATCCAGACCTAACCCAGACCTAACTCAGATCTAATCCAGACCTAACCCAGACCTATTGATAAATTGCAGTTTCTCAATAAGCTAAAGTAGTACTTGTTATTCGAATCTTTATGCAGTGATACTTGTTCTAACAAGTTGTTTATTTTATTTCTGCGCCCTAAATTCATAATATTATAACATAATATTAAAAATTAATTTTAAACAAATTTCTTTACACATTAGTTAATCTTTCACAATGCAGTCATTTTGACTGCTTTTGAGCAATATAGGTATATACTAAGTTTCAGTCTTTCTAGTGTTAATACTGTTTCAACTGCCCTAGAAGACTTATAGATGCTATTGGTCAGAATAGTTGCCTCCCACTCTGTTCTAATTCGCGGAGGTTTGAAAGAGTGACATCTACCGGTCGACGCGACGTTGAGTTTCGACTCCTTTTTGACGTACGATTACCAAGCCAGGCATAAGAAAACGCAATCACAGAGAAACATTCTGCTTAGTTCGTGCCATCCCTCAGGACGGTCCCTTTCAGTTCCCTAACAGCAATTCGTGTTTTATGCGACAAAGGCAAGTTATTCTACCGTGTATTTGGCAGTCGCCTATTGGGAAAACGATCCACGTACAAACAGTTTGCTTCGACTGTGATTCGGGGACCAAACGATAGAATACAACGTTAAAGAACAAAATTATTTACCACAGAATTAATTTACGTATCTTTAGCCACCAAAAATATAAAAAAATTTCGTTTTTAATTTTCCTTTGCCTCGAGAGTAGCTAATTTGGAAGAAATTTATATTTTACTAAATATCAAATACAAAAGTTTCTGCCTTTTGATACGAACGTAGATTTCTGTTGAAAGGAGCAAAGTTGACCTTTGAGTAACCTTGAAAATGCTTTTACAATTTTGTGTTTAATATTTTTCTTAAAATTGTCGAATGTCTTTGATAAATAACGATGATTATTGTTGCTCGAGAAAATTAAAAATAGTATGTTAAAAATAGGCAAAATTCGAGGCTCGAAACGACAAGATAAGAGTACAGTGACCAAAACATCATGGCTGAACATCGATACTGAAACGAATAGGTGAAAATACAGGTGGAATAACGACTTGGAGTTTGAATATCACTTCGATGGGAGTTGGATAGGTTTCCCAAAGGTTTTCGAGAAGAGTAAATCGTGTTCTTGAGCATGAATCAAGTTCGAATGACGCAGAATTTTTGATGATCTGTGGAAAGGTTGAACATTATGCTAGAATGTACCTGGAAGAGTCAGTAGGTTACATAATGTGCTAGTAACTTCGTGGCTCTCGACTATTAGATTTCAGCGGCAGTAGCATCTCATTGTTTAATTTCGGTCTTGTGCAAACCTACATCAGTATTTTCGTAAGTGTAATTATGGTTCTGCTAAGTTTTCACTTTAATAACTGGGAACGAGAATTTCGCGGATGTTATTCCGCGAAGTGACCTCCGATAGATACAGCAAGTAGCATAAATGAAACGATGTTGGGAGTATTTTATGTGAATCATTATTTATTGCTGCAAATATTAGCACTAGAAATACTATAAGTACTATACATTATTAAAAGGTGAAAAAAAACTATTTCTAATTAGATATGAAGATCATAATAGTGAAAGAGAAGACAATTGCACTAAAAAATTCAATTCTCTAGTAACAAAATTGGAGAGTATAAAATAGATCCGTAGGAAATTAAAAAAAAATGCTCTAAAATGTCCAGATAAATTTTCAGCATGAAACATATTAAATTTGAATGCAATGATTTTCATTATAGTAGAGGAAAATGCAAAATTGAAAATGATACTATGAGCTGGGTAATGAATTCAATTGAAAACATAGTTATTACACTTAGTTTTTTTAAACAATATTAATGTATACAGGGTGTTCGGGCAACCCTGGGAAAAATTTTAATGGGGGATTCTAGAGGCCAAAATAAGACAAAAATCAAGAATACCAATTTGTTGATGAAGGCTTCGTTAAAAAGTTATTAACATTTAAAGTTCAGCCAGTACTGAATTTTTTTCTCGAAAATGCGCAGGATTTCGGTGGTGTGTCTATTCACCAAAAATCATTGTAATTGACCCCCGCAACCGAAAATAATTTTTCCAAAACGATTTGAAATTTTTTTTTTCCGTCGAAAAATTTCACATCTTCTCGAATTTTTTTCTAGAAAGTGGGTAGGATTTCGGGGGTGTGTCTGTTCACCAAAAATCATTGTAATTGACCCCCACAACCGAAAATAATTTTTTCAGAATGATCTAAACATTTTTTAATTTCGACGAAACAGTTCACTTACTGAATTTTTTTCTCACAAGTGGATAGGATTTCGAGGTAATGTCTATTCACCAAAAATGATTATAATTGACCCCTGTAACTAAAAATAATTTTCCCAAAAGAATTTCAAAAGTTTTTCTTTTGCTGAAAAATTTCACCAGCTATCCCTATCGATTTTAATTAAAAATTCATTTTTCATTTTTAGTAATTTCGTTTGACGCCCTATGGTAAAGTTGTTTAATACTTTTTTGTAGGTATCCATGAGCTCTACTTCAGGAAAAAGTTTCATTGAAAGATATTCACTATTGTAGGAGTTATGGCCGTTTGAAAATTGGGCCATTTTTATGAGGTTATTCTAACTTTACGAGGTCAAGAAACAAGTTTTTCAATACTGTTAGAATCTCTACATATTCTCCACTAAAATACGCGTTATTTGCCTTTTTAAACATTAAAATCCTTCAATCCGTTCAGAAGTTATGACGTTCTAAAGATACTATTATTTTCGTTGAAAAATTTAGGCACCTGATTTTTCTTAGAAACTAGTTTTTCATTTTTAATAAATTTCGTTGATGTCCTATGGAAATATTGTTTAATACTTTTTTGTAGGTATCCATGAGCTCTACTTCAGGAAAAAGTTTCATTGAAAGATATTCACTATTGTAGGAGTTATGGCCGTTTGAAAATTGGGCCATTTTTATGAGGTTATTCTAACTTTACGAGGTCAAGGAACAACTTTTTCAATATTATTAGAATTTCTGCATATTCTCCACTAAAATACGCGTTATTTGCCTTTTGAAACATTAAAATCCTTCAATCCGTTCAGAAGTTATGACGTTTTATAGATACGCATGAAATTTCAGTGAAACATATCGATATATGGTCAGACGTTGTATTTTCGATGAGGAATTTTTTTCTCGAAAATGGTTAGGATTTTGAGGGTATGTCTATTCACCAATAATGAATGTAATTAACCCACGCATCCGAAAATAATTTTTCCAGAACGATTTGAATTTGTTGAATTTAATTGTTAATAACTTTTTAACTAAGCCCCCATTAACAAATTGTTATTCTTAATTTTCGCCTTATTTTAGTCTCTGGTATCCCCCATTAAAATTTTTCCCAGACTGAACACCCTGTATAACATGATCTAAAATAAGAGTAAGTTATTGTCGTCCATAACTTTAGTTGTTAATAAATTAAATTAATAATACAGAAAATAAATTTTCTATACATATAGGGTGTCCCAGTATCGTTTTTACAACCGAGAGGGGGGTGATTTTACGTGAAAAAGCAAATCGAAAATAAATAAAACATTTTCATTTGAGAACTGGTTTCCCAGGAAAAATTGACTTTCAAAATTTTAACATAAGGCCAAATTGGGTTTCTATGTTTGTTCTGGTATCGTAATTAAATTAACGTAAATACCGACTATATCAAGAAAAAACAAGGAAAAACATAGCTCCTGGGCATCTGGCTTTAATAGATCGATAACAATTAACGAACATCGAGAAAATGTATGAATTGGAAATGTTATATACTCCAAATACAGTGCTCCTCGCGTCAAATTAATTCCATGCTTATTGTTCCGCTAAAGTGCAATTACATTCGTGTCTTTTTTGACACAAAGCTGTCGTGGAAACCTAGAATCGCGTCATGGAACGTTAGAAATGAAACTTTCGAGCACTTAGAATTTAGTCAACATCTTGATTCGCTGGGGACTCCAGTCTTGTTACGGGCGCGCATAAATTTCTCTGCTTAATAGGCAAACAGCAGTCGACTCGTGAAATTGTTATTTGTCTTCGTCGCACATCGTCGAAGAATAACGATGTTTAACTGTAATCGGCACCAACAATCGTGTTTATACTATTCTTAATAAAAATTGTTTCGTTAATTTATATATTTTATGTACCATTTCGATAACAAGTGAAAATTTGTTGGTTTCTCTTTAGTTTTCCATCTACCATTAGTATTAACTATAATGGTATTAATTAATTACAATGGTATACTATATGGTATTAACTATGGATAAGAATATTTTTCTGTTTTAAAACCTGAATGCTTTCAGGAAAACTTCATATTATTTTGTACGATTGGAAACTTATTCTGAGTAAAAATTGCTCTGCAACCGATCGTAATATTGCATATTTATAATAAAATATATTTTAAATATCGCATAAATTGGTAGAACGACGGAGAAGACATTTCAAACAGTGTTCGTAAGTCAATGAAGAAACCAAAATTTTAAAAGTTTGATGTTTGGAATAAATTTCGTCAAAAAGGAAGCCTCGAACGAGAAAGCATCGTACCAAATTATTTGTGTATTTTTCAATTAAGCCTCGTTTTCGGTCATACCGCGAATAAATATCGAATACCGAAGAAATACTTGGGCAAGAGCGATGTCGTAAACACAGACGGAAAATCAATTTCTTCGTACGTGCGGGTGAAACAGCGGGAGAAGTTTGATTCGATAAATATCTCGGCCGGAAGACGAAAGCAAAACAGGGCGCGGGAAGTCGGTTGTATAGCGACGGCGCGTACGAATTCCACAGCGGGGAGAAGTCTTGCGGTTACACAAAAAGGGACAAGGTAAAAGAAACAAAGCAAACAAAAAAAAATGAACAAAAAGAGAGAGAGAAAGAGGAAAGTAGAAATAAAATAAAAAGCTCCTGCAGCGCATGTAAACGCGTTTAAGCGCGCCTGCACGAACTGCGAAATATTTCCCCGGGGGGAATGATATCGGCCAGTCCAGGAATGCAGAACCTGCAACCCAAAGACTGCACGGTGCCTTTCGAGGTGCCTGGTTTTCTAAATTCTGTCGATTATGCGCAGAACCTTCGATTAGAAACACTTTACGTGCGATAAATAGCATATTTTTAAGAATTTCTGGTCCCCCTTTGGTTTTTTTGAGGTTGAAAATTAAAAATAAAAATTGTTATATCACAATGGATTGTTTTTGTAAATTGTGTCAATTGTATAGACACGTTACTCGATTATAATATATTAGACATGGCAAATACCACGTTTTTGAAATTTTCTAACCCCCCCTTGGTATTCTCAGAATTGATAATTAAAAATTAAAAGGTTAAATCTATTACGATGGCTCGTTTTTGTAAATTGTGTCAATTGTATACACACTTTACTCGATTATAATATTTTAGACATGGCAAATACCATATTTTTAAGAATTTCTGACCCCCCTTTGGTTTTATCAAGGTTAAAAATTAAAAATAAAAGAAGTTATATCTATCACAGTGGCTTGTTTTTGTAAATTACACCTTACCAGATTATAATATTTTTCGTGTCACGAATACCACGTTTTTGAAATTTTCTAACCCCCCTTGGTATTCTCAGAATTAATAATTCAAAATTAAAAGAGTAAATCTATTACGATGGTTCATTTTGTAAATTGTGTCAATTATATACACACTTTACTCGATTATAATATTTTACACATGGCAAATACCATATTTTTAAGAATTTCTGACCCCCCTTTGGTTTTATCAAGGTTAAAAATTAAAAATAAAGAAAATTATATGTATTAAAATGGCTTGTTTTTGTAAATTACACTTTACTAGATTGTAATATTTTACGTGTGACGAATACCACATTTTTAAGAATTTCAGACCCCCCTTTGATTTTATCAAGGTTAAAAATTAAAAATAAAAATTGTTATATCACAATGGCTTGTTTTTGTAAATTGTGTCAATTGTATAGACACCTTACTCGATTATAATATTTTAGACATGGCAAATACCATATTTTTAAGAATTTCTGACCCCCCTTTGGTTTTATCAAGGTTAAAAATTAAAAATAAAAGAAGTTATATCTATCACAGTGGCTTGTTTTTGTAAATTACACCTTACCAGATTATAATATTTTTCGTGTCACGAATACCACGTTTTTGAAATTTTCTAACCCCCCTTAGTATTCGCAGAATTGATAATTAAAAATTAAAAGGTTAAATCTATTACGATGGCTCGTTTTTGTAAATTGTGTCAATTGTATACACACTTTACTCGATTATAATATTTTAGACATGGCAAATACCATATTTTTAAGAATTTCTGACCCCCCTTTGGTTTTATCAAGGTTAAAAATTAAAAATAAAGAAACTTTTATCCATCACAATGGCTTGTTTTTGTAAATTACACTTTACTATATTATAATATTTTATGTGTGACAAATACCACGTTTTTGAAATTTTCTAACCCCCCTTAGTATTCGCAGAATTGATAATTAAAAATTAAAAGGTTAAATCTATTACGATGGCTCGTTTTTGTAAATTGTGTCAATTATATACACACTTTACTCGATTATAATATTTTACACATGGCAAATACCATATTTTTAAGAATTTTTGACCCCCCTTTGGTTTTATCAAGGTTAAAAATTAAAAATAAAGAAACTTATATCCATCACAATGGCTTGTTTTTGTAAATTACACTTTACTATATTATAATATTTTACGTGTGACGAATACCACGTTTTTGAAATTTTCTAACCCCCTCTTGGTATTCTCAGAATTAATAATTAAAAATTAAAAGGTTAAATCTATTACGATGGCTCGTTTTTGTAAATTGTGTCAATTGTATACACACTTTACTCGATTATAATATTTTAAACATGGCAAATACCATATTTTTAAGAATTTCTGACCCCCCTTTGGTTTTATCAAGGTTAAAAATTAAAAATAAAGAAATTCAACACACTTCACTGCATTATAATATTTTCCATATGACAGATGCCACATTTTTTAATGTTTAAAAAAATATTATTATTATTAACATGAATTAAAAAAAGAAAGATTAAATCTATTACTATTCTGCGATCCTCCAATATTGTCGAATATTCTAATAATAATTATAAGTATATTTCCTTGCAATGCAAATCTTATTTCACCTCTTTCTTAGCGTCTTTAACAGTAGAAATTTATAAAATATCATTTGGCAATTAAACGTGAATATTTTTCCTAATATTATTCCAATATTTAAATAATTCCCTGAAAAAGGGGGTATATATCCTAAGTTTCACCAAGAAGTAAATAAAAATCCACTACAGAGAATTTACAAGTCGCATCAAAGTGACAATTTCCCAATAAAAATGAAATTCGAACGCCAATTTTCAAATAGGAAAAAATGGCGTCGTTTTGCGTGTGTGTGTGGTGCCGTTGTTTCGCGTTTCTTTGAAGCTGGCGATGGAAATTCATTAAAGGTCGCTGGTGCCCGTTATCGATATACTGTAAAATTTCTTTATCGCGTGAAATGGACGAACTGGTGCCTCGAAAATATGTAGTTTCAATAGAAAGTGTGAAAGACACATTTCCAGGCCGTTCGACACCCAAAAATGGCGTCTCAATCAGCCCCCCCCCTATTCTCTACAATTTTGGGGTTTCTTAAAGAGCAACGTCCACGTTAATAAATCAATGTTCAACGACTTGAACGGAATATTTCCTGCGGAAAGTTTCGGGAACGTGATGCAAAATGCACGCCAAGTAATCCGAAATTGTGTCGCGTGCAGATCTGACTAAATGTCCGATATCGTGTTCCGCGTTCAATACTTAATACGCTCGTGGACCGAGAATCCGCGAGGTAAATTCTACGGTTCGAAGTCGAAACGATAGGGGCAACTTTTTGTCCCTCGAAGTTTCGAGTTTCCAGAATAATAAATTTGAAAATCAATCGAGCACGCGTGCGTCAGAATAATGCCCGGCGTAACAGATTTCGCTCTAAACCGCCACTATGACTGCTTCTGCACACGATACACACGATACACACTGTCAAAGCATGTTTACTATCAGGATTATCTCGAGTATTACTGGTATTAACTATCAGTTATTACCGAACGATACGGCGGAGAAAAAAAGAGTTTCGATAAAGGTACCCTCCACGTATGGGTGGGAATTATTAATGAAAATATGGTGGGTTCTCATTTTTTGTTAAATGATTTACCAGCTGAATCGTGTTTACTCGTTCTACATGGCAAACTAAGCTTTTAGAAAATTATAAAAAACTGTAAATTAAGGAATATTATAGAACAGATACAGTTACTCACGATACTGTTTAATGGATGTTTGTAGTTTTAATAATTCATTGAAGTAAATTCAAAATGTACGTAAACACAATGAATTTTAGTAGGAGAAATACATTTATTGTGCCCTCATGATGCCAACGTAACAAAAATTTTGATTTTACAACGAAAAATTATAATAATCTCATGAAATTTTTTTTTCCATCGAAAAATTTCACACCTTCTCGAATTTTTTTCTCGAAAATGCGCAGAATTTCGAGGGTGTGTCTGTTCACCAAAAATTATTGTAATTGGCCCCCACAACCGAAAATAATTTTTTCAGAATGATCTAAACATTTTTTAATTTCGACGAAAAAGTTCACTCACTGAATTTTTTTCTCAAAAGTGGATAGGATTTCGAGGTAGTGTCTAGTCACCAAAAATGATTATAATTGACCCCTGCAACCAAAAATAATTTTTCCAGAATGATTTGAATTTTTTAATTTTGTCGAAAAATTTCACATGTTCTCGAATTTTTTTCTAGAAAGTGCGTAGGATTTCGGTGGTATGTCTATTGACCAAAAGTTATTGTACTTGACCCATGCAACTAAATATAATTTTTCCAGAATGATTTAAAAAAATTTGTTTTCGACGAAAAATGTCAGTAAACTCGAATTTTTTTCTCAAAAGTGGATAGGATTTCGAGGTAATGTCTATTCACCAAAAATGATTATAATTGACCCCTGTAACTAAAAATAATTTTTTCAAAAGGATTTCAAAAGTTTTTCTTTTGCTGAAAAATTTCACCAGCTACCCCTGTCGATTTTAATTAAAAATTCATTTTTCATTTTTAGTAATTTGGTTTGACGCCCTATGGTAAAGTTGTTTAATACTTTTTTGTAGGTATCTATAAGCTCTACTTCAGAAAAAAATTTCATTGAAATATATTCACTATTGTAGGAGTTATGGCCGTTTGAAAATTGGGAAATTTGTATGGGGTTATTGTAACTTTACGAGGTCAAGGAACAACTTTTTCAATATTATTAGAATTTCTACATATTCTACACTAAAATACGCGTAGTTTGCTTTTTTGAACATTAAAATCGTCCAATCCGTTCAGAAGTTATGACGTTTTAAAGATACGCATGAAATTTCAGTGAAACATATAGATATATGGTCAGCCGTTATATTTTCGGTGAGGAATATTTTTCTCGAAAATGGTTAGGATTTTGAGGGTATGTCTATTCACCAATAATGAATGTAATTAACCCACGCATCCGAAAATAATTTTTCCAGAACGATTTGAAATTTTTGAATTTAATTGTTAATAACTTTTTAACGAAGCCTCCATTAACAAATTGATATTCTTAATTTTCGTCTTATTTTGGTCTCTGGAATCCCCCATTAAAAATTTTGATTTTGCAACGAAAAATTATAATAATCTCATGAAATGTTGGAAGTGATATGAGTCAAGATTTGAATTTCGATCAAACGAGAAAAGAAAAGACATATTATGAAAAAAGAATAAAGTGATGAAACAAATATTTGTAATACCTGCTGTCAAACACGAAAATTTATAATTTATAACACTATAATTTCGTGCCAGCTAATATTCTCAGGAAAGAAAAACAATATTTGTCGGTTCAGGGGACGTCTGGTCGCCCAATATTTTCAAAAAAACCGAAATATCTCGTCCACGCCCGTGACAGTATCCCTTGATAACTTCAGGAATATTGATTGTCCATAAAGTGCACGTCCTTATGAGGAATCCGTCAAGTGATATATTGCCTTTCCAATGTCGAAAGGTTCTCCACCCTTAGGATGGCCTTTACGACGCACGATAACCGCTGGCGATCGGTAAATACAGCCAACGCGAGGATCAAGGGGAGGTTTCCGGTCAAGAACTTCCAATCTTCCCTTTTTTTTTACATTTTTTTCTTCTCCAATATTCTAAAATTCTAAAGATTAACAAAGTCAGGATTCAATAAATTTTCATTGAATTTTTCATCATTCGTTTTCCTCGAAATATAATTTTCCAAATTGCTGGGACAAATATCGTAAAAACTAATAACAGATTACACCTCTAATATCTCGAGCTTTTTCAAATTTTCTAACTTTTGCAGAATGAAAAATTTGAGAAGAAAATTGTAGGAAAATTGTTAACTGCAAAGTGGCAGAAAATACTGAAATAAAATTACTTTTTTACACTTTGAAATTTATATGTATGTTTTAATAATTTGAATTTATTAAAATGAACTTATTTGCTTTTATATCGAAGGATGTCTGGTTTAATTGGAATCGCGTACGAGAGTGGGAGATTGGGAGCGAAACATCAGTTGCGGAGGCATTAAAATGAGGGAGAGATTGGCATTTTTGTTTTCATTAATGTTCGCGGCGTGTTTGCGAACGGCCGGGAAAAATTTTAATGGGAGATTCTAGAGACCAAAAGAAGACGAAAATGAAGAATAGCAATTTGTTGATTGAGGCTTCGTTGAAAAGTTATTAACGTTTAAAGTTCCGCCTGTAGAACGGCAATTTGCGTACAGCTGCGTACACGCAGAAGATTACAGCAGGCCAGTGGTTCTCACGCAGCATGAAAAGTTCTACTTACGAACGCTATTGACAGCCTCAGATCTTTGAGTCCACTCATGAGATTCAAACTGTCTTATAAGAATTCAAAAGAACATAACAAAACTAGCTCGACAAGATTCTCACAAAGAGAGAGTGAATGACACTTCCAATACACAATGTTGTGCACAAAAATCACCTAAACAGGAGCATACACATTCCACAATTGTCCCAGTGTCCGCGAGTATCCACAAATAATCCTTTCAGGCGCTAACCACTATGTAATTGAATAAATATGGCCGCCAAGCGACGAATTGGCGGTCGTAGAATTGTTCATGCTGTGTGAGAACCACTGGCGCTGCATTAACGCACAGCTGTTCTACAGACGGAACTTTAAACGTTAATAACTTTTTAACGAAGCCTAGATCAACAAATTGGTATTCTTGATTTTCGTTTTACTTTGCCATCTAGAATCTCCCATTAAAATTTTTCCCAGAGGTAGACACTCTCTGCATACTAATAGGTGATCGAATGCTTGTGAGAGAAAGAAGAGCGTAGCCCTCTGGCGGCAAGTATCGGAACTGTCGCCATATATTCTCATTTGCAACAGTGGGTCTTCTAGTATGAACTAGGCTTTTTTAGGAAACTTTTTGTGAGTAAACGATGAGACCTTTTGCAATAAAATTTACAAGAATTATTCATACATATTTCAGTGACATTTAAAAAAATTTTGGGCGAAAGAAAATTAAAATTGACGTCACTGCGTACTCTCAAACATAGTCGCTTTTAAGAAAAGGTCATTTCACAGTGTCCATGGTTTCCATCATTCTGTTTGTTTAAAAACCTAAAAGATTCTTAATTGGTATGAGTTTGAGGTATAGTCGGTAGCGAAAGAAGAGAAAAAAAGTCGATAATTGGAACAAATGGCAACACTTTAAAGATGGAGTAACGAATTCGTCGTGTTTTCTTTCAATTTCGAGGGCCTAGAGTTGATTAAACTGAATTCTCACCTAACATTTTCAGCCAATTGGTCGAGTAGAGTTTGTTGTATCAGGGGCACCACTTTTTGGAAAATAGAGTTTCGAGAAAAACGCTTTTGAAATTACCAATGACGTTGGCCATCACGTTCTTTCAACAACCACAACTTCGTCAACTTTAGTAGTTCAAGCATAAGGATTTGCAGACATATTTTCCAAGTTATATTCTTTAAAAAGATGCAAAAAGAAGATTCGCACAAGAAGACCCCTTTAAAGGAAGCAGAATAAGACACCAAACCCACAGATTGTTGTCTTCCATAAAAATAACCATTCTCAAGCCTCCCAGACCGAAATCAGATCTCGAGGAAGGGTGTCTTTTAGCCACAGATCATTTACGAACATCGTTGCTTGGCGGCCTCCCCCTCCCCCTCCCCCTCCCCCCCCCAAAAAAAAATGCAAAAAGAAGATTCACACAAGAAGACCCCTTTAAAGGAAGCAGAATAAGACACCAAACCCACAGATTGTTGTCTTCCATAAAAATAACCATTCTCAAGCCTCCCAGACCGAAATCAGATCTCGAGGAAGGGTGTCTTTTAGCCACAGATCATTTACGAACATCGTTGCTTGGCGGCCTGCCCCCTCCCCCCGATTGATACCGAATAAATTCCTAGGTTCGATCGATCTGGTAACAAATAGCCAGCGCATGATCGCAAAATCTCTCGACAGCGTAAGGTAAAAGTGGACATCGATTTCGCGTCCGGGGGCCCTCGAAGCCCGCGATTGTATCGGGCGCTTTCTGCCAGCGACCGATCTGCCCCCGTGTCCGTGACAAATGTCCCGTTTAAAACAAAGAGCAGAAAAATCCCGGTGTAATATCGACGGATAGGACGCGGAAGCGTCGCAGCGGGGCAAAACGGAGACCCAAAGGAATCTAAAAAATCGATCCGCGTTAGAGGGACTGGGCGTCGCGCGACACTCGCCGTCTAGGCAGCTATCGAGCTTACGGGGAGGTAGACGTCTGGATGGGACGAACGGGGGGGGGGACGAGGAGACGAAAGGGATGCTGGGACACGCTGGTCGACAAGCGGCTCCTGAAAAATGCCCCTAAAGCGTGACTACCCTCCGTGGCAACGTTTCTTTTTTCCTCGTTCCCGGTGCTGGTCCCGTCGGCAGAGGGGGAGCATTCGAAACGAATGGGCCACACGTGTGCCGCGCGTTCTCTTTTTTTCCACCCCCCAAACCCTTCCATTTCTCTCTTTTCTTCCTTCCTTCCTTCCTCGACCAACACCCCCACCCCCCTGGCTTCGTGTTCGCGTACACACCGCCCCATCCCCCTGATCGCAACCCCCCCTCCTGCTCCACTGCCGCTAGCGACCCCTGCGTTCTCCTCGTTCCTGGCGTTCCCTCTATATCGGCGATTTCGGGCTCGCAAGACAGTTCGGAGAACTTGCGAAACTCCCAATGGCGGCGTGATTTACGCGTGTCACGGAGCATCGTACGCCACGTGCGGTGGACGTTCGCTGTTTCACTTTCTCATCGGTCGGAAGAAGTTTCGGAATCGCTACCCCCGTTTCGGAAGAGTAACGCCCGCCGAGCCGCCACCCCTCCGCGAGCCCCGAACCAACCCCCGCCCCTACCGATCGCTCGTAAACTAACAATGATTCCGTGGAAACGAAACCCCAGAGAACGGGGCTCCTACGCGATCGAACAGACGCGATTCCACCGCGGCCACGAAATCCATCGGTACGCTGCCGATACTTTGCGGTTGTTCCGCTCCCGTTATAGGTCGATTTTGATCCATCGTCCCGGCGGAAACCATGGCTCGCGTGGGACAAGTCCATTCAAATCTGGGATCGAAAATAACGGTCACTAAAGGGGGTATTCTGGTATGGAAGGAAACTTTTTTTTATGTTTTTTGGGAGAATTTTTTTGGAAGACTGCTGTAATACTTTGAGCAATCTAATTTATGAAGTTTGTGTACTTATGTTTGAATGACATTGTAAAATTGTTTGGAAAGAAAATAATTAAAATTGATGGTTCTGCATCCTCTCAAACACAGTCCAAAATAAGGGTGTCTTCTAATATGAAAATAATAGGATTTTTCCTATATTTCTTTGGGAAATTTTTTTGGAAAGACTGCTGTAACACCTTTTGCAATCTAATTTATAAGGTTTGTATGAATAACATTCTAAACCTGTTTCTAAAACCTCCCAAACACAGTCCAAAATGGTCATCTAATATGAAATGGATTTTTCCTATGTTTCTTTGGGAAATTTTTAATACCTTTTGCAATCTAATTTATAAGGTTTGTATATTTATGTTTGAATAATATTGTAAAATTGTTTGGACTAAAAATAATTTAAATTTATGGTTCTGGATCCTCTCAAACACAGTCCAAAATGAAGGTGCCTTGTAATATGAAAATATTAGGATTTTTCCTATGTTTCTTTCGGAAATTTTTAATACCTTTTGCAATCTAATTTATGAGGTTTGTGTATCTATGTTTGAATAAGATTGTACAATTGTTTGGAATGAAAATAATTGAAATTGATGGTACTGGATTCTCTCAAACACAGTCCAAAATGGTCTTCTAATATGAAATGGATTTTTCCTATGTTTCTTTGGGAAATTTGTTAAAAAGACTGCTATAATACCTTTTGCAATCTAATTTATAAGTGTATTTATGTTTGAATAACATTCTAAAATTGTTTGGACTAAAAATAATTAAAATTGATGGTTCTGGATACTCTCAAACACAGTCAAAAATGGTCTTCTAATATGAAATGGATTTTTCCTATGTTTCATTGGGAAATTTTTAATACCTTTTGCAATCTAATTTATAAGGTTTGTGTATTTATATTTGAATAACATTGTGAAATTGTTTGGACTAAAAATAATTAAAATTGATGGTTCTGGATACTCTCAAACACAGTCCAAAATGGTCTTCTAATATGAAATGGATTTTTCCTATGTTTCTTTGGGAAATTTTTAATACCTTTTGTAATCTAATTTATAAGGTTTGTGTATTTATATTTGAATAACATTGTGAAATTGTTTGGACTAAAAATAATTAAAATTGATGGTACTGGATAATCTCAAACACAGTCCACAATGGCCTTCTAATATGAAATGGATTTTTCCTATGTTTCATTGGGAAATTTTTAATACCTTTTGCAATCTAATTTATAAAGTTTGTGTATTTATGTTTGAATAACATACTAAAATTGTTTGGACCAAAAATAATTAAAATTGATGGTACTAGATCCTCTCAAACACAGTCCAAAATGGTCTCCTAATATGACATGAATTTTTCCTATGTTTCTTTGGGAAATTTTTAATACCTTTTGCAATCTAATTTATAATGTTTGTGTATTTATGTTTGAAGAACATTGTAAAATTGTTTGGACTAAAAATAATTAAAATTGATGGTTCTGGATCCTCTCAAACACAGTCCAAGATGAGGGTGTCTGCTAATATGAAAATAATAGAATTTTTCCTATGTTTCTTTGGGAAATTTTTTGAAAAGACTGCTGTAATACCTTGAGCAATCTAATTTATAAGGTTTGTTTGAATAACATTCTAAAATTGTTTGTCCTAAAAAAAATTAAAATTGGTCATCCTACCATTTAGGTAATTTGAAATGAGAAAACATACAAAAGATTCTTATTTAATATGAAATTGATTATAACAATTTCCAAAACATAAGGAAAAAGTCAATAATTAGAAAAATGGCGACATTTTGAAGTTTAATTATCAATTTCTCATGTTTATTTCTCAATTATAAGAACCTAAAAAAAAATAAAATATTGAAATATTCTACCTAATAAAATAATAACCTCCTTAATAGTAATAATAATAATAAATGTGCTAATAATCAAATTTTCATATTGTTTACTAATGGAGATGCTATATCTGATGATTCAATAATTGAAGGAACTATAACAAAGATTATAATAAATAAATAAACACTAACCATCGAATTCTAAATATGATCTTAGTTCTCCTGTAATGATTATTCCTAAAGATGATACAAATATTCCTATTCACATTATAAAAAGAAAATATACCAATATTTTCTAATTAATTTCATAAAATAATTTTTTATAAACTAGTGATATATATATATAAACTAATAATATTAAACTTTGGAAGTTAAAAGTTTTGTTAAGTCTGCTTCCTCATGTAATTATTAAATTCTATAATGAGATCCTAGTACCCTCAACAGTGTCGAGATATCAATTTTGACAAATATAAGAATACCAAAAGGGTAATTTAATATGAACGCTAATCCGAATAATCGACGATAAATAGATTATAATCTCGTTGCATTCAATCTTATATTTCCTCGCACGATTAAACGTAATGGACTACTTTACGTAATGAAGTTGAGTGAAATACCTTGTACACGCTCTAGTACAATTATTACTCTCTCGTTAATAGCTCAACTGGAAGAATTATCGGCTCTGACGGGATCATTATTCCCGACTTAGAAGTGTGATTCACGCGAAGAACCGTGTCTCCAGTTTCAAACTTCCTGCGCAAAAATTTAATCGCGAAACTTCTCCCCCGCTTGGCGTGGGGGGGGGGAAAAGAACCTGAAAGACGATTTAAAAAAAAAAATTATTTACTGCACAGCTTCTATGAATTATCGCCAATAGGGAGCTCGTTTAATTTGTTTGTGACAAATTTCTTTCGTACTATACGTAATATTTATTTTTACGTCGCCATGAATTATCAATTGTCAACTAGAAATTAGTTCGTTTATGCATTTTGGGAAGTTGTAGTTAAAAAAATATTATTATAAAATATAGAGTTATTTAACACTCTGTTTATTCCTCTCAATTTTTCTTTTCTATAAAAACTAATCAGTCCGTATTATTTTAATACTCTATTCTGTTTCCTGGAAAATGGAGGTAAGCTTCTCATTCGTCTAACACGAGTACACGAACATAACCTCTTCACCCGACTTAAATATTGCATTTACGATTAACCCATGTAATATTTGTTCGACCTCGTCAAAAAGATGCATTTTTAATCTCACGTTAAGAATTAATTGTTAACTAAATATAATATTGAATTCTACAACCCAGAAGTTTAAAGTTAGGTTATACATGATATTGTCATAAAATGTACTTTATATACTATATCATACATTATATTTATACTAATACCAGTTTAAATTTCAAAAATTTCAAATACTCTGAAGTTTACATAGAAAATCCTAAAAACATACGACGTTACATAATAATGTAACGTTATTTATTCACGTTTCCGTTTAAAACTTTAATACATAGAGTGCACCAAGAAATTAGGTCAGATCGTAACTCTTGTTTCGTTGAAATTAGAGAAAAATGGTGCAGGAAAAAGTAACAATCGTACTTTTTTTTTTCTAGTAGAAGTGTCTGGAGTTTTCACATAGATCGATGTTCCTCTACGAACGAAAGCATTAGAAGAAAGCGTTTGAAAAATGAATCACGAGATGTTTCATATTTCATAATAAAACACGAAATTTTAACATAAATAATATTTTATTTTATTTTATATTGGTCTGGCTCCTTTTTTTATCGCTAGAAAGATATTATAAACATAAAAAATCAACGCGAAATTTTAACATAAGTAATATTTTAGTAAATGTTTGAAAATAGAACGTAAAAACATAGAAAATCGACATCGTTGTAATATTGATTATAAAAGTGAAACAGTAGAACCTTTTACACGAATAAAACAATTGTTCGAACATTTATTAAGCGTTGTTTCTTGCAATATAGACCTATTAAAATTAACGCAGCCATCGCTGAGGCACGATTTGATTATATAAACAATTCGGTGGAACGCAAACACGCTAATTGCAGGGAAGAAAGTCTGGTCGTGTAATAACGGCTAGGTCAGTCGCAGACTTTTCTCTTAAAACGCGGTACAACTCGCGGAAAGAGTTGAAAGTTGTTTTATGCGGAATCTTGCACAAAAACTTGTCTCCCGTTCCCGTCGACAAAATGAAAATGAACCGCGAGTTATTCCTATTGCCAAATTTAATCGCACAGTCGTACTCCCGAGCAACACGATGTACCAGCTTTTAACGGTATTAGTTTCAACGGAAATTGCTTGATTAATGCTCGCAAATTAGGACGAGACACGCGCGCAAGGACGCGTGAAAGAAACTTAAAACCTCCTGTCGCAGAGAAGCTTAGGCGAATTTCCCGTTTCGCCGTTTCCGGTGTTCCCCGTGAAACGGTTCCGAAGATACATAGACCGAAACCCCTTTTTGGAAAGCTTTTTTAACCTTGGAACAAGCTATTTTCTGGTACAATCTTCTGTATAAATAACAGTTTATTTTATGAGGTCGCCATTTTGTAAAAAAAGCTTAATAGTGATTTGAATATTTAAATGGCTCGAAGAGTGATATATTGAGTAGAAAGAAGGTTTATTAGATACATCAGTTCAGAGTTATCGAAGTATTGATTACTAATATCAACGAAACTTGTTTGTCACATTCGATATGTCTTCCCTTCATTTCGACGTAACTTTTCGTATCTATGGACCCCTCTATATCACTTCTGTGGTGTGTTTACTATTAATGAATATTAATAATTGGAATATTGACACTTTTAAGCTAGTATAGATACTTCTAAATTTATTGGAAATGGGGGACACGTGACGACACTTCTCACAGTCGCCACCAGAGGGCTACGCTCTTGTCTTTCTCACAAACGCTCGACATAATTAACATAATTCGCGACTCCTGTATTAGTGATCACAGAAACTTATTATCCTATTCTATATATACGAACTGCCTCAATATAGAGTATATATATATATACAAACATACAATACCTGAATAATAGAATAGTAGTTACAGAATAATATACAGTAGAATAATAAAGTTCTCAAGATCATCAACATACGAATTATTGATAATGTCTGAATATTAACAATATTAACATAAATTAATGGCCGTTCTTAATGTTCATACAAGACTGTCTGTGAGAATAAAACATCGATACATGGACAATGCATATTTACATATATACACATATATAAACACAAATATTACTGATACAATGTGTTACACATATACTATATTTGAACTCTGTTCTAAAATTATTCAATATAGGTTATCTCGATCAGTAAAATAATTAAATTTTTTTAAACAATTTAATACAATAATAATCTAAAACTTCTATAAGAATTTCAATAAGGATTACGGATGAAAGAACCGAAAAAATGCCTGGTATTTTCTATTCCGTAACAAATATGGCTGCCCTTGAATCGTCGCCGTCAGCGTTCCCCCTTTGATAATAAGAAATCCGCAAGAATCGCTACAACGGCGTACGGGGATAAAAAAGAAACAACGAGAACCGGCGGGAAGATAAAGAGAGAGGAAGGGAAACATTCCTCTGAAATTTATTTAATCCAGCGCGGGAGGTGAGACACGTACGAATTACCGGGGCCAGCTAATCCCGCCCAAAGGCTGATAAATATTCGTTCCCCTCCCTGCGATGTGGTTTTTTCGTTTAACAAGATCGCGGCGGAGAGGATCGGAACGTCAAACAACCGATAATTCAGGTTCCCCGGGATTCCCCGAGTCCTTCTGACGCGAATAAATCGTCTTCGACGGCTAAACGGCGAAACAAAAAGAATACACCGCGGGGGCCATCGCGAGGTTACGTAGAGCCGACGAAGGTGGAAACGTCGCGTATGAGGGAGCAAGGTGTTCCCGCGACCCGGGGATTCAGGTATGCATGCACGTTTGAAAGTTTTCCCGTGATAAGTGCCGGATGATTTATTCATCTCACGGCGCTGCAGGCAGCGGTACAAATTACGCATCCCGTTCAGAAAACCTTCCCGCTACGTGACAGTAATTCATACGTCTGCATTAACCTACGCGGCCTCCCTTCTGCTGCCAGAGACACGGAGGGTCGGTCTAAGCGCGACCCTTCGTCGGGTAATTCTAATTCTTTCGCTACACTCCTTTCTTCGACGAGGACTGGCACAGCTGGAAGCAGGAAATCGCGAGCCGGGGGCTCTGAAACCGCTCGAGTAATTTAATATACAGCGGCGAATCGCGTTACTCGAACAGCTTTATTTATTCTGTTACTGGTGGTCGAAGTGTTTTATTGGCTATAGTATGTTATAGGTGGTTTAATAATGTAGTTATGTGTGGTTGCAGTATTTAAGAATGTGCGATTCAGTGGTCGATCGAGTACTTGTGAGAGAGGTGCAGGTTGAGCGTGGCCCTCTGGTGGCGAGTGTGGGAAATGTTGTCGTCATGTATTATTTTTTAAGCGTTTTTTGTACCATTGAATTCGTTTGAGTTTGCATTTTTCAAATATGGTATAGTCAGTTGTAGTTGAAATATTTAAAAATAGGCAAAAATTCTATTTTTACTAGTAATCAGCTACTATAAATATCATGAATATATAGGTAATTAAAATTGGCTAAATCAATGATTTAAAAATAATAAAAATATAAAAATATTGAATTTCAATGCTTTAAAAAAATTCAAATTAAGGACATATTCCAGTTTTTGCATATGCCAATTACAAAAAAAAAAAAGAAAATAGAAAGAAGAATTTTTGTTGCTTTTTACAGTAAGTTTGGTCTAACAAAATTTTGTCTTGTTTTTTTGACTCATTCCTAAAAAAATCCCATCCACTGGTTTGTCGAAAGCTTTAGATGACTACTTACGTATAAGTGTCATTAATATACCACAAAAGACAACAAAATGGTTACTTATTTCTTTGACTTCTGTTGATTCTGTGTTGTAACGAATTCTGGCACGTATGTTATAGGTGGTTTAATAATGTAGTTATGTGTGGTTGCAGTATTTAAGAATGTGCGATTCAGTGGTCGATCGAGTACTTGTGAGAGAGGTGCAGGTTGAGCGTGGCCCTCTGGCGGCGAGTGTGGGAAGTGTCTAAGCGTTTTTTGTATCATTGAATTCGTTTGAGTTTGCATTTTTCAAATATGTTATTGTCAGTTGTAGTTGAAATATTTAAAAATATGCAAAAATTCTATTTTTACTAGTAATCAGCTACTATGAATATCATAAATATATTAAAATTGGCTAAATCAATGATTTAAAACGATAAAATTTAAAAATAATAAAAATAATGAATTTCAATGTTTTAAAAAAATTCAAATTAAGGACATGTTCCAGTTTTTGCATATGCCAAAATTTCCATAGAGATTTTAAATATTTTTTGCATATGTAAAATATAGTTGTGAGAATTTATATAGAAATTGATTTAAAAAATAAAACTCACCCTAATATACACGTATAAAATATTCAAAATATACATATTTGATTTTATATTTAAATTACAAAAAAAAAGAAAATAGAAAGAATTTTTATTTTACAGTAAGTTTGGTCTAACAAAATTTTGTCTTGTTTTTTTGGCTCATTCCTGAAAAAATCCCATCCACTGGTTTGTCGAAAACTTTAGATGAGTACTTACATATAAGTGTCATTAATATACCACAAAAGACAACAAAATGGTTACTAATTTCCTTGACTTCTGTTGATTCTGTGTTGTAACGAATTCTGGCACAATATGCAAAAGAAATTCATGAACAATACGTGAAAAACAATGGGAATCTCTGCCCCTCGCGTTTGCAGTTATTGTCACTAGACTACACAATGCTCGATTTCAGAACAATCTATTTCCAAGTTAGAAACATTTTTGCATACATGTGTTGCAAACTGTTATAACAGTGATTGTCAGAAAATTTAGAAAAAGAAAAAGAGACTTTTTCAAAGATTCACAGTAGGATAATAACTCCTCAAAAATACCTTAAAAAAAATGTTCTTATGGCACTCAATCTGCCCCCCTCTGACTTAAAATTGCTTCTGAAAGATGGTTCTGGATCCCTGTTGCTGTCTGTAAAATATCGAGTGCAATAACTCGACAATTCCAGAGATATAACTAATTAAAATTATATAGCTCGCAATATATACTGGGAATATCAATCACTGTCATCGAAGTGGCTGTGGCGCAGATGGTGTAAGCGAGCAATTCATCTATTCGAGGTCACGGGTCGAATCTTGATCCACAAAATACACTTTTTTACTAAATTTCCATTACAACGGCTTATCAGAATATTTAACATATGCATTGAAAGCATTGTTTTCGAATTTTATATCGAAACCACTATAAACATTTCCTGTTAACGCGAGCAGATACAACTCAAAAATAAAATCACATAGAACCCCCTGTATAACAAAGCACAGAATTGATCAGCTCCCCAAAAAAAGAAGAAAAAAGAAGAAATTGATAATATACATTCCTTCTTAAAATTCCTTTTTATAAATTTTGAGGTTTGAAAATAATTATCAAAAAAATTTGTTTTAAATGTAAGAAATTATGTACCAATACAACTCAAAAATAAAATCACATAGAACCCCCTGTATAACAAAGCACAGAATTGATCAGCTCCCAAAAAAATTAGAAAAAAGAAGAAATTGATAGTATACATTCCTTCTTAAAATTCCTTTTTATAAATTTTGAGGTTTGAAAATAATTATCAAAAAAATTTGTTTTAAATGTAAGAAATTATGTACCAATACAACTCAAAAATAAAATCACATAGAACCCCCTGTATAACAAAGCACAGAATTGATCAGCTCCCAAAAAAATTAGAAAAAAGAAGAAATTGATAATATACATTCCTTCTTAAAATTCCTTTTTATAAATTTTGAGGTTTGAAAATAATTATGAAAAAAATTTATTTTAAATGTAAAAAATTATGTACCAATTGATGTACCAATACAACTCAAAAATAAAATCACATAGAACCCCCTGTATAACAAAACACAGAATTGATCAGCTCCCAAAAAAATTAGAAAAAAGAAGAAATTGATAATATACATTCTTTCTTAAAATTCCTTTTCATAAATTTTGAGGTTTGAAAATAATTATCAAAAAAATTTGTTTTAAATGTAAAAAATGATGTATTAATTGAGTGCTTTCGTGCTGAAATTTTGAAAAGTACAAAATGGAGTTGGTACATATTAGAACGTTTGTATAATGGGTATTTCTGCTACTAAACTAGTATTTGTTTTCTATTCGCTTAATGTACAAGCCACGGAAGCATTAGAATATTTGAGGAGAGAAAAAATTGGACAAGATCCCCGGGTACTACTTTCAGCGACCGACCTGTCGCTCCCGACTGAGCAAAAATAATTGGACGATTCTTATATAAAGTGTGCAAGCTTCGAAAAAGTCGACGGCTTTCGGACGGAAGCGGCTGTTTCGTAATTTATTTTAGGGAGACGGGGCAAATCCTCGCCGATGGAGAAAAATGCCACGCTACTTCGTCCGTGCTTCTTTTCTGTTTGAGAACTGTACTCTTCGAGGCGATTTAGGGAATCGCGTTTCCGGCTAGTTCCGAAGAATCTACCAAAAACTATGACTTTCGGCAGAAGAATCTGTTTAAATATTTAATTTTTGCAACATAATCATCATAAAAACTGATATACAATATATTTTTATACTAATACTACTCTGTAAACGAAAATTGAAAGGTACAAAAATAATATTTCATATTTTTGTGCTCGAACTTAACACTTTACCGACCGATAGCCTATTAATCGACTGTTTTACCGGCTAACGCTTACCGACTGATAGCCTATTAATCAACTTTTTTACCGACCAACACTTACCGACCGATAGCCGATTAATCAACCGCTACCGGTCGGTAAAGTGTTAAAGAATTGAATTTTCTTGATTAAATTTTCTTCGTCGTTCTAAACTCTTTTTTGTCGATTCAAGATCGATTCGAATCTTCGATATTCTTGCTAATGATGAAACAAGTTGATATGGGTCTAATTAGATACAACAAAAAGATGTCACAAAATCAACATTGCAAATGTTGAAAAAGAGATTTCAATTTACAAATTCAACGTAATTTCAGTGAATGAAAAAGGTCCCTTAAAACACAAGAACTACCTTCGAACTCAGAGATATTTAGATTCGTTGCTGTTTGAACGCCAAGAGGAGTAAAAAATTGGAATCTGGTTTTAATGTTTATCGAACAAAGTAAATACGAAAATATTAACAAACCGATGGGAACCAAATACGTATTGAAATTAAAGATACACACTCGATAATAGAATTAATCTGAAGAAGATCAAATAAACGCTTGGAAACACCAAAACGTGAATCTGTATATTTAAATATGAAAAAGTAAAACACTAAAAATATCAATGAAATTATAAGAGGAGAAAGTTTCTGGTTGAAATAATTTTTTAAAGTACAAGTATATTAATTCTGTTTATTTTGGCTAAATTGAAAGTGGAAAATGGACGTTGCAGAAATGAATTTAATAAAATTATTAACAATTCACTTGATTGAGAAAAGGCGAAGAATCTATCATGAAAAACATGTCACTGTTCTCCTTTTTCAATATTAAATAGTAATTTGATCTGGTAGATTAATGATTAATAATTAAATGGATGTTGCAGAAATGAATTTAATAAAATTATTAACAATTCACTTGATTGAGAAAAGGCGAAGAATCTATCATGAAAAACATGTCACTGTTCTCCTTTTTCAATATTAAATAGTAATTTGATCTGGTAGATTAATGATTAATAATTAAATGGATGTTGCAGAAATGAATTTAATAAAATTATTAACAATTCACTTGATTGAGAAAAGGCGAAGAATCTATCATGAAAAACATGTCACTGTTCTCCTTTTTCAATATTAAATAGTAATTTGATGTGGTAGATTAATGATTAATAATTTAATCGTGTCTGGATACTAGATTTACGTGGATTAGTCCTGGCCACCCATTAATTATGGTAACTTAGTAATCAAGTATTAATTGCTAATTGCTTATTCGATATCCATAATATCATCAATCGTTAACTTCGATCGCAATTGACCAAATTCTGTTACTCTTAGCAGTTCTGTGTCCAAAATTTGTGGCAACTAAATAACTATATAATTTCAGCATATAATATCAACTTAATTGTTAATTAAAGTTGTACGAACTTCGTCAGAATATTAAAAGAAAGGGAAAAGAATGTCTTGTTATTAAAAATCAACAGGTGGCCTATTTTGAAGAGCAGACGTTTATCGATCGAATCCACTGCAGTATGTACGTAAACAATCGAGGACTTTTCAATTAGTATTATTACATATTACCCAAGGCTTCTGAAGTGCATCGAACAGTATTCGATATCGAAGTACGTGGCAGATAATGCAAATCAAGTGCCTCGTCCGCAAACGCTTTAAGGGATCTCTCGTTCCAGTGTTTACGAGAAACGTTGCCTCTTTGACAATTTATTCTGACGGGGAAATACGAGGGCCACGTGCATCCAACAATTTTAACAGAAACTTTCGTTGATCGTTTAACGAGGTTCCACCACTTTTTCAACCGAAAAATCTCCCTTTGACGAGCAACGCGATAAGAAATATTTCAGCGGGATGAAATTTTTATTTCTTCATTTTCAACGGCGTGCTTCGCCCCGAGTTACGAGATTTTAGCGTACGCGTTTCTTTCTTCGCCAAGCTTCGAAATACCTTCGTAAAATGGGGCGAAATTCGCAGGGTGAAATTCTGTTTTAAGATGTAGCATTTGGTTTTCACAATATTGAAAATGGTAATCATTGTTTTTTGTATTTTCTGTTTTCATGTAAACTGAATTTCATATTCGATGTGTTTCTAATTTTTTCTAATCGTCTATCTATCGAGAAATAAATTCAGTAAGTGGACTTTTTCGTCGAAATTAAAAAATTTCAAATCGTTATGAAAAAATTATTTTCGGTTGCGGGGGTCAATTACAATCATTTTTGGTAAATAGATATTCTTCTGAAATCCTACGGACTTTCGAGAAAAAAATTCCCATGGACCCAAGGTGACCGTAGTTCGACACTTGAGAATCTCTCTAGAATCTCTCATTAAAATTGTTCCCAGGGGTGGCCGAACACCCTGTATATTAAAATCAACACATTTATACATTCACGAGATATTCCTTGACCCCGTAAAGTTACAAAACCCCCATAAAGATGGCCCAATTTTCAAACAGCCATAACTCCTGCAATAGCGAGTATATTTTAATGAAATTTTTGATAGAAGTAGAGTTCATGGATACCTACAAAAAAGTATTAGACAACTTTTCTGTAGAGCGTCAAACAAAATTACTAAAAATCAAAAACGAAGTTTTAAGAAAAATCGACATGGGATAGCCTAAAGTTTTTCGGCGAAAAAAAATTTTTTCCAATCGTACTAAAAAAATTATTCTCGGTTGCGTGGGTTAATAACATTCATTTTTGATGAATAGATATACCCTCAAAATACAAACCATTTTCGAGAAAAAAATTCCTCACCGAAGATAGAATGTCTGATCATTTATTGACACGTTTCACTGAAATTCCATGCGTATATTTAAAACGTCATAACTTCTGATCGGATTGAAGGATTTCAATGTTTCAAAAGGCAAATAACGCGTATTTTAGTGGAGAATGTGTAAAGATTCTAACAATATTGAAAAAGTTGTTCCTTGACCCCGTAAAGTTAGAAAACCCCCATAAAGATGATCCAATTTTCAAAAGACCATAACTACTACAATAGTGAATCTATTTCAATGAAATTTTGGGAAGATGTAGAGCTCATGGATACCTACAAAACAGACAACCACGATACGCAAACCTACGCGACATCACATTGGTATTCCACCCCTAAACAAAATTATTGGTCGATCTTGATTTATCGAAAAGTTCCAAAAATACCATTTCAAAATGTGGAAGACTTTCGACGGTTCCTGACGTCTCAAAAATATTCTCCCCGCACTTTACAAATATTTTTAACCGTGTCTTTGACTGTATTCCCTTTATATTTTCTTTTTAATAAGAAATATCGCTCTAAATTCGACTACACGTTTCAGACGAATGACCGCGACTAACGTAATATTTGCACCGCCTGGACGATGTTTTTCGCAAATCGTGACGCGTTTTCCTCGACAGAATTTTCCAAAATCGTTGGATATTCGTTTGGTTAATTAATAAGTGACCTGCAGTGTTCGAACCGCGGTTGCTCGTATTCGATCCCGATTTTCGGGGGCGCGATTTCACATATTTCTTCTATTCCCGCCAGACACCCCGACAGAACCGTAGACGGGATTTCAGCCGGCTAATCGAGCATAGCGAAATTCAGTCACTTAGAAATTGACGAGCGAGATTGACTGCAGTGTTCAACGCGGCATGATTCAATTTTGAACGCTAAAGGACTGGCGTGACACGCGCGAGTGACAACGCCCGGGCTATTCAGGGTGCAGAAGGTTCGCCAGAATCGGGCCACAATATGCCGGTTGGAATTATTAATAAAATACGAATGGAACGAGAGGAGCGCGCGGGAAGAATCGCGAAAATAAACGCCACCCGGTAAATCGAGGGGAACGGAATTCTTTTTGTTCAAACTTTTCGGATGATTCGCATTGGTTCCCCGTGTCTTCGGGACCGTGTATATTAAAAGGGAAATATTTTCCGCGGAAGTATGTCCGCGAGGCTGACGTAACCGCTCCGACGCGACCATGCGCTGAAATTAAAACCGCTCTTAAATCCGTGCGCCGCAAACAGCGGAATTTTTTAATACGTTTATATGCTTGAGCAATCCCCCGTAAACGTTACTCGCGTAACACTACGTCCATTTTTTAATCTTAGATTATTTTTAAATCGATTCGAAAGGTACAGACGAATCTAGTAATATTGGGATAGTTATAGGGAAAAACGTAATTTTCAGTTTGAGTCACGTTTCTTTCGTTGTATCGAATCAAAAATTCTGAAAAAGATCGTGAACATTCTACACACGAAAACGTACACACTTCTGAATTTTTTCAGAATTTTTTACCACAAAACGAAATTTCAATTTAATATTGAAGTTATCGGGTGACTATGTTTATATTTTTATAGTTTCTAGGCCTTATTATGGCTATTATGTAATTTTTTCAAATTTTTGAAGTGTTTGAGCATTGTTAAAAAAATAAAAATCCGATACTTGTTTAGATTATTGTCTAGAATATCTGTCAGACCATATTTATATTATTGCAGTTTTAGTGAATTGTTGTGATTGGTAATTCTTTTGTTGTATCGAATAAAAAAATTGTGAAAAAGTCATGGATATTCTGTTCAAAGTGTTCGAGAATTGACTCATTCTCTGGCCACCACGATGCTCACTTTACGAGTAGGATAGCTGGCCCAGCTTTAAAATGTTTTTCTAACTTTACAAGGTCAAGAAACAACTTTTTCAATATTATTAGAATTTCTACATATTCTTCATCAAAATACGCGCTGTTTGCTTTTTTAAACATTAAAATCGTCCAATCCGTTCAGAAGTTATGATGTTTCAGAAATTCACATGGAATTTCAGTGAAACATGTCAATATATGGTCAGACATTGTATTTTCGGTGAGGAATTTTTTTCTCGAAAATGGTTAGGATTTTGAGGGTATGTCTATTCACCAATAATGAATGTAATTAACCCACGCAACCGAAAATAATTTTTTTAGAACGATTTGAAATTTTTTGTTTTCCGTCGAAAAATTTCACACCTTCTCGAATTTTTTTCTCGAAAGTGGGTAGGATTTCAAGTGTATATCTAATGACCAAAAATGATTGCAATTGATCCCTGTAGCTAAATATAATTTTTTTAGTATGATTTGAAATTTTTTAATTTTGTCGAAAAATTTCATACATTCTCGAATTTTTTTCTAGAAAGTGAGTAGGAATTCGGGGGTATGTCTATTGATAAAAAATGATTATAGTTAACCCCTGCAACCGAAAATAATTTTTTTAGAACGATTTGAAATTTTTTGTTTTCCGTCGAAAAATTTCACACATTCTCGAATTTTTTTCTCGAAAGTGGGTAGGATTTCAAGTGTATATCTAATGACCAAAAATGATTGCAATTGATCCCTGTAACTAAATATAATTTTTTTAGTATGATTTGAAATTTTTTAATTTTGTCGAAAAATTTCATACATTCTCGAATTTTTTTCTAGAAAGTGGGTGGGAATTCAAGTGTATGTCTAATGACCAAAAATGATTGCAATTAATCCCTGTAGCTAAATATAATTTTTTTAGTATGTTTTGAAATTTTTTAATTTTGTCAAAAAATTTCATACCTTCTCGAATTTTTTTCTAGAAAGTGGGTAGGAATTCAAGTGTATGTCTAGTGACCAAAAGCCTCGACGCGAAAACAACAGTGTTCCACATTTTCGACTTTGCTAGAAAAATCCCCCTTTCTGGATTATACCGAATTACGCTCCCACGAACTAAGTCGTTTCCGGTCAATTAGAGTCGGAAGAGGCAAGCAAGAGTTAACCCTTATCCCAGAGCTTTCCAACCTTTCTTAGAATAAGTTAATATTTATGCAAGCACGCTTTTCCAAACAACAGATATCGCGTTAACATTAATAAATAAATTTGTATTACATTATAAACAAATTTTTTTTATTAAAATAAACTTCTTCCTTTAGAAGGTTTACAACGTTGTAATATAAAAAAGTATACTTGAATCGGTGAGTTGAGGAGTAGTATAAGTCTGAAAACCACGTTTCAAGGCACTTCAAAAAATAGTTTTAATATTGATGTGTAGTTTTAAAAGATGAAAGATTCAAAATGAAATTATTAAACTTGTTAAATTTTCTAGTATTTAACGTTGTCGGTATTCTTTTCTAAAATTGTTATCAACAAGAACAGAAGTTTTCCCCCAAAAATACCAAGGAATACGTCTCCTCGATCTTTCGTCGCCAGCGTTAATGAATAGTTTTAAAAGATAAAAGATTTAAAATAAAATTATTAAACTTGTTGAATTTTCTAGTATTTAATGTTGTCGGTATTCTTTTCCAAAAATGTTATCACCAATAACAGAAGTTTTTCCCCAAAAATCCCAAGGAAGTCTAAAAATATTGAAACGTTCCCGGCGAATTGTCAGTAATTCGTAAAAATCCCCAGGATTAGCAGCAGATATAAATCAGGAGATGAATCACGCGTTCCCATCTACACCGGATTCTTTTTTTTTCTAACCAGATGAGAATTTAATGCAATCGTATTTCCTTCCGTGGAGATTTAACATCTCGCGAAGTTAATTTTCGTCCGCTAATACGCCATTGTTTCAGCGATGAACGAACGAAGCAGAAGAACCGAATCGAAACCACGGTTCCCGCGCTGTCCTCGTCCCCGTTCGAACGTTCCTGCCGTTTGAAAATCGTCGAATTTCGCGCGTAAACTGCGCCAGTGATAAAACCACGGGACTGAAAGTGGTGTTCGTCGATCTGAAATATTGATAACGCTTCCCGTCCGCGGCAAACGCCCGGCGGAGATTACAAATGCGGGGAATCCGTGACACTTGCAGACGTCATCCTCCCCCTCACCCCCCCTCTCCCTCGTCGCGTAGTCCGGCAAGAGGATGATAAGTGGGCGCGCGGGAGAGAGAGGTTGACTGGCTGGGAAGGATGAAAAATTTCATTTTAAAGTGCGCCAGAACGAAGCCATTCCTGTAAATTAAACTTTAATCAAAAATTCCCTTGAGTGAAGGCTGGCTTGAGCGGGTTACGCTCTTGCGGTGAACCGTGGTTCCTCTGAATTTGCCGCGCCGGAACAAGATATCCTATTTTCGCGGAGCTTTGTTTCGAAACAATGTTATTAAATGAAATTTTAGTTATTCACGAGCGACGTGTGCCACGTGATTGATCCATCCGTGCCCCGGAGTTAATCCAGATTCGCCGTCGTGGTCTGATGTGTGCATGAAGGAGGAGCTTATTAATTTAAACCCTAAGAGATACGCTCCGGGAACGAAAAGATACGTTTTATGCAGCGTGTCTCGCCATTAATACGGAGCGATTCCTTGGAGGTGAAATAAGTTGGAAATGTTGGTGTAAAAGTTTCTCTTATGATGCTTCGTTTTCGAGATATTTCCAAAGAATTTTTATTGTAGTTGGATTTTGGTTGGTTTAGGCTTGGAAATTAAGAATTTTCGCGATCAGAACTGTTTTCGTAAAACTCGACCTTCTGGGCAGTTGTGTATCACGTGCAAATCACCTGGATAACCTCAAAATGTCTAAATAACTGAAGACCATCTCAGATCTACCCTCGTAACACAACTAACCAATTAGAATTCATAGATTTCACCTTTCCACAAAATGGCATCAACCAGCCACAATTTTAACTGAATCAAAATGTCTAAAAAACTGAAGATCATCTCAGATCTACCCTAATAATACAACCAACCAATCAGAGTTCATAGATTTCACCTTTCCACAAAATAACATCATCCACAAATTTAACTGAATCAATAAGAGCCAACACACATCCATCAGACAAAACTAACTCAACCAGCACACGAAAGTCGCTTAATAGCGTACAGTAAAAACCATTAGCGAATCCAACCTTTATAACAAAGTGTTTAAGAACTGTGAAATCGTGTCAAAAACCATCATCCTTCAAGTCACATCCCAAAACACACACGATCCGTTAAGCAACTGATAGATCGCCATCTTGCGTCGCAACAAACTTCCCCGAAAAAGTGAAAAACAAAGTTCAAAGATAATGAAGAAGAAACACAGATACCTGATATAAAACACAGTAAAAGAATGCTATGCAAAAGACTGATATCGCTGGTGAATATGTTTTAAGGCGTAACATCATCAACGAATCAGCTTTCGTTTCAGAGTTGGGGCTACCATATCATGCAATTTGCAGAAGAAACTGCACACGAAAATCACTTAACAACATACAGTAAAAACCATTAGCGAATCCAACCTTTATAACAAAGTGTTTAAGAACTGTGAAATCGTGTCAAAAACCATCATCCTTCAAGTCACATCCCAAAACACACACGATCCGTTAAGCAACTGATAGATCGCCATCTTGCGTCGCAACAAACTTCCCCGAAAAAGTGAAAAACAAAGTTCAAAGATAATGAAGAAGAAACACAGATACCTGATATAAAACACAGTAAAAGAATGCCATGCAAAAGACTGATATCGCTGGTGAATGTGTTTTAAGGCGTAACATCATCAACGAATCAGCTTTCGTTTCAGAGTTGGGGCTACCATATCATGCAATTTGCAGAAGAAACTGCACACGAAAATCACTTAACTACATACAGTAAAAACCATTAGCGAATCCAACCTTTGTACAGTTTGTTATTTTCATTCAAGTTTAAATAGTGTTTAAGAACTGTGAAACCGTGTCAAAAACCATCATCCTTCAAATCACATCCCGAAACACAAACGTCATCTTGCGTTGCAACAAATGTCCATACACAGGACTGATCAAACTTCCTCGAAAAAGTGAAGAACAAAGTTCAAAAATAATGAAGAAGAAACACACATACCTGATATAAAACGCAGTAAAAGACTGATATCGCTGGTGAATGTGTTTTAAGGCGTAACGTCATCAACAAATCAGCTTTCGTTTCAGAGTTGGGGCTACCATATCATGCAATTTGCAGAAGACACTACACATGTACTTTAATTTCTGAACGATTTTAGAATTTGCAGAATATACAAACGTTCAACCCCCTATTTCAAGCACCCTCAGCAACCCTAATAGGGAGAATTCCTGGAATTGTACACCTCCCTCGACAACATTCCTAATACCTAATAACGAGGATGCTTTAAGACTTGGAATTGATACTTTTATGGAATAATAATTTTATTTTTTTAAATAGGACCACTGTTTACTTTAGCTAAATCGTTACTTTCTGTTATTTTTCAGATCAAAATTTCAGGAGAATTAATAATACAAAAGTGTTTCTACGATATTATGCAATCTTATATGTACCCATCTTTCCAGTTAATTTTCTTCTCTCATGCTTCCGATTAGGTTATAATCAATAATAATTTAATTTTTTTAAATAGGCCTACTGTTTACTTTAGCTAAATCCGTTACTTTCTGCTATTTTTCAGATCAAAATTTTAGATATTTTGTTAGAAACCAATATTTGAGGAAAGGCAGAATAACAGGCAGATAATCGAAAGACTGCAATATTAGAATGATATATGAATAATTTATTATATCTACGGTTTGGTGCAAGACGTGACACACAACTCTCTCAGACAGAGCATAACCAAGTGAAGCAAGCAATGATCATCATCGTAAAAACGCACGATACAGTGGTGCTCATTTATGCAACATTCACATGTCTCACACATACATTTACTTTTCTCAACATATTTTTTAGTATTTTATTGTCCCAGAAGTATTTCTACGATATTATGCAATTTTATATGTACCCCATCTTTCCAGTTAATTTTCATCTCTATTTGAACAAACTATTCCAAATAAGCTGTACCCTCTCTGCTCAACGTTTCTCGTTGACGGCGTTAATAATCTCGTGGGTGGTTAATATCGCAATAAATAAAGAAATTGAAAGAGAGGGGGGGGGGGGATGTCACAACGATGGCGAACATCGGTGTCTCGCGAACTCGGTCAGCCCCGGACTTCTTTCCGAAACGTTGAAAGGGCCCCGTGAAATGCCTGAAAGAGCCATTCAACGGACACAACCTTTAACGCTTTAATCACGCCGGCCTGTAATGAATTCTCGAATAACGCGTCAGCAGGCGACCTCGTCGCTCTTAAATTTCTAAAGGTGGAAACTTCGCCCTTCCCTTATCGCGCATGCTTCCGCGGCTCGAATGCCTGGGCCTCCTCCCTACCCTTTATACGACAGTTAGTCGCAATATCCTATTCGTATCTACGGCGAACTTTCCTACGGAACCAATTTAAGACGCGAAATTTATACAGACCCCTCCAAACCGCCCCTCCGACCACCCCCACCTTCTTCCGCCGCCGTTCGGAAACTCGTTCAAGTGCGTCGAGCTCTCCCCCCGTCTTTTCGACGGCGACGCAACCAACGACTGCGCGAAATGGCTTCCTCTCCGCCCGTAGACGGAACGAGTTTTTATAAGTTTCATATGCGCCCGTTACGCGCGATTTCCTTTACGCCCGTTACCATGTTACCTTCGTACATTCTATTTACGGAGTTCCACGGGACGTTTAAAAGTTCCCGCTTCCGGCGAGGGGACAGCGCCATTTCGTTTCGGTGCAATTAAACAATGGATTCTTCACCCAATCTCTATCTGACAAGTTCCATCACAGTTATTTTAATTCCCCTTTTAAGTCGATTTTTCTTTAGACGTTCCATCATATTTTCTTAACAGACCTAACCCAGACCTAACCCAGACCTAACCCAGACCTAACCCAGACCTAACCCCATCTCTATCTGACAAGTTTTATCACATTCATATTAGTTCCCCTTTTAAATTGATTTTTCTTTAGACGTTCCATCATATTTTCTTAACACTTTACCGACCGGTACCGATTGACCCTAGATTATCTACTTTTTTTTGTACTTATAGGAATGTTAAATGAAACTTTGCGACAGTGGTTACTATATTGTTCTCTTTCTGTTATTATAGGGTAGTTAAATCTAGTGATATTTTTTATTTTCATGACAACCGATTAATAAGCTACCGGTCGGTAAAGCGTTGATCGGTAAAAAGTCGATTAATAGGCTACCGGTCGGTAAAGTGTTAACAGACCTAACCCAGACCTAACCCAATCTCTATCTGACAAATTTTATCACAATCATTTTAGTTCCCTTTTTAAATCAATTTTTCTTTAGACATTCCAATCATATTTTCTGGAATTTTTCTTAACAATTTTCTCGCCATCTTGTTAAGGCTAAACTTCCACCAAATTTTTTATTCGTATAATCGATGGAGCACTTTTGGTGCGGTTTTTGATATTTATTGCACTGTATTACTTCTATTTATGAAATAGTTTTTTTTTTGGTTTCCTTTTTGTTTAATATTAACAATAATAAACAGATAGAGAAGTATAATGTAAACAGTATACAATAATAGTAATACCAGCAATATACTGAGTGCTCAGAAGCTATCACCCATTTCAAAGTACTGTACTTGATCATTTTTCAAATTTCGTTTAGTATTTCTGACATACAATGTTATTTTGGCTCCAATTTAACTTCACGATTTTTCTCATAGTATACATAATTACAATGAATTTTCTCGATATTCATTTTTGTTCTTATTGTTTGTTTTTTAAGAAAAGTATATAATCTGTCTTGCCTACCAGGACCAATTTATATTTTTTTTTATAAAAAAACCGGACAAAGGGTATCAAATTCTGTCTAACAACGAACACATGCAATTGAGAAACTAATCGCGTTTTCTCAAAAATTGCGTGACTATTAGAAGTGGCAAGATCTCTCCTTTGAAGTGGTTTATTGTTTATGTGGATTTGGCTTTCCCTTTTTGGAGATATCGTAATTCAAATGAAGGGGTAATTTCCTAATTTTTACTGTCTCTGTCTCTGTCTATCGCGTCGAACCTCTCTCTCAAACGAGAGTGACGTAACATCTACGAGAAGGTCAATGACCTCGCGACGTCAACAATGAAAAGTAAACAAACACTTCGAAGTCTTATAAAGTTCAAGTTTCAAGGGTGTTTTTATTAGTTATAAATAATAAAAATTATTATAAGGCCTTTATTTTCTGTAATAGTTATATTATATAATATAACTTTATATAATATCTCTCCAAATTATCCATTTTAGCTCCTTAATACTAGAACTGCCGACAATTATGGTGTTTTTATTCGTACCAAAGAAAATAAAATTGAAAATAATAGAAAATAATTTTTATATTAAAGAAAATAAAGCTTATAACTTTATATATTATATAAAAATATATATTATATATATTATATATATTATTACTTAAAAATTGAATTTGCTCTATTATTAAATAGGATTTTTGAACCATATAAAATTATTTCATAAGAATTTTATTGTATACCATTTCAAAATATAGCTATAGTCAATTTATAATATCCACTTAAAAATTGAATTTACTCTATTATTAAATAGGATTTTTGTACCATATAAAATTATTTCATAAGAATTTTATTGTAAAATAATATATATTTTTATATAATATATAAAGTTATAAGCTTTATTTTCTTTAATGTAAAAATTATTTTCTATTATTTTCTATTATTTTCTATAAATTTATTTTCTTTGGTACAAATAGAAACACCATAATTGTCGACAGTTCTAATATGAAGGAGCTATAATGGACAATTTTTGAGAGATTGCAATTAAAATAAATTAAATTAGTCTAAGTTAATGGTTGTATCCGAAAGTTACCCTAAAAAACCAAAAAACAATAATAATAATAAATTTTGAGTTCAATGGCCTTGACTATTGTATCTTACAAAAAATTATAAGTTTCCTCAGCTAATGAAGCACAGACTAAACATTCAAAAAACCAATTCTAAAAGGCAGCTTTCGCAAAAAGGAAACAATTTCTAAGAGAACTCATACTTTCACCCAAAATTAAAGCAATCTGGTCGTTAATAACAAAGCCATCGAACCGACTTCAGAATGGAATGAGAAAAAAAAGGGTTGAATTTGATTTGAAGGACGAAGTGAATTTTTCGTCGCGAAGAAATGATTCTTCTACGTGCCGAACGAGTAACGTTCGCTCTTCCGGTCGCGAGAACTTGAATTAATTGAAGTGAACCGTGGCGGACAATGAATTCTTTATAGGCTTTCCACGCCGTGCTTGATCCCGGCTCGATCGCTAGCTCAATTAAATGCTGCTGTTTTAAGGGCGTCCCGTTGGAATTCATCTGCACGCTCGCGAGCACGAATTTTCATTTGCGCCATTTTGAGCGCCGAAAAGACGCGCGCGACGACATCGAAAACAAATATACGCTTCGATCAAATTAAACACGTTGCAATGAAAAATTTGCTCGAAATGACTGACGAAGTCGTCTCGAGTTACTCGAACGTTTAAAATTGATCTAAACCTATCACACTATCAAGAGTTTGCCATAAAATTAAGCTCGAATATAGTTTAAAACTACCTTTTATTTGTAAGTTTCGTTTATTTTTTATATTGAGTGTTTTTATGTTTTAAAGTGATTCATTTAATTAAGAGTATAATTTCTATTAGTTTCTATCAATTTTTGTAAAATTTGTAATTGAACTCTTAATCTGATTATAACATTTGGATCACTTGCTAAAACGAATGTTTGATACTTTGAAAGTTTTACTGTTTTAATAACAAAAAAATCTCCGTTTTATGTCGCGTTTCTTTTACTTTTTTGTGTTACGAGGGGATGTGTTTTCATAATCGTATCGAGGATCGATCGAGAGTTCTACAGTTTATGGTTTCGGATGGGCCGAGAATTCGATATTCAGCGATTAGAATTTCATTAGCGGCCGTTTGTTCCTTGTTTCGTCGTGAAATATTTATTTGCCGACTTTCGATTTTCTCCGTCCGGCGAGCGGGAAGAAAAATTCACCGGAAGTTAGTAGAAAAGTTTGTAATTACCTTGTTCCGTTTATTTCGGTGTATCCGGAAAGGCGGAATCGCTTGAGCGCGCCGTTAACAGCTGCAATAAAATAGAATGGTACAATCTTCTCTCGTGCATAGGAAATATGAAAATGAATTGACCGTGCGCCACGGAAGTGGGGGTGAAAACTCGAACGTGTTAAAGAAAGTACAGTGATTATTGCGTGAGAAACGTTTCCAACAAATTTAACATCATGTTTCTAATAATTATTACGAAAGTAGGAATATTCTAATTCCAACGTCTGTCACGTTTCTATGGATAAAGTAAAAATTAATTATTCAATAATTATTTTCTACAAATGTATTAATTATGGTCTTTGGGGATGTTTATGCATTTATGGGTAATTTTAATTCTCAAAAAAACTACAAAATGCACTTAAGGTGCAGAAATATAAGAAATATTTAAAGTAAGATACGAATTATAATATTTAGGGGTTGAAACGACCATCTACAAAGCTCCCATTTCATTAATTCTAATAATAAATACAGAAAAATTGTAATGAGAGTTTCTAGAGGCCAAAATAAGGCGAAAATCAAGGATACAAATTTGTTGATGGAGGCTTCGTTGAAAAGTTATTAACATTTAAAGTTCCGCAGCTACTGAATTTTTTTCTCGAAAATGCGCAGGTTTTCGAGGGTATGTCTATTGACCAAAAATGATTGTAATTGACCCCCACAAACGAAAATAATTTTTTTATAATAATCTGAATTTTTTAATTTTGTCGAAAAATTCCAAGTGTTCTCGAATTTTTTCCTACATAGTGCGTAGGATTTCGGGGGTATATCTATTGACCAAAAATGATTGTAATTGACCCCCACAACCGAAAATAATTTTTCCAAAATGATTTGAATTTTTTAATTTTGTCGAAAAATTTCACATGTTCTCGAATTTTTTCCTAGATAGTGGGTAAGATTTAGGGGGTATGTTTATTGACCAAAAATAATTATAATTGACCCCCACAACCGAAAATAATTTTTCCAGAAAGATTTGAAATTTTTTTTGTTCGTCAACAAATACCCCCTGTCGATTTTTCTTAGAAACTAGTTTTTCATTTTTAATCAATTTCGTTGATGTCCTACGGAAATATTGTTTAATACTTTTTTGTAGGTATCCATAAACTCCAGTTTCCCCAAAAATTTCAATGAAATATATTCACTATTGCAGGAGTTATTATATATTTGAAAATTGGACCATCTTTATGGGGGTTTTCTAACTTTACGGGGTCAAGGAACAACTTTTTCAATATTGTTAGAATCTCTACATATTCTCCACTAAAATGCGCGTTATTCGCCTTTTGAAACATTAAAATCCTTCAATCGGTTCAGGAGTTATGACGTTTTAAACATAGGCATGAAATTTCAGTGAAACGTATCAATATATAGTCAGACATTGTATTTTCGTTTAGGAATTTTTTTCTCGAAAATGCGTAGGATTTCGAGGGTGTGTCTATTGACCAAAAATAATTATAATTGATCCCTGCAACCAAAAACAATTTTTCCAGAAAGATTTGAATTTTTTTAATTTAATTTTTTAATAACTTTTTAACGAAGCCTCAGTCAAGAATATATGAATTTGCATAAAGATCCGCAGTCTAATTACCATTGTATTAGTTTGTACTGTTATACTATTTTCGAAGAGACGTAGAAAATAATTGTCGAAGAATAATTTCGATGTAGCTCGATAAAAGTAATAAATTTTAAGATGATATTTTGTAGATATCGCCGTTTAATTAATATTTGGCTGTAAGTATTGAGAATGATGGCGTTAGGGTTACTATTGCAGGGCACTAGCATCCACCAGAAATGAGATAAACGGACTATGGAGAAAACCGTCCAGGGGCACCGCCCACCAGTGCAAGAAAACAAATCACAAAAAAGGACTTCTAAATGTCCTCGTGTCTAAGGCAGAGTCTGTTAAGTAAACCTTACTGATGACTCCAACTAATAGACCACGGACGAAACTCAAAAAAACTTTACTTTTTCTTCTTCTGTCCCTAATTACACTGCCCAAAATAGAGGATCTACCGCTTAAATTACGTCATCCTTCAGCTAAGTATCTGATACTTTAAAGTCTCGAATGCGCCACGCAAATGAAACATTGTCAAACTCTCGACAGAGTTTAATAGAAGATTCTTGGATTAATGGAAAAATAAGCCTGACGACGAAAAATAGATTTCAAATAATTACTGTAGCAAGAATTCGGTAATTCCTTTCGAAGCATAAATTTCACGAGGAAAATATTCACTCCAAAACAAGCATTAATTTAAATAGCAATTATTTTTTAATATCAATTTCTATAGAAATTAATTGCTTTCATTTTTTTTTTTTTTGTAAAAAATGTTATATTAATAGTTGAAGTCTCTATCATTAGCGATTATTGTTTGATGATACACACTTTCAACCAATTTTTGGGAATATGTGAAAAATAAAGACATTATTTTCCAGACACGTCGAGCAAGTGTTTCCAGAGTTAAAATACGTTTTCCCCGGAGCTTATGCTTCATAACAGACCACACACTTTCGATTGGGTTTGTATCAAGGGATCGAGATGGCCAGGCACCCTAATATCGTCTCTTGCTTTCCAACTCGGTGAAAAGTTTGACGTTTCGATGTTTCGGATCGTCCTCCCCGAAAACTCCATTGGGAGTTTTCGATATTGTTAAATCAATAATCCATAGATACCCAGAGACCACTTTCGTGCAATTCGATGACTTTCTAGGCGTTCAAATTGTCTAAATAAGAAATTGCTGCTAGATCCATGTTTGCCAAAGATCACATCAAAGAAAATAATCATATAAATAGATCGTCTGTAATAATATTACACTAAGCTTTCAATTTTATAAAATTCTGTTTCCCAAATTTCTATGAATTAAAATGAAATAATTACGATTAAATTTCATGGAATCAATGTAGCGGTTCGTGGAAAAATTGTGGCGTTGCTTACCATGCTCGCCGCGAGAGGGATCCGCGCTCTCACAAGCGCTCGACCAACCCCTCGGTTACTATACACTCCTTGAAGCCTTACTAATGGTGCAAACGAAGAAAATAATTCCCTACAAAATTCTTTTTAAATTGACAAGAATTCCCATACCGAAAATCATCCACAGAAATTTATATTTTTCGTATCAGAAATTGACAAACTATCGAATAAACAGAAGAAGGTTAAAAAAAAACAATAATCTATCGCGTACGATAATTTATAAAAAGAGTCTGCGTCGAATAAAAATGGCCGGTGCAATAAAAATTGTGGGAGTAAATTAATTAGGAACTCGTTTGAGCAGTTCGAGAGAAAGCTTCCGCCGGATTCGATCCTCGCGAAATCTGTCGCGATTTGATTGCCAGCACTATGGATCGAGTTCCCGATGAAAAATTACGTACTTGAGCCTCTTTTCATCCCGACACCTGAAAAAAAACGAGAAACCGCGGTGAATCCCGGCCGGTGTCAGGCATGAAATCGCGAAACGACCGCAGACCGGCGGAGTCACGGCGTCGGGACGACATGCAAAAGTAACGAAGCCGTCCGTCGGGTCCCGCGGAATCGAAAATAATACGGTTCCCGAAGGATTAATTTTTTCGTGGAGCCGACACCGCGCGTCTCACAAAGGCGCTGCCACCCTTTCTCGGCGAACGTCGACGAAATTAAAACGGAAAGGTTGCCACGGCCGAGGGGGGGGGGGCAGCACACCCACGGGTAATTGAGCGAAACAAATTCGACGCAACGCCGTCGAGTTACCGCAGCCGCGGGAAACAGTGTTTGCTTCCTTCTGGAAACAATGATCGCCTGTTACGAGCCTCGAATGAGCTACCTTTGTCCGCAATCCGCGAAGGGGACTGGAGAAATATTCTGTTTTTTTTTTTTTTTGTTTTAACTCCTTCGTTACGGTGAAAAGGAAAACTAGCGGATAAACCAGAAGCAATAAAAATATCCTGGTTTTTATATGGCTAGAAGACTAAAATTTTGGGCTACATTCTTCGTAAATTGTACTGTATCATAGACACTGAATAGTCAATGGTATTTAATGGTGTGAAACACTCTGGAGCTTTTATTTAAACTTTTTCTTGTTATTGCAATGGCTCGACAATTTTATACTGTGCAAATGCGGTGCAAATCGGTGAATTTTTGTCGTTCGTTTGAAATTTGAAATTTTGCTCAAATCGACATTGCTATTTTTCATTTTTACCCAAAAACTGTTCTAGGGGTGTTTTGAACTCTTCAAAGGAATTTTCATGTTGATGTTGAAAAAAGTTAAATATAAAATGTTATATACACAGACTCTAGTGTTCTACATGACTGTGATTAAAGATTCTTTTCCCCCATTTTCCGGAACATTGATGATTTTGGTATTAATATCAGCAAACATGAAAAATCAGAATTTTTTTGAGGGGAGCAAAAACGTCCCCAAAACCGTTTTTGGGCCAAATAAAATAAATTCCAATAATACACATTGTATATTTATAATTTCTTCTTATTCATTTTCATATTGCTTCTAGGTACAGAGTAGGAAATATTGTAATAAATTATAATGACCCATGTTGGCAAAGTTTGTTGAGCATTATGAACGTTAAAGTTTTAATTCTTTGGTGTACAAGTGTCTGTCCAGGCAGCACTGTACTTGGAGTCAAAAAGGTGTAATTTAAGTGGCTTTCCCCGATGATACGAAGCGTTGAGAGTACTTCGGGTCTCAACCCCTTAATAGCGAGGCGGCTAAAGGATGGGTGGCTCCTTCACGATCATCGGATCAATTAATTCCAGACTTGAATAGCCCGAATACACGTGTTGACACATTGAATAAAATATTATTTCCTCCGAGCAGAGCTCTTTTAGGCTTGCTTTATAGCGCATCGAAATCCCGTCACGGATGGTGGCTCGATAATTTCGTCGCGTCGCAACAAAGGCACGGAGAACACTCGACGAGGCACCACTCTAATTACAACGATCAGGACCAATTTCAGGCGTCAATTATTAAATAGCCCGCGCCTAAGGCGATACAAGGTGCAAAAGATAGAGCTAGTTAGTGTTTTGTACTTGAAACAGTATTTCAAATGAATCATTTTATGAAAAACAATAAACCCCTTCTCGTTTGGCAACTCTTTTCCTTGGAGGTTTATAAAAGGTTTGATTTTATTATATAGTAACAAAAATAACATAAATATAACGTTAAAATTTCGATCTTTGACTCAATATTTATTTGTTTCAAATTGTTACTCCTGCAATAGCCACTAGAGGGCTATGCTCAACCTTTGTCTTTCTCGCAAGTGCTCGACGATCTATTCTTATATACAGGGTATTCGTCCACAACTGGTAAAAATTTTAATGAGAGATTCTGGAGGCCAAAATAACACGAAAATCAAGAATATCAATTTGTTGATTGAGGCTTCGTTAAAAAGTTATGAAAAAATTTCAAATCATTCACGGAAAAATTATTCTCGATTGTGGGGGTCAATTACAATCATTTTGGGTGAATAAACATACCCTCGAAATCCTATCCACTTTCAAGAAAAAAATTCGAGTTTACTGACATTTTTCGGCGAAAACAAATTTTTTTAAATCATTCCGAAAAAATTATATTTAGTTGCAGGGGTCAAGTACAATCATTTTTGGTCAACAGACATACCACCGAAATCTTAACCATTTTCGAGAAAAAAATTCCTCACCGAAAATACAATGTCTGACCATATATTGACATGTTTCACTGAAATTTCATGCGTATGTTTAAAACGTTATAACTTCTGAATGGATCGAAGGATTTTAATGTTTCAAATGGCAAATAACGCGTATTTTAGTGGAGAATATGTAGAGATTCTAATAGTATTGAAAAAGTTGTTCCTTGACCCCGTAAAGTTAGAAAATCCCCATAAAGATGGTCCAATTTTCAAATATATAATAACTCCTGCAATAGTGAATAAATTTCAATGAAATTTTGGGGAAAACTGGAGTTCATGGATACCTACAAAAAAGTATTAAACAATATTTCCGTAGGACATCAACGAAATTGATTAAAAATGAAAAACTAGTTTCTAAGAAAAATCAGGTGCCTAAATTTTTCAACGAAAATAAACAGTTTCAAATCGTTCTAAAAAAATTATTTTCGGTTGCAGGGGTCGATTACAATCATTTTTGGTCAATAGGCATACCCTCAAAATCCTACCCACTATCTAGGAAAAAATTCGAGAACATGTGAAATTTGTCGACAAAATTAAAAAATTCAAATCATTCTGGAAAAATTATTTTTAGTTTCAGGGGTCGGTTACAATCATGTTTGGTCAATAGACATACCCCCGAAATCCTAACCATTTTCGAGAAAAAAATTCCTCACCGAAAATACAATGTCTGACCAAATATTGATATGTTTCACTGAAATTTCATGCGTATCTTTAGAACGTCATAACTTCTGAACGGATCGAAGGATTTTAATGTTTAAAAAGGCAAATAACGCGTATTTTAGTGGAGAATATGTACAGATTCTAACAATGTTGAAAAAGTTGTTCCTTGACCCCGTAAAGTGAGAAAACCCCCATAAAGATGGTCCAATATTCAAACAGCCATAACTCCTGCAATAGCGAATATATTTCAATGAAATTTTTTTCTGAAGTAGTGCTTATGGATACCCACAGAAAAGTATTAGACAACTTTTCTGTAGAGCGTGAAACAAAATTACTAAAAATCAAAAACGAATGTCTAAGAAAAATCGACAGGGGGTGGCCTAAAGTTTTCGACGAAAACAAATTTTTTTATACGCTTCCCGTATTCTCCACCAGAGGGCTACGCTTTCGTTTCTCTCACAAGTCCTCAACCGACCACCTATTAGTCTATATATTCCTCGATAAACGTCCCAACATCCGAGGCAGTCGAATGCTCCTATCTAACTTAAAAATTCCCAGGAAACCCCCGAATTGTGACCAAATTACAACCGTTATCCCCGTCAATTACAGAATCGTCGAACTTATGGTTGACGACCAAATAGAAAAAGGAGGATAACGAGAGACGAATGGGGGGGGGAAAACAATGGAGAACGCAAGACACGAGAACGAAGAGGGAGAAACAGGGGAGAGAAATCGAGATAGTTGTCAGCTCGTCGGTGATAGCAGTCCGGATGCATTATGAGGCCTCGATGTGAATTTTCAGGCCGCGGCTGAATTCGCATTTTCCAGCTGAAAAATGATGCGTCGCATTCGCGGATGCAGTCAGCCAAGCCCCCAACCACCCTCCCCTCCCTCCCCCGCCTCTCTATATCTGTTTGTTCTGTTCCCTGTTCGCGCGTGTGTGTGCATCGAGGTATTTACAGGGCTCGAGAATGTGCATCCGTAGGCGCACACAGGTGTGTTTACCAGCATCTCCAGGGCCCCGTGTGTACGCGTGACCGTGCCCAGAAAGGAGAGAAGAGGAGAGGAGAGAGAGAGAGTGCGTGCGCGTGAACGCTGATGACTTCTTGTTCGAGCACGAACACGCTCAAGAGTCCATCGGCGCCATATGAGACAGGAATTACTACGGCCGAGCGTCGATTGCAACCCCTGCGGGAGAAGGGGAGGGGAGGGGGGGGGGTGAGGCGCCCAGCGGGAGGAATGAAGAACGAGAGACGCGATCGAAGCGAGCCCGAGAGAAAATACGAGACGCGCGGCGCTACGGTTAGAACGGGTAAAGAAAGAGCAGCGAACGGACGAAGAGGAACACGGAACGTCGGGACAAGGGGGGCAGGGAGAAGAGAACAAGTAGGAAGTCCATTCGCGCCTGCTTCATTAACGGGGGGAGGCAAGGGCATCGTGGTTGAAAGAGATTGGAAGGTCGGCTGGCGGAGAGAAAAAAAAAGGACAGGCCTTGAGGGTAGGGAAAAAAAAAAAGGGACAACGAAGTCGTGACGGTCAAGTCGTGTTTCAGCTTAGGTAGCTCAGGATTGGATCGGAGATATAACCGCGAGGACGTGGGCGGAGAAGCTGGCCGAGGCTTTGTGGAGGCTTTCAGCGACCCCCATTTTTTCCCTCGAGATTTTTCGAGGGCGGATAGAGCCTCCAGATTTTCTTTACCGAAAAAAAAATAATGGTGGATGAGTGGGGCACGTATTCGTAGGGTGGTGCCATGATCGTTACGATTTCGGGGCCTGTCTTAGGGTATAGGAACGCACGCAAACGCCGTGTTACGTTTTATCGACGTTTCCGCGGGGAACGACTCCGATGTGACACCGGTGAGAAATTTACGCGATAGTTTATCCTGACGCGAGCGATGTGTATAATTTAAGGGAATGGCGTTACGTAGAATGTTGCAAAAACCGAATTACGGCGGGACCTAGATTTTCGGAACCCCTTATTAATGGGCTCGAAATACGATCGTCGATTAGGGGAGTATTCCAAGTTCGACGCTTTTCATTTCTCACTTCCTTGTTGCTTACAATTCTAAAAGTAAGCTGCTGTAATTTTGTAACGTAACTCCCCTTTTTAATACACTAAATTTAGACACGAAAAGAACACGTATTTTCCCTAACCTGTCTGAAATATTCCACCAATAAACTGTAATATAAGAAATCTAATTACTACACTGGAATTGTTATTCCCCTTTTTAATACATTAAATTTAAACACGAAAAGGGCACGTATTTCCCTGAACTGTCTGAAATATTCCACCAATAAACTGTAATATACGAAATCTAATTACTATACTGTAATCGTTATTAACACTAGAAAGACTGAAACTTAGTATATACCTATATTGCCCAAAAGCAGTCAAAATGACTGCATTGTGAAAGACTAACTAATGTGTAAAGAAATTTGTTTAAAATTAATTTTTAATATTATGAATTTAGGGCGCAGAAATAAAATAAACAACTTGTTAGAACAAGTATCACTGCATAAAGATTCGAATAACAAGTACTACTTTAGCTTATTGAGAAACTGCAATTTATCAATAGGTCTGGGTTAGGTCTGGGTTAGGTCTGGATTAGGTCTGGATTAGATCTGGGTTAGGTCTGGGTTAAGTCTGGGTTATGTCTGGGTTAGGTCTGAGTTAGGTCTGGGTTAGGTCTGGATTAGATCTGGATTAGATCTGGGTTAGGTCTGGATTAGATCTGGATTAGATCTGGGTTAGGTCTGGATTAGATCTGGGTTAGGTCTGGGTTAGGTCTGGGTTAGGTCTGGGTTAAGTCTGGGTTAAGTCTGGGTTAGGTCTGGGTTAGGTCTGGATTAGATCTGGATTAGATCTGGGTTAGGTCTGGATTAGATCTGGATTAGATCTGGGTTAGGTCTGGATTAGATCTGGGTTAGGTCTGGGTTAGGTCTCATTTACACTGTTGTATTTTGTAATTTCCAAGTGTATGATTTGGTTTGGACTCGAAAAAATGTCGAATGGGACTTGACGAACAATGCTTTTAAGTGTTTTATTTGAAATTTACCTGTTAAAATAAGTGTTTTATTTACACTGTTGTTGTATTTTGTAATTTCCAAGTGTATGATATCTGTTTGGTTTGGACTAAGAAAGAATGTCGAGTGAGACTTGACGAAGGTGCTCCTGAGATCAAAATTGATGTCGAATCACACTCGACATAGGAGTGCAAAGGGTTAAGATAATTTGGATTATTAACTAACCCAGACCTAACCCAGACCTAAACCAGACCTAACCCAGATCTAATTCAGATCTAATCCAGACCTAACCCAGAGCTAACTCAGATCTAATCCAGACCTAACCCAGTCCTAACTCAGATCTAACTCAGATCTAATCCAGACCTAACCCAGATCTAGGGTCTGGGTTAGGTCTGAGTTAGGTCTGGGTTATGTCTGGGTTAGGTCTGGGTTAGGTACGCCCAAATCGACAATTTATCATGTACTTGTATGTTATCATGTGTTGGTAATCGAAAAAAAATGAAAACTTTTATTTCAATACAGAGTCGAACTGGTCATATAAGAAATTTACTCAATTCAATAATAAGAGTCATTTGATTATTTAAAATTTCCCAAGCAGTCAAAATGACTGCTTTTGGGCGATATAGGTATAACACATATATATATACCGGAAATGAAGGAGGGGGGAGGTACCTACAATTATTAATAAACGCATTTATATGTTGTGCAAAAAGTCACAAAATTCTAAGAAATTGTGTCATTATATACATAATTGTTTTTCTAATTGAAATTAAAAAGCAGTCAAAATGACTTCCTTGGGCAATCTAGTGTTAATTATTCTTTATATATGAACTATTATTCATTAATCTTTCAATGTATAGCCTCGATGGAGGTTCGTTCTGGAGAAATTCGAGAACGTCGACGCTTTGTTCTCCTCCCACCACTATATTGTATTACTTTACTGGTAATAAAAATGTACGAAACGCTAATATTTGCCATGTCCAGTGACTTTTGATTTAACATAGCGCGACTGCCAGACCCATAGCTGACTGTACAAATCCACCGTGGGCCATTCTTTCTCTAAATATTTAATTAAGCCCGGGCGCCTTGAAATTTGAATTTTTCGCGATTTACAGTTCATATATTCCCATAAATGTTCTATTAAAGTAACATCAAGAAAGTGGGGCAACGTTTTCAGGCATTTTCGCGCGTTACTTCCACCGCCCCGACCAACTCGTCTTACATTTTAAATCGCTGTCCCAGGCGGAATATAAAATTATCCTCAAAGTCAAGTTTAAACTGCTGCGTTTGAAATACCATCAAAACAAATACCATATAAATAAATTAATTGCAATCCCTCCTCCAACTTTGCTAGCTCCAGTTCAATTACATTATACTTTAATTGCATTTCAATTGGATTGCATTTCAATTACACTAATCGTTGGTATAATCAGCAATTGAGTAAGCTGAAAAGTTCGAATTACGACCGTAATTGAAACACAATGTAATTAAATTGCGTAATTGAAACGGGATATAATTGTATTAGCACAATCTGTTCGGAATAGCTAATTCTGAAGAGACATTATCTCGAACATAACACGCTTCTGTAGATATGATTTCTATTCTTCGTTGATCTAAATTTGAAATTTGACGAATCAAGATTCTGTTCTCGACGAATCAAAGAATACTAAAATGGCGACAATTTCAAGGTTCGTATTTTTTACAATATTTTATTAAGGTTATCGTTTATGGTGTTTCTGGAGCAGTGGTTTTTACTGAAACGCGATTAAAGTTTTGGAAATTGTCATTTCGATAATAAAATTGGAAATTTATGTTGTACCTTTACTCCGCCATTCCGACACTATAATACTCTTCCTCCTTAGCAGCAAGAAGTTTACTGCTGGCCAAGTTCTTCCGTCGTTTGGCTAGAGTAGCCTCTTTTATAGCACCTCGCTATAAAAGAATTCGGACCTCCACGATAGAAATTCACGTTAGTATCGTTAAAATTTTTTAGCAATATTAGCAAAATTACAAACGATAATTGTACTGTCCATTTTGAGAACTAGACAGAAATCTTTCATATTTTTTTCTTATTCTAGGTGAGATACGTCCAACAAATGGAGCTTAAAATTCCAATTTTCTGGCATTAAATTTTCACAATAAATTGGAAAATTCAATAAAAATTATAAATACCTGGTGTTAAAGTTCCATTATTGGTGTTTTTAGATATGAGAATTTGTAAAACTGAGTCTAATTAATATTTCTTTTTTTATTCCAGGTGAGATGGCATTTGACAAATCACACTAAAAATTACAATAATTTTCAGGCATTAATTTTCACAATAAATTTGGAAAATTCAATTGGAAATTCAAGAATTATAGATACCTTGTATTAAACGTTTCAGTATTGATATTTTGAGATATGAGAATTTGTAAAACTGCCTCTAATTAATATTTTTTTTATTTATTCCAGGTTTGACAAATGACACTTAAATTGCAATAAATTTCTGACTCCAATTTTCACAATAAATTGGAGAATTCAATAAAAATTATAAGATTATTCGATAAGAATTTGTAAAACTGAACCTAATTAATATTCTTTTATTATTCCAGGTGATTTTATTTCAGGCATTTGACAAATGACACTTAAAATTACAATAATTTTCACAATAAATTGGAAAATTCAATAAAAATTATAAGATTATTCAATAAAAATTTGTAAAACTGAGTCTAATTAATATTCTTTTATTATTCCAGGTGATTTTATTCTAGGCTTTTGACAAATGACACTTAAAATTACTATAATTTTCTGGCATTTATTTTCACAATAGATTGAAAAATTCTATTGGAAATTCAAAAATTACAGATACCTGGTATTAAAATCTACGTTTCATTATTGATATTTTGAGATATAAAAATTTGTAAAATTGAGTCTAATTAATATTATGTTTTTTTTTATGCAAGGGAAGATGGCATATGACAAATGACACTCAAAATTACAATAATTTTCTGACTCCAATTTTCACAATAAATTGGAGAATTCAATAAAAATTATAGATTCTTGCCATTAAAATCTACCATTAATTATTAATATTTTGAGATATAAGAATTTTTTAAATTAAGTCGAATTAATATTATTTATTTTTTATTCCAGGGAAGATGGCATTTGACAAATGACACTTAAAATTACAATAATTTTCTGGTATTAAATTTCACAATAAATTGGAGTATTCAATAAAAATTATAGATTCTTGCCATTAAAATCTACCATTAATTATTGATATTTTGAGATATAAAAATTTGTAAAATTGAGTCTAATTAATATTATGTTTTTTTTTATTCAAGGGAAGATGGCATATGACAAATGACACTCAAAATTACAATAATTTTCTGACTCCAATTTTCACAATAAATTGGAGAATTCAATAAAAATTATAGATTCTTGCCATTAAAATCTACGTTTCGTTATTGATATTTTGAGATATAAGAATTTAAAAAAACGTAGTCCAATTATTCTACTTTTGTCGACTGCTGGACATTCTTTATGATGATCGACCGTGTTCGATGACGATTATCGAGGGTTTAGTCGGCCGTGATTGATCCTTGGATTTCCAAGAGGAGGAAGACCAATGTATTCTCAAGGACAAAGCGTATTCGGAACGTAGTCGCTAATTAAAAGGGCTGCTATCTAGAACAAGGGCTGATTGTCAGGGCTGACTCGCCGGGGTGACGTTTTACAATTGTATTGTTCCGCGAACGTCATGACTGCGAAACAATACACGGATTTTTCCTAGCGCCAACGAGTCGGTCTGCTGTTTTGATTCGTCACCTTGCAAGAGACAGACACCCCACCGAATATAATATCTTACGGCGTTGTTTCTCCAACAAATGGTCCACAAATTTTAAATTATTTTTACACGACCTAATACAACAAACAATCTTCTACAAAAACGAGAAATAAATATATCGAAATTTCTTCTGATGTTATTAATATTATCCAATGCAAACATTCTGATTAGTGAGAATAGATACTTAAAACTTTCTTTTCTCCATTTGTTTCAAGCAAAGAGTGTTCGTTTCTTTCCACGAATTCTGTTGAAGATTGAAAATAGTCCAAATAGTCCTTATCACACGAGGAAAGTGTTCACCATTTCGAAAAGTTTTTCGAATTGTTCCAACGCTCGGTTCGAGTCTTTGATGTTGCATTAGCCGTCGCATTTATATAAGAATTTTCTTTTACCACGCGTACAACAGCTTTTTCTTCGCGAGTATGAACAATGAGTACTGCATACGTTCATTTTATTCGTTTTTTTTTCTCCCTAAGTATGTAACCTACAGTTGAACAACCTTTTTCAACGAAACAATAGACTTACCCGTATAGGGTACACATTCCATGCTTCCATTGTTTCATTTGATATTAACATTGCATTCCCTTGATACCATATTCCCTTTACATCCAACCTCCATACTCCATACTCCGGATATTTGTGATACTCCAAAACAGGAATGAACGATAAGAAACTTTAATAAAACGAAATTCTACCTACGATCTCTTCTAACAATTCTTCTCTCAGTTTATGGATGTTCTAGTTACACAAAGAATTTAACAAATACATCACAAATTAGAAGGTTGGACATTATGAACTTAGAAATTAGAGATATTAGAGTCACTTTAACTGACAAATATGCGTAATTTTTTCGATCGAAAGTTTCCGAAATTTGACATTTTTTTATAACGAGTGTAAAATTGCAATAAATCTCAAAATTTTTCGCAACAATTGCGTACCATGAATTTAAAATACGTGGAAATTGTAAATATACTATAATATTGTTGTCTACGATAAAAAAAGAATTTTTAATACACAAGTAACTGCTATGAAACATTATTGATAATCCAGTAGGTATATACACATGTGAAAAATGTAGATTTATCCAAATTTCAAATATTGCACGATTAAATGAAAAATCATTCGTCCAGATTTTAATTTCAATATTGCAATATTTTGCTGACTGCGTTGATATTAATATTAAGGTTATTGCAACAATATTTAACAGAGCATCAACAATATACAGTTTATTTAAAAAAACTGGAAATAATTATTTTCATGACGATGTTAATGAATATATTGAATGTGTTCTTAAAAAGTTACTTTTTGATATTATTAGCGAGATTGTTAACGAAACAAAAGGTCTGCAAAGAGTACAAAGAAAAGGCAAATTCGATGGCAGAGACGCCATTTTCTAGTTCGATGATCTGCTACAGAAACCAGAAATCCAGTAAGAATCAAAGAAAATATAGCAATTTATTTCTTGGAAGAAAAGTTTTTCTCGTAATATTGTTTCGTGGAATTTTTATTAAATTAATATCTACATATCACACAATGTGCCATACTCTTCGGAATTACTGTAGAAGTATAACACAAAAATGAATATCAAACAGTTGCAATCTTGCGGATTTAAAAGACTCGAAAGACTCAAAAGAAAATAATTTACAGATTCAAATTAATGTTTCTAATAAAAAAATTCTCATTAATCCCTTAACGCTCATGCCCGAGTCTGACTGCTTTGAAAGATGATATTTCTTTGATCTAATTGTTTAAGGGATGACAATATTTGTTTTTCTTCAAATTATACGTCGGATACAACATTGCAATTAACAAAAACCGCATTTTTATACAACTTGGAAACAAATCCAATAAAGAGCACTGATCATTCTTGGTTAACCTGACAAATTTGAGCGTTAAGGGGTTAAAGAGACTGGATTAGTGGATTTTTGAAAATTTAGTGTATTAAAATTTTTGTAATTGCTCGATTATTATTATTATTATTATTATGCAGTTTCATGGAATTCAGACGAAATTATGTTCCTTCGTTTCTACACTTGAACTTTATCCTTGTTTTAAATTCAAAACCACCGCGTACGATGGCTTTATCCTCTGCATGGAGTAGGATTTCTTAGTTTTTCTCTTTTATTACGGGGAACTCGATTTAATTTTCTAATTAGTGGACGCAGTGCAAAACTACGGGAAGTAATATATTTTTTTGGCATTAATATATTTGTATTTTTGTAATTCTATTTATATTATATTTTTATATTTGTATTTTTGTAATTCTATTTATATTTTATATTTATATTTATATTTTTGTAATTCTATTTATATTTATATTTTGTAATTCTATTTCTATTTTATATTTATATTTATATTTTTGTAATTCTATTTATATTTGTATTTTGTAATTCTATTTATATTTCATATTTATATTTATATTTTTGTAATTCTATTTATATTTTATATTTTGTAATTCTATTTATATTTTATATTTATATTTATATTTTTGTAATTCTATTTATATTTATATTTTGTAATTCTATTTCTATTTTATATTTATATTTATATTTTTGTAATTCTATTTATATTTGTATTTTGTAATTCTATTTATATTTCATATTTATATTTATATTTTTGTAATTCTATTTATATTTTATATTTTGTAATTCTATTTATATTTTATATTTATATTTATATTTTTGTAATTCTATTTATATTTATATTTTGTAATTCTATTTCTATTTTATATTTATATTTATATTTTTGTAATTCTATTTATATTTATATTTTGTAATTCTATTTCTATTTTATATTTATATTTATATTTTTGTAATTCTATTTCTATTTTATATTTCTATTTATATTTTTGTAATTCTATTTATATTTGTATTTTGTAATTCTATTTCTATTTTATATTTATATTTATATTTTTGTAATTCTATTTATATTTGTATTTTGTAATTCTATTTCTATTTTATATTTATATTTATATTTTCTAATTCTATTTCTATTTTATATTTATATTTATATTTTGTAATTTTATTTATATTTTATATTTATATTTATATTTTGTAATTCTATATTATTCCAAATTTGTCTTTGTTTTCCTTCTCTAAAACTAAGCTGGAAAGTCAAACTATCTGGAAAATTTGTTCACCACACTGCATTCAATTTTTAAATAATAATACTAATTTTTAAATCCAGGTTTGTTTAAATTTTACAACTTTTCAGATAATATGATTATGTTGTTCAACAAAATATTATATACCATCGTAAGCAATACAAAAATATATTTTTATGTTACGAAATACAATAGACAACAATTATGTTATTTTTAAGAATAAATGTAAAAAAATAAAGAAGATTATTTTCTACTATTTTAAAAACAAAAGTTCAAAATTTAATTTTAAATTGAGAATAGTAGAAGAAAAAGATGTTGATATTGGAAAACAAGCTTCAGAGGCAAAATTAAACATTGTAAAACTATTAGAATTCAGAAACAAAATGAGTGATCAACCTTGGAAGAGTGTAGATCTAGTGAAGAATGATCGATTAGGCCAGACAATGGAGAAATATATTGCAGAAGCGTTGGATTAATAGGGTTAGGTCTGGGTTAGGTCTGGGTTAGATCTGGGTTAGGTCTGGGAGGGCAAAAATTAAAAAAAAATATATTATATGGAAAATTATTTTATTATGCAATTGCAACCATAATGATCCTGGATTTATTATTCCACTCTACTACAATATATTTACAAGCCAGTATCAACCACCAATATCAACATTTACAATAAAATGACTATTTTTATTAAATTTTTATTTTAATTAAACATTGCAAATCGACACTATTAAAATTCAGAAAGAAAATGAGTGATCAACCTTGGAAGAGTGTAGAACTAGTGAAGAACGAACGATTAGGCCAGATAATGGGGAAACATATTGCAGAAGTGTTGGATTAATATCCATTATGGAGGACAAAAATTAAAAAAAAATAAATTATATGGAAAATTATTTTATTATGCAATTGCAACTTTAATGGTCCTGGATTGATTATTCTACTCCTCTACAATATATTCACAAGCCACTATCAACCACCAATATTAAGATTTACAATAAAATGATTATTTTTATCAAATTTTTATTTTAATTAAACATTGTAAATCGACACTATTAGAATTCAGAAACAAAATGAGTGATCAACCTTGGAATTAGGCCAGACAATGGGGAATTGTATTGCTGAAACATTGGATTAATATCCACTATGGAGGGCAAAAATTAAAAAAAAAAAATAAATGATATCATGTGCAAAATTATATGGAAAATTAATGTTCCTGGATTATATCAACCACCAACATTAACATTCACAATAAAATGATTATTTTTAGAAAATTTAAATTGTCAATTTTCATATTAATAAGTTTCTTAAGTTTCATTTACTCATTATATGTATTTAGATATATTCAACATGGTTGTATTCAATTTTCAATAGATTTTTCTATTATGGATTCATTTTTAATGAATTTCAATTGCACAAAATTTATTTGTGCAATTTTAAAATACGCTCGAAAATTGTTGCAAGGGGAAGAAGGATATCGAAAAGAAACCGATGCCGTGCAGATTCGAATTCACGTCCCTGATTAATAATGCACAACCGTACAGCTGTTACAGTTTCTTGTATCTGCACGCGTGTATCTAAACGACCCGATGTCATGTCACGAGCGACAGAATACGAGAATCTCGCCAATTTCTTCAATGAAAACAGTCGATATCGTGCGCACACTTTCCAACGACGGTGTACACATTACGAGACACGTGTGTTGCAGTAAATACGACTCTTCGAATCGTGATAGGAAATTCCCTGGAATTGAAAGCAACATTGCCCGGATATAAATTTCTTTTCTTTTTCACCCTCTTCTTTTTTTACCCGAAAATAGAATCACAACAGGGAGTGGACTCGCGACTAGAATGATACCAATCACGGTATTGTTGCGATAACGCGATTGTCCGTTATGAAGTTTTCGAGCTCACCCGTTACCCCCTCACCCCCCCCCACTCCCCCTTCGCGATTTCGATCCCGTAGACTCTACGATCGTTTCTATCCTGTTCGGCACACAACCTCCGGTCGCCTGATGACCTTTCTACCGGAAACGCGAATTTCGCGCCAATTACGGAAATATCGATTCCAACGAGATACTCGAAATCGTTCGCAGACACTCCAAAATAGTATTTTAACGTTCACTTTGTTATTCGTTTGGTGTTTCGTCGTTTGGAAATGTTCGTAATTTATCGCCAGAAAACAATATAATTCATATTAAAAAAAATTTATATTTTTATATTCCAAATATTTAAAATTAATTTTTTATGCATTCTATCAGCCTCGACGATTGATTCTACTCGTCTTTGAATTGATTTTGTAAATTGTTTTGTGGCATTTTGATGAAATGTTGGACCATTCGTTTTGTCAGCCATTTTTATTTTTCTGATTTAAGTAATTCTAAAATATACCACACAGATTCCCTGAACGATGCTGTTTAGACAAGTTCTAAAAACCCCACTATTCTGTTTTTCTTTCAAAGTATGTTTGGAATCATTATATATTCCCTTCGAGATCTAATATTATATATTGAATTTGCTTTCGTTGCTTTTATGCGATAAGTACTATGGTACGAGGAAGCATATTTTGAGGATAAACGCGTTTAAAAGTCAAAGTTCTCGTGGAGAATGTTAGAATAAAATTAATGGAAATATATCAAAGTACAATTTAAAACGAAAAATTAATAAAATTTCGATGAAATCCATTGTATAATACGAGTCACGTTTTCTTTACAGTTTAATCGGTAAATAAGTGCTAATTCGTGTTTATCCGGAAGTACAAGACGCGTGGCACTCAAAGTATCAAACAGTTGGAGAGAAAAGCGACTGTTCAGAGAAATTCTGGCAAAGTGTTTGCAGACAACGCTCGATAATTCCTTGTCCCTCGACGTTGTTGACTTATTCCGTTTCGCGAGCCAGTCTAGACTCTAATTCGTTCTTTTAAGAAGAGCACTCGATCGTTAATTTGTTGCGCCCTGAATGGAATAACGAAGAAGTATTGAGATCAGGAAATGGTAGACATACATTTGGCGCATTGGGCTCGGTGAATGCGATTCAACCGAAGCACCAGTCTGTATGCGAATCGTTTCCCCAATAGACGTCTGCCAAACAAGGGAACGTTTCAGAGAATACGCAAATGCTTTTCAGACGGAGTCTCGTTTAAAAAAGCTGGTCGGAAGACGGGTAAACCAATCAGTGTCGAAACTGGTAATCTCGAAAACGAGAATCCCAAGACCCATAAAAGTGCAAAATTACAAAAAAAAAATAACACATATTTTTAAAAAAATCTTCTAGTTTTCTTTCTTTAATATTAGATTTATCGATGGAGGTGAAAATAACTGGTTTTGTCATTTTTAATTGTGATTATTTAGTGGGTCCCATTTTCTGGGTTAGATCCTTTTTTTCTACTATTTTGAGAATAAAATTCATGTGTAGTGTATCTATATATATCGAGTAGGGTCATTTTGTTGCGTTGCAGAATTATGAACGAGTGTAGTATGAAAAGATGATAGTAATTTTATAGAGTTATTTATATAATAATTGTGACAATTTGAGGGGTGTAAACATTGCATTTAATTACAATCTACCTAATGTTTATGATTTGAAGGGTTTCCTATGTACACAATTTGATTTTTGAAAATTCTTCGATGGTAGAATATGGAGCATGCATTGTCTGACCAAAGAGATACACTTCTACTTAAAAAGAAAAAGATGGATTTTATTTGAAAAAGCAGCAAATTAAATTTACTGAAGCATGAATTTAATTTAGAATAAATTTGAATTTCTTGGATAGTAGAAATTATAATATGCATTGTCTGACCAACAAGATCAATTTCTACTTAAAAACAACAAATTTAATTTGCAAAAGAGTGAACTATATTTGCAAAAGTGTGAATTTGATTGACAAAAAATTGAATTTCTTGAATGGTAAAAATTAAAATATGCATTGTCTGACTAGCAAGGAGCAATTTCTACTTAAAAACAACAAATTTAATTTGCAAAAGAGTGAACTATATATTTCCAAAGGTGTGAATTTGATTTACAAAAAATTAAGTTTATCGTATGCTTCGATGTATCATACGCATTATTATTGGTCGAATGTTACGAACATGAACGTTTGAATAGTTTCGTGTGGGAGTGTAAGTCGAGGGTAGATCCAGAATGAAAAAAAAGGAAAGGTTAAATCGAACGAGTCTGTTTGCTCTCTGTCGTTCAGCAATTTCGATACGCGAAACAGAATAAAGGTGTGTATCCCGCATGTTACTAATACGAGACGCCTCGACAGACACTTGGGAATTGAATTTTTATTCAGCTGTCTGGCGCCAGGCATTTGAGATTCATCGTAATTTCTCACTTAGAACCAATGTGACTGATCGATCTGACGTCGACCAACCCTCCTGGTACTGATAAAACGCCGCTTACAGTAATGACGGATGGGGGGGATTTCCCTTCGCTGGCAGTGTCACGAGTGTGCGTTTGTCCGCCCGTGCCTTTAAAACGCGTCATCTTCCACTGTCTCGCTCGTCAAACGTTCGCCGGTTTCAGCATCCCATCGATTATCACTTTAGCGGGATATTAAATCTCTTCGTCAAACGTTTCCCTCAAACAATTCAATTCCTACGTTACGAAACCATTTCCATAGGATTTAAAGTGTACAGAATCCCAAGTTTTCGCAAAGGTGATCGATAACTCCATGTACATCAAAATTGTCAGCCATCTTGAAATTCTCTTACTAGACGAGCATCCCGGATGTCGTATCAATTTTTAAAAATTTTAATGGGAGATTCTAGACGCCAAAATAAGACGAAAATCAAGAGTATCAATTTTTTGATCGAGGCTTCGTTAAAAAGTTATTAAAAAATTAAATTAACAAATTTCGAATCATTCTGGAAAAATTATTTTTAGTTTCAGGGGTTGGTTATAATCATTTTTGGTCAATAGACATACCCCCGAAATCCTAACCATTTTCGAGAAAAAAATTCCTCACCGAAATGCCTGACCATTTATTGATATGTTTCACTGAAATTCCATGCGTATCTTTGAAACGTCATAACTTCTGAACGAATCGAAGGATTTTAATGTTTCAATAGGCAAATAACGCGTATTTTAGTGGAGAATATGTAGAGATTCTAACAATATTGAAAAAGTTGTTCCTTGACCACCGTAATGTTAGAAAACCCCCATAAAGATGGTCCAATTTTCAAACGGCCATAACTCCTGCAATAGTGAATATATTTCATTGAAACTTTTTCGTGGAGTAGAGCTCATGGATACCTACAAAAAAGTATTAGACCACTTTTCTGTAGAGCGTCAAAGAAAATTACTAAAAATCAAAAAGAAAAGTCGACAGGGGATAGCCTAAAAAGGTTTTCGGCGAAAAAAAAATTTTTTCAAATCGTTCTGAAAAAATTATTTTCGGTTGCGTGGGTTAATTACATTCATTTTTGGTCAATAGACATACCCTCAAAATCCTAACCATTTTCGAGAAAAAAATTCCTCACTGAAAATACAATGTCTGACCATTTTCTGATATGTTTCACTGAAATTCCATGCGTATCTTTAAAACGTCATAACTTCTGAACGGATCGAAGGATTTTAATGTTTCAACAGGCAAATAACGGGTATTTTAGTGGAGAATATGTAGAGATTCTAACAATATAGAAAAAGTTGTTCCTTGACCCCATAAAGTTAGAAAAACCCTATAAAAATGATCCAATTCCTTGTTTTTGTTGATAATTGGAATTTTACTGTAATTGTGCAAATATGGACCATAAATCTAATATAATTCTCCGTAAAGACATAATTATGCACCAATTAGTCGAATTTATTTATTTGTTATTGATTTAATTCGTGTATTGTACTTGTTTTTGTGATTCAATTTTTATCGTTTCTTCTTTCATTTATTATATAATAAATTCCTTTATTTAATCCTGGTTGCAGTAAAAGACCAGTAAAAAAAACTTGTCCAGACCACATCAAGGTTATAATTAATAATAATTTATAATTTTCCCAGCCCTAGATTTTGTATTTCTTTAAATCGTTGAATAATTCATCGAGCGAAATATTAAATCTTTTCTCCTATTTTGTTTTCAATATCAATAAAGGGTTTCTTTATTCCTAATCTCGTTTTGATACATCTAAAGAGTTTCTTGGATTGAACGAATTTAATTCTGGCCTCGGCAAACGTCGATAAGTGGTGTTCGCGGGAACAAAAACCCTTTGGAATTACATAATTACTTTTGGAAATATAAAAGAGTATAAAGAGCTTAAAGTAGAACAATTTACGTGGCCTACTTTATTTAGACCAAAAGCAACGTTGCTCAATGCGTATTTCAGAGGCTTTGCGAAACTCGCGTAAAAGAAATTAATTAAATTTCTTGAAAAATTATTACCAGAAGCTTCAATAAAAAAAACTTACTTCCGATAACTTCGTCAAAGTTTAAAACTTTTTATCCGATAAACACTAACAAACATAACACGATGGAATTAAAATATCTCTCAAAGGTAAGTTTTTCTACCAAAGAGAAGGTTTATAAACGTCCTTTATAATCAGTGAAAAATAAAAAATTTCGATCTTAACTATATTTCCCAAGTTTCTCCAGATTTCGAAAATTATTTTACCCGAAGTTTCTCGTCTTTCGTCTCGAAAATCTGTTTTCCTAAATTATTCTAAACATCAAGGGACGAAATTCGCGCGACTGAAAATCTCTTTGGAAGGCACGCGAGGACCGGAAGGTCGGAACGATTTTTAAACGCAAGTCCTTCCTTACTTGTTAGTCCAAAGTACGCTTAATTTAACGCGCTTTAGTTAATTTCGAGTTAAATTAGAGAATTTATTCCGGCCCCTAGAAAAACCTTGCGCAACTCTAAGCTAAAGCCTTTTTGGCGGAGATACCGTGCACAATGTCTTCAGTTTACTGTACATTCTTAACTACATGCAGTTAAAGTGTCTGTTTAGTTGCATAGGAGAATGCGTGTGCTCAAGTAGGACGAACAAAGAAGATAGTTTTGCCAGGGAAAGGCTCGTCGGTGAGGCCAGTCATTAAATAGAAAACATGAATTTTAATAACACGTTAAACTGCTGATCATGATCGTTATTAACGTTAAAATACAGTTTATAATTGGACGTAAAAATGTTTACTATAACATCCAGTCGTAACAATTATAATAATAACAGTGATGATTTAATATGTTCAATTTGTTAACCCCTTAATCATATTTTTCAGGTTAACCAAGAATGATCAGTTTTCTATATTGGATTCGTTTCCAAGCTGTATAAAAATACGGTTTTTGTTATAATTTGAAGAAAAGCAAATATTGTCATCCCTTAATCAATTGGATCAAAGAAATATCGTTTTTCAAAACAGTCAGACTCGAGAATGAGCGTTAAAGAGTTAATTATGAGTTTGATGGAATCCAGTGTCCATTTTGTTTACATTTTAAAGGACCAAGTTTCATCTTAAAACGAAAAATAAAATTAGCTAGAAAATTTAACAAATTATTAATATTGCAACTTATTCGACTGATATTTTAATTTTTTTGAGAAGATCGAAACCATTTTTGCAAGGTCGAATCATTTCTTCGGGGAGAATAGTAAGTTTTTGACGAAACCAAATTTTTTTATTCCCGTTTATCAGGCATTTTAATGTATAAAAATGAAAAGAACAAAGCATGGACAATTTCTCGTTTTTGACGCGCGAAAGTGGCCATTTTTCACGAGGTACGAAGAAGTCGGGGGTACGTTGAATGAAACACAGACACGTGGAGGATTTGATCGAAAAAAATTTTATTTCGACAACTGTCGTCATAGCACATGATTAAACGTACGTTCCGAGTGTGCGGTAGGTCGAGCCTCCGCCATCATCGCGCTCACTTTTCCTCGCTGGTGGTACGTAATCTGTTCTATATCATGTATACGTTCAAAAAATGTGTAATCATGGAAATATAGGTACGCCTAGGTTCTCTAAAGGTTCACCTGTATGCGCGTTCTTCTCGCTCGTAAAATAAAAGTAAATATTTTTTTTTTTTTTCTGTTTAGTATCTCCACCCGCTGTCGTGTCAACCGCGCCGTAGACGGATTTCTCTCGCGACACTAAATTACACATTTGTACATCGTTAACATCCCTTAAAAGTGGTTTTCCCTTGTATCTTTTTTTTTCTGTTTTTTTTTTACTCTCGTTCACTCTCCGACTCTTTTATTCGGTGCACAATTCTCTTCTCCGAGTTCACCTTAAACATTTACAAACTAGGATACTCCGATTCACTGTTTTTAAAGGTTATCCGCATACACGCACGCACATACTTTTTTCACCCCATATTTATTCACGCTTTTCTCTTTCTCTCTTTCTCTTTCTCTTCGTCGCCAGTTTTATTAATTGGGGCTCTCGCAGTTTTCGTTTTAATCTACCACAAAAACATCGTACTTCGATATGCATCTCACCGTTTGATATGCACAAGTGTATATGTATACTTTGGGAACTTTCAGAAAGGATCGAGGATGAGCCGGATCCTAGAAACGGAATACAAGGTGTCGCTCGATCGTCGGATCTCGCGAACCGTGATTTTTAACGGGGTCAACACGGACGCTTGAAATACAACGCTCTTTTCTCTCTCTTTCTCTCTCTCGTGCCTGACCTCCCCAGGTTTCGACGATATTGTAACAGGAACAACCTCTCACGGCAGCACGACGGATGATTTTTTACAAATCGCGCGTTCAAGATGCTCGCTGAAACGCTCGTTAGGCAGTTAATCGTCACGATTATTAACGGGGTAGCTTTTCGAAGAAAATTGTTTCTAGAAAACGGAAAAGAAAAGAAAGAAGCGTCAACGTTATGCATGTATAGTCTACAGAGTGTTATAGAGCTTATGCAGCGCCATTCATTTCTCCAGAGGGCGCCACGACCGTCACGCAACATGGCGGTCGAATACAGCGCACAGAGTGACATAAAACGCAATAAAAAATGTTATATAAACGTGTTTCGAGAATTATTAGCATTCTGATAGCATCGTTTCGATATAATAGGATATAAAAATGGCGACAGCCCTCTTGTAACACGACTTAATTATTAAACTTTGAAATGAATTTCTTCATTTTAATTTTTATCTGTGGGGAACTCTGAAAATCATTTTTTTATGTTTATATCGCGATACAATATAGAAATATATCAACGAATCGAGACTGAACGGAGATTCGAACCATCCAGCGCCATTCTTTTTCTCCAGAGGGCGCCACGACCGTCACGCAATATGGCGGTCGAATACAACGCACAGGGTGCCATATTCGTTGTATTTAAACTCAATGAAAAATGTTATATAAACGTGTCTCGAGAATTATTAGTATTCTGATAGCATCGTTTCGATATAATAGGATATAAAAATGGCGACAGCCCTCTTGTAACACGACTTAATTGTTAAACTTTGAAATGATATTCTTCATTTTAATTTTTTTCTGTGGGGAACTCTGAAAATCATTTTTTTATGCTGACTATATCGCGATACAATATAGAAATATATCAACAGTTTGGATGATAATAATCGATCCTGAAAAATTGCCAAAAATAACACTTTTGGCAACCTCGGATTATAATTTAGACGAATTTAGACTAAGTGTACATATTGTTGATATATTCTCACATTGTATAGCAAAAGTACTATATCATATTTGTATCATAAAAGCTATAGAAATATATCAACAGTTTGGATGATAATAATCAATCCCGAAAAATTGCCCAAAATAACAATTTTTGCAACCACGAATCATAATTTAGACGAATTTAGACCAAATGTACATATTGTTGATATATTCTCACATTGTATAGCAACCATATCATATTTGTATCATAAAAACTGTAGAATTCAATGAAAGTAAAGTCCCTAAATGTACTGTTAGACCCAAATATATGTGACAAAATTTGGCCCTTAAAATCTTGGCCAAAATCCCTGTAGATATACATACATACATGTAAACTACCGTTCGAAAGTTTGGATATAATAGTTTTTATTGAAACCTCTAAAAAAAACAAAAATTCTGCATTTTTTCGAATCATCTTACCATTTTATCCATATCTCTGTCATTTCATAGTGCATTTCAAAGCATTTAAGATCAACTTCTCCATACATGCAAAATATCTTAATTAATAAATTATTTGGAAGTTTGACCAAAGTCTTCTCTTTGCTTTTAAGCTTCCCAGCTGGTATCAGACGCGTAAATTGCAACGAACAATCCTAAATCCTAGGATTTATCCAAACTTTCAACCCGTAGCGTTCGTCGCGATGCTTCTTTCTCTTCTTTAAAACAACTAACAGGTAAACGTTCGTTTCGCGCTAAAAATAACATCACTTATCCGAATACGCGTATTGCTCGTTTGCACAAAGCTCGACTCTCCTCGGTTTAACAGAGTATCCCTGTTTGACGCTCCATCGCAACGAAACGGAACAACACTGATGCTCGATTATCGTCGATCACACACTCATCTCTTCTAACAACTAAAAATTAAATCCTCTTTCAAATCGTTGCCAACATACGTAAATACATTTCTCCGCGTTTAACATGACCCGGTCAGTAAAAAATTGGCGTAGAACATCGTTCTTTCGTGAACACACTCAGGGAGAACATGACGTGCGAGTGTTTGACGATTCGCATGAAACCAAACAAGAAGACGCAGACCCCCGGCGGGGTTAATTCAACACGCTTTATCGGACGTGTTCAACAAACAGCTTCGAAACGCATTAAGAACACCTATATACAATCGGCGAGTGTGCGTGATAGTGTTTATCGTACGGTTACGGTCATACGTTACTTTCATCGTGACAACGTTCTCAGCGTTCTTTATCGTTCGCGTTCATCTTCGGGTTCCCCCGCCACGGAACCATCCGTTATTCGCATTAATTCGTACAATATAATACACACACGCGTACGCGCACACACATATATATATATTATATGCAAAAGCTACGGAACACCAAAAAATACCATTTGTTATTCGCGTTCACGCTCGTACGACAACAAACACACGCAGACATCCTCGGGTTTTTTTTGCAAACTTTGCTTCCGAACGACGAATACAAATCTAAAATTCGTTCGTAAATTTGATTCTCGAGCATAACCGTCGTCGAACGAAGTTTTGGACGATCGATTCGAAGCTAAAATGCATAAAATGACCTACGAACAAGCTGTTTACGACTATTCTCGTGGTAGCGGAGTATTGAAAGTTTGCTTTCGATTTGTGGGAAGCCCAAAATTAATTTCGAGGGGTACTGATTCACGAACGAATGGAAAATATGTGTTTGTTATTTGGAAAGAAAATTCAGCCAGGTTTCGTGCACGTTCTGCTCCGACGTATTGTTTCGTGACATCCTGAGGGGGGCAGATGTAAGAAATTATTGCTGGCAATCGTTACGAAAGCTGGTCGACGCGTCTCACGGTCGCGTGATGTCGGCGGTGGAACGCCAATAGGAAATACCGCGTACCCTTCTGTATAATTAACACTTTGCCGACCGAACGAGTTACGCCTGATGCCGCGCCGTGCGCCAGCGGAGTTCCGTGATACGTCTATAATTGCACGCTTTAACTTAAACTGTCCTAAGTTCTGTAATATTTGGTTTAATAAACTGGAATTTCTAAATTGCCCGCGTCGACGCTTACGGGAACTCTCCAAGAACAAATTTGCTCGAAATTTTAGATTATGTGTACAGCTTTGGACGAAACTACTTAACAGAACACAGTTTTCAGGGCGCGAATTAAAGAAATCGTTGTTTGAAAAGTTATCATTTTGTACGGGGGTCGTTCAGTGAGCGAGGAGGCAGACGATTGTGTGTTAAAAAATATCTAAATTAAATGTACAGGGTGTTAAGCCACCCCTGGGGAAAATAGGGGGTGATTCTAGAGGCCAAAATAAGACGAAAATCAATAATACCAATTTTTTGACTGAGGCTTCGTTGAAAAGTTATTGAAAAATTGCAAAGCATTCTGAAAAAATTATTTTTGGTTGCAGAGGTCAATTGCAATCATTTTTGGTGAAGACATATACCCCTAAAATCCTACCCTTTTTCGAGAAAAAAATTCGGGTAGGTGTTGAAATTTTTCGACGAAAAAAAATTTTTTCAAATCGCTCTGGAAAAAATATTTTCAGTTGCAGGGGTCAATTGCAATCATTTATGGTGAATAGACATACCCTCGAAATGTTAACCAGTTTCGAGAAAAAAATTCCCCACCGAAAATACAATGTCTGACCATATATTGATATGTTTCACTGAAATTTAAAATGTCATAACTTCTGAACGGATCGAAGTATTTTAATGTTTCAACAGGCAAATAACGCGTATTTTAGTGGAGAATATGTAGAGATTCTAACAATATTGAAAAAGTTGTTCCTTGACACCGTAAAGTTAGAAAACCCCCATAAAGATGGTCCAATTTTCAAACGCCCATAACTCCTGCAATAGGGAATATATTTCAATGAAACTTTTTCCTGGGGTAGAGCTCATGGATACCTACAGAAAAGTATTAGACAACTTTTCTGTAGACCGCCGAACAAAATTACTAAAAATCAAAAACGAATTTTTAAGAAAAATCGACAGGGGATAGCCTAAAGTTTTCGACGAAAAAAAAATTTTGTCAAATCGTTCTAAAAAAATTATTTTCGGTTGCGTGGGTTAATTACATTCATTATTGGTGAATAGACATACCCTCAAAATCCTAACGATTTTCGAGAAAAAAATTCCTCACTGAAAATACAATGTCTGACCATTTATTGATATGTTTCACTGAAATTCCATGCGTATCTTTGAAACGTCATAACTTCTGAACGGATCGAAGGATTTTAATGTTTCAACAGGCAAATAACGCGTATTTTAGTGGAGAATATGTAGAGATTCTAACAATATTAAAAAAGTTATTCCTTGACCCCGTAAAGTGAGAAAAACCCTATAAAAATGGTCCAATTCCTTGTTTTTGTTGATAATTGGAATTTTACTGTATATAATTGTGCAAGTATGGACCATAAATTACCTGCATGAATTTAATTTAGTAAATATAAATGTATACTACTGTATACTACTTTCAGAATATTTATATATATTTGATAATTATTTCATTGCGACAAATTTGCTCAAAATTTTAATTTTAGTTTTGGACGAAACTATTTAACAGAACACAGCTTTTAGAGCACAATCTAAAGAATAGAAATTACTATTTGAAAAGTCGTTTTGTACGAGGGTCGTTCAGTGAGCAAAGAGGCAGACGATTATGGTTTGAAAAGAGTATACTACTTCCAAAATTGTAAGTTGTCAATATGAACCATATATTTGATAATTATTTGAAAATTACCCTGCAATTTTCAGAAACTTTTCAAAAACAGATTTGTTTGAAATTTGAAAAGAGTTGAACCAACCAAAGAATAGGAATCTCTTTTTCAGAAAAATATTCCTAGTTTAAAAATCAATAACATAAACAGGACGATACTAGTCATTTTAACTATTCATATAATTAGGAAAATTTGTTCACAAAAATTGTATAATTTCTTTTTGCTAGAAAAAAAGAGATCCAAAATTAATGCATGTAACTTGCAATTAACCCGTATTAATCGACGACATAATTATTAAATTCACCATCATTGTTACTATAATTATTACTAGTATTATCATTATTATTATTAGTGATATTAGTTACTGTTAAACGTCTTCATAGTGCACATAGGTGTACAAATATTGTCTCACAAGAATAATTAGCACAATGGTGAAAAACACAAACAATTCAGGCCAAAAATACAACTTGAGATATCATATAAAGTGAGATGATAATTACGAAAAAAAAGAGTGAGCAAAACAGACATTAAACGTTTTAATTACATTAGTTAATGAACGAACGAATAAAGAAACATGCAGAAACTTGATTTTCCAATAATGGAGGCATTAAAGTGAACGAATGCTTCGAACAGCGACGTATCAAGATTTTAGAACAGCAGAATACAAGAGAATATATGCTGAAGAAATTGGAAACTCATTAGAACCTACACCATCACAAGTACGTAGATGTTTCAACATTCAAAGATGGAGGAAGACGTAATTTATGAGAAAAAGCCCCGATAATAAAAGCACACTAAAATGTAACAGATGTACAAAATTCAAACAAGGCTATTTTTCTCACTAAGTAATAAAACAAGTTACAAATAAATAATTTAGCATAATATATTATTTTTCTATTAGTTAAACACAATAAAACATAATGAAATTGAAAATACTGATTTCGTAAGGGTGGGTCATTTTTCACCCAAAATGCACGTTAAAGTCAGTTTGAACGTGCTTGGAGCGTTTGTGAGGGGGCACAATGATAAAAAAAAGTTTTCCCTTGGCAATGAGTTAATCGTAATTGAACGCCATATGATCGTCGAGCGTTCCGTGATTCCGGAATGCTCATAAATTTCGAGACACACGAGGCTCGTGACTAGACAACAGGGGGGCGGTTTCCCTGGCGAAGTTCTTTAATTAAAAAAAAAAAAAATGTAGGAAAGTAAGAAAGTGGAACCGAAAAAAGAAACTTAGGAAAACAACGAAACACCCGCTATTCCGTGTAGCGATGTTTGCAGTCCCCCCCTTTGTAATCGTTTTGGCAACGTTTCAAGTATACGTGTACATGTATATACAACGGATATATATCCATGTACGTGTGCACCGTATATATGAAACCCTCGTCACGAAGATATACAGCACGAACGAGGAACCATTGTCTGCTTCTTCCCTTTCTGTACGTCGTAAGACGTTGTTTGTACGTGTACGGAGTACCAGCGTGAGTCTGAGTAAACGCCACAATATGAAAGGTTGCATAGACGTAAAAGGAAAAAAGTTGCTTTTTTTTTCACGGGGAGCGTTCGTAACGAAGATCGAGCCCCCGAGCCAGACTATTACTTATTCTCCCGTTGGGAGAAACAAAAGTACGAGCATCAAGTTCTTTAATAAAACGAAAAAAAGAAGAAAAAAAAACAGCAAAACGGCTGATGAACAAAGAGGAACGCAACCTCGCGGACCGGTTGAATTTCACCGCGAGCTGTTAACTTCTCAATGGCTCCGAAAGCATTAAATCGCGCGAACGTGGTGCTCGTGATTCGACTTCGATATTCCCACGAAGGTTGGGACACTTCGAACATCCACGAAAAATACAACGTTAGATAGAAACGAGACTTTTAACACTTTCACGTTACAGAATTTACTAGTATGGTACTGGAACACTTAATTCTCAAGTTGAGACGTTCAGAAAAGTAAATTTGGAAGAGGAATTTTAGGTTATGTAGGTTCACAATGGTCTGAAATCAAAATTTTAATTTTGTAGAATATTATAGAGTTTTTATCTGGCATTGAACGTGTTAAATTGGATATAGAGGGTGGAGATTTGAAGAGAATTTATGAATTTCAACAAGGTTACAAAAATAAGTAAGAGAAATTGTAGGTTATGTAGCTCACGATGGTCTGAAATCAAAATTTTACTTTTGCAGAGTATCATAGAGCTTTGATCTGGCAGTAAACGTGTTAAATTGGATATAGAGGGTGGAGATTTGAAGAGAATTGATGAATTTCAACAAGGTTACAAAAATAAGTAAGAGAAATTGTAGGTTATGTAGCTCACGATGGTCTGAAATCAAAATTTTAATTTTGCAGAGTATCATAGAGCTTTGATCTGGCAGTAAACGTGTTAAATTGGATATAGAGGGTGGAGATTTGAAGAGAATTGATGAATTTCAACAAGGTTACAAAAATAAGTAAGAGAAATTGTAGGTTATGTAGCTCACGATGGTCTGAAATCAAAATTTTACTTTTGCAGAGTATCATAGAGCTTTGATCTGGCAGTAAACGTGTTAAATTGGATATAGAGGGTGGAGATTTGAAGAGAATTGATGAATTTCAACAAGGTTACAAAAATAAGTAAGAGAAATTGTAGGTTATGTAGCTCACGATGGTCTGAAATCAAAATTTTAATTTTGCAGAGTATCATAGAGCTTTGATCTGGCAGTAAACGTGTTAAATTGGATATAGAGGGTGGAGATTTGAAGAGAATTGATGAATTTCAACAAGGTTACAAAAATAAGTAAGAGAAATTGTAGGTTATGTAGCTCACGATGGTCTGAAATCAAAATTTTACTTTTGCAGAGTATCATAGAGCTTTGATCTGGCAGTAAACGTGTTAAATTGGATATAGAGGGTGGAGATTTGAAGAGAATTGATGAATTTCAACAAGGTTACAAAAATAAGTAAGAGAAATTGTAGGTTATGTAGCTCACGATGGTCTGAAATCAAAATTTTACTTTTGCAGAGTATCATAGAGCTTTGATCTGGCAGTAAACGTGTTAAATTGGATATAGAGTGTGGAGATTTGAAGAGAATTTATGAATTTCAACAAGGTTACAAAAATAAGTAAGAGAAATTTTAGGTTATGTAGCTCACGATGGTCTGAAATCAGAATTTTACTTTTGCTGAGTATCATAGAGCTTTGATTTGTCAGTGATCGTGTTAAATTAAATATACATGGTGAAGATGGGACAAAATTGTAAAATTCTGATGGAAGGTAATTCTATGTGTAAAAATAAGTAAAAAGAAACGAGTGACATTTTTTCGTCAGAGCCTTCGTTGTCGAGATAATTGAAGACCACTGATTCTGTCATGTCTGACTATTAATCTGTTTTTCTACTTGCACTGAAATCCAATATTCCGTTGCATGAATGACCCATATTAGTTTTATATTCTAAATTAACTCTTTTGCAAATTATATTCACGTTCTTATTATAGTTATGAGTTCTAAAATTCCATAAAAATGGATCAATTTTTACTCATATCATTCTATGACAGTATCACGACAGCTATAATACCATTTATGATTGACTACTGTCTAATTCATTTTATCTGTTATTTTGTTTCACGATAAAATTGTTTATATATTCTAATTAATTGAAAACTCTAAATTTCAAGCAGATAACTATGTTATTTTGAAAGCTACTGAAGTTATCGAAATTTACTGTTTCTTTACCGAAGGAATATAGTCAACTTTTGTCCGCCATTGTTGTTTTGTACAAAATAGCTGTTTATATTTTCTATTAAATTAAAAACTCTAAATTTCAGGCAGATAACTCTGTTATTTTGAAAGCTACTGAAGTTATCGAAATTTACTGTTTTTTTACCGAGGGAATGTAGTCAACTTTTGTCCGCCATTGTTGTTTTGTACAAAATAGCTGTTTATATATTCTATTAAATTAAAAACTCTAAATTTCAACCAGATAACTCTGTTATTTTGAAAGCTACTGAAGTTTTCGAAATTTACTGTTCCTTTACCGAGGGAATATAGTCAACTTTTGTCCGCCATTGTTGTTTTGTACAAAATTAATCTTGTGACGCAGAAATGTCGTTGAGATTCGACCGGGGCGAGGAACGTGTGCTAATTAAATTTGTTGCATTTACGACCGAAGCAGTGATCGAAGAATGGCGCAAATAAAGCACGAAAAGGGACGACAAGCAATTGCCGTAGTCGCGATTGCAAACTACTCGATATACACAGGATTTGCTTAATTACTTCGCCTAATTGATTTGTATTGCTGTTTAAAGGCTGCCTCGATCTGTTTGCTCGGAAGTTCACTCGTAAGTACGGAGTGTTGCAGAAATCTGCCTCGATGATTCGCAGACAGTCTCACGTAATTTCAAGAAATTGTTTTCCCCGGTTTGCTTCAATCAACGCATAAATATTTCCAAAGAAATTTAAACAAAATTATATAGGACGCATACACAGTGTTATTTAATTGCAAACTCTATTTTCATCCTCATTAAATGAATTTTCACTGCAACTAATGTCACTTATGTTTCAAGAAGTATTATTCATACATTTTTTCTACGAACGTTCAAAAAATTCGAATGAAAAATCAAATAGTCGATCTGAAGATACGATCCAACCTCCATTCACAGACAGCGAATCAAAAGATGTTAGATTTATTTATCAGTGAGTTCTATATGAAAGAACGAAATTACAAATTTAAGGAATAAATCTAAAATTATTATTCGTTGCATGAAAATGAAATTTGCCTGACTCCGAGCTGCTTTCGCCGTAAACTACTATCTCATATGGGCGTAAATTTGTTCTTTGAAATTAACGAAGTAACTTATACCGCTATAGCAAAGTTGCTTTAGAAAGGTGGATTATGTCTTAATATCTTACCGTCAACAACAAAGATGCTTCTACAAACTTTGTGTTTTTGTCCCGACCACTTTCGCATAAAACATCTGCTCGAAAATTACGTGCATGCAAGCGGCTTAAAAGTAGGTTCCGTTAAAGTGTAGAAGTAACTTGAAAGCAGATAGAAGGCAGTTCTTTGACATAACTCGCTGAATCTTCTTTTGGGGAACACGCGATTTTTTAAAAATTTGTGTACCAAAGGATAAAGAATTCTACATCGTTACGGCTTCTACCATTATTTATATCTCAAATAAGAAACACCTAACAACGTTATAATATTCAAAGTTCTGCAGAATTTTACATAATGGAATTTTGCTTGCCTCGAATAAGAATTTATTCGAATGAGAAATTATTCGAATAACTTGTTCGAAGATAAATTTATATTGCATTTATATAAATTATATCGCGATTGATATAATTAATATTATATTAATTTATACAATTAAATAATTGTTATATATATAAATTAATTTATATTTATAACAATTTTTTAAATAATGGAATGTTATTAAACCATCCAAACATAAAACACAGAAAGAAAGAAAGATCGAAAATAAATTGAAGATGTTACAATTTTCTCGAGTCTTCGATGGGACATTCATAATAATGAATTTTAAACTAAACTGTGCATAATTCTTTGGTTAAAGTATATTAATTGAACTTTGTATTAAAGTGAATTAGAACTAGAAATTGTAACTTTGAAATTTATCAAAAATTTTACGCATTTTATTTGCATATAATGATAATGATGTATGGTCGTTGGACACTTGGAAATTCTTTGTAAAATTAAACTAAAATAAATTGCTGAAGGATTATGAAATTGTTAATAAATATATTTCCCGCGGTTCATGAAACTTTTCCGCTTGATAGTAAATATATTGGCTAATAAGTTCATCGTAATTTACAACTCGAACTTTTTTTTAAATTGGACCGCGTATATGAACCTTGTCGATGAAAAAAACGCTTTATTTATGGGATTAACTTTGGCATTAACGAAGAAAAAATATTCTAAATATTCTAAGTGCACATGAAAATAAAAAATTTCATATAAAATACGCTTGTAAATTATAAAATTATTTGAAAATCGGAAGAACCCCTGAAATTGTTTCGTTGAGAAAAAACACAGGAAATTGTTTCATCGTTAATTAATAGTTTTGAATAAAAGCGTGATAAAGAATTGAAAAACAGTCTGTATTATATTGTCTGGTATTTCCTGACATTTAACCATTCGTGCGCCATTATCTGGGGAAATTCTATATAGTAACGCCCGCCATTATTTAACTGACAGAAAGACATGGCGTTTCATATAAGAGAATAACAGAGCACTAAATATCAATATCAGAAGACGGTACATACATATTTAAACGCTCAGATTTTATTAGGAATTTATTTGGATTTTATAAACCTTTGCAAATTGCAAATTCATTTCGTGTCTCTAAAAAACTGAACGTTTATGGACTGTCCAGAACGTTCGGATAATTCAGCGTTTGAATAATGAAGATTCGATCGGATTAATATTTCTAGGATAATCCTTTCAACGTAATTACTCGATGAAAAACGCGGGCAATACTCGTGATATAACTAAAAACGTGGCCAAATTAATGCGATCACATTCATTATATTGATTTAATTGATACTTTACGTGTCTGCTTTTAGGCTTAATTGAACATTCTATCTTGACTGGCACACTTTTTTCACACGTTTATGTATATTATTAATGCAATATACTAGGCCACTTTACACAAAAAGTTACAAAAAGTAGCACTCGATTTTTGTAGAAATCAAAATAGACAGCTCGACCAATTGGGACAGTTCTAGACCATAACTGAAATTTGACTATCTTTGAGCATATTCTTTACAATGTTTTCTTGGCTTTTTGATTATAATTTACAAATTATGCACCTTCCTCCATAAATTTATCAACACCTTCTGTTACAAGAAAGAAAAATGTCTACTAGCATTCTCAAAGATGGAAATAACTTAATCTTTATGAATAAATAAAGGTAAAATTGACAATCCTTGGAGATTCAGAGACAAAAATTAAAATATGGCAAAAGTTGTGACTTGTCAATGTTTAATCAGTTTTTTTAGCCTTTTGATCATAATTTAAAAATTATGTCCTCCATAAAATTTACAATATTTAATTATCAACACCTTCTGTTGCAAGAAAGGAAAATGTCTGCCACTAGCATTCTCAAAGATGGAAATAAATTAATCTTTATGAATAAATAAAGGTAAAATTTACAATCCTTGGAGATTTAGAGACAAAAGTTATGACTTTTCAATGTTCAATCAGTTTTTTTAGCCTTCTGATTATAATTTAAAAATTATGAATCTTCCTCCATAAATTTATCAACACCTTCTGTTACAAGAAAGAAAAATGTCTACTAGCATTCTCAAAGATGGAAATAACTTAATCTTTATGAATAAATAAAGGTAAAATTGACAATCCTTGGAGATTCAGAGACAAAAATTAAAATATGGCAAAAGTTGTGACTTGTCAATGTTTAATCAGTTTTTTTAGCCTTTTGATCATAATTTAAAAATTATGTCCTCCATAAAATTTACAATATTTAATTATCAACACCTTCTGTTACAAGAAAGGAAAATGTCTGCCACTAGCATTCTCAAAGATGGAAATAAATTAATCTTTATGAATAAATAAAGGTAAAATTTGCAATCCTTGGAGATTTAGAGACAAAAGTTATGACTTTTCAATGTTCAATCAGTTTTTTTAGCCTTCTGATTATAATTTAAAAATTATGAATCTTCCTCCATAAATTTATCAACACCTTCTGTTACAAGAAAGAAAAATGTCTACTAGCATTCTCAAAGATGGAAATAACTTAATCTTTATGAATAAATAAAGGTAAAATTTACAATCCTTGGAGATTTAAAGACAAAAATTAAAATATGACAAAAGTTGTGACTTTTCAATGTTTAATCAGTTTTTTTAGCCTTTTGATCATAATTTAAAAATTATGTCCTCCATAAAATTTACAATATTTAATTATCAACACCTTCTGTTACAAGAAAGGAAAATGTCTGCCACTAGCATTCTCAAAGATGGAAATAACTTAATCTTTATGAATAAATAAAGGTAAAATTTACAATCCTTGGAGATTTAGAGACAAAAGTTATGACTTTTCAATGTTCAATCAGTTTTTTTAGCCTTCTGATTATAATTTAAATATTATGCACCCTCCTCCATGAAATTTACAATATTTAATTATTAACACCTTTTGTTACAAGAAAGGAAAATGTCTGCCACTAGCATTCTCAAAGATGGAAATAACTTGAACAATCTTTATGAATAAATAGAGGTAAAATCCTTGGAGATTTAGAGAGAAATACTAAAATATGACAAAAGTTATAACTTTTCCACGATTGGATACGCATTTTGATGCACTGTGCGGTATCACGCTCTGGAGAAACCGATCGCGAAATCAAAATGGCCGTCGAACTCCTCGGAGGCAATACTTCTCTTGACCTCCGGACTGTGTTAGGATTCCGTGTAATTGTTCGCGATATCTTTCCGGTTACGGCTCATTGTCAGACATGCCAGCTTGTCGGCTTTTGTGCCGTTAAAATGATATGGATCGCAATATTGTAGGCAGTAGCATCGGGGGAGAGTCGTATTGTGGATGTTCATTAGCCACCGCTGTGACCGCGCGCCATTGTGTCTGAGATTCGTAACGATACAAAACTCCCCCTTCCCCTCGACATAAAAAACACAAAAAACAAAGAATTATACCGAACGTATTCTTCCCGACAAAAAGTCTCTTTAAACGTTGAATCTCTTGTCTCTTGGTACCCCATTTTGTTCCTTTCTCCCGTGTTCGACCTTTCAATCGGATCACACGGAGGCATAATTCCGTTCTGAAAAATCTCGTCGAACGGTGAGCGACACGCGGAAAAAAAAATCCTTTTCCCCCCCCTTCACCCTTGCCCCCCCCCCTGTCATCCTGGCATAGAATATACGCGTCGTTTGGTTTCCCCAACTTTGCGAAACGCGACGTCATTCCGGTCGCTGAGAAATTGGCGAACCGCGCAACGTTTGCGCAACCAAATATTGCCCAGCGAACCTTCGCTAATCAGCCTATCCCGGATTAAATCCGATTCGGCCATTCAGTATATTCATTAAGCGACGCGCGCATCGTTATTTTACAATTAATTAGCCTCCGCGGTTTCGTCCGCGCGAATCGTTATCGTCGCTCGCGACGAAAGAAACGTTAACCGACCAACGGGGGTTTAAAAATGGGAATTTCGGTCGGATTTCCGGTCGATCGTCCTTGTAACGAGGGAACCAATGTGTTTGGACATGGCGGAATCTTCTGTAGTCTGAATTTATTCGCGAATAACGAACACAAATTTTAGATTTACGGAAATTCATTTATAAATTAGAATCTTTTAATTTTATAAACCTATTAATTGTATTAGAAGCTAATTTATTAATGAATCTAAAAATTATATTCGATGTACGTGAATAAAATTGATGAGAAGAATGGTACCGGAAACCTCCAATTGAATTGTGTTTTTTAGGATAATTCATCGTTATTAGACAAGAAAGATATGTATTTTTAAACTAAAATGTGTGTTTTTGGTCAAAGTTTCTGACAAGTCCGATAAAAAATTATCGTAAGATCAGGAAAAAGTCGAGAAAATTGAAATACAAACACCGAATAATGGATATTTGCTATAGAAAGTATTGTTGAAAAATATTATTCCATCGTGTCAATATACTTGCAATCTCGATCAAAAATAATTACACTAATTATTTAAAATGAAACTATAAATCGTATTCATGCTAAAACAAGTGAAATACCACAAATACCAATTAATTTGTCGATTGTGTTTTTGGTAAAAGTTTCTGATAAATCCCATAAAAAACTATCATAAAATAATTGGAAACGCTATTATCAGGAAAGAGTCGAGAAAATTGAAATACAAATACTGAATAATGAATAATGGATATTTGCTATAGAAAGTATTGTTGAAAAATGTTATTCCATCGTGTCAAATAAACACTATAAACCTTCATCGTGTATCGTTCTTCTGCAAAAATATACTTGCAATCTCGATAAAAAATAATTACACTAATTATTTAAAATGAAACTATAAATCGTATTCATGCTAAAACAAATGAAATACCACAAATACCAATTAATTTGTCGATCGTTATTTGTCAATGCAATAAATATTTTTCAGTATTCAGATGAGGGAATTTTCGGATCAAACAAATGCTCTTGTGACGCTGAACTGTGTACATTTTCGACAAAGTGAAACAAATTGTAACAGGCGCATGAAAGCCTACGAGTGCCGTATCTCTTTCACGGTAAGGTCGCATGAATTTTTTAATACGTTCACTGTATTTGCATTCCTTTTGTGCATAGGGCCGTCTTGTTCCTTTTTTTAGAACAATGGTTCTTAACCTGTTTAAACTCGCGACACAGTTTAGAACAGAACGATGAGAAGCGAATGGCACGTTGAAAATTTTCGGATAAATTTTTTTCTTAAAAAATTTTCGTTTTCATACCAAAACACTCTCGCGATTGTATTTTCCAGCGAATTGAGGAACGAAGCCGCCATTGTTTCAATATGTAGTGTATTCTTCGCGTGCACCGTATTGAGAAATAAATATAATACTGTTACGTTTAGAATACCAGCTCGTATAAAAGAAATATAATGCTAATCAGTCAAATTTGTAACATTGAGGATTAGAAATAAACGTGAATATTGATTTCTTGCATAGAAAGATTCTTCAATTTCCGAGAAATGAATCTGATATAGTTTTTGATCAAAGACGTCGAATTTTGAAGAATATTTTTATCAAATCAGACAGAAAAGAGAATACTGACGAGATACAAGAGAACAGCAACCCTCCACCTTGCTACAAATATCTATTTTTAACCAATAAAATTGTTGCACGCGTAACAAGGCGGGAATAACCACCGGACAAGAGCAGTAAGATTTTCAATTGAAATTCTGTGTTTCGTTTACGACACGCCTCGTTTACGGGCACGTCCATCTAAATGGAAGATGATACATTTATTTTCTTCCGCGAAAATTACGTCGTTCCATCACTCGTTCCTTTCACAAATAGAATTCCCCGCAAAAAATCGAACGAAATACAGAATTGTGCCCGGGCACTGGAAAACGACTATTATCAATGACATTACGAACAAAAACAAATATTCAAACGTAGTACAAAGTGGTGAAATAATTAAGTTGTAAAATTGAAAAATAAAGCTGATAGGAATTGGAAACTGAAAATATATTATTGCCTATGTTTCGTTTCGAATAAACACTATTCAATTCTGCGACCTATATCCATTGTTTACATATCAATATGTAATTTAATTTTTCTGCGTGACTCATTTTCAGAGAAAATTAGACTTACATTTGGCAAGAAAGCAATTTGAAGCAGAAAATTGTGAGAGATTATAAAGCAGGGTGACGAATTTCTTTTCTACCGGAAGCCACGGGAGCCCCACTACGATACAACCACTTCTCCCACCATCAGGTTTCGCACTACTGAGGCGCCTAGCGAGCTCACGGCTCAACTCTGCAGAGTGGGCATAGTGGGGACAGTTCTGCGCTTGCGCGGTACAGAGAACTAGGGACAAGGCCCACAACGGGCTCGCGAGCCGCCATTTTGTCACCCCTGCTATAGAGAATATACCAATTCAAGGGTGTAACATCTTCCAACGGAATAGGGGCCCCAAATATATGAAAAAACGTGTGCAAAATTAGTTAGTCCCAGTTTAATCATTGTAAAATTACGTAAAAGATCACAGTATACCAAACAAAAATTGCAACGTGGTTGGTAAAAGCTGATAGGCGAAATATTATATTCCAGATTGTACAAAATTGAAACGCAAATAAAATCTTGTAATTAATTAATTGGCATAAAATAAAGTTGTTACGCATTATTTAAAGGAGAATGCGAGTAAAATAATTTATGTAATCCGTTTTTGTAAAATCTTACATGATTATGCATATGCATTGTCATTTTCTAGAAAATTGTTATTTAATTTTGTACTTCACTGTATTTCGACACCTTTGTATTTGGATGCAAATAATAGTAAACGTGAATTATATTACTTTTAACATTATGGTTATCGAGTAGAAACGATTAAACTTAGAAAATAATTTCAAGTTAAAATTTTAAAACGTGTTTGTCGAAATAGCATTAATATTATGTCGACGCCATATTTCACGTAATATTATAAAATAAACGCATCGAAAAGTATTTTGTAATTTTTAATTGTATCCCCGTCACTTTTCTAATAAAACATTCGTGTGACTGAAAGTTCGAATAATGGATGGGGGGGGGGCTGCTATAAATCACGACGAATCACGCGCACAGATATTAATATTTATTAATGTTTCTTGTCACGGATATTACTAATTCGTGTCGTAGAATTTTGGGAAAAATCGGACGCTGAACATATCCGATTAAATTCGTTATAATTGACGGTGTCGGCGATTTCATTGGCGCAAAAGATTCTGCGCCATTTTAGAGTTTAATTTTTTTATCTTATTCTCGATAAAACACGAGCAGACCGTGCCCTCGTACGCCATTTATCTTTGGTATCGCTCGACCTCTTGCTGCTTCGTTGAAATTAACGAAAATGGGATTTTTTAGTCGCACGACCACTCGATACTTCTGGTCGAACCCGATCGAGATCTCGAAATTTTCCTACCGCGCACGATTACCAACGAAACGAAGAAAAACCAACCAAATAGTTCGCTGGTTTGAAAACAAAAAATAAACACTCTGCTTTGGGAAATATATGATGAAAAGTTCTGAATTTATGATAATGTAAAGGGAATGTTAGATTCTCCACATTTCTCCTTGTTTCCATTGCAAATTGAAATTTCGTGTCACGTTTTGTATTACCAAAATTCTCAAAAATAAACACGAGATCATAGAATCTATGCAAATGGATTAAATAATTTGCTCGAAAGCTTTACCACGTATTGCAACGACTGAATGGAAATATCAAAATTAAGATTGTTCTACAAATTTCATTGATAACTCGTCCAATTATTCGCGGTGTTACCAGTTAAATAACGTTAATAGTTTTCCACTGTAAGTAGAAACACTTGATAATGGCCAGACGCGTCAGTCAAATCGTATTAAATCTCTTAAAGAACGAAGCATTATGAGACAAAATCTTGCTCTACGTTCTGAACCTATTTTTCTTCGACAAATAAGTGGATTATCAACAAACGAAGATCGTTAGTAACGCAACGAATGTTTCGAGCCACTATTACCAAGGAACCCGAAGAAGAGGAAGAACGCCAGGTCGAGAAAAGAGGAAAAATGGCAAAAATACGACTTCATGGACCATCGATAGGAACAAAAGACTTGTTAGCAACACCTTTTCCTCCCTCTCTCTACAGACTGCCACGTCAACGCGTAAATTCGAGGAATACGAAAATTTCAACGATAAAACACGCACACGTCGTTCCTCTCGCGCTTTAGAAGATGATGTACGCGGGCATAAATTTCTTCCACGGCCGGCATTAACGGCGCATTTCCAAGGGAAGAAGACGGCAAATCGACCATTCTGTATCTGCACCTCGCGCCAGGTAATCTAGTTTTCGCGATGAAAAGAGCGGGACGAAAAAATCTCTAGTTTCTTCGGATTCGCTCGAGTATAGTTTATAGGTCACACGGAACCGGGCCAGAGGTATCGTCGACGAACAAAGAGTATAATTACCGATGCTCGCGAATCGCGCGAGAGGAAAAGTTCAAGACAACCATGGCGAAGACTTTCGTCGACGACCATAACGGAAAACGAGATTTTATTTAACACGTTCACTGCCGGATGAAAACTGTATCATTTTGATTTTAGACCAATGTAAACTATACAAACTAAAATTTGTTTCGGTACTTATTTTCGTAATCTTGTTAAAATTCACTAATTCCATCCAAATTTATTTTCCTCGGCGTCTTAACTTGGGAATTAATTTTTCTAGTATCATAGTGGCAGTCAAAGTGTTAAAGGAGAATTCTGAATTCTAGAAGTTTCACAAAAATCGATGCTTTCTTTAATTAGGTTTGAAAACCTCACGATTTGTTTGAATTCGTAAAATTGACGACCTTACAAGTATTCGAAATCTCATTCTTTTATGTATTTTTTTTTTTTACGAAATGAAACCCTTTGATACGTAAAATAGCATTAGAAAACGGACAGAAGTGACTTAACTCAGAGTGTAAACAAAGAAAAGAAAACATAATCGATACAAAAAAAGAATAAAGTTAGAAATCACGTTTGCAGATACATTGTACAATCGATGATAATAAATTTTTCTTGAAAATTATATTTAACTGAAAATAGAGATTCGTCATATTACAGAATATATATATTATTTATCATATCAAATCTAATTTGGACCTATAGTCTATTTACCTATCTACTGTTGTATAGTCTATCTATTGTCTTCCTAGCTCTTCCTCATTGGCTAATAACTTTCATTATGTGTTTGCCTAACTGCAATTCAGAGCCAAACATGGATTCAAGGGAAAATTCGACCAATTTACTTTTGAGAATTTGAATTTGGATATTGTGCAGTGGAAGCAACACCGAAACATTAACAAAGTGTTTAATATAAACACAACAATTTGGAACGGAAGAAACAAACTTGTAAAATGAACTCTATAGTCGATCACAAAATAAAGTAAAATTATTCAAAAAAATTAAGAAGCTGATTAAATGCAAAACATGTGAGAAGTATAATTTACGTAAAATTTATGTTTGAATTTCTCTCGTTCAACGAAAAATAGATGATGCATAATAATCTTAAATTTTTGATTAAATTTTTTAAATTTAATTAAAAATTAGAGATTAAATTTTGACAAAGCCCGGAAATATACAGAACAACAAAATCCTCGTAATAAGAAATTATAGCGACAATTTGATGATAGAGATCTCTCTCTAATCTTAAAACAGGCGGAAATTTTATTTCTGAATATTTGTGCACAATTTTGGTACCGACCATAGTCACGTTTTAAATAAGCAGAACGGTAGGAATTGTGGCAACCGTAGAGCCATGTTCAACAAAAGAAGCTCCACTGAAGCAACCGTACCCCTTAACAATTCTAAATATTTTTACGTGAAAAAAAATTGTGTACATTTTCTCGAATATAGGTCAAAACCATGCAACGAGATCAGATACAAAAGTGTCATAGTTTCTTTTTTCTTTTTTTGGAATTCCAAAAAGTACGTAAAAAATTGACCATTGATACGAAGCTTTAAATCCCGAAAGTTTGGAAGCAATCATACTTTTAAATAGAACATGATGTATTTGTTAACAGATTAAAAGCAACCCTCTGTAAAAAGACTTTATTGCATATTTTAACGATGATGTAGATAAAATTTCTTTTATTAAGCTTATTCCTAAAAAGTGATATTATATTCTGTGTTCTTCTTTTTGAAATACTGAATATCATTTTAATTTTTCCATTTTCGAGGAAACTTTTTTTTTTGGAGGAGCTTTGCTTTAATAAAGGATATCACTCACAATTTTAATGAGACTTGATGTATTAATAGAGTATCGACAAATATTAGTTACGTATTTCTCTTCACCCCCAAGTTTGGGGATGAAAAACATGATTCCTTAAATATCTCGAAAACTAATGAAGCTAGAAAAAAATATCAAACGTAAAACATGTATGGTTTTTTATGAATAAGATTGTGTGAATGAAAATGTCGCTAAAACAGATTTTTCTTTGTTGACTTTTTGATTTTGTGTAACAATCACACACATCTATTCCACACCCCCAACTATGGGGGTGAAAAACATGAAATCATGAATATCAATACCAATATTTTTCAATGCTCTACCAGTATATTAAATTTCATCAAAATCGAAGTATGTCACACATAAGGGATGATGTGTCTCTTGTAAGATAACTCCTAAAATATTCGATATTTTCGTACGAAAAATTTTGTGAACATTCTTGAAACATAGACCTAAATATTTGTATTGAGACATGATACAAAAAAATTTCACCATTTCCCCCCAAAAAATTCAGAAAGATCGAAGTATGTCACTCATAAGGGATGATGTGTTGCTTGTAAGATAACTCCTAAAATATTCGATATTTTCGTACGAAAAATTTTGTGAACATTCTTGAAACATAGACCTAAATATTTGTATTGAGACTTGATACAAAAAAATTTCACCATTTCCCCCCCAAAAATTCAGAAAGATCGAAGTATGTCACTCATAAGGGATGATGTGCCCTTTGTAAGATAACTTCTAAAATATTCGATATTTTCGTACGAAAAATTTTGTGAACATTCTTGAAACATAGACCTAAATATTTGTGTTGAAACTTCATATAAAAAAAATTCACCGTTTCCCCCAAAAAAATTCAGAAAGATCGAAGTATGTCACTCATAAGGGATGATGTGTTGCTTGTAAGATAACTCCTAAAATATTCGATATTTTCGTACGAAAAATTTTGTGAACATTCTTGAAACATAGACCTAAATATTTGTATTGAGACTTGATACAAAAAATTTCACCATTTCCCCCCCAAAAATTCAGAAAGATCGAAGTATGTCACTCATAAGGGATGATGTGCCCTTTGTAAGATAACTTCTAAAATATTCGATATTTTCGTACGAAAAATTTTGTGAACATTCTTGAAACATAGACCTAAATATTTGTGTTGAAACTTCATATAAAAAAAATTCACCGTTTCCCCCCAAAAAAATTCAGAAAGATCGAAGTATGTCACTCATAAGGGATGATGTGTTGCTTGTAAGATAACTCCTAAAATATTCGATATTTTCGTACGAAAAATTTTGTGAACATTCTTGAAACATAGACCTAAATATTTGTATTGAGACTTGATACAAAAAAATTTCACCATTTCCCCCCCAAAAATTCAGAAAGATCGAAGTATGTCACTCATAAGGGATGATGTGCCCTTTGTAAGATAACTTCTAAAATATTCGATATTTTCGTACGAAAAATTTTGTGAACATTCTTGAAACATAGACCTAAATATTTGTATTGAGACTTGATACAAAAAAATTTCACCATTTCCCCCCAAAAAATTCAGAAAGATCGAAGTATGTCACTCATAAGGGATGATGTGTCCCTTGTAAGATAACTCCTAAAATATTCGATATTTTCGTACGAAAAAATTTGTGAACATTCTTGAAACATAGACCTAAATATTTGTGTTGAAACTTCATATAAAAAAAATTCACCGTTTCCCCCAAAAAAATTCAGAAAGATCGAAGTATGTCACTCATAAGGGATGATGTGTTGCTTGTAAGATAACTCCTAAAATATTCGATATTTTCGTACGAAAAATTTTGTGAACATTCTTGAAACATAGACCTAAATATTTGTATTTAGACTTGACACAAAAAAATTCGCCGTTTCCCCCCGAAAAAATTCCGAAAGATCGCTGAAAGATTGTAGAGTAGAACGCTCCCTTAAGAGCGTGGAGAGGAACGAAACGGAAAAGAATCTGCGTGAATTTCATCGATCTGCCTCCCGGTGTCCCACTGTCACGTGCTCTCGGGTACGATTACCGTGATTCGTTCAAAATACTGCTCGCGAAACAACCAATAAACCCGTGGGCTCGTTCGCTGGCGAATAAAATGACCGCTAGAAACGTGTCCTGTCGTGTTCACCACCCTATCCCACGTATTATCGACCCGAGTAAAATATATATGATTCGATAGGACTGGTCGGTGTATCTGGCTGTATTTTTTCTTTTGCTTTCTGCCTCATCACGGATACGTCGAACGGGTTCTGGGGATCATTGAGCAGAGAAAAGCAGTCGGCCTGAACGATAGGCGATAAACCAATCGGTAGCAATTGCAAGCACTGCGCTGCATAAGCTATCTCACCCTAAATCTCACCCTCGTGTGCGCGCTCTCCCTCACTTTTTCACGACCGCCCACATACACGAACTGAGACACGTCACACTTTCAATCATACCGCGTACACGTTCATGCACGTAAATACGCGAATATATGTGTACAGGGTGTCCCGTAGCGCGTATAAACTGCCTCAGCGATTGATTCTGCGCATTAAAACGATAAAAAGTGGTCTTGCGAACGCGTGTCCTGGTCGACCCTGTTTTCGAGTCGCAGCTAAGCTTTACGTTTGGAATAATTTGTCCAACGGGACGTCAACGATAGATTTACGGAACATGTCACGACTTAACGAGCATCAAACTCTATAATTAAAGATAGAGATTTTGTAGATATTATTTCTTAGCGATTTATGTTGATTTTTATTGATTTAATGATATTAAAAACTAAACTAAAGATATGTCTAATCGGTGGCCGTAAATCTACTGTTGATAGTCTGCTGCCTCATCCAGTTGGACGAGATTGGACTATTTGAAACTCAAACGACGAATGCAATGGACAAATGCAGAGTCATAATGTAACCCATAATGAAATTTCTAGATTCTAATTCAGATTTTCATGCAGAATTATACACAAATTTTGATGTGTACTTTCGACTGTATATATTATATTTACATGTAACAACGTATGTACGAAGGCTGTCGCTGAATGAAACCTGAGTAGTGGAACACCTAAAGAATCCCACGCGTTTGTCGATAACTGACAAGATTTTACCTGTTTCGAGTAAACACTGAACGAAGAATACGGGAACAGCTTTGCCTGGGTCAAAATGACCCTGCATTCCCAGCTGCTCGAAAACAGAATTCGATAACCGACGAGTCCAAAGTGACGCGTTATTGAGAGGTGTCATGCGTGAAAACGGGGTTCCAATAACTTGGAAATAACATTTGGAAATTACTTTGACTCAGAAACAATGGACACGCGATGGACTTGTTCAGTTTGATCAAACTGAGACGATGATACAACGTTTGCAAGCCTGTCAGATGCTGCTTCGCTATAAGCAAATAGGACATACACGCTTATGTGAACCTTTTTTATTATTGTTCCCACGCGCTATGGGATACCCTGTATATGTATATACTCTCGTCAATAAGTCACCAAACACTTAATAAATGCAGTACAAAGATTGCTATTATAGAATAAAACTGACTCTTATCGATTCTTCATCAATCTACAGTGATTGAAAATTTATTGAACGATCTTAAATATCCTCTCGAACTAATCATGGCATTCTATCGATTTCTATATGTATATTTCAGTCTTCCTGAAACATTCTCTGGTATCTGATATGTTTCTTTTGAAAATTCAGTTACGCGTACAATTTTTATTTGTTGCATGTTTTTCAACATCGTGTTCGTTCTCAAAGAAAAGAAACGGATTATAAAACATTTGTACACGTTTATAAATAATTTCGAATGCCAACTGATTCCCTAAGTGCAATAATACACCTTTCAGTTGCTTAACGTGAAATAAAAATTCTTTTCATTGTAGTAAACTGAAACCACCAAACTGAGCTATTAACTGTAGCACTTAATCATTTGCTCGATAGATGGGTCATTAATTTGAAAACTAACTTAACTTCCACAATTAGAAATATATCATTAAGTGCTTTGGTAATATCTGATTGTTTTTGTGTTGTTTTGTGGTTTCGTGCACCATGTACGTCTAAATGACTGTCACGAACATCGATATCACGAAACAATTTTAAATTGCGCGCGAAAATTACGAAATAGCAATTCTCGAAATATAGATATAATTTATAAAGAAAAGTAAAGAGAAAAACTGTACTAGATTTTACATCTATTTTACCAGAGATGTAACTGCTACATTTCTTTACCTGTGTGCTGTTAAACGAACAAAAATGGCAGTATTTGGCTAGAAAGTCAGTGCATATAGCAATCTTGTTCAATATTGTTTACCAAATGGTATAACAAAATCTGTCACGATTTAAGTTTAATTTATTAAAATTTGATGATGTTTGCAAGTGTTTGACGACGTATGAACCACGTATGACGTATGTATATTTGGACACGCTCGCGAGGCACTCAAAACACGTATGTGTGTACGAACAGCGCACGAATAATCGCACGCACACGCATGCACGCAGAAAATACACACACGCACAGACACGGACAAAGGGTGATAACCGACCGATATTCGCAATTGGCGTTTTGGCTTACCGCTTACCGCCAAGTGTCCAGATCAACACACACAGACTCACTTACGTAAGACACTAACGCGAGGCATGAGCCGGCGAACCAATCGCAAGCTCCTCGTTTTCAGTGTTTGAGCAATAGTTTATATTTGCTTGCAATTGGGTTACAGGCTTCCCGTGCTTACTACACAGTCTTATGTAATTGATTCTATTGGCTTCCGGGTGATACGGAAAAGAAAAAGGTAAACAAAGACGGAGATCACGAGCGACGACGGATACATTCTGGCATCGCGAATCTCTCGTTGAGCATCGTTCCGACTAACGTATTACGGAATTACCGTGGACGAATATTTCTATTAAAACACCACGATTCACTGAAAATCTAACGAACTTGCGTGTTGTCACTTTAAAAACAGAAATATTAAAATGGCGATCGAGGTAAGAGATTCGTATAAGAACAGTATGTTTTCTTTAAAAAAACATTAAGGGGAAGATTTTATAATATACTAAAAAACTTATAATATCAGAATACAAAGAAATAAAAATAAACGGTGCAGGATTCGAGAAATAGCAAAGATTAATAGATCCAGAGCTTCCAAACAATAATTTCTACAATTTTCAAATATTACTGAGATCTTCATACAGAAAGAGCAAGATAAAATTCACGATAATCAGTCACATATATTAAAGAAATAACGAATACGAATAAAACTGCTAGCAAAGTAACGAAAGTCACACAATTGCGTCTATTTACACAGCGTGAACAATAAATATTGTACGAGGGAACGCGGTTAAAATGGATGAAAAATGCAACAAAGCTGCGTCTTGCTCGGGAGCACAAAATTGCAAGAATTCGCGAAAAATCACAGAACCTAAGACGAAGAATGGAAAACTGTAATATTCCCCGACGAGAAAAAAATTTAATCTAGACGGTCTTGACGAATTCAAACACTTCTCGCATGATTTACGCAATGGTGGTACCGCAAACGCGAGTAGAAATTGCGGAAGTTTAACGCGTTCGCGGCCGACAGATAAAATTTCTACGAAACCGAACGAATATATCAATTTTTTCGAAGACATTTTAACTTAAACACAAACAATTTCGCGGTCTAATCTAAATTCAATAGAAAATTTCTCGCGTGCAATATACAAAAATAGAAAACAATATAACGTCATTGAAGACTTAAAAAATTCAGTAAAATATATGTGACAACAAATGGAGGAATCAACAATATAAAAAAAACATAATATTTAAAGTAATTAAACATAACTGTGGCAGTATCAGTTAGACACATTGTAAGTTCAGTTTTTTACGAAATAAAATAAAATTTTCTGTTTTTTGTTATTGTTTAGTTACTTTTTAGCATTTTTTAAATATTATCATCGAAATTCCTACCATTTTTATTCAAAATGGTGGTGTTCTTATAGAAACAAAAACCCTTTGCACTGCACTGGCGCCGCCATGACGGTAAAAACAATACATCGATTCGAGTTTCGTTAATGGTAACATAAATTGAATTCACAAAAATACATGAATGCAATTTGAATTATATACATTTTCGTGAAAAGAGAATGTTGTTTCATTGTTAGAAATCACGTTACAAAATTGCGTTGCTAGTTATTCGTATTAATAAAAATTCTCCGAGTGTAGAGGGTTGAAAGACTTCTTGTACGTTAAATAACAGAAACGGAACAGTTTTCTCAAGATTCTATACACTGGGCATTTTTTTAATTTCATTTTTCTTGAAAACAGTTATAGAAATGTCGTCCACAGTAGATACACCGATGGCGAACCGCGTTTCCGTGTTTTTCCTTGTCTTGGAATTGAAAACAACCAAGACACAGGAACGCCGGTCTTGTTTGTGCTCGTTGTTTTAATTGCAGAACAAAGGAAAGCATGGAAACGTAATGGCGCCGCTCGTGTGACCGTAGCCTAAAGGGCTGAAGTTTTCTCGATGACGTTACGGAATCGATATCGAAAAAGGCAGTGTGTCGTTACGCGGATATATTCTGAACAGTGTCTAATGCACGGCAAAGTAAATCAATTTACCGTCAAGAGAATTGCGACGGCGGAACCAGAGGTGTACCCGACGTCATATTTCACGCTCTATCGTTTCCGTGAATTTTCGTCTGGAACACGAACGTCAATAACTATCCGAGGTGACAATATCGGTTCGTGCGTCGCGCTCGTTCGTTATCGCGTATCCACCGATAGATCGATCCTCGCTCGACCTTACTCCCCCAGCGTCGGATCTGCCGTCAGTGATTTGTAATTAAAATTAATAAAAAAAAAAAGAAAAAAAAAAAACGAAAAACATCGACCACGTTCGGTAGTCGCGTGCATCGAACCGGAATTACATTCTTTGCGCCGATACTGAACGGTATCGCGTGGTCGCACCCGTATCCAATTCTAATCGTCTAATTACATCCTCGAATTGACTAGAAAATCCACGTCTAGTATAATACGGCAGCCAACAACGGCAGTAGAAATTATTCTCCCGCAATCTGTCTATCTACACATCCTTCGGAACATGCACTGCAGTCTTCGTGTTCGTTATCTTAAGAAACATGTGTCTTTATTATTATTATTATTATTCATTATTATTATTTTAACGGTAATCTTTAACATTATCGACGTTCGTTCTCGCGTACGAACAAGTTCACCCGTTCTCGTATATGTGTGTGTATGTGTGAGTGTTTAGTTTTTCATTATTTCTTTTTTTTCTCATTATTCTCTTGGTGTCCGCCCTTAGCCGTTATAGAAAGTATTACCCGTCAATATTGTGCTGCGAGACCACCGAACGACGACCGTAGGCCCCCGTCTACACCATGGCGCGTCGTCGCTTCCGGTCGTTAGAACGTCGGGATCCCTCGTACGTCGTGCACACGGAACAGCCTCGAATAAACGCGTCGAGGCATTATTCCTCGAGCAGGCGGATGGCAATTCGGTTTCATCGATCGGTCCCCGACAGATTCTTCGTTTTATGTGTTCCGTGCATTAGTCACGAGGACACGTCCAACTATTTCATCGACCACTGTACGGTAAATCTCGCGACAAGTGGACGTTCGTTTCCACCGTTTGTCGGCGCCGACGACTTCGTACGTATATATACACACGTACCGTGGAACATCTCGAATCGTTTCATCGATCACACTTCCCCCCCCCCTCCCTCTCTCTCTCTATATATATATGTACGACTGTTATATATATGTATATATATAATTATATGTTTATGTATACGCAATCCACGTGTCAACGCGACGAATTCCTCGCGGTCAAGTATAATCGTAATCGTTTCACTACCGCCCGTCCGGCATACGACAGGACGTCTGTTAACAGTCAGTGTCCTCCTGGTGGCGTCTACGGAGCTCCAGGTAACGGTGCCGGGCGTCGCAGTAATGAAGCAGCGGTACCTAGACGTCGGTCCCTGTCCCTTCCTGGTAGCCCTCGTCGGGGGAACTGCGCGTCGAGCCGAGGACACGCTTCAACGCGGACACCGGTGGCAGGACCGGCAGACCCTTCTGCCAAACTCTTATCTGCTTGGCGCCGGGCGGGAATTGCTCGGCCATCGGCGCCACCACGGCCAACGCCTCCTTCGAGGGGTACGTGCTAACCGACACCGACGTCCTGCACGCGTCCCTCGTCTCCCACATGCAACTCGAGTAAAGGATCTTCGCGTCGTCCACCATCTCCATCCGGCTGTAATCGGCGCCGCCGTACGGCGTGATGTCCTCCGCGGAACCGCGTCTCGTGTCCCTGATCAGATCGGGATTGTCGATCGGCATCAGCGTCGCGGTCGAGGAGAAACAGGCGCCCGGCGCCACCATCACCGACGGCTGTTGCTGGCTCTGATCGTCGAAACGGCCGATCGACGAACCGTACTCGTGCTCCATCTGCAGCGACGCCGGCTGCGGCCTCTGAACGTAACTCAGGCTCAAGGACACCGGCGGTTTCGATTCCGCCCCGAACGACGTCGTCTCGATCTCCTCGTGCTTCTTCCGACCGGTCGACGCCGCGGACGTCGGGTTCTCGTTGTTGGCGGCGTTGTTCCCGTCACCCGATACGCCCTCGGCGGGCACCGTTGATTTCACGTCCTTTAACGGCATCCTTCTCAAACGTATGAACAGCACGAGGATGATCAGGAGTATGAAGAGTATCAGGACGACCAGCGCCGCGGATATCCCCGCGATCTGACCGGAACCGAGCGTCGACATGCCGGCGGTCCTCAGCGACACGTGAAGGGTGAAGTTTGCCTCGACGCTGCCCGCGCGGTTCTCCGCCACGCAATAGAACTCGCTCGAGTCCGCCTCCTGGGCGTTAGTCAGCACCAGGGTGCTCCGTTTACGGAACTGACCCTCCTCGTAGATCAGGATCTTCTGGTAGCTACTGAACGCCGAGTGATTGGTCAGCAAACGTCCGTTCCAATACCACTGCACCTTAGCTGGCGGTATCGCGGTCACTCGACACACGATACTGGCGTTCTCGCCTATCGTCGCCTCGGCGTATCGGCTGGCTATCTGGAGGATCGGACGACAGGCGAAGTCGTCGACAGCCAGGTCGGTGAACGTTCGATTCAGCAACTGCTTCGGCCCGTGACACTGGGGCGCTTGTAGGGTAGGCAGATTGTGCTTCACCAGCCACATCTTCATCTCGCGCAGATGACAGTCGCAGATCCACGGATTCTCGTGCAGCTCTATGTTGGTGAGTTTGTTCAGGGGTTCGAAGGTGCCCGGATGCAGCGTCGACAGCTGATTGTTGTTCAGCTTCAAGCTCTCCAGAAGATCCAAGCCGCGGAAACCTTTCGTCTCGATCTCCACCAGCTGCGTGTACGAGAGATCGAGCTTCACCAGGTTCGGCGTATTCTTGAAGGCGAACGAGTGAATCCTCCTGACCGGATTGTTCGAAAGCACGAGGTCTCTGAGGAACACGGTGTCCGAGAAACTGCCGACCGGGACTATGGTTAATAGGTTGTGACTTAAATCGAGCTCCACCAGGTTCGTAAGGCCCGCCAGTGCCTCGCTATCGATTCGGTCGATACGGCACTCGCGTAGGTAAAGACGTTGTAGATTCGTCAAGCGTACGCGTACGAAGATGTTGCTCGGCAGGGTCCGTATGTCGTTACCACTTGCGTCCAACACTTGCGTCTCGGGATCGACCCACTCCGGTATGCTGGTCAGGGCACGATTTACACACTCGACCGTACGCTTCCCGCTCTTCCACTTGCAGGAACACTTGTCGGCGCACTTGTCGCTGGTTACGATACCGAGCAACGTCGTCGCGTAAAGTAAGAGCACTGAGATATCCATGACGATCCTGTTTATTATTGTCGAACGGCGGTGTCGGTGTCGGTGTCGGTGAACGTTATCCTCCTCGAATCTACGACGGTTCGAGGACGCGGACTCTGTAAGACGCATCAACGAACGATAGAATCTTTCGTAAACAAAACTCGATCCCTGTACCCCTCTCTTCTTTTCCTACCCCCGTTCACTTTCCGAATTTCATCTTCGGTCGCCCTCTTTCGGTCTTTTCTTCCCCGAAACTTCACGCGAACAGTTCTTGCAGCATACCGCGTCTAATTATGCAAACGAGAGGGTCGGGATTAAGCGGTCTCGGCTCGTCCATTCGTGAATCCTGCCTCGACTCCGATGACTGCGCGACTTCTCTCTTCGCTTACCCCCCCACCCACCCACCCCCCCTCGAAACGGCTCGTCGCCGCTGGCCGTGCGACTATTTTCGTAGCGAACTCGCGAATCGACGAAAACTACCACAGTCTTCTTTCCCGTCTGGCTTTTCCGTATTTGTCGGTACTCGTCACACACGCGCGCGCGCACATTGGAATACGTCGTACGTACGAGCAGGTCATACACCACGAGCGTCCGTTCTTACGTAAACGAGTTGATCAACGTGCGCCACTATCCGCGCTGGCTGGGCTCCTTCGGAGATACGCCGTCGAAAGTAACACCCCCGTTATCGTCGTTTAGCGTCGCACCACGAACAACAGACACCGTGTAACACCCGAATTTCACGCGATAAACTCTCTCCGTGTGGTACGTGTGCGTGCGTGTACGTGTGTGTACGTGTGTACGTGAGTGTACGTGTGTGTACGTGTGTAGCGCGCGCGTTCTCACAGCTATTGCCCGAGGCGTTGTCCGTGCTAGGTGATCTCGGCTTTTTTTTCCCCCGATTTTATTTCCGACGAACGTGCGAAACACTCGAACCGATGGCGCGGACGCTCGTCGTGAAATGAGAGACTATGAAAAGCCCGGCACTGAACCGGAGAGATACCCTCTCCCGCCTTCTCTGTCTTTCTTTCGGAACGTCGTTGCACACTGCCAGGAGGGAAAACGCCGACGCGAAGTAGGGCGCACCCTTCTTCCACTCTGGCCAGACTATATACAGGGTGTACACACCACCACCGTGATTCCGTGCGCCCCTTACGGCGCCTTTCCTCTCCTCCAGCGTCATCCGCCAGCATCCTTCACCCCCTTCGCAAGCCTGCTGTTCCCTGCAAACCCTCCCCGCCGCTCCCAGCCAGACAGCTCGTGCGCTTTCCACAGCGACCGGGGTAGGGATCGTTTCCACCCCTACCATCGCGGACAAGCAACCCCACCTACGTCCCTACGCTTTCCAACCCCCTCTAAATGGATACACGACGGGGCGCGCGCACAACATTACCAATGCCCGCTCTCTCTGGCGCTCCTCTTTCTCCAACCTGCGCCACGTTTTCTCTACGAAGCTTCCTGACCTCGCCCCGCGCCCCGCCGCCACCGTCCCCGCGCGCCATCCCTTCCGCCGCGCCACCTTCGACCCTCCAACCTCCCGTTTTTCGACGTATCGAATGCTACGTCACAGCGGCTAGATATACGGCTATTTCACAAAGTGGTTAAATGCACTGCCAGATTACGGATTGAAGGAAAGAGGGGGTGGCAGGCAGGCAAGGCAGACCAGCCAGGGGGCGGGGGAGAGTTGGATGAGAAAGAGAAAAGGCCGTCAACGACGGGGCTAACGGTGCCGGCTACGATATCGTCTATCGGCCACCGTCAACTGCCAGAGGACACTCGTCGTTCCTGGCTCTTACAATCGGACCTGGAGAAGTCATTTTACCCTTATTTTTCCTCCTTCTCTCTCGTTCTTTCTTTTTCAACGGTGGCCCCCCTTTCTTGCACGTCGTCTTCGCTCGAGCGTTTACGCTCTCGAGAAGTCTGCGCCTGCTTCCACGACCCTCTCTGCCCCCTACTCAAGACACGGAGGAAGGGCATCCCTCCCCCTACCCTTTCTGTCTGTCATCTCTCGTGGAAATTATACGGAAAATGAGGGTATTCCTTCGCGGAGGAAAGTTAGATTCGGTCGAAGAAGTTGGCGCCGGGGAAAAGGAACGGGAGGGTTGGCCGGAGCCAGAAGTAAATGTGACACTGACGACGGAAGACGACGGGGAACGCGCAGCCCGGCCAGACTGTGCGCGAAATTTTCCCTAAAGGACCTTTTAGAGGTAATTGATCGTCCGAAACCGATACACGTGTCCCACGCTCGCCACGTGTAATGGCACCGTTAATGGGCGCGGAACCTTTCCCTCGCCGCCCGATCAAAGAAGCCGTTAACCGTTTGAATGCCAAGCAACGCGATCGCGTCTGCTGTCATTTCGTGTTCAGAAGCGACGACGCACCAGAGGACTTCGACCGAACTATACCGAGAAATGTAATATCGAAACACTGATGCCTTTCTAATACCGAACGCCAAAATAAATACAGGTATCGTTTCGATATCCCTATTGTGGAAGTTGCCAAACTCGAGGACCAATCATCGTCTGTTTGTATTCCACATCTTTATTACCTGGTCTGGTATCTAGTATACTGTCGAAAGGTGGCACCAATTGGTGGTAGTTATTTTGGTATATCTGGGATAAGAAAATGGTACTGATATTAGGTCTCTGCTTGAAATAAATCTTGAGAATAATGAAACAGAGAAACAGAGAAAATTGTCGGTAAGTATTAAAACCATCCTTTACCAACGTTGCAAGCCTGGTCATTAAATATTCATACATGAGACTGATCATGCTTCATCGAAAACGTGAAAAACGAAGTTTGAAATTAAGGAAGAAACAATACATGAAAAGCAGATTTTGACCCGATGGATGTGTTAAATGGCGTGACGTTATTAACAAATCCTGCGCTATTTTTAAGTTGAGCTACTAGTTGACCTACTGTACTTTGATTTTGAAACGATTTTAGAATCCGTAGAATAAGCAAACGTTAAACATTGCTCTGTAATTCATTCGCGTTCAATGCCTTTCACTTTTGCCTGCAGTATAATCAAGCTTAAGGGAGATAACCATCGACAATTTCCAAGTACCTCCCACGATAACATCCCCGAGCTAGCGAACATTAACGAGGGCTCACTGTTTTTCGATATTTCGGTTTTTATAAATGTTACGACAGCACAACCGATATTCACCATCGAAGTTATACCAAAACCGATATAACATCGAAATAAATACGGGTATTATTATATTTTATCACGTAAAAACTGTGCACTGGTGTCGTATCCTATGTTTTTAATATCTTTTCTGTGACGTTATTACTTGAAAAATCACTCGAATTTAAATGACAAGCTTTATTGCATTCCTTGACGTTGAATTCAAAACTTTCTCAAATCTAGTGAAATAATTAAATATTTCAACGAAGGTAAGTTGAAAAGTATTACTGTTACATGATTTATTATCAAGTATAATTGTTTTTGTTCAAAAATAATTATTTTTTTAACAGAAGTATTGACACAATGAGTTCGATGCTTAGGAAAAATTTTAATAGGAGATTCTAGAGGCGAAAATAAGGGGAAAATCAAGAATACCAATTTGTTGATGGAGGCTTCGTTAAAAAGTTATTAATATTTCAAGTTCCGCTCAAACTGAATTTTTTTCTCGAAAATGCGTAGGATTTCGGGGGTATGTCTAATCACCAAAAATAATTGCAATTGACCCTCGCAACAGAAAATAATTTTTTCAAAATGATTTGAAAATTTTTAATTTTGTCGAAAAATTTCACATTTCCGAATTTTTTCTTGAAAATGCGCAGGATTTCGGGGGTATGTCTATTCACCAAAAATTATTGTAATTGACCCTCGCAACAGAAAATAATTTTTTCGAAATGATTTGAAATTTTTTAATTTTGTCGAAAAATTTCAGATCTTCCCAAATTTTTTTCTTGAAAATGCGCAGTATTTCGAGGATATGTCTATTCACAAAAAATGACTATAATTGAATTACGCATCCCAAAATAATTTTTCCAGAACGATTTGAAATTTTTTAATTTTGTCGAAAAATTTCACACCTCCGAATTTTTTTCTTGAAAATGCGCTGGATTTCGAGGGTATGTCTAATCACCAAAAATGATTGCAATTGACCCTCGCAACAGAAAATAATTTTTTCAAAATGATTTGAAATTTTTTAATCTTGTCGAAAAATTTCACACTTCCCGAATTTTTTTCTCGAAAATGCGCAGGATTTCGGTGGTACGTCTAACCACCAAAAATGATTATAATTGATCCCCTCAGCCGAAAATAATTTTTCCAGAGCGATTTGAAATTTTTTTTGTTCGTAGAAAAATTTAGGTACCTACCCCCTGTCGATTTCTCTTAAAAATTCGTTTCTGATTTTTAATTAATTTGTTTGATGCCCTATAGAAATTTTGTGTAATACTTTTTTGTAGGTATCCATGAGCTCTACTCCAGGAAAATGTTTCATTGAAATATATTCACTATTACAGGAGTTATGGCTGTTTTTAAATTGAACCATTTTTATGGGGGTTTTCTAACTTTACGGGGTCAAGAAGCAACTTTTTCAATATTGTTAGAATCTCTACATATTCTCCACTAAAATACGCGTTATTTGCCGTTTGAAACATTAAAATCCTTCGATCCGTTCAGAAGTTATGACGTTCTAAAGATACGCATGAAATTTCAGTGAAACATATCAATATATGGTCAGACATTGTATTTTCAGTGAGGAATTTTTTTCTCGAAAATGGTTAAGATTTTGAGGGTATGTCTATTCGCCAAAAATGAATGTAATCAACTCACGCAACCGAAAATAATTTTTTTAGAACGATTGGAAAAAAATTTTTTTCGCCGGAAAACTTTGGGCACTTTATTTTTTTTCTCGAAAGTCCGTAGGATTTCAGAAGAATATCTATTTACAAAAAATGATTGTAATTGACCCCCGCAACCGAAAATAATTTTTTTATAATGATTTGAAGTTTTTTAATTTCGTCGAAAAAGTTCACTTACTGAAAAATTTCACACCTTCTCGAATTTTTTTCTGGAAAATGGGTGGGAATTCGGGGGTATGTCTATTCACCAATAATGAATGTAATTAACCCACGCAACTGAAAATAATTTTTTTAGAACGATTTGAAAAAATTTTTTTTTCGCTCAAAACTTTAGGCTATCCCCTGTCGATTTTTCTTAATAATTCGTAATTTGCCAAGTAAAAATATCTCGAAGACCTAATCCTCAAGAATAGCGATGTCACGTCCGTATCACAAACCCCGCGACGTGAAGGTTCCTCAAGAATCCTCAACACAAGGCATTCAAGACCTTCCATGTTCCCAATCGACTCGAATTTTTCGCCATTGTATATAAATTCGAACCGATTGAAGAGCTACGGTACGCAAGAACGCAAACCCCATAAACCTCGCGCGTTTCCATTTTCCCGCGCTTGCGATCCCGCTTTCGAGCATTTATCGATTTACTATACGGAAGAAATTACGCGACTGGCGGGACGAAGAAGGAAAGGGGGGGGCCTGAGCGCGAGAAAGAGAAATGTCGTAAAGAAAGTTGAAAGGGCAGAGGGCAGGCAAAGTAACGGGAAGACGGGACGTGGTGAGAACCGCGTCGGTTTCTACGGCTTAAAGTTCTCAGCCGCCCCGTCGAGAGTTTCGCGCGTCTCTGTCGGTTGCACTCGATGGCACCGTTGCACAGGCCACTGACGCTATTTAAGCGATTACTTAAAATCAATAGCGGTCGTCCATGCCGCGCCAACAGAGCCACGATAGTATAATTCTTATCCGAAACTCCGCTTCCGCCTATTTTTCCTTTTTTTCCCCCCGACCATCGTCCCCTGTATCTGTTCTCCCGCGGAATACCCCCCGATCAAAGCTTGGAAGGGTGAAAAAAGGGACAACCACGACGGGGGAAGATACACTCCTCAACAAAAGGAACGTTGCTATTAGTTTCTCGGAGATTCAAGCATCGCTGGGGGTCTTTTTAGACCCAAATCTCTCTTGCAATGCTTGTGTACATTTAGATCACCCATAATAACCCATAATAATGTAGAATATTCGTTTTACCCAGTTTTTAGAAGACATAATGATTTTAATTTTGTCCCAAATATTTTATTTTTGAGTTTTATTAAAAGAATGCACATTTTATTAGGCCCTTTTGAAACGAAAATGAAATATAAATTGTCAAAGATAATGATATTCAAGAATGCTATTAACCATGTTGTTAAGTGTTGAAAAAAAGAATATTTATTCAAAAATATTACAAAATGGAGCCACCCTCGCGAGACTTGTGAGTTTCTGTGGCGCACAGTATAACTGACTTTGTATTTGGAAAAAAATAAAGAATTTTCTCTTAATCTACATGAGTATAGCTAGAGAAATACGTAGGGGATTTTTGAAACATTAATTTTTGTATGATTGACGAGCATTTGAAGTGGAAAGTTCGATTTTACACAAAAAAAGGGGCAATAATTTGTCAATAAATAATGTTAAAATTAACTCATATTTAGATCCCCTACGTATTTCTCTAGCTATACTCATGTAGATCAAGAGAAAATTCATTATTTTTTTCCCAGTTTACATCAGTTACACCGCGTGCCTCAGAGCGCCTCAAGTTCAAAGAAGAGAGAATGGCTCCAGCGTCGTAATTTTGCACTATTTTCGAACAAATATTCTTTTTATTAACACTTACCGACATGGTTAATAAACCATCAAAAAAAAAAATCGAAAAAAAACGCTTTATTTGGGGTTTTCACAGTGGTCTTATCTCTTAACCCCTTAACGTTCATGCCTGACTGCTTTGGAAAAGAATATTTGTTTAATCCAACGGTTCAAGGGATTGTAATTAACAGAAACCGTATTTTTAGAAAGAAATCCAATAGAGAAACCTGATCATCGTTGGTTGACCCGAGAAATATGAGCGTTAGGGTGTTAACAGTGTTACGCGATGTCTTTTTGTCCATGAGTGTACATAGTCGCCTCCAGCTGGATTTTTGCCGAGGGGTTTATCGAATCGCCGTGGTCTCTATCAGGATTTGGCTTGGCTTACTACATTTTTCAAGCACGCCCCATCGTACCCGATGTAACGCGGCCCGACACGCGCGCATTACGGCCCCGCTAATGCGATTGTTTTGTAGATTTACGGGTGGCCGGCGTAGACAAGTATGATCGAGGAGCGAGAACTTATCACCGCCAGGACGTTAATTGCCCGTTACACGTGCGACGTGTCGTGATGTTTGTCACGATATAGCAACCCCCTGCTTGATAGTACCCTCCTTAAAAGTAACGGAGTCATCCCACCCCCCCCACGCCACTGTTATTGTTTATTCAGCGCGAACGAGTCGTGGTACCCAATCTCATCCCTTAACGAAAACTTTTATACATTAACACTAGATTTACGGAAGACGTCAATTTGATGGGTGTCTGATTCCATATTTTAAATTGCAGAACGCGTAAATATTATTTTTTAACAACTTATGGTGAATTCGATTGATGCACTAGGGCATTAATATTCTAATTACAAGAAAAATCGTATTGTAAGGTAATCGTCAACATGAAAGGTGTTAATAATTTTATTTATTATTATGAGCGGACCTGTGATATTTTCCCTGATGAAAATGAGTTTAAACGCAACCCCGATGTCGCAACAATGGCGGCCAGAAGGACAGTTCAACCGTTCCGCGATTCGAAACAATTTTGATACTTCGTTTCGTTATGATATAGAAAACGTAACATTTCTCGACGAATATTAATACCGTAGACAATAAATCTATGTTGGCCTTATTGGTTATCTATTATTCGAATAAAAGTCGATTACTTGAAGCATCTGGGCGTTCAGCCGGCAACAGATTGCAAGAATACAAATTGCCTGATCACTTTTTGCCCAATGTAGAATCCAGGCTCGATTCAAACGGAATTTTACAGATCGTTTATGCTAACTATAGAAAATACTGTTATAACAGCAAGGATGTATTGTTAACAACTTTTACAATTTTTGTTATTTTCTATCAAAAAAATTTGTGAGTATTCTCGAAAGATGAGTCTAAAAAGTGGGCAAAATCCCCGTCGAGAAAGTTTTTTGATTTTTGTGGGGAAAAAAAATACAATGGAAGCTTATTTTTTCAGCTGATTTTGTTGGAAACCCCCTTAACACGTTGACTGCCAATCTAAAATCCTGAAACTGTTTACGAGACCAATACTTCGATTTTAGGCAATTAGAACACATTAAAATTCACGAAGCTTATTAAAATTTATTTTCCTTAACATTTCAACTTGAGAATTGTTTTAGTTCCACTGTTAAAAGTTCTGTGACCCATATATGGGTCACGTGGCAGTCAAAGTGTTAAAGACCTTGATAATCCAAACGTCTTTTTACTCCAAATATTTGTAATAATATTTACTACTACCAAGGACATAGCTAGCTAGCTAGCAAGGTGTGAGCTAGGTAGCTAGCAAGGAGTGAGCTAGCTAGCAGGGAGTGAGCTAGCTAGCTAGTAGATAGCAAGGAATGAGCTAGCTAGCAATAAGTGAGCTAGGTAGCTAGATAGCAAGGAGTGAGCTAGGTAGCTAGAGCTAGCAAAGACTGAACAAGTTAGCTACCTAGCAAGGAGTGAGCTAGGTAGTTAGCTAGCAAGGAGTGAGCTAGGTAGCTAGAGCTAGCAAAGACTGAACAAGTTAGCTACCTAGCAAGGAGTGAACTAGCTAGCTAGCAAGGAGTGAGCTAGGTAGCTAAAGCTAGCAAAGACTGAACAAGTTAGCTACCTAGCAAGGAGTGAGCTATGTAGCTAGATAGCAAAGATTGAACAAGTTAGCTACCTAGCAAGGAGTGAACTAGCTAGCTAGCAAGGAATGAACTAGGTAGCTAGAGCTAGCAAAGACTGAACAAGTTAGCTACCTAGCAAGGAGTGAGCTAGGTAGCTAGAGCTAGCAAAGACTGAACAAGTTAACTACCTAGCAAGGAGTGAACTAGCTAGCTAGCAAGGAGTGAACTAGGTAGCTAGAGCTAGCAAAGACTGAACAAGTTAGCTACCTAGCAAGGAGTGAGCTAGGTAGCTAGAGCTAGCAAAGACTGAACAAGTTAGCTACCTAGCAAGGATTGAGCTAGCCAGCTACATCTTTTGCTCCAAATATTTTTAATAATAACAGAGTTTAAGTATTGCTCGTAACACTTCTACTCGCATTCAAGATATGCACGTCGTGATTACGATTCTCTTTGTTGATATTTGCTTCCTTTTTTACTCCGCTTTGCCCGGGGCTTTCTGAAAGATAAAGTACGGCTCGTAAAAGTATGAAGGATAGAATTCAACAAGCTTATGCTGTTATCACGCTACAAACGCCTGCAAAAATATGACGTACCGCTTTCTTATCGCGCGAATAATTATTCAGAAGTTTGGCAGATTAAATAACGCTGCTTCAAATAATACTTCGATTCTCTGTAGCTTTCCACGGTCGTTTTATCATCAAAAATCTTTATCGTTATAAAAATTCTTGAAATATGAAATTTTGTACTCGTCCTCCATCGCCGTATACAGCGGAACAGAATTAATTAGAATTAAAACCAATTTCAATGATGTGCAACTATTCTAATTAATTTCATCTTTGTTGCTCAAACTGTCAGAAATATAATTTCTGCAATATTAAAATTAATATGACATTTTTATATTATAGTAGTTCCTGAAGGTTACCAAAATATTCAGTATATTTCAATGATGTGCAACTATTCTAATTAATTTCATCTATGTTGCTCAAACTGTCAGAAATATAATTCCTGCAATATTAAAGTTAATGTAACATTTTTATATTATAGTAGTTCCTGAAGGTTACCAAAATATTCAGTATATTTCAATGATGTGCAACTATTCTAATTAATTTCATCTATGTTGCTCAAACTGTCAGAAATATAATTCCTGCAATATTAAAATTAATGACATTTTTCTATTATAGTAGTTCCTGAAGATTACCAAAATATTCAGCAATATTTCTCGAAATTAAAAAAAATTTTTCCCTAACAATTTACAAATAATTGTTTTTCTTAAATACAAGTAGAGAACCTTACAAACTATATTTGATAGAAGTACGAAAAGGTCGATTGAAAATTAGGAATATTGATTATTAAATTAGATTTATGTTAACAGAATTTCTTTTCAAATGTTCGATATAACGGGGGTGCCAGGAAGAAAAATACATGCGTCGTATACTGAACCGGAAATTTTATTAAGGACCAAATTTGCTTTGCTATTTTGTTCCTTTTGAAAACAAATCTATTGACATGCGTTTTCAATCAGATCGGGTCTGTGCTCGGAAAAATCAAAAACAAATAAAAAAGGTTCTTTTTCTCGTGATCTGGGCACAAACCTATCTTCACAATTGACAAATAAACATATTTATATTCCTGAAGAAGTAAACAGATATCGTAATTTTCCAATTTTCTTCTCGCACGCGTGAGACTGACAATTTTTTTTCTTTTTTTTTTTGAACATGTAACAAATATATAGGGGTTACACAAATGCTTAAAACTCTGAGGTACAAAAAATGTTTGATCAAGACGCACACGATCCGCGCGGATGGGGGATCGTGCGTTCCTTTTGTTCCTTTTTTCTTGTTTCTTTTTTTTTTCTTCTGTGAATTGTCATGCAAGTCGGTCAGTACCACGTAAGTGTTTCATAATGCAGAATACTTTGTTTTTTTTTATTGCTTTATGAATCACAAGATCTTAAAGTGTACATAATCGTATATAAAACATTAAAAACAAGTGCACAGTAGTGTGCGACTTGCATTTACAAGAATTCATAATACAATTTTGTTTGTCCAGAAAGTGAACCAATTGGTATGAGCGTGTCGTAAAGAATTCCTCGCAACATTCGTAGGGTAGAAAATGGTGTACGATTTTGTAAATACGATTTCCAATTTACCGTCTCTGTGGAGCGTTCGAGTATTGCACGAAAAACAAAATGGAACTTTGAAAATAAATTACAATGATCATTATACATTTGTTGTGACGGTACTTCTTGTACTCGAATTCTAGTTTTTTTGTCGTTTTTTTCTTGCGTCTTTTTTTTTACTTTTTTTTTTTTTGTTGATTTTATTTTTTTTAATAGATTCTTTATAGATCATCGGGGATCGTGTTCCAATAATCTCGATCGAGCTGCTCGAGAGGAGCTTCAAAATGTTTTTAGGATGTTGATTCGAAACCAATATTTTCTTTCATACAGTGTGAAAATTGTAGTATTATTGTATATATATATGCAGCTCGTTGCAAACGGTGTGAACCGGATGCAAAATTACGGTGAAGGATACGAAACCGTTGGACGTGACGTCCTCAATTTCGCTAAGCTGTTCCCTCCATTCACCCTATACGAATTAAATCGTATATATTTCAAGTGTTAATACAACCCTTTTAAGATGACTGTCAAAGGGTTTATCGTAGATACATCCCCAATCCAGATGTTAACACGGCACTTTCCAACATTGCACTTTTATATTATAAAAGGTGCCACTCACAAATTGTTTTCCGCATCATGGTTATTCTCTTCTCCAAGATGAGGTGCAGGAACTTCACTTGGAAATGAACATCTATGCGACAGACATGAGGGAGAACTTACAAAATTTTTCAAGAACAAACTCATCTTGAACATTTCCATAAGCAACCTTCCGACACATGTATGTATGTGTATATGTACCCTAAGATTTTACAAAAAATCAAATTCCATGTACAACATGGAGAATGACGTAATTTTGATGTTAAAATTACTCATCAGTTTCAACTGTAGAACGAAACAAACACATGTATATATATATATACATATATATACATATATACATACATACGAATTATATATATATATATATATATATATATATACACGTATATATATTCCTTCAGTCTATGCGCATAGCATTGCATTCAACAACTTTTTATCACCCAACTTCTACTAGAAATTTATATTTTCATCTCACATGAATACCAATCTTTCAAAAGAGTCAAGATAAATATGATAACCATTTTCTATGATTACAGAAATTTAATAGTCGTAAAACTGATAAATAAACTAATACCTAATCATGTAACACGAAAGAAACGTTGAATCGTCAGCGATTTTATGCAATGCGCGAAAATTTATTCAAATTTTACGAACTTTCCCTCCGTTGGCACGTTCTTGACTCTTTTAAAGACTGATTAAAATATACCTCACAAAATAGATTCCATATCGGATCTAATGGTGTTTCAAATTATAACTCGGTAACACCGACGGTATTACTTTCCTAGTCTGTACAACTTCGCCAAAAGAATCATCAGATAACTTTCACAAACATACAACACAAAAGCGAAATTTTGTGGTGAATATGCAGGAGAGTATTTGTTTGTTTTTTTTTTTTTAGAACTGACACATCCGAAATACTGTTTGACTTATTGAAATTCTATGTCCCTGCATCGAGGAAATAAAATATGAGAGAGAAAAAAAAAGAAGAATGATTATAATATTACATTAGAACTGAATCATATGCGATTTTACTTTATCAAAATAAGCATCCGGTTGTTGGTAAATTTTGGCTGACAAGTAACAACGCATACGAAAAGAACATAATAATCGGTAAGATAGAGCCACGTAAAAAAACACCGGACAGTGTTTTCGTTTCTAAACTGTTATAAATACAACGCTTACGTAATTATTTCGATAAATCACTGCCAATTTCTTTTTTTTTTTTTTGCAACTATTTCGTTTTCTCACAAAATGTTTCACGCACTGTTTCTCTATTATCAATTGGCCTCCTCCTATCGCTAAGCATCATAATGTCTGATTCTCGCAACAACACGATGCATACTTTTTGTTACGATCAATTGGCTCTACATCAACGTATTCTCAGATCACATTCATCTCAAACTGGCAAAAAAGTGTAAATCGATTGATAATGCCTTGCACGCTTGGTAACGCACGTCACAGACACATTTTCCAATACTGAAACATTGTATGTATCAAATTATAATTTGCGTTAGCACAAAAAACGGTTTCGAATGCGTTCGACGCCATAATACTAAATCACAGCATTCGTGCCCGAATGGCGACACACAAGAGAGACATTTCCGTACGTCAGTGATTAATAATTTTACAGCACATCAGTAGTAAAATAGAATCGAACGATGTTTGCGTAAAACGTATTACCCGATTATCAACCAACGCATTCACAATTTCAAGTAACGGGTAATAAAAGGAAAACAATCTCTCGCGTTATCCCTGACACACATGCCAGTACATAGAATACTCGTATCAAATATTTTTTATTTCACCATTACATGGTGCGCGATATCATACCCTTGTGATCGTATTCAATGTCATCAATACCAAATACTAAATCAAAAGTCAAACATTTTTAAACAAACAAGTGAATTTTATACGTGACTTTACGTGGAACTACATATTAATTCGAAAGCTCAATATTTTGCTTCGCGGGTGTGCACGTGTAAAAACGTCCAGTTTTATTCGACATTTAAAATCATCGTTAGTTTTTCGTGCCCACTTTGTAGGAAAATTTCAAATGTTCACGCTTTCTGTTCCAGCAGTCAATCTTTCTCGTCACAAAACATCTCCCCTGTTGACGGCCATCGACAAAGCAAAATATCCCGTCAGAACTGATATTATTAGCCCAAAGGCATTCCAAACCGTTTTTTATCACTTTCATTAATATCTCTTATTGAAATTTTTACTTCAAATATGAAATATTCTATTGCCTATTAATGTATACGCGTTTCGTTCCATAAACCTAGGTCGTCTTGGCTGGTGGTGCACTTTTAGTTCACAAGAATATCAACAGTACAATAGAAATTTTATACGAAATCATTTCTTACGTGCTCTTGTGTTGTTTTGTTATTTATACGGTTAACATGTACACAGATATCAAAGAGAAGAACCAAAAATAAAAAGGGATTCCACGATGATGTTCTATTACATTTTGGCAGTTATTTTTATCTGTCACAGAAAACGGTATATTATGCTATTTTATGTACATTTTTTCTTTATTTTTGTAAATTTACCTAATATGTGTCTTAAAGAGTAATAAAAAATCTTTACTGGATAATTTCATTACTCATACATTAGTCGATGTATCAATTTTGTAGCAGACACATAAATATTTTAATAGAAATCACGCATCGAATCCCTAATGTTGACAGAAATGCCACCAGCCAGTTTATTTATAAAAAATAATTATATAAAACTAGTCAATTTTACAATCTCTGATGCTCAATCACAATTTCGTGGAAAAAAATTCGGATGAAGTTAAAAAAAGTTTCTATTATCGGTTTTACAGAGAGAGAAGAAAAAAAAAAAATAAAACTTGCCTTTGTTTTTTTTTTTTTTTTTGTTGTTGAAAAGTGATTTGAATTTCAGAGTTGTATGACAGCATTGACGGGTAGCAAAATCAAGCCATGATCAAATTTTAAGATCAATATAATTATTTAGAATTTGTGATTGTATATTTAAGAAGAATTTATATGTAAGTATGATGATGCAAAAGTAATGGACACATAGATTAACGTACAATTTTCGAATACTCGTGAACAGCACTTGAAGCATGAATTTTTCATTCTTGCTGTTTTCCTTTAAATCGCGCATGCTATCACGTTTTTTCTTAAACAAAAAAAAAAAAAAGAAAAAAAAACAATCTTGGAAGTATGAAGCCATTGTATAAAAATTTACTATTAAAACGATGGGTACTCTTCATGTAATATTTACAGTTGTGGTAAAATGCAATGATTATTATGTTTACTCATGTACTCGTTTACATATTGTGCTCTTGATAATGGCTTGACTCTGACGCACTTTAGATTATGTACATTTATATGTATTTATGTACAAAGAATGACTCGCACCGGCATTCGCATCACTTCATTGAGTTCATTGTTTCATACTCGGTATGCCTTATTTACAAGTAATTCATGTATCCACTGCTTATTATGATGTTAATTGAAATTTTCAATTTTTTTTTTTTCTATATAGACCACTTTTTTATCTAAATGTTTCATAGCACTGTTTTTTTTTCCTTTATACACCGTTAAATCACACCAGACAATTCATTAGAGACTGAAGCAACATTTCACTCTACGAGTTCAAAGCACAGCAATGTATGCCTTATATGTACGAGTCACAATCACTATATTACACTTTAAACTCTTTGAGCGGATGTAAAACTTCATCTTGACGATGTATCGAAACTACTTGGACACATTAACCTCTTCCATACTATTATTGTCTTCTGGTCTCGCTACATACAAACTTGGATCTATTACTTTTGGAATAGGTTTTATTTCTGTTCCAAGCTCTTGTTCGATACGATGTAAGTTAAAACGATCCTCATATGTGATTAGGTTAATTGCTATACCTAAGTGGCCGAATCGTCCTGATCGACCAATACGATGCAAGTATGTCTCTGCCATTTTTGGAAAGTCAAAGTTGATCACGACATTGACCGCTTGTACGTCTATGCCACGAGTAAATAGATCACTGCTCACCTGTAGATGTAAGCAAGTCATATATTTTGACTTTCGCGTCTAAATTTAGGTTTTCCTTCAAATGCTTAATTACTGCGTAATGTGAGACAATCGTAAGGAACACAAACGGATAATATTAACCCCCTGCACTATTTTCACGAGTCTGACTCCTAATCGACATTTCGTCCAAACATGAATATAAATCAAACTCGTAAATATCGATACTTCGTCGATCGACATATCGTGTTTCGAGTGAATGGGTTAGGCACGGCTTCTTCCGAATTTCAGCGTAATGCAAAGGGTTAAAATTTCTTATACGAAATGTTTAAAAACACAGAACATGTATATTTCCAAACGTGACTATTAATAATGCTTAATAACGTATCAATTATTTCAACGACTGATTTAAGATATAAAAATTTCTTCTTAGCGAAAATTAGAAAACATTCTTATAATGAATATGTGTATACTATGTATAAAATGTTTGTTTTCACTTACCAAGTTCCTACATAACCCTGCTCTGAAATCATGAAACACGCGATTTCGGTGTGCCTGCGCCATTTTCGCGTGTATGTAATAACAGCAGTAACCGAGATCTGTTATCTTCTTTGCCAGTAATTCAACGCGTTGCGTTGAATTGCAGAATATTATACTTTGTGTTATTTGCAACTTAAAAAAAGAAAAAAGAAGAAAATATATTAGACGAATAAACGAAAGTAATATAAAAAAAAGAAGTATGTAAGTATATATTCTCACCTTGGAGAACAGTGTATTAAGACAATGGACTTTTTGTCGTTCTTGTACAAAGGCATAATATTGCGTTACGCCTTTCAATGTGAGTTCTTCCATTAAATTAATCTCATATGGATCTCTTAAATGTTTTTCCATGAATTGCTTCACTGTCAGAGGAAATGTAGCTGAATACAGCAGTATCTGACGTTCATGCGGTAATCTAAATTTAAACGTAACAAATGAAAAAGTAAATTATTTTTTAAATTCAAGATATAATACACGGTAAAGAGATGTGCTCAATATACCTAGAAATTACATGATCCAACATTCCTTTAAAATCTTGCGACAAAAGCTTATCCGCTTCGTCCAAAACTAGAATTTTACAATGCTCCATATTTGCAACATTCTTATCCATGAGATCTAGAATTCTTCCTGGCGTTGCAATTATTACTTGCACTGGAAACAAATATACGATAAATGAGAAAATATTTTCATGCGATCGACCACCGCGATTAGATCTAAACAGATGTGCTTAGTACCTTTCTGATAAATCCTTAGAATGTCATCCCGTAAGTTTGTTCCTCCAGTAGTTACCATAACTTTTATGTCCATATGTTTGGCCAGTTCAATACAAATTTGTGATGTCTGAAGAGCTAACTCCCTAGTGGGTACAATCACCAATGCCTGGATCACATCTTTTCGTGGATCAACCTGTAACAATAAATTAAGACTTGCTGTAATGCAAATAGGATTCAAATTAAAGACGCCTTAAATTTGGAACAATGATCAAAAAATATATACCTGTTCTAGCACTGGAATTGAATAGGCACCAGTTTTTCCAGTCCCATTTTTTGCACGAGCCAAGATATCTTTACCGGACAATGCAATAGGAATACTGGCTTCTTGAATCGGGGAAGGTTTTTCCCAACCTTTTTCAAAGATTCCCATCAATAATTCTCGTTTTAGGCAAAACTCCTCAAATTCATTGCCACGAGTATCGGTAACATCCTACAAGTTAAAGAATTTTCTTTAAACAAACATTCCAAGTTGGAATTATAACAAAGAAGATTAACAATGTAGAACAATACTATGAATACACGATTAGCAATAAGAAAGCATTATAGAACTTACACTAGTTTTAATTCGTTTGTCCTTTGGTGGAATTTTTAATTTGGCTTTCCAACCTACGTCGTCCATTTTGTCTATCTCTGATTTGGTAGTCAAAGCAGAACTTAGGACATGATTGGAATTTATGTGTGTTTCTGTCATCATTTTGGAAATGATAAAATATACCTATTTCCTAAAAGTAAATTTTTGTTCATAAATAAACTGTAACCGTTAAGAAAATTAATTAAATTTAGATATTATAACTTCGCCTGTATATATCAGGATATAAAGAGAATTATTTTATTTAAAATTCTTTTACAGGAACAACGAATTTAAATTAAAAGAAGGGAAAAATTTAGAAATTTAAATTCATGATAATCAGATACAAGTTGAACAGTTATAGCATCAAAGGTAGGCAACTAATATTAATGACCTACTGGAAAGCGTACAGTTGAAGGTAAACATTACACGTACTCTCATTGGAACAATAACTCGTTTTTATACACTTGCCTTACAAGGAATTATAAGAATTCTTGTTATTGGTTACTGACATTGCCCGTAAAAAATTTGAATTCTTCCCCAATACGTATATTAAAGTAAAACACATTGTAAAATATATTATCAAACGAGATATCTGAAATTAATTTTGAAACGAGAAACGAATATTGCAGAAACCGTTATTTGAACAATATATAGTATTTAAATCAATAAAATAATTACTCCATATTGTAACAGTTACAATATATTTCGTAATCTTTACGTAATTTCAAAACGAAATAACCAATCGTGATAATAAATTAATTTTATAACGAACGAAACTTCCAAACGAAAATCAGACGTACCACATTCGTGATAAGAAGATACATAATTTGCTTATTTGGAAAGTTGGCCCGAGATATTGGCAACATTTTCGAATAACTTGTACACGTACAAGCAACCCGTGAAATTTTTCGATTTCAAATCAATATTAATCATACGGAAATTGTAGTGGTGCCATTTTAACGCGCTAATAAGACCCTTTTGGTAAGAGATAAGTTTCAAAACACCGCGATATTACCATCGGACATACTCGGGGCAAGATGAAAAACAGAGCAGCGGAGTAAAACCATCTGCGCAAAGTCGATCTTTCTCCCGTGATAGTGGGATAGAAATTTTTCAAAGTAAATATGCACAAAAGAACGTAAAGCATAAATATCATGGGCGCGTGATCGCTTGTTTACCAAAATGTCCACAGCTACAAAGCCACTTACCTTGAAATGGATGGATATCGATGCTAAGCTGAGCACTCGATTAGGAAACAACACGCCAAAATGGCCGTCCAATGTCAAGTTTTCTTTGTAGTGCTTAACCGCCGCGTTTTTTTTTTTTTTATGAAGCACTAACACGAATTACTTGCTCGAAAAATCTATCGCGTAATACGCGGCACTATATTACGTTCTTTTCCGTTTGTAATATCAGACTAACGCACTGCGTCAAATGCGAGCGATAATTATTCCTCGTTGAACGTACACGACATGCGCCATGAAAGAGTAGAAACACTCAAACCAGAAACCGTTACATCGTCGTGCGCACTCTATGGACAGCGGCGACCAATTGCGTGCGAAACTTTAAGACGCATTTTCAAATCCCCCTTCCGTCATCGCCCGAATCAAGGCTCACTTATTCACCGTTGCATCGAAATTTATAAATCGAAATTATAACAATACAGAAATGCAAACGGATACGAAGAATTAATATTTTTCTGTTTATACGTTTTCTTTGTCATCTAAACGCAGCTTGAAAATAATTTATCTCGTGTAAAAGAAAACGTGCCGACAAAGTTTTATGAAAATCAACTGATCGATATCTCATCTTGGTGCTTCTACTTTCCCCGTGGTTTACACGTTTTGTCTTTCGACGATGAATTGGATTTATTTACTCGCAAGAATAAGAATATCGATTTTATGGTTCTGTTAATTAAAAATTTTATATGGGACGTATTATAATAAAAATAAAAAATTGTACATACAATATTTCATAATACTATATCACGTATGTATGTAATTATATTAAAATTGTAACGTAACGACACTTTGAATTCAAATTTCATAATACTGAGAAACAAAATACATATAATATGCTACAAGCTCGTACAGATGAAAAATTGTATATATGTATTAGAGAAACAAAATTTGTCTTCTAACTACAGTTTTGTTCTCTCCTTTGTGATATTCTGTATTTCCTACAAGCTTCGGGACAGTGTCGTTCTAGATATCGTCTTTGAGAAAACGCTTTGAAACACTCCCCGCACCGCCATTGCCATTGATGATGATTTCGTGTCCTTTGGTGTGCACGTAAATTCGATCTACAAAATACGTACGTTACGCCATAGCATTGAATCTTAAAGTAGAGGTTGGCCAGTAATTAAATATGATCTTTGCAGTTATTAGAAAAATGAAATATGAAACCATAAAAGAATATATACCGATCGGCGAAGGATTTATGGCACACTGGGCACTCGAAAGGTCGTTCGCCAGTGTGAAGGCGTAGATGACCCTTTAGCACCCACGGACGATCGAAACTTTTGCGACAATAAGGGCAGTAATGCATGGTTTTATTTCGTTTCCAATTCTGAGTATTTTCCACCCCAGATGTTTTTATGTTATTGCTGAAATATTGATTCTGAGAATCGATAGGTTTCTTGCTGGGGGGAGTCAAATACAATGCTTGGCTTTCAGCTTCGTCGAACGTTCTGTTCAAATCCACTGCTACTTTGATTTCATTATTCGTTACATTTATCGGGTCGTTTAATTTTTTCGTGTTCAAAGGCACCGATAGTTGCCCTTTCTGCGGTTTCATCTCATCTTTCGTGTTTAGAATTATTTGGTCGGTATTGATCGAAACGTTACCAGACGACGATAATGTGTTTTCGATTTCCGAAAAGTACGTGACGCCTAAGTCTACGCCCCCGGTCAATTCCTTGTTCCATAACATGCAATTCTCTTTGTTGAAGCTGTACCGTGTTACGATCGGTAGCTTCGAGGACGTCCAAATGTTGTTGCATTTCGACGAATTGTCTTTCACCTGGTGCTTTCGTTTGGCGTCGTTCGACGACGGTGGAATCCATGGTGTTTCGGTCTCTACGTATACATTCGCAGTCAAGAACATTATCTGGTTTCATAGATAGTAATTCTATGAAATATGAAATTATAATATGTGAAGTATTTTTTTTTTTCTTGCATTCACCGATTTAATTCAAATTTGTACGCTGGTAGATAAAATATACCATTGTAGGGACAAAAATATGAAAAAAGAAGTTTAGGAATGATTTCTAGAAAGAATATTCAATATTCACTCCAACAATAACGTAATGGAAATGCACATCGTGCGATAGTTTTCCATAACCACGTAAAAATTTCACTGTCGTTAGATTGGCGCACTGTACCTTATATTCGAGTGGAAACAAAGAGAATAAAATGATGGGTGTATTACCTTCGGAGGAATTGTTGGTCTTCCTGTACCTTGTCATCGATTTGATCAGGCAACGCGGCATATTTTCCGGGGAAAATATGAACACAGAACTTTGCAGAAGAAAAACGAAATAGAATTAAGTGTGCTATTCGTTGTAACAGCGACGAAGCAAAACCACTGTCACGCGGTGGGCTAGCATTTGTTTTTTTCAGTGCCCAGTACCGTAATATCGAAGGGCCGGCCATGACGGATGCAACAAAATACAGCGCTGTTAATAATCATAAACTCAATCATATTTTAAACAACATTGAAAACAAAATTTTTTATAACTTCGAAACAAAAGTCGAAGAAACCGTTTGTACATTTCTATATTGCGGTATGAAACAAAAATATGGAAAATAACCATCTTAACTATTCACATTAATGATAATAATATTAAGAATAGAAAATTATTCATTATTCTCACGAAATCGTTTCTTTTCTCAAATAATCTTGTTCTTAAGCGAACTTTGAATGTAGACTCTATAATTCCTCAGCAATTGGTTTAATTCATTTAATTAATACAAATTTTTTAAGGGATGAATTTCTGTTAACATTCAAATTATTTATTGAATCAAATAATACGGAATGTAATCATTTTCCAATTGCTGTATAACAAGTTATGATATTAAATTGAGATATGGTTACATAACATTAATAATACAATTTAAATTATATAAATATATTAAGTTTTAAATTGTATTTATCTGATTCTTGACAGATCTTATAATTTGTTTTATTCATGTATACATATATGTATTAAACGTTCATTTAATTGAATGATCATTGAGATAAGTAGTTTTCTTTGTTCGACGAATAATAAATTCATTTATTAGTTTTCGACTAATTTTGAAAAGGATAAGTAAATTCAAATTTAACGTGCAAGAGAATTTATGGCCGAATATATTTCTATTTATGTTTGTATACATTTCTTATGGCACACTTGTACACGACTTCTTATACTGTGCGGAATTTACGACAATGAATAAATTGTAGCTAAATGGACAACGTATCATTTTTCGCTGTACGCTATAGAAGGAATTTTTCAAAATTTTTAGTCTTTCAAACCGTTGCAAATAAGAAAACAAATATTCGATACTTAAAATTCAAAATTCATGCATTAAACGTATTCTTTCTCAAACTATGTATAGAAGAAACCTAAAAAGAAATCTATTTATCGATCTGCAATTAATATATACTATAAATATTTTTTAAATAGTAATAATAATGTTTAAATATACGTAAATAGAAGATGTAATTTTGATTGCAATTATTAAGTAATCAATGATATATAAATCAATAATTAAATTTAATGGATTTAACGATTCATTAATTATAAAATAAAGGATCATTTGTTTTTAATATTACTTTCGTTGCATAATTAATTTGATTTCGGTCTCTTCACCATCGTTTCGTAAATGGCCGATCGTTCAACGAAAGCTGTAAAAAATAGTTAAAATATTGTTTTAAAGAGATTATTGCAAATACATAATGATATATAAAAAGTAATCTGAAGCAGTTTCCTCAAATGGGCCATTTACGATATTAAATTATCACAAGAATAGCAGACTTATTTTTACAAGAGTTTGCATCTGCAAATATACATATATGTATATATTATTACGTTTTATTGGTTCTAGTAAAAATTAGAGTAATTTATCATTTTATGATTGCAACTTGTTGGTTAAAAAAAATAACAAAGAAACAATCAATTATCAAAGAAAGCTGAATTTGGTAAGAAAGATGAATTCACTTATGCATGATTTTTTATCAAAACAGCCCTCCACATTATTGGAAAATATTGTTAGTCGATTTTGTAAATTGCAATTTGAAGATAAATAAAGCAAATTTTTCAAAATGAATTGAATTTGGGAAATTAATTTTTCACATTTTGCTTTTCCCCGCAAATATCGATATAATTAAAATTGAGATTCCAGAATAATTTTAATAATAATAATAAATCGAAAATAATTTTATTAGTATTTGTAATAATTTATTTTAATATTTCAAAGAATGAGACTTCTTAAATAACGAAACCCAGGCTTCAACCCCCTCCTAGTCGCCCTTAATCGCCCGTATTTGACTACCCAACGTTGCCTGTATCAACTTTTAGTGCCTTGATAACAGTCGTAGTGGTAACAAGGAACTGGCAATTTCAATATCTCATCAATATTTCGTAAATTCAGAACACTTCTATAATAGTACACATATCCATATATCTTTCTTCACACATAGTGCGAAGAACCTCTGTAAGTATATCTAATATTTATTTCTTCGTTACTATATAAAATTCATTAAAAAATTAAATACATTTTACCGATATATTATTACTTTCACACTCCTTGTTAAATTTAATTAAATTTTTATAACATTATTCGACACCAACGATTAAATAAATGAATAGAGTTTTATAAAAATAAGGGTAGAAATCGAGGAAATAATTTGCACGATTAAAGGAGATTTTGTGAGGACCATTGAACAAAATATTATTTGCAATCTGTTCAAATTAACTAAAGTACAATAATCTAATGAAAGATAGATGAACGTAGAAAGCCATTTTATATTTTTCACGTTCCATTTTCTATAAATTATTTCGTAGAATTTTAAATTTAACCAGTGTTTCGTGTGGCTAATATTAACAATTTAGTGTTAGATGGTAATCAATTTAATGAAATTGTTACAGGATTATGTACCATAATTTATTCGCGTTCCTCGTTCTAACCATCTTCTATTCGCACGTCGATTCACGAGGTAAATTTCATTTCCAATTAAACGCAACGTGTTCGATCAAGGTGACATTTTAATTTGTTTTTGTTTTCAAATTTGAAGTTAACCGCTGCGAGCCACCGGACTGGTTCTTGTGCCATGATGAGAAACGATGTATCGCATCCTTTTTCTTATGCGATGGAGACAGCGAATGCAATGATAATTCGGACGAAATAAATTGTCTCGAATTCAACGTATGTATAATAATTTAAAAAAAAAGAAGGAAAAACATCGTACAAGATAATACAACAATCATACTGCAATCTAAAAGAAGCAATTCTTCGTGCAAAAAGAATCGAAAGTACAGAACAAAATTGTTTCGTATGATATTCGAGGGAACCAATTACTCTGATACAATTAATTTTTAATTGCAATTATCTTATTTTTATTTAGTAAACTTTTCTAATAATTATATTATAAGTTTTAATTATATTATTACATATATTATAATTAATAATATATATTATATTATTTTTAATTGCAATTATCTTATTTTTATTTACTAAACTTTTCTAATAATTATATTATAAGTTTTAATTATATTATTATATATATTTTAATTATATTATTATATATATTATAATTAATAATATATAATATACTTATAATATAATTATTAGAAAAGTTTAGTAAATAAAAATAAGATAATTGCAATTAAAAATAATATAATATATATTATTAATTGTAATATAATTAAAAATTACAATTACTCAAATCCAGGTACATTCGACGATTATAATAACGAATTTCAGTATAAACTACGTTTTATAAATAAAGATAAGACAGTTATCGTTTGAAATTAATTTTATCAAGAATAATTATCCAAAATGCTAAATATTCGAGTTAGTTTTGAACGAAGAATCATCCCCTCTCTTGGTTGGCCTGTGTTAATAATTTTCCTTCTATAAGAAAGGAATAATTGTATCGAAATGAAAATACAACTAAGTTCAACGAACTACAATTCAATTAATTGTTACTATTAATAACAAACGACAAAGTTAATTATTAGTTTATGAACAATTTATATGCTACTTTGTTCAAATTTAAATATACAGCGTAAAGATATCTTGAAGATGTGCTCGTTTACAACAAATGAAGTTTAAAAATCATTTTTAAGGCGCCATTGTTCTGTTTTCGTGTTCGTGTTATACCAGAATTCATAGAGCGCAATAAGCAGACTTATAAAATGATTAGTCGAATAATAATACATAATCAGTGATATCTAATGTATACTAAATCAAATTTTACATTTTCTTTGTGTGAATCAGTCTACCAATTCCATGGTTCGATGCGCAACGGACGAATTTCAATGCGCAGATAGATCTTGTATACCGATCGATAGATTTTGTGATGGAAAAATCGATTGCCCAGACAAAAGCGACGAAGAAGACAGTTGCGTGATAAATGTAAGATCATGTTTAAATTTTCTGGAGCACAAAGCAAGAAAGAAATATAATCACATACTTTCTGATAGCATTCATTGATATTACAATATCTCTTGCACTCTGACTGAACCAAAATTTTACATATTCTGCTGTAATCGATTGTTATTTTTTACATCCTCGTAACTAAAAAAATGAAACCAGGGCAACGTGTTCTTTCTTGTTTTATATTACATAAAGTTTTTGCCCTCCAAATTAACCATTTTGCAGATCATGCTCACCCTTTTGTAGAGCAAATTCATCTTATGGATGACTCAGAAGTGAAGTATTGAAATGTAATTTTTTCATATTTTGTGATTTTCTTTACAATTAGTGAGCTAGCATTCAAAGGGAGATTGATACTTTTAAAGTTGAATAAGTATTTTATGTTAAGTAATAATAGCATTATATAGGATTTCATTGTTATTGCAATGATTTAAGGAAACAAATTTCTAGAAAAACATTGATTTGTAAAAGAATTTGGAATGTAAAACCTGTATTCAGCCCATGTAATATTGGTATTTAATATGTTGTTAACAATTTAACGTACAGTTATCATGCGATGGTTTTCGTTGCGCCAATGGTCGTTGCATAAAAAAGGAATGGGTTTGCGATGGCGTTCCTGATTGTCTCGATAGCAGTGACGAACAAAAATGCGGTAATTCCCATAAATTTTCATAAATTTTCGTAATTATTCAATATCGGATCAATTTCACGATCAATCGATTCTTCGTAGATAATAAAACGATACCTGCCAGCGAATGTAACAGCGAAATCGATCGATATTTGTGTAAAAATGAAAGATGTATCCCTCTGAACTTAACTTGTAACGGGAAAAACGATTGTGGCGATGATTCGGACGAAAATGTCGTTGAATGTGAGAAGGGTAAGTGTGAATCGAAGGTAAACATTACTAAAAAATGCGCGTAATTATGATGCAATTTGCATATTAACCCTTTGCACTCCAAATTATATTTCAATCTTGTTACCAGCTGCCCCCCAATGCTTTTAAGTGTTTCATTTGAAATTTACGTTAATTTTTTCTGTAATTTTCAAGTGTAAAAATTAAATGATAAATATAATTTAATCTTTTATTTATAAATATTTCAATAATTAAATCTTGTTACCAGCTGCCCCCCAATGCTTTTAAGTGTTTCATTTGAAATTTACGTTAATTTTTTCTGTAATTTTCAAGTGTAAAAATTAAATGATAAATATAATTTAATCTTTTATTTATAAATATTTCAATAATTAAATCTTGTTACCAGCTGCCCCCCAATGCTTTCAAGTGTTTCATTTGAAATTTACGTTAATTATTTCGTAATTTTCAAGTGTAAAAATCAAATAATAAATATAATTTAATCTTTTATTTATAAATATTTCAATAATTAAATTTTAAAATCGAATACAATAAAATTCTTATGAAATAGTCTTATGGTACAGAAAAAAGTTATCGAATAATAAGAAAAAATCAATTATATTTAATTTTTCATATATCCAGTGAAAATTATTATCTCTTTGGTGTGATAAAGAAATGATTTTAACGTGATAATTATATTTCAACTATTTTAATTTTTAGCTGACGCTGAGTGCAAACAAACATCTCACTGCGAACACTATTGCAGAAAAACACCCCAAGGTGCTCAGTGCTCTTGTCGTTTGGGTTACGAATTATCGAACAATCGTACATGCAGAGGTAAATATGCTCGAAATGATCATTTATCAACTTAACGACGATCGAATGCATAATTTTTAGAAGTTTAAATATTCGATAATCATGCTGATAAGTGTTTAGAATCGTTGCATTTAGAATTCATTGCACGTATTGCTTTGCAGATGTGAACGAATGCGAGAATTATGGTACATGCGATCAACAATGCATAAACACTGTTGGGTCTTATAAATGCGCGTGTCAACCTGGTTACACCTTAAACGACGATAAAATCTGCAAAGCTGAAGGTATTTACAACCGCTTAATTACACGATTACAATCATAAAATTTATTTTATTATATTTTTTTATTTTATTTATTTATTATCATTAAATTATGAATTCTCCTACTCAGGATACTCGTAAAAGAGTACAGAAATATTATAACTAGACAAATTCATATTTTTATTAATAAAATTAATGAAATTGGAGCTTTGTAGAGGGTTGTCTTAACACATTACCGACCGATAGCGTATTAATCAACTTTTTTACCGACCAACGTTTACCGACCGATAGCCGATTAATCAACCGCTACCGGTCGGTAAAGTGTTAACCCCTAGATATAATAATTCGTACCTTACTTTAAGTATTTCTTATATTCTTGCATATTAACTAAATTCTGTAGTTTTTTGAAAATTAAAATTTCCCATAAATGCATAAACATCCGCAGTCTAATTATAACAGATGTGTGCCTTGTGTTTTCAATTTTTAAGTTTATTAAATTATCATGTAATGCTTAACTATAGGTGGTGAAGCTTCGTTGGTGTATTCGATAAAAACAGAGATCCATGGCATATATCTCAACTCTGAAGTATATTTCCCGATCACTAGTAATTTGCAACACGCCGTGGCCGTTTCCTTAGATGCAAATTACGTATATTGGTCCGACATCGAAAACGGAAACGAAGCGATAATTAAGAGTTTAGAGGATGGTTCCAAGAGAGAAGTCATCGTCACAACAGGTATATTACCTACATTACTATTATATCTGGTAATAACACACAATGTCGTTGTTGCGTGATATTATAGTATTAAATTTGTTATATTTTATATTTCGAAGGTCTAGGCAGTCCTGACGATATAGCTGTGGATTGGATAACGGGCAATATATATTTCACCGACAGCGATTTCGCGCATATTGGTGTTTGTAGTAATGATGGTACTTATTGTAGCGTTATAGTTAAGGAACAAAACGATAAACCAAGGGGCCTTGCTTTGTTACCATCAAGGGGGTGAGTATCTTAACACATCGACTGCCAGACTAAAATTATACGTTTTTGTGTGAGTCCAAAACTTTGATTTTAAACAATTGTAGACTACATGAATTAAAAGTCTTAATAATTATTTTCGTGACAGCAACTAACATTCATGAACTCCATTCAAAGTTATTTCGTTTAACATTTCAGCTTGAGAATTAATTGTTTAAAGCGAAAAGTCTTGTCACCCAAATATGGATGACGTGGCAGCCAACGTGTTAACACATTACCGACCGATAGCCTATTAATCGACTTTTTTACCGACCAACGCTTACCGACCGATAGCGTATTAATCAACTTTTTTACCGACCAACGCTTACCGACCGATAGCCGATTAATCAACCGCTACCGGCCGGTAAAGTTTTAAGGAGGCATTCCAGTCTAGATATCAATGTTTTATGTGTTTATTAGAATTAAAAAAAATCTTTAAATATACTTCCAGAAAATGAAACTTAAAATAATCGATTTTTTAGAAGTTTCGAAGTTCTAGACCAGAGTATCTCCTTAGTACTTTTTAATCGTTCTAAAAATTACATATCTATAAAATTGATTCTTCTCAAACGATGATGCTTCTTAATGTATCACTGAATATTAAAATTATACGTTTTTAGTTTAATGTACTGGACTCAATGGGGCTCAAATTCGCGCATATTAATGGCGAGCATGGACGGAAAAAATAGCACCGCGTTAATAACAGAGAAATTGGAATGGCCAAACAGTTTATCTATCGATTACGCGAACAACAGATTGTATTGGATAGATAGTAAAATAAGAGTAATCGAATCGATACGACTAGATGGTTCCGATCGCAGGGTACGAATCTTCCACGACAATATCTAAAGTTACGATCTTCGGAGATTACAAATTATTTTAATTTCATATTTTGTTCAGACTGTATTAAACGGTGTGGCAAAGAAACCGTTCTCGTTGGCTGTATTCGAGAATAAACTGTATTGGAGCGACGCGATATCAAACACCATACAATCGTGTGATAAATTCACTGGTAAAGATTGGAAAGCTTTCGTGCACTCGAATAACTCTATTTATGGGATGCATATATACCATTCTGTTTTAAAACCCAGGGTAAATATCATTCTTTTATGTTCCTAGTGTTCTCTAATTGAAATAAATTATTAACAATTCAAATTGTTACGATCTACAGATTTCGAATCCATGCAATTCAAACCCTTGTTCGCAATTGTGTTTGCTAAATTCAGAGAGTGGGTATTCATGTGCTTGTACGTTGGACAAAGAACTCAATTTAGATCAACACACATGCCGTGGTAGGTACCAATGTTATTGCACCTTAATGTTTCGTTAAAAAATATGTAAAATGTTATAAAATTATAAAAATTTCAGTTACCAAAAAGAGAATGCGTCTTATCATCGCGGCAGGAAGTACATTCATAAAGTACGAGCATGAATTGCTGGGGAAACCAAAAATAACAAATATTAATACATTTAAACACATCACCGCGGCTGTTTATAATCCTCTTACTGGTAAAATTTGTATAATTAATTACTGAATTTATAGACGAACATCATACTTGTTTTATCAAACGGGCAACAGTTTTTATTACAAAAATTATTGCCTCTGTATAAAAGCTTTCGAGAAGCTGAATGTTATCATCGATTTTAGTTTGCCTTAATTTTTCTGTCACAAATTTTCTGCTATACTTTCATATTTTTATAAAATTTCTCTGATATTACTCGACAATAGGTGATTTGATCGCGAACGATCAATTGTCGGACACCATTTTCAAATTCGACCGGGAATTTACCGGAGGCCTAGAAAACGTGATATCTACGAACGATACAATAGTGAGCGGAATGGACATCGATTATGTTGGGAATAATTTGTATTTATCGAATATGAAACTCAAAACTATCGACGTTTATAACTTGAAAACCTACAACAAAACGGTTTTCTATTTCCAAGACGAACCTCATGATATCGTGCTCGTACCGGAAGAAGGGTAATCATTTCCAAAGAAAAATAACTTGAATCTCTTTATAATATACAAAAAAACAAATAAGTTTCAAGCTGAACGTGCAAGCCTCGAATTTAGAATCGTTGTAAACAAATGTTTTAGTGTGATGTTCGTCGTTTTTGGCGCGAATGGAAAGTATCGCATAGATACAATGAAAATGCATGGAATTGGACCCAGAATTACGGTCGAAGGAAATAAAACCCCTTTGTTTGGACCGAAAATATCATTGTATTACGACAAAAATTTAAAACGACTGTTCTGGAGTGATCAACGCACTGGTCGTATTGGCAGCACAACGATCAATGGTTCGTAATAAAGAATCCTGGTCTAGAAGGCCAATTTTTAATCTTTTCTCGAGAATTTTTCCCCCCAAAAATACCATAGGACTAATTTTCTTCATTTTGATTTGATGTTAAATATGAAGAGACTAGAATACCCCCTTAAAGCGATTTAAAACGATCATTTTTTAAGGTTTCGAGACCAACATCTTCCGCACTGGACTGACGGAGCCTGTGAGTCTCGCAATTGTCGGCGATTATGTCTTTTGGACACAGTATAAATCAAATCAATTGTTCTGGACTAGCAAAAGCGAGACGCAACATTACCAGAAACGCATCGCGTTGGGTGAGTCGAACGAACCGAAAAATAATAAATAGACTGATGTTTATGCATTTATGGGAAATTTTAATCCTCAAGAAACTACAGAATGCATTTAATATGCAAAAATATAAGAAATAGTTAAAGTAAGATACGAATTATTATACAGGGTGTTCGGCCACCCCTGGGAAAAATTTTAATGGGGGATTCTAGAGGCCAAAATAAGACGAAAATCAAGAATACCAATTTGTTGATGGAAAGCTTCGTTAAAAAGTTATTAACAATTAAATTCAAATATTTCAAATCGTTCTGGAAAAATTATTTTCGGTTGCGGGGGTCAATTACAATCATTTTTTGTCATTAGACATACCCGCGAATTCCTGCCCACTTTCGAGAAAAAAAATAGAGAAGGTGTGAAATTATTCGACAAAATTAAAAAATTGCAAATCGTTGTGGAAAAAATTATTTTCGGTTGCAGGGGTCAACTACAGTCATTTTTGGTGAATAGACATACCCCCGAAATCCTATCTACTTTTGAGAAAAAAAATCGAGTAGGTGCTGAAATTTTTCGGCGAAAAAAGATTTGTCAAATCGTTCTAAAAAAATTATTTTCGGTTGCGAGGGTCAATTACAATCATTTTTTATCGTTACACATACCCCCGAAATCGTACGCACTTTCGAGAAAAAAATTCCTTACTGAAAATCTAATTAGGTGCCATTCAACGGAGAAAAAAAATTGCAAATCGTTGTGGAAAAATTATTTTCGGTTGCGGGGGTCATTTACAATCAGTTTTTGTCATTAGACATACCCGCGAATTCCTGCCCACTTTCGAGAAAAAAAATAGAGAAGGTGTGAAATTATTCGACAAAATTAAAAAATTGCAAATCGTTGTGGAAAAAATTATTTTCGGTTCCGGGGGTCAACTACAGTCATTTTTGGTGAATAGACATACCCCCGAAATCTTGCGTATTTTCGAGAAAAAAATTCATCAAGGGCGGCACTTTAAACGTTAATAACTTTTTAACGAAGCTTCCATCAACAAATTGGTATTCTTGATTTTTGTCTTATTTTGGCCTCTAGAATCCCCCATTAAAATTTTTCCCAGGGTTGGCTGAACACCCTGTATTTAGGGGTTGAGACAGCCCTCTTTGCATAAAGATCTGCACTCTAATAATAAAGCACGAACGAATATATTTTGAATGATTTGTGAAACAATTATTCTTCTTCAGACATACCGGAAAGTTCGAATATATTGCACTTAGTCGGGTTACGCGAAACGTATGTAAATGATCACAAATGTCGCAGAAACAATGGAAACTGTTCTCACGTGTGCCTGGTGTCTACTCCCCGTTCTGGCGTAAGTCATAAATACTGTAATTAACAGGCAGATTCTAATTTATAAACGAATCTACGAGCGAAGTTAGTTTGCAAATCGATCGAAAATTTGTAATTCTTCGAAATCCCCAGATTTGCGCGTGTCCACCCGACATGATGCTGAGTGCAGACAATCGAACGTGCATTCCTCAAACTGCCTGCAGTCGGGGTGAAATAAAATGCGGGGAACACGATATATGCATAAAATTGCATCAAAGGTACGGTATTAAAATCATTACTGTACGTTTGTAAATAAAATAAAGATATCCTTCGATTTTTTACAACATCGTTTTCGTGACAATTTCAGATGCGATGGCGTTAAAGACTGCCCTAACGGCGAAGACGAATCAGGCGTGTGCGGCGAACTGGAATTGTCGAAGTGTACAAAAGACAATCAATTTCAATGTAAAAGCGGGGAATGTATTAACAAGACGGCACGTTGCGATTCCCATTACGACTGTATAGATCGATCGGACGAGGAGGACTGTGATAAAAAAGAATGCAACTCTAGTAAATCCACTCATTTACTAAATATTATTTACAACATCTTCATTGTTTACAACAATAAGACTGTTTAAATTTAGCGAAACGTTATACTAGATATATACTGTGTATATGAACGAACAATATGATGTAGATCAAAGATAAGAACTATTCGATAGCAGTGTTCGTATATAATTATATTACGAACAGAAAACTCGATTATTACTCAATAAATTAATATTGTTTAAAACCATAGTGTAGTTGTGCTTGTGTGATTATAGCTGAATTGATCAATCGTTACTTAAGCTCAAAGAAATTATTATTGATATACTTCGCCGCGTAATAATTCACTACTTTACGAATTTTAAATCTGAATAGAATATTATTTTTAATTAATATTTAAATAGAATTTTATTCGTACTCTTCCTTATTGATTTCAAATTTTATTTAAATAATATAGAAAGGGTGGGTTTAAGCGATATGAGCACTTCGATAAAGTATTAAGATTAAGTTTGAGATCTCTTCTGTTGGATTTTTATACTGAATCTGTTCCGCGCGATAGGAAACGTTGAGTTTGCATACCTGAACGAATAAATGATATTGTCGCGATTGATATTCGATAGAAAGTTGAATAAAGCTCAGCGATGCTTCGAGAACCAACGATCACTCAACAAATTTTATGTCTTTTAGGTGAGTTTCAATGTCACGAAGGAAAATGCATATCAAAATATCTTTTATGCGACGGGCAACCCGACTGTTCTGATTTTTCCGATGAAATGGATTGCTCCAAACACGTTTGCGACACTGATAGTTTCTCATGCGACATGGGAATGTGTATTCCGAAATCGTGGAACTGTGACGGTGAGGTGAGTCCCATGATCCCTATTAATATCATAGGACGGAGTCACGGCGTGCAATGCATTCTTCTAATGCAAATTCAACTAAACGTCGCCGAACAGGAAGTTGTTTTTCATGATCGTTCCTTACGTAACGTGTTATTTCGATTTCCATCTACTTTTATACAAAGGTGTTCGGCCACCCCTAAAAAAAATTGTAACGGGAGATTCTAGAGGCCAAAATAACACGAAAATCAAGAATTGTAATTTGTTGATTGAGGCTTCGTTAAAAAGTTATTAACGTTTAAAGTTCCGCCCTTACTGAATTTTTTTCTCGAAAACGCTAAGGATTTCAGGGGTATGTCTATTGACCAAAAATTATTGCAATTGACCCCCGCAACTGAAAATAATTTTTCCAGAATGATTTGAAATTCTTCAATTTTGCCGAAAAATTTGTCTACCTATTGAATTTTTTTCTCGAAACTGCGTAGGATTTCGGGGGTATAGCTATTCACCAAAATTGATTGTAATTGATCCCTGCAACCGAAAATAATTTTTTCGGAACGTTTGGAATCTTTTCAATTTTAGGCACCGATATTTCTTAGAAATTCGTTTTTCATTTTTAGTTATTTTATTTGACGCTCTACAGAAAACATGTCTAATACTTTTTTGTAGATACCCACGAACTCTACTTTAGAAAAAAGTTTCAATGAGATACGTTCACTATTGTAGAAGTTATGGATGTTTGAAAATTGGACCATTTTTATAGGGGTTTTTCTCATTTTCCGTGATCAAGGAGCAACTTTTCGAATATTTTTGGAATTTCTACATATTCTATGCCAAAATACGCGTTGTTTGCCGTTTGAAACATTAAAATCCCCCAATTCATTCAGAAGTTATGGCATTTTTATGAAATTTCGGGGAACCATTTTTGGCCTCAAATTAGATTATTGGTAAGGAATTTTTTTTTCGAAAATGCGTAGGATTTCGAGGGTATGTCTATTCAACAAAAATGATTATAATTGTCCTCCACATCCGAAAATAATTTTTCCAGAACGATTTGACATTTTTTTTAACGTCGAAAAATTTCACACCTTCTCGCATTTTTTTCTAGAAAATGGGTGGGAATTCGAGGGTATGTCTATTCACCAAAATTGATTGCAATTGACCCTCGCAACAGAAAATAATTTTTTCAAAATGATTTGAAATTTTTTAATTTTGTCGAAAAATTTCACACTTCTCGAATTTTTTTCTTGAAAATGCGCAGGATTTCGAGGGGATATCTAATCACAAAAATTGATTCTAATTGTCCTCCACATCCGAAAATAATTTTTCCAGAACGATTTGAAACTTTTTTTTCCGTCGAAAAATTTCACACCTTCTCGAATTTTTTTTTAGAAAATGGGTGGGATTTCGGGGATATGTCTATTCACCGAAGATGATTGTAATCGACTCCTGCAACCAAAAATAATTTTTTCAGAATAATTTGAAATTTTTTAATAACTGTTTAAGGAAGCCTCAACCAAGAAATTTATATTCTTAATTTTCGTTTTATTTTGGCCTGTAGAATCTCCCATTAAAATTTTTCCCCAGGTGTAGCCGAGCACTCTGTATGTTTGAATGGACAGAATTAATTGAAACGTGAATTTTTCATTACGAACACATGCATATAGCATGTTTCGCTTAAACTCTCGATCGTAATCTTTTTATTTTGTATTTTGATTCAGGTGGACTGTCCAGACGCTTCTGACGAAAGTGAAACGTGCCATAGACAATCGTGTCCACCTGAAACGTTCACGTGCAGCAATGGCCGTTGCATAGACAAGACGTTAACGTGCGATGGAATCGATGATTGTCAGGATTACAGCGACGAGCAATACTGTACGCAAAAGGCTAAGGAGAAATTCGTCAATTGCACAGCGAACGAGTACAAATGTTATAATACGGAAATGTGTCTTCCAGAACGAGTAAGGTGCGTCATCCAAACTCACTCTCAAATATGGCCGACCACCCACCCCATAGATCGGTCCCTGAAAGGGAAAACCACTGTTGCAACCGAAAATAAGATTTTCAAGATAGTTTTCGAATAAATTTCAAATCTACTTAATAAATCTCTAATGTTTACAAAGATTATCACTAACTGTTATAGACACAATAAGAATTCTAAACTATAAGATGGTAGTTTCGATTGCACGTATGGACTTAAAAAAATATAGCGAAAACTCCAAAAAAAAATCTCGAAATCGCGTGAAAAAGTCGATATTTCTTTTAAAGTCGCGTAGAAATTAATTGATAAATCGAAAATTCTTTATTTTATAGGTGCGATGGAGTCCAGGATTGTCCAAAGAACGACGACGAGCGTAACTGTGCTCGTTGCCAGAAAGGGGAGTACACTTGCGACAATAAAAACTGCATCGACAACTCGTGGGTTTGCGATACGATCAACGACTGCCTCGATGGATCCGACGAAAGAGATTGCGACGGTAGTAAATCGAGAAATATCGTTTCAAGCACGATGTCTAATTGCAAAGAATTCAAGTGTTCTAACGGAGTTTGCCTGCCATTTGAGAAAGTGTGCGACGAGATAGCGGATTGTTCGGATCGAAGCGATGAATTTGGAGAGTGTAGTAAGTATCGTAATAATAAAGAGACCATGACTATCGACGCGTCAAATAATGCAAAATATTAACAGAGCAATTTGAATTTGCAATTTTTTAAACCTTCTTAGATTTCTACTAGAATTGGCTTCCGGGTTGGAGCCGCGTTCAGAAGACGCGAGAGTCTACAGAGAGATACTACAGTATCAGAGATTATTTATCTCTCGTCTTCTGAACGCGGCTCCAACCCGGAAGCCAATTCTAGTAGTAATCACTATGGCCGCGAAAGCCTAAAAAGTACTTCTTAGATTTATTGTTCTTCCAGCGCTCTCGTGCACGAAAAATAATCCCTGCGAAAATATATGCTACAAGACACCCCTTGGCCCAATGTGCGGCTGCCCGACCGGATATCGATTGAGCAGCGATCGAAGATCGTGCGAAGACATCAACGAATGCGAACGTAACATTTGCCCGCAATCTTGTCACAACAAGGACGGATCCTTCACTTGCTCTTGCTACGAGGGATACGTGCTTCGAAGCGACAAAATCTCTTGCAAAGTGGCTGGTAAGGGTCCAAGAACGTAATCGATTTGATCAATTCTGATACGACTTATTACAACAGGACCACCCATGGAAATAATCTCTGTCTCTGGAAAACACATCAGGAAATTGTCGCAGAGTTTAAGCTCGACTACGGTCCTGCACACTGAATTGAATTCCGAAATAAGTGGCATCGACGTAAACGCGAGAATGGAAACCATCTATTGGAGCAACGGTAAGACCGCGATAAGCTAATGCGTATATCGGTACAAAAGAAACGTGTGTCACAGCGTTTGCAAACGAATCGAAGCGTTATCAAGACCAAAGGCTTGTGGATTAAATATTAAGCCTGTTGGGAAGATGAACATCAGTTGTGATGCAAAACCAATTAAAACGTTGGCGCAAAATAATAAAAATAACACGATCATTTAATTTTCGTTGAAAAGAACATTGTACACGTCGCTGTGCATTTAACTTTATTTTTAATTTTATGCAAGCGTTGGATGAAATAACCAATTCCACGAAAAAAGTATATGTTTTGGCCAGAATAATAAAAATAACACGATCGTTTAATTTTGGTTGAAAAGAACATTGTACACGCCACTGTGTATTTAACTTTATTTTTATTTTTATGCAAGCGTTGGATGAAATAACCAATTCCACGAAAAAAGTATATGTTTTGGCCAGAATAATAAAAATAACACGATCGTTTAATTTTTGTTGAAAATTCAAAACATTGTCCAAGTCACTGTGTGTATAATTTTATTTTTATTTTTATGTAATTTTCATTGTCCTCAGATGTGTTAGGTATGATAAATAAATTACACATAAAGAGCAAGGAACGAAAGACTATCACCGGCCTTGGAAGACCGGAAGCGCTCGCCGTTGACTGGATCACAGACAATGTGTATTTTGGCGACAACGATCACGTGAGCAGTATCAAGGTACAATATTGTTGTTAATGAAATATTTACCCAATCTAGTATGTCACGAAAGTAATTGTCTACTGATAATTTTTCAGGTATGCAATCTAGAGGAACGGAAGTGCGCGAACCTGGTTACTATAGGATCACGAATCAAGCTGATGTCTGTTGCTGTCGATCCAAAACAGGGGTATATTTGAGTTTTTAAACTGCTTCGCGTTATCTTTAATTTAATGCAATGTTGAAAAGCGAACGAACTTATTGTTGGACTTATAATGTTTTACAATTATATAAAATTGTGATCCAGATTGCTATTTTGGAGTCAAACAAGTTGGATAGAGTACAACCAGCCCACCAGTGCGATACGTAGGTCCAGTACAACGGGTTCTAGCGTAACAACGATTGTTTCACGGAAAATTGGTATCGTCTACGCGATAACGATCGATCACATGAGATATAGACTATATTGGTCGGATACTCTCTTAAAAACTATCGAGTCTTCAAATTTCGACGGTTCTGATCGCGTGGAATTCTTGAAAACGGATGTGAGTACAGTCGAATCGGTATTAGCTAATTATTCAAGGCTTTCTTATGTATCGATGCATCCAAAACAATACTAACATACTCGTGCTCTAAACCTAATAATTAAAAAATTATTACAATTGAAAGTTTACTAAGTTATTTTTATATATCTGCACACTTGCTATTCTCGTGTCTAATTTCACAGGGTTATCAAGCTCTAAGCATGAACGTGTACGAAGATAATTTGTATTGGCTGATGGGCACCACCAGTACGTTAAACAAATGTAAATTATTTGGTGACCAATCTTGCTCGTCGATTTCCCTTGGTAAATCGAACATCGAAAAATATTTCACGATTTTGCATACATCGAGGCAACCTATCGGCAAGTATAATGATTAATCATGTATCACTGAGTGAAAAGTAAATAATATTAGCAAGGAATATCCAACTTAACACTTTACCGACCGGTAGCGGTTGATTAATAGGCTATCGGTCGGTAAACGTCGACCGATAAAACAGTCGATTAATAGGCTATCGGTCGGTAAAGTGTTAACAAACTTTTGCTGCTATTTTTTGAACTATAATATTTCGAAAGTAAAAGAAAATACATTTTTGTTTATTCTAATATGCTGATTTGCGTTTTGCAACTTTGTTGAATAGGAAGAAACACTTGCGAGGATCATAAATGCGATTACATGTGCGTATTGGATAGGAATAATTCTCTATGTATTTGCCACAATGGACACCCAAATGATTCCAAAGGCACTTGCGCAGAAGACATAAATACAGGAATTAAATTTCATCTGAGTACGGATAATAAAAAAATCAGTCGTCAACAAAATGGAGCGTTGATTGGAATAATCGTCGCGTTATTGGGATGCGTCAGCATTATGACTGTGTATTTGTACTATGACAAAATCAAACCCACTTTTACGAAAAGAAATACTCTGAAGTAAATCATTTTCAAATAATTCAAAATAATTATTCATTTTTTTTAAATTTCTATATGGAAATATCTTTCTCATTTGCAGTATTCATTTCCAAAATCCAAGGTACGAACGACGAAGCGAGATACCGTCACATATATCCAGTTTACCTCCGGGGGAACACGAGTACGTGAATCCAGTGATTAATATATCAAAGGTAACATAATTGCATCGCTTTTCGATCGCAAAATACGTACATTTATCAATTTGAATTTTTTATTCAGAAGCAGCAGAAAGATGAAATAGAAAAAAGTGATATACAGATAATAAATCTACATTCCGATCTGTCGGAAGACGAGACTACAGATTCAGTGTATAAACATAACACTCGATTAATTTATTAAGATACAAATAAAACTGAACGTCAAATTGAAATGGAATATTTATAAATATTTAATAAATATTATTTCAACAAATCGATCATCGGTATAAATTTTTTAAAAGTTCATTTAGCTAAGGCAAATTCTACCTTTCATCTTATCGACTTTCGTGGCTAAATGTGACTGCCATACCGACCTGAAAATTCGCAAATGATCGTCAGTTGAGAAACTATTCACTGAATTAGTATTGATAGGCAAACAGTTCTAGTGTTGCGTAAATACATGTGAGTTGACTATGAAAGAAATTAAAATTCATTCTAAATCTGTCGGTAACGTTGCGAATGACACGAAAATAGTAATGGGGTTTCGAGACGCCATAAAAATAGGCCGCAAAAATACATTGGATGAAGGATCTACTTCTATACCTCATCTGTTACAATACTCTAGAATCTTTGATGAATTAATGAGAATCAAAACTAACCTAATGAAGAAGCCCTATATTTATGATGACCTATGCAAGGCGGATCGCAGCCAATTTGCTAATAATATTTAGTTTTTAATTAATAATTGCATTACCTAGCTAAAAGTGATACGATTATTAATTAAACCCTAAATAATATTACCCAGGTCTCACCACGAGGAGGTTGCTGCGAATGGAGACCCGCCCTAACCGATTCCCAACCACCCTCCATTAGTAAAGATCTTTTATGATCAACGATCGTTGGTCGAAGAAGCAATAAACGAAAGTGCAACCAACGAAGGAAACAACCAACGAAAGAGTTTTTTGAGAAAGAATTTGCCTCTAAATTCTCATCAATAAAACAGAAAAATAGACCAAAATATTGCCTGCCTGATGTAACGATTAATATAGAGAACCAAACTCCTGCCTAACTATAAATCTAAATTCACTTACATCCTACCTATCTAATCATCTAACAAAATACATAGAAAATATATTCTTCCTTGTTGATTCTTCGACGAAAATTTCATGAAACATACTTTTATATTCTACCTAACTATAAATCTAAATTATTAAAACATAAACTAAGCAATCTGAAATAAAATACATGAAATACATTCTTCTTTCTTCTATCTTCTATTTATCCCACGATGATTTCCTGAAACACAAACCAAGCAATATCAAACAAAATTGTAACAATTCTTAATTGTTACCTCTATAGACCTAAAACTTCCATAGGAATATGCTCTGAAACAGAAACTTCTTCAATAGATTAGTAAGAGAACAACACTGAATCTGTAAAACTACAAATACTACAACTACAGGCAAGTGCAGTGAGAAAGTAAAAATAGTACATCATAATATACGAGGTTACTTTGACTCTAAAATGTATTCGTCGCGAAATATCTTCTTGCACGTGAATCTAATGATATACTTTAATAAGTAAAGAAAGACTTTGGGTATCCTCGATATCGAAGATACCCAAAGTCGTCGACTCAATTATGGAAGTGAATTTAATTATTGAAGAATGTAAAGAACAACCGGAAGCTACTAATTTGACACTCTTTCTAAAATTAATATAATTATAAGTATTATAAAAGATATTAAAATCATGACTCTACTTTCAATCGATATTACGGTATTTGTCATATTAAAAATTGCGGCGTATAAAAACATCGCACGCTTAAATAAAACGCGACCGCGACACGTGCTCATAGCGTGCAGTGAGTGTGGGTATCAGATTGATCCCCCCCGGCCTTGATTATCAGAAAAGCAAGTCGCGCCCCTGACCCACGTCTATCGGACCTCTCTACGTACAACCGCCGGGCCCTGGAGGACACACGGTCACAACAGGACCCGCTTAGTACTCGAGAACGGATATGGGTCAAGAACTCTCACCGGAGGTCATTCTCTTTTCCGTATAAAGAGGAGAATATATGCGCTCGGCGAGGCCCCACTTAAGCTGAACCAAGCTGCACCGGGGTTGAAGCGGTAAGAGCTATCACACCTAATACACAGGTGTCACATGTTTCATTCAATCAAACAGAGGTGATCGAGCAAAAAACTCTCCGGTCCTTTCGGTCGAGACATAATCTCGGAAAGCGAGAACCAGAGAACAAGCGAACGAGAGATTACAGATGTATATGTAATAGAGATATATGTACTCATTATATATTCATTTTAAAATGAGTGTCAAATTAAAAATAATTGAATCTACTATGACATTTGTCATCTTAAAAATCGCGGTGTGCAAGAAGATTATAATTTTAAGTAAAAGGTACTAACTACACTTGCCAAAGAAAGCACGTATACAACCAGTCGTTTTACCTCCTTGCTTTACGATTTAATTTCCAAGTGTGCGTCCCAAAAGCGACACCAAGGTTTGGCCCGGTAGACTTCTCACGTCTCTGAGATGTGAAACAATTAAAAATGATCTATCACCTAGCTAAAGGGAATTGAGCAGAGTATATTAGTAAAATGTTACAAAAATTTAAGCTGAAACGTAAAAATAAAAATCTTATATGAATCAGTGTCATCGAAACAAATATGGTATATGCATCGACAGCATATTAAACATATCAAAACGAACATTCGCAATTGTAATGAAAGAAACTTGGATAGAGACACCAAGTTGAATCAACACCAAACAACCAAACAAAATGGAAGAATCAAACAAAGTACCTCCGTAGAATATTACGAGAATTCGAGCAAGAATATAATATTACGTTATTATATCTTGCAATATTATACATATCAAAGCAGTCAGATAGATAAATAAAGTTGAATTCACATCAAACAAACAAATAAAAATAATAAAATATAAATAAGTGGAGTGGACTTACTACTTGTTGTCAGTACATAGGGTAGTTACCACTGGGTCATCTATAAAGTAAGAAAATATTCATATTATAGCAACTTCAGTTAGACAAGCAAGGCAAAATCAGTTCATTGAATCAAAATTAGCATCAAACGGTAGAATAGAAGAGGGGAGAAAATTTTTAAACAGTTCTTACCGTTGGTCATCACCGTCCGGCACTGGTCAGTAGTGGTCAGCAGTGGTCAGTAGTGGTAGGAGCACTAGTCAGAACTGGTCAGTACTGGTCAGTATTGGTCAGCCATGGTCAGCCATTGTCATCGCTGGCCAGTAGTGGTCAGCAGCGGCCCCCGGTACTCTTCTGGCGATTCGTACACTCCCGAATCCGCGACGAGACTGAAGAATTCTTCGCAATGACCCTGCTTATCTATCTAAGGTAAGGAAAGGGTGGGGAGACCAGTCAGAGCCAAAGTTAAAGTTAACAGTTAAGACTGTCTTGTCTACACAGAAACTATTTCGAATGGTCTCACCTCTTGACCATTTCTGGATCTTCACTGGACTACTGACCTTGATGTCAACCTCACTGTTGACCACCAGTGACCATAAGCTCGTCATTGTTGATCATCGACCCATTAAGCGTTTCTTAGTTACGTAGGTAATGTTTTATAACAGAGAGAGTAATAATCATTTCTCGGATATATTAATATAACATTTGTTTAATTTTAATCATTGGTCATATTTCTCTCATATAGTTTCGTTTTATTCGTAAGAATATCATCACTTTTTAGGCGCATACACAAATTTCAAGAACGATAAGAATCGATAGTCGAACGTAAAAGTATATTCTATAAAGTTTTTCATCGCGGGTAACATTGAGCTATTTTACGATCGATAAAATCATAGGGCAATATTAACAATAAGTTATTCAAAATATATTTCTTCATAATATTAAATTACATCACAATTATTTAAATATTTGTTATGTTAACTAACAAGGTAGGGACCATCGATAGCACCAAATCCTGCTGCTATTCCAACTTCATTTTCATTGGACAGTTTGGTTCTCAAAATATGGCCTACTTCTTCGTTATACATGATATTTTCATGATCTCTATAAGAGAGAAAATTCGTTATCATACAATATAATTTGGAATGTTAAAATGAAATAAAAACTGTTCATTTACCCTATAATAACACCGTAAATACCCAGCTCTGATACAACATCGGTAAAACACAAATTATGATTTTCAAACGGCTCCTTTTCGGCACGTACAATGTAATTCTTTTGGACTGGAGGATACAAACGATCCATAAGTATCCAAGCAGTTCTTTCATCCGAAGATTTCATAGATTCTAAACGTTTTTTCACATTTTCGTCATACACATTGTTTCCACCACCTTCTCTTTGCGGTTTGAGAACGTATTTTGTTGGATCTAACATAACTTTCTTAATTATCGTCTCTGCCTCTTCGTTCTGTTTTCCCGAAATAATAATAACCAATTGACACCAATTAAATATTAAATTAATATTTATAATATCGACACTATCGTTGTTTTTTATACTTACAAATTCTAATGAATAAAGCCCAGTAAATATTTCTTCCACTCGTTTGATATCATTTTCTTTTAAAAACGCTTTCAAAGCGTTAGGGTATGCTAAAGATTGTTGTATCTAAAACCAGAGTGTACTTTTTTAAAATATATTTCAACCAATACGTATATTTGAAGAGTACCTTTTTAGTACCAGCTAAATGATATTGTATTGATGGACATTTTATTGCACGGGAACGTTCTATCAACAATCTAACAGACCATTCATGTTCTGTAGGATAAGCTTCGATTTCATAACCAGAACGGAAGTAGACTACAGAAACTATTTGATCTCCACTAACAAAAAATACATTTAAAATGATTACTCAATAATTTTTTATTTAAATATGAACGGTGTATTTAATAATACTATGGGAAACTTCCAATTACTTAATATAACTCATTTATAATTAATATTCAAGTGTATTGTTAAATTACATATACATACATTATTAACTCTTTATTAGATCCCAGTTTTGCTTCCGATACTAAATCTTTCAAGCTCCTTCTAATTACTTTAATATCAGGATTGATTTTACGAATTTCGAATTCATGAAACCTTTGATCACATATATTATAAGTGATATTTTCACAAACAAATAATATTATAGACCTAAAATTGAAATTATTAATTACACAACAGTTAATTATGTACTTACTTTTGACTGTAAAACCAGGACTACATACTGCATATTATCATATAATTTCCATGCATACGTCAATCCCTTGCAAAGACCTGTAATGGGATTATTGTCTGGTATCTAAAAATCAATACATTATTGAGAACACATTCCTTCATAGAATGCAAACACAAAAGGATGAATATACTAACATTTTTTATTTTGTCCCCATGTCCCAATTCTGATAAAATATACCTAACAAATTTTGATACCATGAGAAAAAATTTCAAATACACAATTTTGATAATAAAAAATTTACTTATGATATTTAGTAGTAACTGTTGCTATTCCTCCAAAACTACTCGAAATAGTATTCAATTCGACTTGCTTGATTTGATTCTCATGTAACATATAATCAGATCGAAGCAAACCAACACTTATGGTCTGTGAAAAGAACATATTTCTATTATATAAAACACATCATATAATTTGGATGGTTTGTATCTTGAATTTAATAAAAAATAGAAAAAAACTATAAATGAAACAGTCGAATGGCAGTCTACTTTTTTACAACTTTGCATTAACTCAAATATAAATGCATTTAACATAATGAAAAAATACAACCTTTATTCTTTCTAATTTTTTTTCTGTCTCTCATCAAATTTGATTAAATTTCTATTAAATATATGTTAGTTTACTTGACTATATCCTTCTCTATGTACAGTTTCATAAATATCGAATAATTTTGCTGTAAATGGATCGGCATCGATTGTACTAGAAATAAGAAAATAATTAAAATAGCTGTAATAATGTAAGTAGAATCTTTTCTAATTTCGCATACCTTTTTAAGCTTTTTGTAATAAAACTATTACTATGCGCAACCTTATGAATAAGTTCGTTTAATAACACTTGAATGCATTTTGCTTTCTCAAAATCCTTTCTAGGGAAACTAGATGGCAATAAAGCAAATGGCAAAACTTGTACATGATTTTTGTTAAAGGATTCTTTCGATCTGAAACTAATACCTACGAGAAACATTTTTAATAACGGCTAAAAAATCAATGAATAAGTTGTTGATTTTTTTAAAAACGTTTGTATTTACCATGCATAAGTGCCCAATCTTTAGCCTTATCTACTATATTTTGCAATTCTTCGTTTGAAATTTGTAATTGAATGCAAGGTTGCAATCGTGAAACCTCCATAATTACAGATATTAACACGATAATACGAAATATCAAAGAAGAAATAAGCTATCGCTTGAAATGATGATTTTAGATAATAACGATAAGTTCAGACGAGTCATTACTTTATCTTGCGCTATATCTATATGTAACCATACTAGATCGTAACCCAATTTTTATAGAATTATTCGTATCACTTTTACACAATCATACGGAAATTACGGAGTTTACAACTGTCAACAACTCACTATAGCAAAACGGAGCGGCTCCTATAGTATATGGAAATACTGTCGTCCGCATTCCTGTGGGCGATCCACAACGGTAGCGCTACATGGAAATCCAACACCAGTTCATGGCGCCGCCATCATGGCGACTGATCCCCATAGAGATACCACACCAGTGCCCTGATCTTCGTCAACGCTCCAAAAGGCGATCTAGGGAAATCCTTTTCACCAAACCGACGGAATCCCGCCATATATCACATCGTAGATGGTGGTCCACACATGGAGATCAATGAAAGTCAGGCAAAATGTTCATTTTTAATATTTTTCTCGAGAATAGTCAATAACCGTAACTAAATTATTCATACAATTAATACGAATGAAGTTTTGATGACGATCACTAAATCATCTGTTTCATGCTTTTAATTTTCAATTTCACTGCTCGAGCGCTTTTAAATACGTATATATCGGGTCTTCAAAATCGTATGTTTCATGACCGACGCTTGCGCTGTTCTGTTCCTTCTGTGAAAGCACAGTTCTTTCACTCATAAACCTCTGCTTTGTACTATTGTGTACTTTTAAAGCAGAACACCGAAATATTTATATTTTGTGTGAAATACGTTCGAACCGCTGTATATTTGAGCGAATTTACATAAAAACAATCATCAATTGTAATCTACCCGAAAGAAATATTGTAATAGTCTAAATCGTATTGCTGCTTCATGTTCCATCATGAGTGACTATTCAGCGGTTGCTCCGCCTCAAAATTTTAGTCAAAGCTCCGCGTTTGCGGCGGCTTTGCAACGTGCAAAACAAGTAAGTGAGTACGTCAAACTAATTTAGCATAGGTTATGATTGTCTTAAGATCTCGTAAGTAGGCCATAAAATCTATTATACCATCGTTGATGCCATGGGTAGATTTAGATTATTAATAAACAAATAATTCGTAAGCGCGTTGGTATCATTCGTTCCCGGCAGTGAACGCACATTTTTATCATTTTCTTAATTTCATTAGAACGATTTTGAAAAAGGCAACCTTTACATTGATGTTTATTACTGCATTTATGATGTTAACAAATTTTGATTCATCGTGTTATTTACTTTATCTGTATCAGTTACATTCCCACTAAATCATTTATGTTAGCGTAAATCTATAAATTACTGTTTAATTGATATATTGTTTAATGGATAGTTATATTATTTGGATAATTCGTTACCGGTACAATAATGTTATAGGTAACGGATTATTAATAATTACTAAGTAAATGCGATTAATTTTTAGATAGCTGCTAAGATTAATCCTGCTGGTGCTCAAAATAATCAAGATGCCAAGTTAAAGCGTCCTCTTGAAGACGGCTCAGGTAAGAATATCATATATACGTAAAAGTAATATTTGACTGATTATAACAGGGAATCAATAATGCGATTTATATAAAAATCATGATATTTGAATAGCCTTAGAAATTCTTTTTATCGAAACGAACGAATCTGTTCAATTGAAACTTAACTTAGCATAACATTTCTTACAAGTAAAAGATCCATCTTTATTTATTGGATAACAATCAAGTTATCCTTCCAGAACCTGAAGCAAAGAAAATGGCATCATTAGTGGCAGATCCATTGATTGGACTTCGTGGTCCACCAGGAAGTAATTCATTAGGAGATTCGAGCAATCAAAGTGGGAGGACAGGACCAACGGGATCGTCCTCAGGACCAATTGGGAATGTAGGAGGTATTTGTAATGAAGATATCAGAGTTCCAGATAAAATGGTTGGTCTAAGTAAGTAACAGTGAAATTATAAGTATTTCTTTCTACAAAAAATTGAACGATTAAATATAATTTAATGCGTTGAATATTGTGTTAAATGTTACTAATAATTACATGCTTTCTTTGAGGAAGAATTAGTTATGCTTTCCTTTTTCATTTAGCATTATATAGTGGCATGAAAAAGTTTTCCGTCGAATGGTTTTTCACATTTTTGTTCACAAAAGCAAAACTTAAAGACGTTTGTATTAATATTGAGCATACAAGCATATTATGTTTTTACATAATATATTAGAAAAAAGAATATTAGAATTATTGGAAAGGAAAGGAGGGGGGCGCGTTTCGTTCGGGGCCTGTTTAGTGGGACTTATCGGTAAAGGCTTTCTAGCAGGCCCTACCTTAAACGAAATATTGGGAAGTCGCTTAAAGAATGTATATATAGTAACTGAGGGGTCAGTCGAGCGCTTGTGAGAGCGTGATCCCTCTGGTGGCGAGCATGGGAGGCGACGTCACAAAAACAACTATCTTTTTTGTCATATTTTCTTCAAACAATATGCCCTTGTACTCGATAATAATACAAATTTTTTTAAGTTTTACTTTTAATTGAAAATGTGAAAAAAGACTGTAAACTTGTGCACATCACTGTATATTGTATATGTAAATTACTATGTCCACACATTTTAACAATTAAGTAAATATTATGACGAAACAGTTGAATAGTATTCAAAATTATTATGTTCACTGTAGTTTTTAGAAATTTTAATACGTAATAGTATTTTCTAGTCTATGCGTTATTAATTAATGATATGTTTGCAGTAATTGGCAGAGGCGGGGAACAAATAACAAGATTACAAAGTGAAACAGGATGTAAAATACAGATGGCACCAGAAAGTGGTGGGCTACTTGAACGTGTTTGCACATTAACTGGCTCGCGAGAAGCTGTCAAGTAACTTGTTTTTCCCTTCTTATTTCGTTAATTTTAACTACTTTGTATGCAATGCAATTATCCACTTTACAAACTCTTGCCTAGACGAAAGGATTACTTTGTTGCGCTACGTCGAGTGGCACTTATTAATTACACTACATAATACAAAATATATATTTTATATTTGTATATATACTTGTGTGCAATATATGTATATACGTATACACGTGTTGTATGCATTGTACATGTATAGAGTTATTGTGCATACATATAAATATGTATTTACATATATGTGTGTACATGTTCACATATAAACACATGTACAGAAAAAAAACGAACCTGCTATCCTCCTTGTATTTGATATATAGGAAATTTTTTTAGATTCTAATTTACATAAGTAACAAATTGTCCACCTAGTCTTGCCGTTGAATCTCCTAGAAACACCTGAAAGTATCAACTATTTATTTCAACAAAATGGTTTTTGAAAATTATATTGCAGTGTTGTTATAATCTAATATTACAGTGCTTCGTACACACTAAGTGTACTTGTTAGAAAATGTGTTTCGAGCACGAAATAGTACTGGCGAAATATAGTTTGCGTGTGTCTAGTATACTTCATATGCTATCACTTCATGTTAACATGCATTTCTTAAATGTAGGTTACATGCTTTCGCATACTGAAATTGTCAAATGTTTTACAGAGTCTTTATTTAGCTCCTGGATGTGAATAGCGGGCTCATACTTGACTTTACATATGCTTCAAAATATTATTATATTGAAAATTTGTCGATATGTTGTGGCTTTTAATTTAATAATTTTGTACTTACTAATAGTTTTTTGCTTTCAATAGGATATGGAGAAAGAAGGATGGAAGGAGGATAGGATATGCATGGAGACGTGTTATTCGCAACAGGAAGAAAATTGAATTTTTATTTATTTAAATCTTGCTTATAATTAAGCCTATGACAATTTTAACATGAAATTTGATTTTATTATATACACTTATGAAATAACTCTCTGTCAAACAAAAATTAATGTGACATTCATAACTTATACTTTGGCACACGGTAGACATCACATGTGTTGCAAACAAATTATATTATTGTATATTAATAGATTATATTTCTACTAAAAATTGTTCAAAATTATATCGCACATTTGAATTACGTGTGTTTCAGTCGAGCTAAAGAATTGGTACTATCGATTGTAAATCAAAGAAGTAGAACCGAAGGGATCGGTGATATGAATATGAGTGGGAGTAACAGTGGAATGATGGGGCACCCTGGATTCGTCGAGATAATGATTCCTGGACCGAAAGTCGGCTTGATCATTGGAAAAGGAGGGGAAACGATAAAACAGCTTCAAGAGAAATCTGGAGCTAAGATGGTTGTTATTCAAGAGGGACCTTCTCAGGAACAAGAAAAACCTCTGAGGTGAGAATTTAAATTCGTTTCATTCCGTTGATCCATATACCAAATTAATTTTGAAAATCAGAACGTCTTTCGACGGCAATAAAAGTTACACGTCTCTTTCTTCGTGTAGGATAACTGGTGATCCACAAAAAGTTGAATATGCCAAACAATTAGTATATGAATTAATAGCTGAAAAAGAAATGCAAATGTTTCATAGAGGCACAAGAACTAGCGATAGGAGCGGAAGTTATTCGAATGATAGTAATTTCAATCATGGTTCTGGAACCACTGATGGAGTGGAGGTATAATATACCTTGCGCAGATAATCGACTTGTCAATGTTATCTATATGCAGGAAAATATTTAAAAAGTTAGCTTACTTTTTTTTCTATACATTAGTGTTAATGACTAATGTGTTTACTCGTTAGGTACTTGTCCCAAGAGCAGCGGTGGGTGTTGTTATTGGTAAAGGAGGAGATATGATTAAAAAAATACAGGCAGAAACTGGTGCAAGGGTTCAGTTTCAACAGGGAAGGGAGGACGGTCCCGGAGATAGGAAATGTATATTGTCTGGAAAACATCAGGCTGTAGAACAAGTTCGTCAACGTATTCAAGAACTTATTGATAGTGTAATGGTAAATAATGTACTTAACGTTAGCTTAAGTTAACGCGTTTCATTCGAGTGTAGGATAAGCTATTGTTCCTTGAAATATTTTTTCTTAGAGAAGAGACGATGGTAGAGGTAATATGGGAGCAAGAAGTGGTCCACGAGGTAACGGATTCGGCGGTAACCGCAATCCGAACGAATACGGAGGATGGGATAGACGTCAAGGAGGACCCATGCAAGATAAAATAGAAACAACATTTACCGTTCCGTCGTCAAAGTGTGGTATTATTATTGGAAAAGGTGAAATATTAATTCACAAATATAAAGATAATCTCAAGATTTACAACAGATATATTTCAATTATTTCACAGGCGGCGAAACAATTAAGCAAATAAATCAACAAACTGGAGCACACTGTGAATTAGATAGAAGAAATCAAAGTAATGAGAATGAAAAAATTTTCATAATTCGTGGCAATCCTGAACAAGTCGAACACGCAAAGAGAATATTCAGTGAAAAACTGGGCATGGTAAATATCTGATAATATAAAAATAGAGATAGCTATTAAGTGTTATTAATTTATTACATAATTATTAATTAAAACAGGCGCCAGCTAATCCGTCGTTTACTGGCGCACAAGGAGCGATTGGATATAATCCAACCTGGAATACTGGAACGGCTTATCAGGCATGGCCAAATCAACCTCAAACAACTGATACTAGTATGTTTATTTTTGATTAAAAAGGTAGAAATACTTCAAAATTAAATACACGATTATTTATCGTTACAGATGCACCTAATCAAGCACCTGTTCAAGTGAACCCACAAACTGGACAGCCAGATTATAGCGCGCAATGGGCAGAATATTATAGATCGCTTGGTATGCATCGAGAAGCAGATATGATCGAGCAACAAGCGAAGCAAGGAAAACAAGATCATAATCCACCGACAGGTAAACAATATTAAAATCTCATTAATAAAGATAAAATTTTAATACATTTCTCTTGAAATTTCGGTGGTTAATTCGCTGTTCTAGGAAATCCACCGAATCAAGCTAACCCCTCGTCAACTGGTACTGCTGGGCCAGCTCAACAACAGCAACAACAATCGCAACCACAGCAAACGGGAGCTACACAAAATGGAGGTCAAGCCGACTACAGTGCACAATGGGCAGAGTACTATAGAAGTATTGGTAAAATAAAAGAAGCTGAAGCTATAGAAGCTCAAATGAAAGCAGGAAAGGTACGTTAACGGTTACGAATAGTAAATAATAGCAAACTGAAATGTAAATACGAAGACCAATACGTTCAATATCTTAGTTGGGAATGCAGAACAATCAAATGGCTCAACAACAAATGCAACAAGGCATGCAAGGTCAGTCAGGTCCAGCGGGCGGAGCTCCCAATGTCTTTCCACAAGCTTATGGTAGTTATCCAACGATAAATCCTGGTTCGACTCCGACGGGGTATTACGCGGCTGGGGCTGGATCTACTACGCAACCGCAAGCTGGCCAACAAAATCCATCTTTTCCCACGGGCTATCAGAACTATCCCTATTCGCAAACGAATACAGAAAGTTAAACTTCCATCAAGGAAAACATAAACTGTAAGTATTAATTTTTATCCGTTATAAAAAATGCATATATACCTGATTAAAAAATTGTATGATATGATATTTCATTTAATAATGTAACATGAGCATTGGGCACTCGTGTATAGTTTTATTTCTACTCCGTGATTAATGATATAATATAAAATATTCGTGAACTATATGGTACTAACGGTTGAATATATATTAACTAATTTGTGCTTTTTTATGTCATACAATTTCGCCCAAAACCTTCACTTATATTAAGTCAATGTAAAATTGAGTGCAGCAAAACGTGCAATTTTTAAATGCTTTTAAGTATTAAAAAATTTATTGATCGTTCGAAGATGTTACACTGATGAAAGGATTGTTTTAATTTGTTGCATTATAACACGCATGAAATTCAAATGCACAGTTTCTTGGTATATAAATTAATTGGAATTATTTAAAAATTAAAAACCAATCACTTGATTTGAATGTTTATAATCATCTCTAAAGAGGAAAGTATTTGAAGTTCCTAATGATGTTCATATAAACAAAACAAATACATTTATTCATATTTCATGAATATTATATATATTATCATTATACTTCTTACACGTATGTTTATATAATTATTTCGGTGTAAAGTAAATTACAATTAAACGAAATATACTTTTCTTTACACACGACGCAATTTCTATAATATATCATGGTACACATAAAATAATTTGATATTAATATGATATACTTACATATATATTTTCAATGTTCGTTTGTTAATTATATAATTGACCATATACCATTATGTTCGGTCACTGATATTTATATTGGCTTGATATTTATTATTTATTATGAAAATCAATGGTGTAAGAAGAAGGGGAATGCCATATGCGCAATGGTAACTATTGTTGATACTTTCAGGGAGTGAAATGTCTATAAAAGTTATAAATTCGTAATATTTTAATGTTTTTATCTGGTTTTATGAAATAATATATTTTACACCTTTGAAAGTATATCGATATTTATATATGTTTCATATGTTTTATTATAATTGTTTGTTTATTTCAGATAGTTTTCAGATAGTTTCGCAACGGGATGTGGTTAATGCCTGCTGTAACTTCATACACTGTTTACGATAAATTACGATAGTTGATCGCTTCGCAAAACTCATAAACTTTGAAAAAATGCCACTAGTACCGACTATGGTCTATTTATACTATAATATTTTGTGTTTTATATACAAAGATATATATACATATTGTAGGATATTCATGGTTTTAATTTTAAGTAATGAAAAATGCCCGAAATTTATCATTATAATATAATATCGACATGATGTCTACTTTGTGTTCTACTTATACTATTGTATGTATTTTTGTTCCATAACACCTGATTGTAATATAAATTCAAACTGGCAGGTGAAGCAGCAGGTCAGAAACAGGAACGAGGAATCCACAACAAATACCCATATTATTATGCTTCCCATTTGTCATAAAAGATACTAAAAAATTATCCTTACAAATGTATTGATAAGAGATACATCTAGAACTTATTTCAATATGTCATTATTTATGTTTCACTGTCTCATTCATGAAACATTCGTCTTTAGAAAATTAGAAAAAAAAAAAAACCTTTATAGTGTAAATGGTTGTAAAAGTCAGCCAAAATTCGTTTCTATTGTCTATGAATTGTTTTATCTATTATGTATGCAAGAGAATATGATACACGTATGATGGTCTACGTACACGCATATACTATTATAACAATACTAAATACAATTTTACCTTGGTTCCTTTGCTTTTTCTTGTCAAGTACCACTACTATTTTTAGATTTTTGGAGCTGCCAATTGTAGGGACGTTTACCCGTTCTTCGATAAATTTCAAGCGGATCCACTATTTTAAATCTTTCATTCAGCATTCTGTGTGTTTACATTCAAAGGAATCAGGACCTGCAAAACTGGAGAGTTACGGATGGCATAACAAATCACTGTTTGTTACATATAACTTGTATAATCATATATATTGTTTACTAATTTAACAAATGATTATTTACATGAATGTGTTAATTATAGTAGATAATTGTCAACAGATTTTACTAGTCATATGTTAAACTTCCAAGTTATTTAAGTTTTATTGAAAATTTAATATTTACAATATTTAGTTATGTTTATTACTTTATGACGTCAAAGAACGAAAATTGAAAATAGTCTCTATCGAGTACGAGAATCGAAACTTTTAGTTTATATACAGTTTAAATATCTTTTTATATATTTAAATTGTATTGTTCGAAAGCATGTTTATAAGAGTAACAATTTTTTCTTATAATTTTATTGTTCTTTCTTTACTTATGTATATATACTGTACGCTATAGTCGAGCCAAATTTGATTTTTTATGTAACATAATTTCAAATAAGTATTGAAAGTAAAAAAGAAATGTTCTCTTCATCATTAGTAAAAATTCTTTTTTTTTTTCGATCATAAATTTTTAATATCATACATTGGATATATAGTAGATAACAATAAAAAAAAAAAACTAATTGTAATCTTGTTATCCATACTTAGAAGTATACACACTTATTACAATAAAAAGAAATGAAATTTTATTTAAAGTTAAATAATAACTACCTACATGTATGATAGCTATTATTTACCTTATATACATATGTATATATAATAGAATTATTTGTTTTACTTCAAAAATATATTCATGTACATTCAACAAACATTATTTTGTTCAGGATTGAATAGGTTTAATTTCCAGGATAAACATTTTATTTATATTATGTGATATAATTATTTATTTTCCTTATATTATTAAAATATAATTTTATATTTGAATACCTATATGTATATACATGTATGTTTTAACACAGCATAAGCCAGTATGCTCTCCTTGCAAAATTGTATGCAAGCAGTGTCTTATTAAACTACTATTTAATTTGTACTCAATGTACACGCACGATTAATAATGAAATTACAAAATTACTATTGTCTCGTCACTTTTATAAAATTGCATATAAATGATACAATTGGAAGGTATTCAAATTTTGATTTATCTTTTTTGTTTCAGTCGTGAGTTAAAACGGCAGTGGTTTGGTATAACTTTAAATAACGGGTGATTCGTTACTAGTTTATAACCAATTTTTTTTTTTTTTATTGCCCCCTGGAGTTCTTATGTATCATTTTTTAAGATTTGAATAGGTATAACTAAAAGATTAATGATGTGAATAATACTTTAAACACGACTCTGAATACTTAAATTGAAGAAAAATAGTTCCCTCTTTTTAATGTTACATTACAGCATGTACGTAAGACAATTCATATTTTCATCTATGTGTTTCAAGAGTATGTTTTTCTATGTATCAATTGCAATTTATAATTGAAGTAAGTAGAAATAAATAATATTTTGTTTTCTTTTCAATTATTGTCAAAGGTTGTTTGTAAGTAACCAAAATCATTTTATTTTATATATTGATAACAAAATTCAAATACAATTGTAAAGAACTAAATTTTTGTACAGAATGTTTTTTTAAAAATAACATACACTTTATTTTTTTGATTTATGGCAATCAATAAAGAGTAATGATAATGTTTCAGGAACAACGGTGATTTCCATTGCTTCTAACGAAGAAAGTCAATTAAGTAGTAGGTATAAAAAAGGTTTTTACTGTTGTGTATAAAAGATTATCTTCAGGATTCGTTGAAGGAACAAATGCGGGTTTGTAAAAAAAAGTTGTAAAATTATTACTTTCTGACACGAAGGTATGAATACTTATTGACAAATCATTTGATCAAGTATTTTTATTAGATGTCAAATAATGATCAATTAATTTCAAAGTTCTCGTTTTTCAATTATTTTTGGATATTTTTAACATTTTGCTTGGCATATATATTTTAGGTATGTTTAATTCCGTTTGAAATATTTTATAATACTAAATGCATTATAAATAAATTTGCTTTATACATATGTACATACAACTTACTAAAAGCTAAATATTTTATGTCAGGCTTGTATTATGTATATCGATTAGAAAATTTATTTTTATTTTATAGGATTGTTTCTCGAAGTGCATTTATGAGCATTTTATTATATGCAAGTAATGTTTGTTTGTTAAATACATATAATAATACATATGTACGTATATATGTATGTACAGTGAAGCGTACTATATGTAGAAAGAATGCAAATACAAATTACAGAATATATATTTGTGCCTTAAGCATTTATTGCTTCCTTTTAACTAACTATATATTCGAACGTAATTCAAAATTATTATCAAAATGTATATACACCTATGTTAATTAAAGCCTTGTAAATGTGTGTGTAAATATTATTTGCCAACAAATAACGTATCATTCGTTACTCTACCCAGCAGGTAAAACTTTTCTAAGTTTGTACTACAGTAAATTCAATTATTGGGGGAAAAATTTAAATTTCAGACGGTGGGCCATACATAGGATTTAACTGTTGTGTACAACGTATAAACGTAGCACGGCGCGGCAATTCGCGTAATCTTTCAGCTCCTGTATATGTGCACGCAGAACGTAAACCACCCAGTATGTCTAAAATAGTGTTTTCTACTAGACCTTTATAAGGCACCTCCACGGTTTTACCTTCTGAAGATCTAAGCAAATTAAAAATGTATTAAAATATTTTTTTTTTTTTGAAATATTTTCATACAGTCTAGGATGCGAATTACTTTTGCGTCTATTTAATATTTACAAACCTATATTCAGCAACACCTCCGGCATGCTTCTTCATCGCCGTGCTCGAAGCCATGCCGTAGAATAATTTTAATTTTCTCCCATTCTTTTCTATTATTTCTCCTCCACACTCATCATGCCCAGCAAACATACCACCCGCCATCACAAAATCTGCCCCAGCACCGAAAGCCTTCGCCAAATCGCCTGGACAAGTGCAGCCGCCGTCCTAAAATAAAAATGCGTATCCGATTATTTTGCAGCGAAGATAGTTTTTAAAATAGAAGAAACGTTAATTTTTCGGGCAATAAACAGTTAAACAATAACGACGTTTCGGCCACGAATATTTTAGCTTTCTTCGGGTCAATTTTAACTCTTTGGGGCGCGCTGGGATTAAAAGTGTCCCACCTTTTTGTTATTTCGCAAAATTGTAATATGTAAATATTTACCGAAATTATGTGCCCTTTCAAACCATGAGCGGCGTCCGCACATTCGATTACAGCACTCAATTGTGGATATCCTACACCGGTTTTCATTCTTGTTGTACATACTGATCCAGGACCGATTCCAACTTTTATCACGTCTGCGCCGGATAATATTAGTTCTTCTACCATTTCTCCAGTTACCACATTCCCTGCCTAATAAATTAACAACAATATTTCTTTTTTTTATCTTTTGGGAATAATAAAAATTACAGAATTACTTACAATTATTGTGTGATTGGGATATTCGGATCTAACTTTTCTAACGTATTCGACAAAATGTTGGGAATATCCGTTAGCAACGTCCAAACAAATAAAAGACAATTTGGGTACAGCAGCTAGAATATTCGTCAGCCGTTCAAAGTCTTCTATTCCTGTACCAGAACTGGCAGCTAGATTTTTGAGACATTCAGGGTTTTGGCTAGCAAAATCTGTCCACTCTTCGGTCGTGTAATACTTATGGACAGTTGTGAAAAGTCCATGCTAACATATAATAAAATCAATACGATATAGATTAAAATTTATAAGTAATTTAATGCATAACAAAACAAAGAATTATGATATACCTTTGATAGAGCTTTAGCCATTTCAAACGTTCCTACTGTATCCATGTTCGAAGCCATTACAGGTATTCCCTTGTAAGTTTGTTTTGAATTACGAAATGTAATTTCTCTATACAGATCAACCTAAAATTGTAAAAGGTATTCATTGTTATTTGAATATCTGTGATCAAGTTCTTTAATGATAGTCATTTAAGTAAACATATGCGATTAATCATTCTATAAATTATAAAGAAATATTATAAGTATAATAATACATTATTGAAACGCGATTATGATACGATAATATAAATTTCAAAAATAAGATAATATTTCTGTTATTAATTTTCAATAGCTGGAAAATAATTTCCAAGGACATTTTTTATTCCACTAGATTCCATAGAAAAATATTGGGTGTGTAACTTCATTAGAATTTTAGATTAACATTCACTGAACATTCCGCTTAAGAGTGGGTTTCATAAAAAAAAAAAAGTAAGGCAAAGAATGTTGACATTTGCAAATCCTTATAAATCTTGAGATTATACTTACATCGGATCTACTTTTCAGCGTGCTCCTCTTTGGACGTAATAAAACGTCTTTAAAATCTAGTTTTATATCGTTTATAATATTAGGCATTTTGATGAGCGGCTATTTATTTTTATTTATTCCACTTTTAACAGACAACTACGAGGAAACTTGAACGAAGAATAAAGATCATGAGACTCGTAGTTTCGCGGCGATCCCCTTAAAGGCGTACATACGTCATACATTAATACATACTCAACCGTCGTACAATTATATTAATAAGAACACAATAGAATGTATCATTAGTTTAACTGTGTCGAATAAGATTGCAAACAGCTTTGGTAGTTACCAAGCAATGTGAATAAGTCAATAACGAAAATATCAAGTAAATTAACTGAAACTGAATACGAAAATTATTTAACAAAATGCAGCGTATAATTTTGTACTTTACTTTTAAGGAATTCGTTTAAATAATCACATGGCATTGACAATTTCTAACTTTTCGTAAAATTTTAATTTATATACATTTATTGACTCACGATTTCTAGTTTCGAATTAGAAAATGCACTTCATTATCGAATGCTACCGACAAATCCACGGAATTCTGTTAATGACTACAATAGTTTTACCAACTGTCACGCTAATTACGCTATGCTTTGACTAAGTGCAGCCAGATCAGAGGTGCCACAAAAGCACCGACGGTGCATAACTCACACATGCCAGATCACGCGTCCGTGAGCTCGTGGAGTTTCGGAAAGTCGATAAAGGCAAACTAACGCATGCTCTCTTTCTCGATTCTCCGAAGCTGCCCGAAGTAATTTCGAATCACCTCGTGGGAGTCGAGAGAGAAAGGTTCACATTTGCCTCCTTGTCCTTGAAAATTCGGAGGTGATTTTAGCGACCTCTTCTCATGGATAGCGGTCAGTTGAGAAACTAACTGAATTAGTGTGATAGGCAGCAGCCAGTGCGTGTAAATGCATACCAGTTGAAAAGTACGAATTATTCGCGATTCCTTGACTAGTTAAAGTTGTTAATAATTTGCTAAAAATCAATCTATCCGCGGTTTCTATCCGAGGCATCCCTCGGGTTCGTATTACAAGCTTCGGGAGACATCGGAGCTCCCCCCACCGCGCCGCCTAACTCGCGAGCGTTGCCGAGCGTTGCCGAGCACGGCGGGCGGCCATCATTCGTACTTTGACGTCGAGACGTAGCGGTGCTCCGCGACCGAGGTGCGTATTTCCAACCTGTTGATCTTTCCACTCGTATTACTACTCGCGTTTTAATTACGATCTCTTGCAATACGGCTTCCATTCAATCATTACCTAATTATAATAATGGTTCGTGTACTTTAATGCATCGTTATTTCGTTTCTGTTACAGTCTCTTATTGGAAGTCGAAATCAAGGAATAATAAGACTTGTTGAAACCTGTCAAGACATGTCGGCGTTTCACAACCAACGAAGTATGCATTTCTAACCCTTTGCTATTTCCTCATAATCAATCATTGTTTAATTATGATTTAATTTGTATTTTATTTCTGTTGCAGTCTCTGATTGAAATTCGACGCCATGGGAAGTTTCATTGGCGCCTAAAGTACACCATAACAGATGGCAGGCGAGTCGACAAATTTTGAAGGGTATCTTGGTAACGTTTAAATAATTATAATAAAAATTGACATCCATATTAATATTTATCGCTTTATTAAATTATCCGTTGCAAGCATGATTTTAATTTTATAATCGGTCATTGTTAAGATAAAGTATTAAAATAGTTAACAAACTTTCTATCTACTTCGATACATATCGAAGTACACAAAAATGGCGTCGGTAGATTCAACGATAAATTGCAATAGTTTATATTAGACTGTATTCTGATCGCGATTAAATATTTCCGACTATTATTTATTCAATTGATTGTTTATATCTCTTTATGAATTGTTGTAATTGCAATTTGCATACATATTTCGATGCAAGTTTAAGAAAACGTAGTAACTGCGGAGTTGGAATATGCTATTCGAGCATAAATAACTAGCGAACTTTAATTCTTGCAAATTTCGGAATATTTATAAAACTTACGGGATATTCTAACGTTCGATAAAGTAAACACAATCATGCTTTCAACTCTAACTATGAAACTTGGTGATATAGTATTTATAAGTTGAAATCCTCATTGATTGAGAATATTTTACATGATAAACTATGTATACAGCAGTGCTAAATAAAGCAGTGTTTCCGTTGTTAAAGTCTAGTAAGAAGGAAAAAGAAAATGAATAGGCTAAGCACAGATGTGCTTGTTTTGTTTCTTGTCTCCTGTCCCTTTTCTTTCAGCTCTTTTCTTTCCAGGAAATTTTGTTGGCCGCGCGCAATGCGGCCGGTAGATTCAGTGATTGAGCGTAGCAAACAAGTTTGTTTTTCGGGGCAAAGTGACCCCAAGCACGTTATCGTTCACGGTGTTAGGCAAACGCGAGAGTAGAAGCAGTGTTTTCTACGCAGTATTAAATTACTCACAGAGCATCGTGGCTCTTTCTGTTTTCTGAATCGCGATAATAGAATCATTTGTTCGCCGATTTCAATCTTCGGTCGCGGTATTCTAATTTAATATTTTCCAAGCAAATTAATTATTCTTTCAATTTGAAATTTAAACTCCTCGTTACCGGAATTAGAGTCAGTGAATCACTGAAGAGGATTATTTGGCGATGCTCCACGAGCAAACAATGTAAGTATAAATTTATACTTTGGAATTTTTAATTAAAAATCTCTACAATTTTAACGATAGATTCTAATTGTTTTTTTACAGTTTTTTTACAGTTTCTAAACATGATCCTGGGAACGAGTAGCAGTACTCGGGGAGTATCGGGCGGTGGACCACGAGCGAACAACGTAAGTATAAATTTATACTTTGAAATTTGTTAATTAAAAATTTCTATAATTTTAACAATAGATTCTAATTGTTTTCTTGCATTTTTGTTACAGTCTCTGGACCTGAATCTAACCAGCAGGACTATGCTGACTGATGGATGACTGATGGATGACTTCAGGGGCTTCAAGTCATCATTGATAAGTTGCATGCTATTTTGTTTCCTCTGGTCCCCCAATCATGTTGTAGGATGAAAGATCCGAATCAACACGGGTGACCAGTTGTATACTTGCTATTTTTGACGAGTTAAGTGAATAGTAACATCAACTGTTATATTTTTTAGAGCAGGTTTTAGGGTCTTCTTGCACTCGCGTTTCTTAATATTACAAATGAATAGTACACATGATTATTATAAAATTTTTACAAATATACAATCTTTATAAAATATATGAAATATTTTTATTGACTTTATATGAGTTATATGATTGAATAGAAAATGAATTAATATAATGTGAAAACATTATATTTATGATGAGATCGAGTAGACTGTGAATGATAATTATTATGACATTGTAGAATAATATTTATAAGATTAATATAAATTATTAAATATTGATCGTTTACTTAATTAATACATCGTATGATGTATTTAATGTGCAAGAAGGCATTTCGCGACAGGTCGATTTTGGAGTCAAAGTAACATGCATTTTATACTAGTTTCATCTTTTAAAAAATTTACTTTGACGACAGAATCGACCAAGGATAATTGAATATTTTGATTAACAATTTAATAAATTCATTTCAATTTTTAAAGTAAATTCTTTTATCATGAAATCTCAAGTAGAGTCTTTCATTTTAAATAATTCAATTTCAATTGTAATAGTTTTATTGAATAATAGTATTTTTTGATATTAATGTATTTTATTATTGATATATTACATATTACAAGTCGAGTCATTTTAATTAAAAATTAAATACGAAATACCGTTTAGCTATTAACTAATTTTTTTAGTCAGGATTTTCAGACTAATTTTCCCGTGTTCGTTGCCTAAGCTTATGCACATGCCCAGGTGCTATTTGCATGAGCGAAGGCAACGGGGCACGATGAATTTATTTATAACAATTCAACGACATATTGACGACTGACATTGGCTAGTGAATCGTGCACGACGTACTGTCCACATGTGTGTGTGTGGTTAGGTTGTGGAAGTGCGTCGTTTCAGATATTTTTATGATTGTAATTCACATACAGAATTTTATAACATTAGATTTTTTATCAATAATACTATCAAATTTCAATTTATCATTTATTTGAAAACTGTTGATCTTAATGGATTTCAATCTTAATATTTTTCAATTTTCAATGATACATTTATGCAATAGATTTTATTAAAGACTATATTCCATATATTAAAACATTTTATATAAACGTTTATCTATATAATATAAGAACGCAAAGATCACTAGCCATTGTCAGTCTCAGAAACTAGTAAGTCCACAATTAGAGTGTGAATGTTTGCAATATTCGGGTGTCGGAGGAACCCCGGGGAGTCCTCTCTAGTTTAGGTCGCGCCCGAATATTATGCGTGAGAACCGTGGAGTGTTTGTTTGTTTGATTGAGTTTTGCAATTTTTTAAATATAGGGTTAGGTAGGTAGGTAACTTTTTCTCTGGTGTGTGTGCGCTTAATTTAAGTAGGTAGGGTCAGGGCAGGACTGTCCACATTAGTAATTCGGGTAGGCGCGTTTTCGCGTGGCAGTTCTGTTCCTGTAGTTACGATTTCGAGAGTAGAAATTTTGCTGATTCAAACGGTGTACTTGTGCTGTTTGTTTCTGCTTTATTTTCGACTTCTCGAATCGCGCGACTCTTAAAGTCGCTCTCTCGCGCTCGCGGTCGTGATCAGGTCCCTTTCGAAACGTTCGTCCCCCTCGAGATTCACCACGTATGCTCTTGCAACAATTCGTATATTGTTGGAAGACTACGTATTGCACAAAATCTCGAGCCCTGTCTTAAGTAAGTTTCAGGCATCGGCAGGACCGCCGAAGAAAGAAAAGGCTCTATATGAGCTGAAGAGGCCCTGACAAACTGTCTCAAGAGTGGGCTACAACAAATGGCTTTTCATCTTCATCCTCGGATGAGAATGGAAAGTCATTCCTGTTACTACTTTATCACTTAACTCGTCTGTAGTTGTAGTTAGTTTATTTTTCTGGCTTCACGTATGCATGTACTTCGTACATGATTGCACCATACATGCCATCTCTCCCCATAACTCGCGGTTATGATGTACATAGAGTCGCGAATATGCAATAATCGCGTTTGCTTTTAGAGTTGCGAACTCTCATTTTTCGCGTTGCCTTTTCAGGGTAGTGTTGCGCCTTGACACGATACGCGATTGGTTCTTTGCAAACTTAGGTACCGAATGTTTGCTTAAAAATAGCGTTGCGAATCATTGATAAACGTGATTGCTCGTAGAGTTACGAAATACCATTTTTCGCGTTTGCTTTTCAGGGTAGTGTCGCGAACAATCACGATTCGCGTTGCTTTTTTACTCTTTTATCTAAATAATGAACATCGACCGCGTTTGCAATTTTCATTTCATAAATTAGCGTTGCGATCTCGATCAATCGTGCGATTTTTTATTTAGCGTTGCGATATTTTCAATGCCCAAATTCTACCCCAATTGTAGTACTAGCAGTAGTTAGTTTATTTTGTGGCCAGTACATGTGCATATACATGTACTATTAACCCCTGATTAAAGTTAGAGTTGCGAATAATATACAATGTTCGCGTTTGCTCGTAGAGTTGCGAACAAAAATTTATCGCGTTGATATATCAGTGTTGCGAATAAACACGATTCGCGTTTCTTTTATGCAAACCTAGGAACCGGGAGTTTGCTTTAAAAATAGCGTTGCGAATTTTTGGTAAACGCGATTGCGAATTAGAGTTGCGAATCACTATTTTTCGCGTTTGCTTTTCAGGGTAGTGTCGCGAATAATTACCATTCGCGGTTTGCTTTTATTGTTACAAGTCGCGTTTGGAATTTTTCTATTATAAATTAGCGTTGCGATTGTCGATTTATCGCGTTGTTGCCCCGTAGTGTTGCGATATTTAAAACGACTAACTTCATCCCCACATGTGCCACTCTATTGTAGTTTGAAGTAGCTTGATGTAGTTAGTTTATTTTGTGCATGTATGTATGTTCGTAGCTACAACCGAAGACAGCACCTGATCCAGCATTTTTGGGCAACGCGATTTGCATTAGCGTTGCGAAACATAAATATATTTCCAATTAAAGACAGAGTTGCGAATATACAATAATCGCGTTTGCTCGTAGAGTTGCGAATTCCTATTTTTCGCGTTTCCTTTTCAGGGTAGCGTTGCGAATTCCACACGCGATTGCTTTTATCGTCATTTAAGAATAGCGTTGCGAATGAACTGATCGGTTTGCTCTTAGCGTCGCCAATTACTATTTTTCGCGTTTACTTTTCAGGGTAGCGTTGCGAACAATCACCATTCGCGGTTGCTTTTATCGTTACAAATCGCGTTTGGAATTTTTATATTATAAATTAGCGTTGCGATCTTGACTTGTCGCGTTTTTGATTAATTAGAGTTGCGATTCAATGCCCAAAAGCTGGCCAAAATGCTGGCCACTGCACGAGGATCATCGAAAAGCAAGATGGGGACTCTGCAAAGCCTCGAATGGCTCAACATCGTTATTAAAATTAGTGTTGCGTATTATTTAATATGGGTGCACGCGATTTGATTGATAAAAGAACTCTGTATGCTTCATTTTACGAATAACAAGCACCATTCGCGTATAGTTTTTTATTTTATAAATTAGCGTTGCGAGAGAAAGAATGGTCCACTCGCGGGTTGTTTGAATTTAAGACGAGTGGACGTTTATCTGAAATATATCTTTTCATTATATATTTTTCAAAGGAAATACTGCTTAAAAGTACTGCTGTAAATAGATCAATTGTTTTATTCTTCATAACCTGTTAAAATCTGTATATGAATGTATTTTCCATCACAGATTTTTGATGCATATAAAAATTCTATGTTATGATTAATTTTATTGTAAATTGAATTCATAATTGCAATATATATATCACTAATTATTCATTGTTAGAGTTATTTTTACGGGATATAGTAACCGTTGCAACCCAATTGTTATTTATAAATAGTGAATTTTTTTATAAATATTCCGTATTCTATGCATAAATCAAAGTTTGCTCGCGATCTTTGTTTTAATCGATGGAAAATAGAATGCTTGCATCAAAAGGGTATGCAAATTGCAATTCGATATTTCATATTGAGAGTTCATTTCCGCGTAGAATCGACATTTTCGTTCGTTATCGCTTTTTCTGTAAGAAACCTAATTTAGTTTTCAATACGGTAAAATATAATTATTGCAATCTATACGTCTTGAAAATTTTTTTATTTAAAAAAATAAAATCTACTTATCTTAACACTGATACGAATTTAACTTTTCATTCAATTTTACGTAATATTTATGTTTTTAAACTTTTTGATATCAATTTTTACTCGTGGAAGCTTTAGTTGAAATATTAATTTCATAATATTTTTCTGTGTTCATTAATACACTTTCATTTCAGCTATTAATCCGTTTAACAAGTTCTTGTTACAGAATATATAATCATTGAAGAATGGAATTAGAAATGGCACACGGATTCCATCTTGATTATTCTTAGAAAAATATTTCATACAATTCTATTTATTTTCTGAGTTTATGTTTCAGGGAAACATCGTGGGATTAATCAAGACATCAAGAAGAAATATTTTTTCATGTTTATTTGTTTTATATGAGTTATATTTATTGAATATGAGTTTTTGTTTCAGGACAACGTCGTGGGATTGTCGAAGACACCAAAAAGAAAATATCTCGTCATATCTTCGTTTTATATTGGTTATAATTTATTGTATACGAGTGTATGTTTTAGAAAAACATCGTGGGATCGATGAAGACACCAAGAAGAAAATATTTCCTCGTGTTTCTTGCGTACAGATTGCGTTAGAATATAAGTAAAAATGTATATAGATTATAAGATAAAAAAGCGTTCTCCAGCGTTTGATTAAACACTACTGAAACGAGTGCGTAAATTTAAGGTGGGAATGATTAATATTAAGGTACATATTAGTATTCTAATATGCAAGGCCCATACGTGCAGTTGCACATTTCTGGTTGGATCTTCAGTGTCTTATCAGGCACTGTCATAATAAAATCATCCATTTAAGAAGGAACGATTAATAATAAAGTACATATTGGTACTTTGATAATTAGGATTCGTACGTGCAGTTTTGCACATTCCAATTTTGTTTCCAAAAAAACATGGATTATTTCACATGTATCAACATTTCGTTAGGTTTTTCGATCTCTTCGTCAGAGTTCGTGCGTGCAGTTGCACATTCCAATTTTGTTTCCAAAAAAACATGGATTATTTCACATGTATCAACATTTCGTTAGGTTTTCGATCTCTTCGTCAGAGTTCGTAAGTGCAGTTGCACGTTTTAATTTCGTTTTTAGAAAACGTGTGTATTATCTCACATGTATTGACGTTTTGGTAGGTTCTTCGTCTCTTGATTGGGGCAGTTCTTTCAAGAACTCTCCTTTTGTAGATCATTTTTGACTTTTCGATAGCTTCTCTCTTGGATAGGTATTCGAATTCCTCGCCAAAGGAAGGGTGGTTGGGGCGAGGCTAGGGTGGGTCTCCAATCGCAGCAACCTCCTCGCGGTGAGACCTGGGTCATATTATTTACTATGCAATTAATATTATTATTAATTACATAGCAAATAATATGAGCTAATGGCTGCGTTCTTCTCATAGTTCCACATACCTTCTTCGCCCTGGTATGTTGTCTGATAACATCGATTTCGAGTCTCAAATATATTTTTGCAGAGTTAGTTTCTAATAAATGATATATTACAATTTAAAATAAAAAACAGAGGATTTTCTGTGTACTTATAAACTAGGTACATCTTTACGTATTTTAATAATCTTGATATCTTTAAATAGTCTTAATCGATTAGTTACTCCAATGAAATTAATAGATCGATGCTCAATTCTGGACTGTACAGCTTTCATTTCGTTAAAAAATACTGAAATTTCTGTAATTTCAATTTCTGTCTCGCTTCCTCTTGTGTTCATTTCTAAATCTGTCGGTAACGTCGCGAGTGACACGGAAATGGTAATGGGGTCTCGTGACTCCAGAGAAACGGGGGTTGAACGGTATATCGTGCACGTTATTAATTTTTATGGATCGATACAATTATTTTTTTATGCAAAGTTAAGCCAAATCAAACATATAATAGTTCGTCATAACAAATTGAGACAGTAATCTCAAAACATACCGAGGAAAATCATTGTTAATTATTTTCCACAACTATTAATTCTACTGTTTTGTTTATGTTATAAAAATAGGAACTCTTCTTATTGAAAAATGCCACAGCGTGCACGATACTGACAAAGAGTGGACTCTCATTTTAATTTATTAATTTTCAATCTTAACACTTTACCGACCGGTAGCGGTCGATTAATCGGCTATCGGTCGGTAAGCATTGGTCGGTAAAAAAGTCGATTAATAGGCTATCGGTCGGTAATGTGTTAAAGTATTTCGCTCCTAATTAGAATGCAGTTACATGACTCCTGCACTAGACGGTGAATAATCGGGTTTCAATTAATTCCCATTCTGGCGCCACATAGGTTATCATAAACATAAAACTTCTTTACTAGATTAGTTTTGATTCTCATAGTTGGTAGCGTTGCTGTTTTATTCTATTTCACCCTTGTAATTTCATTTTCTGTCTCACTTCCTCTTGTGTTCACTTTCGTAACCTGTAGAGCCCCATTATCATTTCCAAATCACTCTCAACGTTACCGACAGGCTACAGAAAGAGATCACAGTGCTCTCTATGGTAGGAAATGAAACTACAGAAATTCTTTTGCTTTTCAAATCGTAACTCCGGCTACATTTAGTTTCAATTCTCATCGTTGGTGGCGTTACAAACTAATTTCATTCTGAATCAATAATTGTTAATTAATTTATAAATAAAAGATAAATTTTATCGATTATTCGAAACTTGAATTAAATTTATTACAAAGGGGACTGTAAAATACGAAAGGAAATAGACAGGACGGTTTATTTCGAAAATACGATTTATTAACCTGTCGAACGTAAATTCTGTAACGCGCGCTCGCGCGCACTATCATCTGTTATATTCGTTTCTACATTCTCACGCACGCGGTATACAAAATCTATATTATTACTATACTTAAACATCGTGATGCTTAACCCATAAACGTACACTATCCTAGAGATTGTGTTATTTATTACGTCGACTCCAATAATCCAGATCGTCAAAGAGTTCGGTACCCCCTATGAATCATACACAAGTTTCCAGAGACACATGGTTAGGTACATCGAAGTTATCTCGTTCATCCTTAACTCTCCTCTTGACTTTCTCGCAAACTCCATTCGCTTATTTCAGTTTCCATTCGAAATCCATTTCCCTAGAAAACGTACGTCGATACAATTGCTGTTCGCCGCGTTTTAATAATCGTTTCTGCAAGAAATAACATCTCTGACTTGTGAAAATCCATTCGCGAATTGATAGATCGCTTTCCAACGATGCGATGATTACGAATTTTGTTGATTACAAATATACAGTGGGTATTCGAGTCACGCAAACCCGTAAATACGCGGTTATGTCCCCACTTACGTCGTTGTAAGTATTTTGCATGTGTGATGTAGTCGTATATTGTATAAAATTTGTTTTTCCTGAATTTTTTCCTCCACAAAGAAATTATTTCAAGTTGTTGGGATAGTTGGTTCCGGAAATATAAGGGCTCGAAGCATTTGTTTACTTTTCATTAATTACGTCAGCAAGCTTGTTAAAAATCATACAGCATTTGTAAGATCATCGACGTACGTGCTTGTAGTAAATAGTAAATTCTTGGAAATGTAAAATGAAACCTCGAAACCAGATGACAATTACATTGACTCGTTCTTTACGTCTCAAATGAAGCATCTTTTTAATATTTTCACTGCTTTTCGAGATATCGACTAGTACAGGCATTATAAAAGGTGCTAAATTTTCGAGGTATGTAATACCCATCAGAATAAGCAAAAAAATTAATAGTCAGTTCTAGGGAAAACAATTATTTACGAAAAACTGTTGGCTGTAAATTAATTTTCAATTAAATAATCAATTTATAATCTAGTTTTATCGCACACGAGTCGTTTAGTCAACAGGAATCAGAATAAGCAAAAAAATCCAGTAGTTAATTCCAGGGAAAACAATTATTTACGAAAAAATGTTGGCTGTAAATTAATTTTCAATTAAATAATCAATTTATAATCTAGTTTTATCGCACACGAGTCGTTTAGTCAATAGGAATCGCTGAAACTTTTTTTTGTTCGCATAGTGTCAAAGTAAATGTGAAAATAAACATAGAAGGTAGCAAAAATTATAGTAGGCGATATGGTCGTTGGGTAGAGGATGAAATCCCCTTTAAAACGAGCGTTTGTACGAGTCGATAGCTTTATTAGTTCCGGAGATATTGCGATTTTAGTTTCAAGTCGATTGCGTCAAAGTAAATTGCAAAATAAACATAGAAGATAAAATAAATTGTAATAGTTTTTATAGTCATCGGATAGAGGATGAAATGCCCTTTAAAACGAGCGTTTGTACGAGTCGATAGCTTTATTAGTTCCGGAGATATAGCGATTTTAGTTTCAAGATACGAGGGTCTGTAGCGTTTGTTTACGTTTTATTGAGGTCAATGAACTCCCACGCGCGAAACTAGGTCACTCGGTCGCGAGTCACGTGCGACAAAGAGGCACGACGCGTCAGACGAAGACAGAGATAGTCAAATAAAGAAAAACACCCTTTCACATAAATTACGATATCTCGAAAACGGAAAGTCGAAACGACAAAAACCAAAAACCATTTTAAAGGGGAAGGTTCACCGCTTCTAACGATCGGTCATTTATGCAAAAAGCACGAGTAGTTTCGAAATTACACGCGTGTAAAGTTTAACTATCTTTAATACGCGTTTTAAGACAGTGGAAACAGAAGATTCTCTCCTTTAGTGGTAAAAAACGTATACCACGTACATTTTAGAAGAATTTTGTGCAGAATGGTCTTACTTGCAAAGGTTTAATTAAAAAATAAATATTTAGAGATTGAAAACAAGTAGTTTTCGACTGTCGGTTCGACAATCTTCGATTTTTTTGCATTTAATCTTTCTCTCTAGGATTGCAATGTACACCATCGATCATTGAAGTTGTAGCGAAGTCACGATAGGGTCGAACGAAGGTTTCTGGAATATTCGCCACACCTTTGAGAGTATTTCATAAAAATTTATTATAAATAAAAATAAAAACATGGTGCCGATGTTTCGAGATTCTTATGTCTATTTAAAATAAATACATCCGAACGAAGATTACGTTTCTTCCTTGAAATCTGTTTCTCGAGTAATTTTTAATTAAGTTCTTCTTAATTTATCAAAACTTGTGACCAACAATACTATCATGTATTTAATTATTGCCCATTGTATAAAATTTTTAACGTTTACGCATTAAATTACAATCATTCAGCAAGACGAAAAGCTTCTGAAAACATAAAGTTGTTCCAAATCCGAATGCAGCGAAAAAAGTTTATTTTTTTTCACAGAATGCAACAAAAAAAATTTGCTGAAAATTTACAGACGATTCGATACACATTTCAAAATAGTTATCGACGTGTGTTTTGATTTTTTTTGGAGAGTCACGGTGAGAAGGGTCGTTTTTCATTAATACGTCAATTGATGTCTGAAAACTGCAAGTTGAAGCTTTACAAATTTTTTTATTTGTTCATTTTTCGTAATTAAAAAACATTCATATTAATTTGTACATGGTTGTACTTTCATACACCAATAGCGATACGCAGTAGAACCTCGATCATTCCATATAAGCCGTCCTCGTTGCATGGTGTTTTACAAGTGAAGTGGATGATCGCTAATGCAACAAGTGGTGGACGTGAAGATGTGTGAAGCTACTTATCCCGATTTATCGCAATAATCGAGGTTCTACTGTATCAACACAATCGCATCACGGTCGGCGTTCACGCTATTGATATAAGTCTTCTCTGGCCGTTTGAGGCTCATTGTAAGTGCGGGTTTCGGGAGATTGTCGCAACAGGGTGGGGGGGGGGGTTTGTAATTTCACGCGATTCAAAATGACTTTCAAATTCGTAGGAAAATCACATTTCACTTTTTCCGTCTGGTCGTGGATGACACGTTGAAAATGAAAATTATCAAAAATGATTCGATTCGTCGGGGAAATGATATAACGTTTTGCTTAAGTGTACGTAAAAATGTATATTTGTATTTGAAAAAGTGAGGCCCCTTGAAAGATGAGGCTAGGGGGCTGTAGCCCCCCCCTTCTAATCAATGCTCGATCCATGGGACTCCCAGCGTCGACGCTGACGCCAGTGTCCCCCTGATCTCGCAATAATTTCAATGATCGCCGGTGTACATAAAAACAGGCACCTCGATAAAGGTGGCGCGGAATTATGGTTGTACGCGTTGCACAAAGAATCGCGCTACAGCGGTTAAAAAACAGAGGGAACTGAGAGATGGGACAGAGGAACGATGGACGATGGACGGTGATAAAAAAAGCAAACAAGAAATTAAACGAACAAAATAAATACAATGTATTGTTACTTAAACATACGCCATCCACATGCTGATTGCGGCACACGTCGAAAAGGAAACGGAAAAAAAAAAAAATAAAAGATATTAGAAAATCGATCGTTTTTCTTTCATCTCGTTTCGCTGACCGTCTTTCAAAGACACTAAAAAACAGAGAACAAAGGGGGGGTCGACAAAGTATAGAAGTGAACGAAAAAGTAAAATCTTTGTTTTATGCAGCCGTCTAAACACAACAATAGTGGACGCGGGTAGTTACGTTCAACAACGATAGCGCACGTAAATTATACATTGATTATTTTGTACATGTATCTGTATACACACATACACGAAAACACACGTAATGCCCAGCGCGTGATATACGTGTGTACATATATATTTATATTATAATACACGCATTACATACACGTACACATGATACACGCGTGTGCGAATTTTCTATACGTAGTGCGCACCGGGGGTATTACTTTGCGTTTTGGTGATGGAATTTGGTTCCTCTTTGATTTTAATTCACGATCTTGTCGTACTTCGTCGATCCTTGAAAGGAAATCACTATTGCGATCGAGCCAACGCGTTGAAGACGATCGTTCCATGGCAATGTCGAATTTTCAAATTCACAATTTATTTTTTTTTACTCTGATTTCAATTGTGAAAAAATGTTTTATACAAAGTGAAGATCGAAATTACAGAACTGAGAATTTATCGAATGGTCTCTGGTGTCTGATACTTTTCGTAGAATAATGGCGAAAGAAAGAAATTGGATGAATCATGTGACCATGTGATCATGTATGCAAAATAAGCATATTAATATTTGTGACTGTACAAGTACACTTTTTGACATCGTTTAAATTGTATGTAAAAACGTTTAATAACAATTACAACTTCACCACATATCGCCTAAATGGTTATCAGAATTCATGCAAAAAATAAAGGACTTTCCAACGAAAACGTGTTCGAAAATTATTTCGAAGATACTTAATATTTTTATTTGAAATTGTAGCATTCCATAAAAATAACTGGCTGATAAATAAACTCTAACTCTGCATAATAATATAATTCTCATATCTTTGAAATAATTTCGAACACGCGCAAGCACATATTGAAACTGTTTTGTTCTGCTTTGTGAACTTCGAGCCAACATAATTTTCCATTTACTCGTAGCCAGAAAATCTACAATTTGCACTTGTCTTCCATAAGATTTACAAACATAATTTCTCCATATGCCTAAGCACGAGTAAGCGTAAATTAGTTCGGATCAATTAAAACAGTGAATTAAAGTCAGTCGTGTTATTCATAAATTCCATCATTCCTTTGCAAGCTGATCATGCGATTTTATTTTGTGTCATCGAACGATCGCCTTTCGGTTGATCCGTAACATAAACTAGCGTGTTATATCTCCGAAGATCGTACGCTTAAGAGCACCAAGGAAAACGGAACGCGTTAGACGCAGAAATCTAAAATTAATAAAAGAAAAGAAAGAAAACAAAAAAAAAAAACAAATTCTACGAGAGAAAAAACAGCAAAATAAAGTATTATAATCTGTTAACATTGCGAGGATGACATATATATATATATATATCTATATATATATCCGACGAGCATGGTGGTCATACGGATTATGTACATCTAGCATTTAAAACAAAAAAAATATAATCTAGTGGTAATGATAAATTACAACTGTATCGATAGCAATGGTAGTCACGATGATTACGTGCGAACAAGATCATTTGTTTCACTTTATTCGATCGGGAACATGCAATTTCAATGTTTGTAATTGTTCGATGGACCATCCACACGAGAACATGCGTGTTCTGTTTACACGAACAAAACTTATAATGCAAGCAAGATAAACAATGCTTCTATCGTTTAAAATCTATCTCTCTCGAGGATCGTAATTCGAATATCTTTTAGAGGTAGAACAATCGATTTAAGTACATCGATACGAGTGATCCATATCCGATCCTATTACTTCGAAGGTTTAATAAAAATTAATAAAGTTTCCAACTATCGGAATAGAAATCAATGGCGTAACGTTAGAATTATTGACTGAATCGAATAAAATAGCGTTGATAAAAGTAATTCGGACAATCGTAATCATCATTCCTATAAATTGCAAATAATAATAATAATAGTAGATACAAAAGTAATAATAATAAAATTTTACAATAACAATACCACCAAGAATTATAGCGACAATGATAATTACGTCATAATATAATATTAATAATCTATCAACAGCGATAGCAACTGCAATAATTATAATAAGGGTAACGATAATCATCGGTTAATTGGGATATAACAATAATAATAATAGTAATGGTTGTGATAATAATAGTTAAACATAGCAGCGCTAAACAACGATGTAAACGCACGTGCCAAAAAAAAAAAAAGAATGTGGTGAGAAAACTGACACGAACATAAAAAGTGATACATTAATCGTAACGTTACTTCTGACTAGGCTCCATTTGTATTTACGCGTAAGACTTAAGAACATTTAATGCGTGCTCGATTCTCGTACAATTTAATCGTTAACGGCTGAACGTGTGTGTGTGTGTGTGTGAGAATTAATCGTTAACGGTGTATAAGTACATCGATTTAATTAAAGAGATGTCTTTGGTAATTTGCACGGAGCACGACACAACCACGTCCGATTCATTTACAGGGTGGCGCCACGTAAACAATACATACAATTAACATTTAACAGTTTTGTAGAGCAAGACCATGTTTCAGAAGCGAGATTGGAATTTCTTTTTAACGAAAGTCATGATTCTTAGGATATACAGAGCCATCAATATTTTCTCAAACAAAGAACATGTTCGATCGACATTTGCTTCAAATTGGACGTGTTCACATTTATGGTCCGTTACAATTGCTTATTAAAAATATTTTGTCGCGTTTTAAATGCACAAAGAAATACGTTTCTAGTTGACCACCCTGTATATCTCACTACTAGTCCGCACAACTTGTTCGTAAAAGGTTGTCGTTTGCAGCTCCGTTCATTTGGTTTGACGCGTGTATGTAAAAATTGTGTGTCACTGTATCGAAAAAAATTTAATTCTGACTGAATCTGCGGATTTGGTGAAATTCAATGATTCGAAGCAAATTAAACTATACAACTATTAATTGAAATTTGAACCTTGGTAGTGAAGAGGAAGGGGGGGGAAGGGAAAATGACGAAAGGGACGATTCATGGAAATGGATCAGAAAGAGAGCCAGCTACGAACACTTATACGCACCAGCTGTTTTCGTTTTTAATGTTGATCTCTTTAACTGTATCATTAAGACAAATTTGTCCAGGAAATATGGTCATCTGCCTTTTGCAATCCTACGCTGGACGCCATTTTCTAGTTCCTTCGTAATTCACGTTTAGTTCACGCCGCTACATCCCTTTATGTAGAAGTCACTTGAACAACTTGATATAAAAAATAATTTGATTATATTCTCCAAAGAAATTTGTCTTGCTAATACGGTTAAGCACGATTCGTGATCGCATAAACGTAAAATAAGTGATCGTTTCGGATGCGTGACCCTCGTTCAGCTAATCAGTTATGGCTGGGCGAGGGTTAAAAGTCAATAGATTTAAAATGTAAATACAGTGTTTTTGGATCCAATGATTCGTTTTTTTTAAGTCACGAGTTGTTCGTTCGGAGGTTGCTCCTTCGAACTTGCTTTTCCTTCGTCTTATACTTTAGTCTTTTGTTCGTACTGTATGACTATCTGACACTATTGACTATTATCTTGCAATTAACGGTAAAAATCGCATCAGGTAAACCTTCGACAGACTGGTGATGACAGAAATGTAAGCAAATATGTACATTGGATTAACATTACTTTCAATTTATCAGCTATCATTTCTGGACTCTCGAAAATTCTTCTTTTCTTCTACACATGAATCGTATGTCTTTCAATTTAGGATTAGAATGAAATTAAGTACCTAGAACGACGGCGATGAATTAATCTTGCTTCAGTAACTAGAAATCATAAATCTTCGTGGAACAGTTAAAATGTTTCAGCAATACTGTCGATCCTGGTCGTTTCTATTTCATTTCTAAAAATGTAATACCAGCCGAATGAAACGAAATTAGTTCGATATACTTTCACGCATACTTCGTAGAAAACATTATATTTCTCGGATACCACAAACAAATTTGTTACCGATTCAAGATTAATTCATACAATTAAACACCCGGCGAGTAAATGTTTTCCATCGAATTCTTCCAATTTTCTTTTCTTTCCATCGTGCACTGAAAAAGTACAGGGTATCGTTTTCTCTTTTTTTTTTTATGGGCATACATCCGTCTAGGCTCGAACCTAACAAAGATCATAAAATACGAACGAACGATATGTATCTCCGTGATACCCGAGATGAGAAATAAAGAGAGATCGCGTGCGCGCTACCGAGATGTCGCTGATGAAAAATTTTCTTTTTAATCCTGAATTCTCCGTCGTTAAGTTTCATACGCCCACGCTTATCATACATACTTTAAAAAGCGACCCTAGTCCAATCCTATATACGGTACAACGTTATCACAAAGTCATTAAAAAATGCTACTTATGTATCGTTTCCCCTACTCTCCATTTTGTTTCCTTGTTCCAAGTTTTGTCTTTTTTTTTCTTTTGGTTCTTTTTTTGGTAATCTTTACACCATTTAATTTACACGTTAAATCGAACTGACCGTTCCCTCATCGCTTCGTTTACACGTCTCTGGCAATTCCCCTCCATTGTTCTATTTACTTTCCCTATTATTCGGTTAGCCGGTACGTCAGTGCGTGTATCTACATATGAACAGGCGCCTCGCGTCGCTGATAGCGATCCCAAAACTTAAATCGATACGATCGATTCTTAATCGCTAAATTAACGTATGCGCGAATAGTGTTCTCGTATGATACAAGGGTGTGCCCGGGTTCCGTTTCACGGATCGAAGCACACCTTCATCCCTTTTTCTTTTTTTTAACGGCTACTTAGTGATTGTACGTGAATATCTCTTACGCTAAAGGTCCACAAAGAATTCATTACGATCTAAAATTGATTCTTTCCGTTCTCGTTCGTTTCAATTCCTTCGGTACCGACGACAGATTGCAGCGACAGTCCCGACACACAAAAAAAAAACAAAAAAAAAAAACTATCAGCTCCTCTCTCATCAGCTTTAGATCGTACGGCTGCCGCGTACACGCACATGCTCGTACATACACACGCATAGATATATGGGTATGCATACGGTTCGCGTATGCTACGTAATATATACACACGCCACACATACAGAGAAACAAAGAGATAAGTTAGCGTCACAGTTTAGCCCCGAGGAACATAAACGCACAGTGCTCGTAGGCCGGGTGTATCCGATATCCGCTTCGCTACTTTTCTTTTTCGTCAGGCTCTCTGAACGATGACCGGTCGTTCCTTTGGTCTCCCCGTTATCACGAAACAGATCGGTTCATTATTTTTTTCCCACGACGATTCCTCGTTCCGTTTCGTGCACCTCGATTTTATTTTCGCGCCCACTTGGTCCGCTCAAGCTGGCCGACGTTCATCGGGGGAGGGGGGATTCGACAATCAGCGCCATCTAGCCCGGTAAATTGGAAGAGACCGAGCAATGGCGACCGCATACACGTGAAACAAGACCTAGAGGTAGCTCGAAGGTGGATAAGATACAGTTCGAGGAATTTATTCTGGATGGTCATGGGGGGACATGGAGAGATCCGTGTATGTGCACGTATATATATACATATATATACATACATGCATACGTAAATATGTATATGTATATACATGTAGGAGCAGAGCTAACAGCGTCTACTTCTTGCAAAAGGAGCGAAAGGGTGGGCAGAGTTGTGCATAGGCACCGACAGATACAGAATGACTGATCAAGAGGCTGACCAAGGAGTCGTGACTGATCGAGTGATCGACTGATCGACTGACCGATCGATCGAACGATTGACCGATTCGACTGACTGAGACTGACATGGCACGGCGACTCCGATCGAGAACACGGTCACAACGTCACAGGCCACCTGCTGGCACACAAACAAACACACGGACAGGTTAGTCACCACCACACACCAGATATGTAGGATTCCCCGTGCAAACGTGCGCGGTGACGGTCGTTGGAATTTTGTCTTTTCATCTCCCCCCCCTTTTCCGGAAATTTCCGAATTAGCCTGCGTTTTTCATCGATCTGTAGTGTATTCAAGCACATTGGGCACAAAAATGAACATTCACGGCGGACGAGTTTCTGAATACTTGCAGGATCTTAAACGCAACGTCACCGTACAACGTGTACGCAGGTACTTTGCCGATTCGTCGTTTATTAACGGAAGCAATCAAGGATTTCTCAAATCGATAGAAAAATATAGAGTTCCCCGTTTTTAAAATGATTTTCGTTTCGTAATCCTTGTTGCTTCGTTCCGCGCCATTGCGATTCATCGAGCTACGAAGTGGCGATCGATGAGTCGCTGGTGGCGTTGATCGTGACCCGACGATCGACGATATCCCAGAAAAAAAAAAAAAAAAAAGACACGGCGATATTAGTACTAACATCTAATGAAGCGTCATAGCGTAATTAACCATCAAACTTTTGGATATTACTGTGAACATAGAACGTTCCAAGTTGGTTCCGTCCCTTTGGCAATAAACGAGGGACCGACTCTCGCGCGATCATGATAATAAAATAAGTGGCGTAATCGGTAATTAAATATTGAGGTAGATCGTTGTGGTTTTCATTGCTACCTGCTGGTAGGACAACGTACAATACCGACGTAGTTTAAGTTACATACATGTACATGTATACGTGTGTATAAATATGTTAAACAAGAGACAAGAGAAAAAAAAAAAAGAGTTCGAAGCGAATCTTGGAAAGTTTAGTTTACGTAACGACTTACGTTGCGTGGAAAAAAAACTCAAAGCGAGGCTACTTGTACTTTGTCTGAAGGGCAGCTACGGTAAAAATGTTAGTGAAACTTCACGTACGTAATTCCACTTTTGTGTACAAAAGTTAGCACAGAAAGCTTGTTTGGCAGCCGTTGCAACGAAATGAAGTTTGATTACACCACTGGCGTGAAAGAGCGGAGGGTTCGGTATAGGGCTAAGGGCAGGCTTGCGTCTTCGAGAATCGAAGGACACAGTACTGGCAAGCGAGCGAATATTGCTCTTGCTATCGAGCAGAGACTTATTCTTATTCTGGCGAAGACCTTGGATTCTTTGTACTTGGAAAATAACAAAATGCTCGACCTGAGAGACACTGTACAAGAAAAAAATACATGCGTTTATGGCGAATCGCGTAGGATATCCCATGTAGCTATAGTCGAATTAAACTGGCTGTTCAAGTCCACTAAATGATCCAAAAAATAGAAATTAAAATTATAGTAGATTTGACCGTCGATTTTCATCCGACTATAGGTCAGATTTTATTACAAAAACGATCGAGTTTACCGAACAAGCGATGAATAAAAATTGAATGCTTTCGTATCCTTGTTCCGTGTATGCATTATGCATTTAATGCAGTTGCAAATTTACTCGTAGCTTTCTTCGTTTCTTGTATTTACATTGTTTACTCTTTCCCCATGAACTGTATCTGTTTTATTATTACTCGAATCGTTCTTATGGCACAATGCACCTCAGTTTCATGGAACATCCTACTGTCTCGTTCCAAATATTTAGTCTTTTTTCCCCAACCGTGTGCGCGAAAATCAGAATCTTTCAGATTTCTATTCGTACACGAGCTTGAAAATACTACGCATTGTGTTTCGTGTCTGTACATATTCATAAAATGCATTAAAGATACAAATTTACTATACAGGGTGTTCGGCCAACCTTGGGAAAAATTCTAATGGGAGATTTTGGAGACCAAAATAAGACGAAAATCAAGAATATCAATTTATTGACTGAGGCTTCGTTAGTAAGTTAGTAAGTTATTAAAAAATTAAATTAAACAATATCAAATCATTCTGAAAAAATTATTTTCGATTGCGGGACCAATTACAATCATTTTTGGTCAATAGACATACCCTCGAAATCCTACGCATTTTCAAGAAAAAAATTCAGGCAGTTGGTGAAATTTTTTGGCGAAAAAAAATTTTTCAAATCATTCTAAAAAAAATATTTTCGGTTACAGGGCTCGATTACAATCATTTTTGGGCAATAGACATAACCCCGAAATCCTACGCATTTTCAAGAAAAAAATTCGAGAAGATGCCTAAATTTTTCGACGAAAAAGAAAAATTTCAAATCGTTCTGGAAAAATTATGTTCGGTTGCGGGGGTCAATTACAATCATTTTTGGGCAATAGACATACCCCCGAAATCCTGCGCATTTTCGAGGAAAAAATTCAGTATGGGCGGAACTTGAAATGTTAATAACTTTTTAACGAAGCCTCCGTCAACAAATTGGTATTCTTGATTTTCGTCCTATTTTGACCTCTAGAATCTCCTATTATAATTTTTCCCAGAGGTGGCCGAACACCCTGTATAATAAGCAAAGTGTTGATGAGACTTAAGAAAAAAATTGCAGAATTTTCTTTATCGTTTCAAAGAACTCCAGTAAATTACGAGACATAAAAAAGGTATTATACTCCTTTTTTAAGGGTTTTGGAAAATTTGTAGTCCTTCTTTGTCTATACCACCCTGTATCATGTTGTATAAATAGCAATTCGTACCTGCGGTTTGGTTGAATCTGTAGTTAAAGGATAATTAATAATAATTTTCAATATCGTGCACGTGGAATAGATCGGTGCGTGATTTTTTTCGTGTACAGAATCAGTGGCGACGTTATTCGGAAACACTTGCCCGCAAAGAAAATAAATACACGTTAAAAACTATCCTTAACGATCTACGTATGTTAATTGAACACATATATTGCAAACTGTCCTCTGGTGCTCGGTCAAATTGTAATTCGAGAAGCGTTAGAACAACTCGTCTCCGTCGTGACTTGATGAAAGGGAATTGAAATGCTTTTGAGTCACCACTGCGTTCAGAAAGAGCAGAGCGTTTATTTTGACAGCGAATGATATTATTCCGTTCTCGAAGACCAGACGCGTCGATAACACGTATCACCAGGAGATACAGGCATAACGAGACACGAAGAAGAGATAGTCTCCTTTCTAGGTACAAAAATACCCGAATATATGGACGGACTGACAAGTAGAAGAAACACGTGAGCTCGAAAAAAAAAGAGATACGTATATATTCTCGCAATGCGAAAAAATAGTAACATTGAAAGGACGATGACCTTCAATTATTTGGAAAAAGTCTGACAACGTAAGTCTTCAAGATTATCACAGCCTCGTTTTCGAAGGATAATGTAGCTTTTCGAATGAAACGCGTAACACAAGTAAACCCGTTTGTCTTTGAGAGGAACACGTTTCACGAACTTCCGTTTACTCTCGACCTCCACCGAAAATACTGTTTGACTAGAGATGATTTCGTTTTTTTTTTTTTTCGTTTGGAAGCAACGCTTTCCGAGCACTCCCGTCGAATGGAAAAGATCTATGAACCAAGATCGAGGAACATCTCGACCAACGATCTATGTCGCGACTTAGAGAACGCGTAAACATAGTTTTGATTAAGGACACCAGGGTCGTTGGGTCCGAGCCGTGGTATTCGAGAAGTCCTGGGTATCTACCTACGAACGGTGGGCGACGTCGGCTAATAGGGTTTCGATGCGTCCTTGGATCGTTTCAGTTGGACCTTCAGCCGTTTCATGCCGATCTGGAAACCGTTCATCGCCTGGATCGCCGCTTGCGCGCTCGTTGCGTTGTCGTACGACACGAAGCCTGAAAATAATTCGCGATATTAGCGATATTAGTTACTTTGGTCATTTGTTCAAATCTGCTATTTACAGTTCGAGGAGATGGACGTCTGGTCATATTTTTATTTAACCCTTTGACTGCTAAAGTAAATATACGCCCTCACCTTTTACTGTTTTACCAATTGATATGGAATTGGATAAAAATTTATTTGCATTTATTATCTTTTTAAACCGTTAGAATGGTCTCTTAAATCTAGGGTAAATTTTGGTCACCAGTCGAAGCGACAGGCACGCGACGATCGCGCCATCTATGTGGATGGATTCTTCCTAGGACGCGCCGCAGTCAAAGGGTTAAAAAAGCAAAATTGAAAAGACACACGTCTTCTTGGAGTGTTTATTAAGTGTTCGAGACGTTGGTAGTTGATCAAAGAAAGGTCTAGGGGGCGTGAGTGGTTAAGAATAGATGCACTCACCGAAGCATTTGCTCAGTTGCGATTGTTTATCGATGAAGACCTTGGCAGAGATGACGTTCCCGTATGGGAGGAACGTTGAAACGAGGTCGATATCGTTAAACTCCTGCGGTAGATGGTAAATAAACAGGTTGCAGCCCTCGGGACCTTCTATCTGCTTATCGGTGGTAATGAATTTCGCCTTTTGGGCCGCCGCCGCAGCCGCGGCCGCTGCCGCCGTGAACGCGGGGAATCCTGAAAACACAACGTTCCTCATCACGAGTTCTTTGTCTCTTCCATAGAGGAGCTACTTCGTTCCTTTCTGTTCGCATTTCTCAGGTCAATTACGATCGCTAAAAATTATGGTCAAAGGAGATCTAGCTTAACTATGCAGAGTTCGTTGTTTCTTAGACTATCGAAGATACTTAATATTTATTCTAAATTCGAGTATACAATAATCGGATCCAAATTAACACATTGACTGCTACGTCATCCGTGACAGGATTTTTTACTGTGTAACTAAAACAAGTCTCAGGTTGAAATGTAAAAGGAAGTAAATTTGAACAGGACTCAATTAATTTTAGCTAGGTTAGGGAAATAAACACTGATGTCAATTTTAATTTAGGTTCTTTAAAATTGTCTAGATTCAACGTTTTGGTTTTATAAAAAATTGAACAATTTTGGTTCGGCAGTTGACGTGTTAAATGGCTGCACAAGGCCACTAGGGTGTTATTCTATCATACTACTTGGTTGTACAACCTTCTCTATTTTTCAAGTTGGTAAAAGTAAAACTAGTATCGATTTGGACTCGTCGGTAAGATTCTATTCATTTTCTGGTGGATAAATGTAGAAATTTCGAAAACACTTACTTTTCATTCAACAAAATCACCTGAATTGAATAAGTTTAAGTATTATAGAATAAATTTTCATTTGTATAGAAATATTGATGAAAACTGTGTAGTTGAAACATGTATGTGCACGTGTTTTAATTGATCGAGTTTGATCTGGGAAGCGCTGAAAGATAAATATCATAAAATAATACATGCCTTTATAAAAAGTACGATTTGAAAGTTTGTGCAACTAAATTCGAAAGCATACCAATCTGTGCATCTTCGACAGTCTAAGAAATAGCTGAGCGTATACGTTTGAATCGAATACACACTGTTTGAGAATTTAGGTTTCGTTAAATATATTCAGTTTATTCTCTGCACAATTACACACATTTCTGTTTCTACTTTATCGCAGATCTGCGTATTCGTGACTCGGGATTCGTATATGCGAGGGTTATTTCGTAAATAAAGATGCTATTTTTACTAATATTAGCTTTGAAAAGAGATTTATTTGAAAAATGAAAAAAAGCTACAAAAAGTAAGAATCAGGTCGAGAAAATCAACTTTGAAAACTCATTAAAGCATACGCTAGTAATAGAATACGATTTGGTCATCGTAGCAAGTAGAAATAGCGAGTAATGGACAGACGCGCTTGAAAACGCAAAAACTTTTATCTTTGATTGGTCCTAGTCTCTTTTTCCAGTTTAATTTGCTTTGTATGACATCTCAATGACCTGGACAGTCGGTAATTATGCAAAAACTCAACAAAATAACATGATACATGCTCGAGACACATAGGTAGTCTTCGAGACGTAACAGAATCATGTCTGAGGGACCAGAGTACGCGATCAATAGCCAATGGGTAGATCGATTAATATTAACGAAGCTCCTTTTCCATGTCCTTTGAGGACTCAAACAATCGAAAAGAAAGCAGCCATTGTCAAAGCAAGACTACCTAAAGATTAATCCGTAAAAACGTCTTCCCGGAAGGAACGTAACGCACGATTTTATGGATTTTCCAAGATCCACGAACCTAACATCCTCTCAGTACAACAGGATAGAACCACTAGATAATTAAGTAATATTCTAACAAATTTCGACATCCAGTTCCTCTTGCTTTGCAAATGAGCTTCGTGAATTGTGGCGGTTCGCAGAACATACATTTAATAAATTAACGAAAGCTGGACATTCAGATCCCGTCACACATCGTCGACAAGTCTGGCGACCATGTGTGTAAACGCTCATTTATTTCCAAGGATCTTACGGTTGCTGGCGAGTTTGCACGATGACGGTGAAGCGTGTGTCGCGAGAAAATCAAACGAACGTAACATAATCGAAGCGTGTGCAATCGAGCAGCGACCAGACGATAAGTAATGGCGGTGCAGTTAGAAGCTAGATATTTCTCTGAATCGATAGATCGTCGTTCTTTGCACGTCTTTATTTATCGAACAACCCTCGTACATCTTGATGCATTCGTAACGTGCAAACGGTAGAGCACAGTCCGTCGTTTTCGTATAGAACTAAATTCAGGCATTCCATTTTTTGTTACTCACTATGTAATTCTTTCTTTTCCATGGTCACCGTCGTCTTTCCAATGAGAGCTTTTAGGGCGCACAGTTACTCGTTAGAACAACACTTTTACGAACGATGTGCAAAAATAAAACAATAGACATTGCCATTTAGCAATTCTTCCTGGACGACAATTACCACTGACGTTTAGAGACACTTACCAGCGTATTGTTGCAAACTGGAATAGGCGTTGCTCAAGGAATCGTGCAATCCGTTCAAAGGTGTCCCCGTTAGGGAATTGAGCGCTAGAGACGTCACAGGACTAAGACTACCTCCAGTGGACCCTTCAAAATCGAAATCAAAGCAATCATTAACATTTGTTCGACGATCGGTCACCCATTTCTACAGCCGTGATCATGATTAAACAAGTTGTAGAACCCGGAATCGTGACAAGCGACAGGCGCCTTTGCAATTTAGAAAAATTAAATCAATTGCTCTAATATGATATTTTACCGCCCCTATACAGGGTATTCGACCATCCCTGGAAAAAATTTTAATGGAAGACTCTGGAGGTCAAAATAAGACGAAAATTTATTAACAATTAAAGTCAAAAATTTCAAATCGTTTTGGAAAAATTATTTTCCGTTGAAGGGGTGAATTGCAATCATTTTTTGTGAATAGACATACCCCCGAATTCCTGCGCATTTTCCAGAAAAAAATTCGAGAAGGTATGAAATTTTTCGAGGGGAAAAAAAATTTCAAATCGTTCTGAAAAAATTATTTTCGGTTGCGGGGGTGAATTGTAATCATTTTTGGTGAATTGACATACCCTCGAAATCCTATCCACTTTCGAGAAAAAAATTCGAAAAGGTGTGAAATTTTTCGACGGAAAAAAAAATTTCAAATCGTTCTGGAAAAATTATTTTCGGTTGCGGGGGTGAATTGTAATCATTTTGTATGAATAGACATACCCCCGAAATCCTGCGCATTTTCGAGAAAAAAATTCGAGAAGGTGTGAAATTTTGCGACGGAAAAAAAAATTTCAAATCGTTCTGGAAAAATTATTTTCGGTTGCGGGGGTGAATTGTAATCATTTTGTATGAATAGACATACCCCCGAAATCCTGCGCATTTTCGAGAAAAAAATTCGAGAAGGTGTGAAATTTTACGACGGGAAAAAAAATTTCAAATCGTTGTGGAAAAATTATCTTCGGTTGCGGGGGTCAATTACAATCATTTTTGGTGAATAGACACACCCCCGAAATCCTGCGCATTTTCGAGAAAAAAATTCATTACGAGTGGAACTTTAAATGTTAATAACTTTTTAACAAACCCTTCATCAACAAATTGGTATTCTTGATTTTCGTCTTATTTTGACCTCCAGAATCTCCCACTAAAATTTTTCCCAGGATTGAACACCCTGTATAAAAAAGATTTTTCTTCGGTTTCATTTTTTAAAATTTCTTAGAACAGTTTGATCGTATGTCTGGTATTTATTTTAATAAAAGAACACATTTAAGGCTTCCCACTAATTATACGTTAACTACAAAATGGAAATTTTCTGTTCTATAATGTACGTATCTATGTTTCTCAACATTCAAACAACTAAATGAATTTTTCCAGTAAAATGACACATTAATTCTTTAAAATTCTTATTCGTTTATCAAACGGACTCCAAAAAAAGCCAGGCACGGCCCTGCGTACAACTTAAGAAAAATAATTACCTGCATAGCATTCGTCATGCTACGATGCTTAAAAATAAAGGCAATAAAAATCTCTGTAACCTTTTTATGGCATTATATTTGTTAATAAGGCGAGTACATGCGCGCATGTTTATGTTGCAGCTAAAAGCGTTTTGCGTATTTTACAGAATTAATTATTAAACTAAGGATACGTTTTCTTTTTATAAATGCTCAGTTCTCCTTGCAAATCTTATGCAATAAATTATTCAACGTGTAATTTTGCATATTACAGATTTCAGAAAGCATTTGCAAAACATATTTACAAAACCTAATTATCGAATATATTTTCCTATATTTTTAGGGTTATTTCATGGTGTCGATTTTTTAAATTAAATCCTCTATTATGTATTGACTAATTTTGCTTAAATACAAAAGATTGTTGAAATTCATTTAGTCGTTCAAATATGGCTAACATACATAGATACGTACATTATAGAAAAAATCATTTTTTTTTTTTAATGGTCAACATGTGATCAAGGGTGTTCTTCCAATAAAAATGATTTGAAATTTTCTTCTTTATAAATCGAAAAATAAAAGAGTACTGTTTAAAATTTGTTCTTTTTACTTTTATTTTCAAAGAAAAATATAACAATGCACAGACATTACGAAACCCATTAGAAAATTAGAACTCTGATATCTTGAGACCAAAACGTTTTGCAATTGTATTTAACCAAAAATTAGTAATTATTAATAACGACAAGGCTGCATTTAATCGTGGTTAATAACAAAATTGTTTCACTAAATTTTTCTAAAGAGAAATAGAGATCGTTGATAATCGACTACGCATTGTTAAATCGATTTTCGTTCACCATTAAACAAAGCATTATTTTTCATCGATATAGTTTTCGATAGATATTGACGAAATTATTACTCGTTTATTATTTAAAGCGTAATTCGAAGCTCACCGAAATGAACGTTTTCAATTGCTATCGTAAAGAAGGATTTTCCTATTGCTCGTTATACCATCAATATTATGAAACGTGCGAATTAAAGCTCGATTAAAGCATGGCGGGCAAAGTTTGGGTGAGCTTCGTACTATCAATTAAACGGCCAACAGTAATTACAAATCGAATTAGTGATGAATATGTGCATGTGCGTAGGTGCATACGGTACAGGGATAAACAAGAATGGTAGCCGAATAGCGATGAAAAGAAACGAGAAAAATGAAAAAAAAATAAATGGAAATGTGTCGCAATTAAACGAACTGAATGAGTTTGCGGCTTCAATTGTTTCTTCTCACCTGTGTTTCCGGTCTTTCCAAGAAGGACAGCTACGCACGAAAAACAATGTGCACATTAAAACGCTGATGTGCGTTCGACATGAAAAAAAAAATACGTTTACGATCCCGAATGCGATTTATCAACAAGTGTACCTAAATTTTCTCAGAATCAGTACATCGATCATAATTTCATGAATTTTCGACAATTAAATTTAGCGTGTTGATCGATCATTTTTGGTATCCTTCGATCGAAGTAATTGTCTGTTATATCGTGTGTTATCGGTGTATATGACTTCGACGATATTTAAATAAAAATGTACGAAGTGATAGAGACAGACAAATGATGAAAATGAGAAGGATGTTGAATACAGATTTGCGTGTACGTATACTACTAACCATACGTTTTAAGGGTTGTGGATCCTCAAGGGGGGTGAGAAGTCGTTCTAATTTTTATAATTTTGTTTCTCGAGAAAAAAACAGCAGTTTGTTTTCGTCTGTCTTGTCCGTGTGTTTCTACTTTTCTCTAAATTGTTTGGTGGAACGATTAAAGCAGTGGCTCGTGACGCGAACTCGATGATTGGCAATTAATGAACCGATTGCACGAGCACAGACACCTTAAATAGACACAAACCGCATGACACACATCGATATCAGCGTGTCATTTGATCCCTGACGAAGCTGGCTGCAATGTTGACGAAGCGAAGGAACAATTTCCTCCAAGGACACGGTTTATACTCGGAAGTCTCGACCAGTATCGACTGTCAGAGCTATACAGTTACCTCATGTAACATGGACACCTTCGGGGATCAATTAAAAATACTCTCGACACGTAACCAAGAATGATAAACCTAAATTCCTTGAATTAAAACGAATCGAAGGGGATCCTTCAGAAGAAAATGTATTAAAAGTCCAAATTCAGAACCATTTTTTAAAATCAAGTCGCCAGCGTATCAGCACAGGTAGCACTTAACACATTACCGACCGATAGCCTATTAATCGACTTTTTTACCGGCCAACACTTACCGACCGATAGCGTATTAATCAACTTTTTTACCGACCAACGCTTACCGACCGATAGCCGATTAATCAACCGCTACCGGTCGGTAAAGTGTTAAGAAAGAGAACCATCTTCCTAAAAGCTGTCGGAAATTGGGCCATGCAAGCCATAAATTCAAATTCGGGTCTTCGATGTGCGAAGTGCGCAGGAAATGGTTCTGGAGCGTGCACATCAACACAAAATGCGGACAAAGCCTCGCCAAAGTGTACAAACTGTAACCAACATGTACGTCCAGCATTCTTCGAAGGTTGCACAATTTCAAAGTCTGAGGAAAGCATAAAAAAGCAACAGTTATCTACCCACCGGAACACGACCCAGCATTAAACAGCCAACGTCTCCAGAGTAGTCAACGAAACTAATATACGCCCAAGCAGCCCGAGTGAACACGGTCGATTATTAGTTATTAGGCCTCATCAGTATTATCTGTAACCCCCAATTATGAACGAAAAACACCTCAAGCCAGCAGCAACAGCCATCAAGCGGATCAAATCCCAAGAGCGCCCTAGTCGGGTTGGGAACCTAAAAAAGGAGTTTACAGACCTCGTGACCATTCCAAGAAGCTTTAATTTTAGCACTTGATGAGAACTAACAGCCAAAATTGGAAGAAATAATCCATCCCCTAGATACAATGAAATCCTTGGATTCATTATAATCGAGATTAAATATGTCAGCAGAAATCTACAAGAACGACAACAACAGGAAACTGTCTATTAAAATAAAACTAGATGAAGATAATTCGAGATATGGACAGAGAAATGCTAGGGGTGGTTAGTCGACCAAATATTCAAATTTAAATACTTTTAACCACTGCTATCTAGAAATATCGACGCTCCTATACGATCGCGACTGGTAATTCCTTTTTAAATAGTGGTCAAATAGTATTGACGATGCTAATCACCCACAGTGACGCATCAGATTCAATTATAGAGCAGCTAAATGGAAGTTTTTATAAAGGTTCCGAAAGCGTACAACGTTTGATGCACCCGATGACAGAAATTTATCCACGCAGGAAATAGACAAGCATCTAACAGACGCTAATGAAATTACGAACTCCGCCATCCGGAAAATAATTCCCATTATAAAATGACTTTATAATGGAAAGCTCGTGGCTACCGAGATGAACATTGAATTTATATGTTCGCTCGAGTATCATAGCGAATAAAAAATGGACCTACAACGGGGTAGTCAGCGTGTACAGATAGTAGTATACGTATTGGTACCGATACTCGTCGCCGTGTTCGCTGCATGCGTATTCCTTCTCTGTTTCCCCGCGACGAATCGAGAATACCGAGCCCGTGAATGAGATTAGAAACCGGTTGAACGGTCGGAATTAATTTAGTAATTGTTAATACTATACCAGGCAATGCGACACGTACATAGCGACATACCTGCTGTCGAATTCGCCAGTCCGCTTAACGCTGAAACACAGAACACGTTCACGATATTAACAAGCGGAGTTAGTGACGTGTTTACATATTCAGCACGTAAACTTCGTCGAAATTTGCTTAGCCGTTACTCCGCACGAGATAAGGTATTCGTCGTGCTATATTGGACATTGCTTGAAGATTACTGCGACGCGTCGCTTTAACGTCCAACGACGTCAAATCCCCGCGACCGGATTACACAGAAATATCAACGACAAACGAAATCGTGTTAATCTTCCCGTGCGTTAATGTCTCGACCCTAGAAGGCCTTCCGAAGCCTCGATCTACGTCGATTTTTAGACTGCAATTTATTTGGTCATCTTTAAATATTAACTCTTCAATTTTTCTTTTTTTAAAGAAGAAGTTCGAGATCACTGGGAGTGAAATTCGACAGAAGTCGTCCTAGGGTCGCACCAAACAGATCGATGGTCGTACAATGTACATTGAAAACGTTTCTTGCCACGAGTCACATACACATACACACACGCGTGCACGCGTGTTAAAAATTTGCGCAACGTTTACCGAGTCCCGAGATAAACGTCGATGCATGCTGTTATTTCGATTCAACTGTTTACGTTCAAGCTAGCCTCTCCGAAAGCACACCACTTTTAAGACACTTATCTACAGAATCTAATGGGGATACACCAAATGCATGAAATAATATTTTTATTGTTCTTTACACTACTTTGGCGTTCTACGTAACGCTGACGTAAAAGTTTCGTTACTCACTGTTTGGCGACACCTGAAGGTTCCCGTTTCCGCCGGTCATGGCAGCCAAGGTGACGAGGTTCTGCATACTCATCGGGGACACGCCTGCGTTCGCTGCAACGTTTCCAATTCATATACGATACGTTATAACGTTGTAAAATTTATACATTTGTTCCATATTTGAATCTCGAATATCCAAAAAGTATAAATTAAAAATTGAGGATACTTTCGTAAACATCGTCTCGATGGTTATGAATTGGATTCGTAAAGTGTCTATGAAAGAATTGTAAAAAGAAATGATGAGTTTGCCATTAACTAAGTAACGTGGCAGTTTGAGGAATAATATTTTGCACTGTGGAAAGAACAAAAGTAATTTAACGCGACTGACCTTCGTTTGCAATTGAAATGGAACAAGACTTGTCGGGTGATCTATCAAAAACAATGGGAATGATAGACGTGGGCAGATATATCGGTTTGCAAAGTAGCCCGTCGAAACGGTTGTGTAAGTTCTAGCGTGTCACCGAATAACCATACGTTTCTCGCCAATAGACCGTAAACACACGTTTTAATGTGGACTGTAATGGTAGGCATCCACATCGATCTATCATTACACTGGCGTGTTTCCCGAACCCATTAAACACAGAATTTTATTATCGTGGAGACAACCCGGGGAAAATATGCGGGATGGCTAAACACGATCGCGAACGTTACGAAACGAACGACGACACGATCAACTTAATAATTTACTATCCACGGGAAAATAAACGCGCAACTACGAGACAATGAACGATATATATTTCGTGTTAAGTATCTAGCGGCAAGCGTCAATTACGAGTATAAATTTCCGTGAATTATCGAAAAATAGTGTTTGCATGGAAGGTAGCTACAAGTGTAAAATATAGCCATTATCGAACGTTGTTTGGAACTGCTTATATCGTTGTTAATTTCTTTTGTAAATCTTTGGATCGTTGTAACTCGAAAAAAAGAATTTTCATATTACCAAGTTGAATTTCCTTGAAGATTCTTCTATTTTATTAAGAATTTAAAGATTAATATCACTTTGCATGATCGTGAATAGTAGAACATAGTTATTCTACTGGATGTTCAGTTATTTGTGGTGAAGAGGGTGATTCTTCGTGAAAGAATAAATCCGAACGAAAGTATCAAATTTTTTGACTATTTATTGTACATGAAAATATTCAACTTTCGAATTCTATCTGTCTTGTAACACAAAATACTCGATAAAGCTCTCGTTCAAAGTGGAAAACAAAATGGCGAAGAAGGTCTTGTATCAAGCTTCACAAGCAGTCGTTGTAAGGCGTAAATTTTAATCTCTGAATTCGTGGTAAACTTTTGGGACTCAGAGTTTAACACCCTCTTCTTCTAAATGGAACTTCCGGGAAATTCAATTTGTGAGACACATAGATTGACAAGGATTCAACCAAGAACGGGGTTAGGTCTGGGTTAGATCTGGGTCAGGACTGGGTTAGGTCTGGGTCAGGACTGGGTCAGGACTGGGTTAGGTCTGGGTTAGATCTGGGTCAGGACTGGGTCAGGACTGGGTCAGGACTGGGTTAGATCTGGGTTAGGCTTGAGTTAGGTCTGAGTCAGGTCTGAGTCAGGTCTAGGTCAGGACTGGGTCAGGACTGGGTTAGGTCTGGGTTAGGTCTGAAAAATAGGTGAGAAAAATTGATACGGACCATACTCACCGGCGGTGTTGCTCAACGACGCCAAGGTCGCTAAGCTCTGAAGATTCGCGGGGTTGATTTCGGGCGGACTGGGCACTGCGGGGGCGGCAGCGTGCGCCGGGGTCGTCGCGCCGAGACCGAGATGTTGCTGTAACAATAATTGATGCTGAACATTCGACAGAGCGTTCGCACCAGCGGCACCTGCTGCTACCGGAGTCGCTGCACTCGACGTTGCGTGAAGTTGTTGCAATAACTGCAACGAGGTGGGCGCCAGAGTAGGCGTATCATTCTGCAAATAAACATACAGAGACCTAGATGAGCATGATTCCATCGTTGTTCGAAGATATCGCTGAAAAAATGCAATTAAGCCTGCGTAAAATTGCAACGAAGTCACAGAATATAGACATCCACCCCTTACAGTACAATAACAAATCCAACTCGTTGTAAGTTCTTTCAAGCATGGACTTAGAGCTCTCCAAGTATTTGAAAGTCAAACCACAACAAAATTCGAGAAAATTGAGTCTGAATTGTTTATACAAAATCTGAGAACGACTATGTGATCAACGAGTGAGATTAAGGAAGAGTTCCCGAATCGATTTTACTTTGTTCGAAACATATTTCTAAAACACTAATATCTAGAAAGGGAACGTGTTCCTTATCTTTTATCTATGCAATCCCTCGATTTGGTGGCGCAGAATTCGGCTTTGTTTGCCAGACTCTAGGCGTCTAGAGGGAGAAATTCCCGTGCAGAAAGAACGGATCTTTAAAGGTGGATCCAATCTTTTCTTTTGTGCACGTGAATTTTTACCCCGGCGCGCATGCAATTCTTAAGGTACCGGGGAAATAAATTTGTGGGAAAGTATCTCATTCTCGATGCAAATGTAGCTCTTTGATATCCAGTAAAAAGGTCGGTGGTAAAATATTAAAGGTACAAACGGTCAGGTAATGCGGCGTCATGTTGACTCCCGCTATGTTCCAAAGATTCGTCTGAAGTTGGTGCATCCTCTTTTGGTCTTTTTCCTTCTGTGTATCTGCAAATTTCACAACCAGCGGCGACGAACATCCCTGGGAAAAAAATTGAGGATACGAAAGTGTATTAAATTTGTATATTTTTTAGAGATGCGTGTTACGTATGGCTCCGCGGTTGCCAAAATTTAAAAAAGGGACAGGATTTCGAATTTATCTGCTACGAGTATTACATGCTTTGTGTATTTCCATATTTTGGAAATTATAGTGCGACAAAAAAAAATTTTTTCTTTTTCAACGTGAACTTTGGATGCAATTTTAATTGCCACGTTTGTTTATTTTGCTCAAAGTTCTGTGTTATGGTTCGTAATTTAAACAAATTTTAGTCGCAGCCTAAGTATAGTGCGGAACACGATATAGCAAAATCGTAAAATCGTGTTTTGACAAATATACGACCGGATAAGATCGTTACTTGTCATCGAATTGTTAGTTTACGCTTGGACTGATTTTACGATCTCGTTATATCGTGAACAATGGTTACACTAAAAAATAATTACTTCATAATTTATGTTTGTATCTGAGTATTCAATCTTCGTATCAGTTAATGATAGAATAGCGCCTTGAGTGCTCTCACTTTCCACAGTTTGCTTATTAACGTATTAGGATCAGTTTGAAGGTAACTTTAATATTTTCAATTTCGAGAACATACAAACATATACACAAAAAGTCTAAAAATACGTAATCCAAGTCTGTGTCGAATCTGAATTCGATGTCGAGTGCTCAGAAGAGTTTAAGTCATTATCGAAGTTGAGAATTAATATACTAAGCATTAATTTTAATTATTAAAATACCTCAAGGTACATATCGAACACATTTTCAAAAATGTATAATCAGAGATTGCATTTAAACGAAGGTGACGAAGGCAATGAAGATTTTTAAAGAAAGCCATTACTCCAGTTACACCTTGCTTTACTGGTTCAAGGGGGATCCCCCTAGTGGAGGGGATAAAAATGCATCATTTACAGAACAATTCTCGAGGACATTTATCGAGTTTCCACTGTACATGTAATAATTACGATTCGAGGTGCAGAGGGAAGCCAACGAAGCGAGCGGGATGGATGAAGAAAGGGTAAAGAGTTGGATAAGGAAAAAAAGCCCCGTGGAAAGTCTCGGTGCGCGTTTCGCATGATCAAGGTGTGGGCTTTTCTTTGCACGGTTTCGGTTAGCTTGAGTTAAATTGGTATATTATCGAGTCGGGGTGACTGTATAGCCGTGGTTGTGAATACACGAACGTTTCCTCCGGTGATAGTGGCACCAAGCCAATGTCGGACGACCTCATTGAACCGCTATGAAAAGAAACGAGCCAACGTACACTTAACGAATCTCGTGCTTTTCCCTCTCTTTCGGTTTCTCTCCTTCTTGACCAACGTATCGGTTGCTTTACCTTTCGTTGCTGTACCGAGAGTTTTCTTTATTTATTTCGTCGGCCACAAAACGGGCCACTTTAAGCTTGGCGCCGTTTAAAACGTGTTTGCTGCGACGTTGTTGGATAGTAAACCGATTATTTGGAAAAGACGAATTTCGATGATTGTAAGGCGACTGCACTGTTGCAATAATTGGGAATCGCGGCAAAAAGTAAGCAGAATAAACGGGAGAATGTTTCGAACTCTACTGACCTCCATCGTTTGCGAGTGATGAAGAGCTTTGATGGCGTTGATGGCGTATTGTTTACTAGCGAAGGTAACGAAGGCACAGGCTTTACTTTTTCCCGTGCTGTCCCTTAGCACCGAGCACTCCTCGATAGCCCCATAGACACTGAACATGTTCCTAACATCGTTTTCGGTGAACTTCTTCGATAGCATGCCGACGAATAATTTCCGTTCTGAAACAAAAAGATCACGACAGCAATAGTAACTTCGCCGTGTAATTCTGGTACATTCGTAGCAAACAGAGATCTCCGTTAGGTTAATAGCAGTCAAGATTAAATTAACGATAGCATACAGTTGTGACTCGCCTTTGTACCCAAATCTGCATCTTTGTAATTCTAAAGGTCTGGAAAACATTTTATTGGGAGATTCTAGAGGCCAAAATAAGACGAAAATCAAGAATATCAATTTCTCGTCTGAGGCTTCGTTAAAAAGTTATAGAAATATTTCCGGTCACAGAGTATATTTTCGATAAAGAATATTTTTTTCTCGAAAATACGTAGGATTTCGGGGGTGTGTGTATTGACAAAAAATGATTGTAATTGCCACTTGCAACTAAAAATAATTTTTCCAGAACGATTTGAAATTTTTTAATTTTGTCGAAAAATTTCACTCCTCGAATTTTTTTTTCGAAAATAGGTAGGATTTCGAGGGTATATCTAATGATCAAAATTGATTGCAATTGACCGCTGTAACCGAAAATAATTTTTTCAGAACGATTTGAATCTTTTCAATTTCGCAGAAAAATTATAGCAACTACCACCTGTCGAATTTTCTTAAAAATTCGTTTCTGATTTTTAGTAAATTTGTTTCACGCTGTACGGAAATGTTGTCTAATACTTTTTTGTAGGCACCCATGAGCACTACTCCACAAAAAAATTTCATCGAAATATATTCACTATTGTAGAAGTTATGGTCGTTTGAAAATTGGACCATTTTTATGGGTGTTTTTTTCATTTTCCGGGGTCAAGGGGCACGTTTTCGGATATTTTTAGAATTTCTACATATTCTTCACCAAAATACGCGTCGTTTGCGTTTTGAAACATTAAAATCGGCCAATCCGTTCAGAAGTTATGACGTTTTAAAAATTTGATTGAAATTTCAGTGAAACATATCAACGGTATGGTCAGACATGAAATTTTCGGTAAGGAATTTTTTTCTCGAAAACGCGTAGGAATTCGGGGGTATGTGTAATGATAAAAAATAATTGTAATTAACCCCTGCAACTAAAAATAATTTTTTTAGAAAGATTGGAAATTTTTCAATTTTGTCGAAAAATTTATCCACTTATTGAATTATTTTCTCGAAACTGGTTAGGATTTCAAGGGTATGTTTATTCACCAAAAATGATTGTAATTGACCCACGCAACTGAAAATAATTTTTTTAGAACGATTGGAAATTTTTCAATTTTGTCGAAAAATTCCACATCTACTGGAATTTTTTCCTCGAAACTGGTTAGGATTTCAAGGGTATGTTTATTCACCAAAAATGATTGTAATTGACCCACGCAACTGAAAATAATTTTTTTAGAACGATTGGAAATTTTTCAATTTTGTCGAAAAATTCCACATCTACTGGAATTTTTTCCTCGAAACTGGTTAGGATTTCAAGGGTATGTTTATTCACTAAAAATGATTGTAATTGACCCACGCAACTGAAAATAATTTTTTTAGAACGATTGGAAATTTTTCAATTTTGTCGAAAAATTCCACATCTACTTGAATTTTTTTCTCGAAAGTGAGTAGAATTTCAGGGGTATGTCTGTTCACCAAAAATGCTTGTAATTGACCCCTGCAATTTAATATAATTTTTTCAGGACGATTTGAAATGTTTTAATTTTGTCGAAAAATTTATCCACTTATTGAATTTTTTTCTCGAAACTGGTTAGGATTTCAAGGGTATGTGTATTCACCAAAAATGATTGTAATTGACCCAGGCAACTAAAAATAATTTTTTTAGAACGATTGGAAATGTTTTAATTTTGTCGAAAAATTTATCCACTTATTGAATTTTTCCTCGAAACTGGTTAGGATTTCAAGGGTATGTTTATTCACCAAAAATGATTGTAATTGACCCACGCAACTGAAAATAATTTTTTTAGAACGATTGGAAATTTTTCAATTTTGTCGAAAAATTCCACATCTACTCGAATTTTTTTCTCGAAAGTGGGTAGAATTTCAGGGGTATGTCTGTTCACCAAAAATGCTTGTAATTGACCCCTGTAATTTAATATAATTTTTTCAGGACGATTTGAAATGTTTTAATTTTGTCGAAAAATCTATCCACTTATTGAATTTTTTCCTCGAAACTGGTTAGGATTTCAAGGGTATGTTTATTCACCAAAAATGATTGTAATTGACCCACGCAACTGAAAATTATTTTTTTGGAACGATTTAAAATTTCACACTTTCTCGAATTTTTTTCGAGAAAAACTAGACTTAAAATATATCAAATCGTTGATTTGTAAATGTTTCAGATCGTTCGAGAAATGTAATTAAATCTAAAGATAGTTTTAAAAAGCTTTGTTCTTGATGCAATATAAAATACTCTAAATTTCTTAATTAATTCTAAGCAGGACGGTAGTCTCGAGCATTGCTATTTGCCACGGTGTCTTGCCGGTTTATTGTTCGCATTATAATGTGCCTGGTCAGCTAAAGACCATTTGACGATGACAGGTGGCGAGAAGAGGCGAAGGTAGCCCGGTCAATATTTGTTTAGGACCAAGAGAAAAGCTTCGCCCGGAGAAAAGCCGCTTATGTAAATTCAGCGTCGCATAGGGTCTCTTGCAGCGACGCAAAGTAGCCGGCTGCATCTCTGAATATCTCTATCTACGCTTCTCTTGCTCTTCCAGGGCACTACCGTGCGCCTCCCTCGAAACCACTGTTCGATCTACTCTTCACACACGTTTCCATGCGCGCGCATTTTCCTCCGACGGATGCACATTTGCAACGGAACCCCCGGTTCTGCATTAATACTCTCAAGCCCGTATTCCTTTTTTGCTGGAAAAATACCTTTCGGTTAGCTCCGCGGAGAAAGTTGCCGCAAATGCAAAAAAAAAAAAAAGAAAAAAACGGGGCTGTCGGAGTGAAACTAATGGCGGTCGATGACCTTCCTGTCTCCCGTCTGGCCGCGTTTAATTGATACAATTCGAACGAATAAGAAGCCGGAGGCCTCTTTGCATATTTCTTTATTATTCATGCGTGTGCCTCTCGACGTGGAAAGCTCACGGCGAAAGACGCACGACCGTTGCACAGGATGTTTCCTTCGTTGTTAATCACTTTGCCTTCGAGAATTGTCCGGGAATAAAATCAAATAAAACGCGTATATTTACATGAACATTAGTTTTAGATTTTATTTTTTAAAACTATTCTATTCGAGACGGTGTTCTTTGAAAGTTGCGACATTAATCAACCAATTTTAACGAAATTTGACAATTATTTTATTGTAATTATTTCCTTCGTTGTTAATCACTTTGCGATCGAGAATTGTCCGGGAATAAAATCAAATAAAACGTGTATATTTACACGAACATTAGTTTTAGATATTATCTTTTTAAAACTATTCTATTCGAGATAGTATTTTTGAAAGTTGCGACATTAATCAACCGATTTTATCGAAATTTGACAATTATTTTATTGTAATTATTTATTTAATTTGATAATTTTTTGGATTCTCCAGAGTCGTCTAAATGAGAATTTTTAGACCATAGTGATTCTTCAAAGGGATGCCATTATTAAATATTCATTATGATTAAATATCCCAATTGAAATTATTTATTTAATTTGACAATTTTTTGGATTTTCCAGAGTCGTTTAAATGAGAATTTTTAGACCTTAATTAGTGATTCTTCAAAGGGATGCCATATTAAATATTCATTATGATTGAATATCCCAATTCCATTAGAGAGTTTTGAAATTCATTTTTTTAATATAAATTCCAAATGAAAGAAAAAGATTCTTAACGCGTAAAAATAGTTAATTCTCGTTTAATTTGATATGTCTTTTATACTGTTTTTGTATTCCTTTTCACATATTGCTTCGAATTTAACGAAATGCAATACATTAATTGGGATACACAGCGGGGCGACTAATTCTTTAAATTGTTAATTGGAATCTCTCGCATTAAACGATGCTTGAACTTTAATACTTTCAAAGGGTTCCAACACGAACGCCTTTTTTGGCCTTTTTCGCGTAAGATTCCCCGATACGCACACGCATCGAATTGATCAGTGTTAAATTAAATGGGCAGTGATTGGATACAAAGAATGTAGTAGTAATTGTAGTCAAAGGATTCCGAAACGAAAGAAATAAAATTGAACATCAAAGGCGGAAATCAGAAAACGAGGTGAACAAAGAGAGAGAAAGAGAGAGAGAGAGAAATATACATAGATATACGCAGTGCTCCGAGAGTAATAATATAATACGGAAAAATGTCTGCAAAGACACGAAGAAACAAATAAGACAAGAGTCATGGGATATTAAATTTCATAAATATTTCGAAACATAATTTACTATGTGTAACATGAAAAACGTGTGCAATACTTTCACTAATTCTTGTATCCTAAAGATCAATTTATTAATCATCTCTGTATCAGTATTTTTCCATTTATTCTGTAAAATTTTCCATAGCTCTGTGTTTCTGGAAAACAACCCTGAAAATTGGGGATGAAAAAGACATATTTCCCTCGATATCTCGAAAATCATTCAGTCTAGATAAAAATTATTCAAGTAAAAATTATTTTTCCATTCATCCTGTAAAATTTTCCATAGCTCTGTGTTTCTGGAAAACAACCCTCAAAATTGGGGATGAAAAAGACATATTTTCCTCGATATCTCGAAAACTATTCCAGTCTAGAAAATAATTATTCAACTAAAAATAGTGTATTACTTAATGACAATTTAGCTACCTAAAGAGTTTATTAAAAATTAGTTAAAACAGTTGAAACGTTTGAACAATTAAACAATTGAAACGTTTGAGCAAGTATCCCTCTACTGTGACGCAAACTCCGTCCCCCCGTTGATGATTTAATTAGTTTCGTAACCTAATCGGGACGATCGTCGTCTAGGTCGTATCAGATTTTTCCACGATTCACCGTGAAAATTGAACGAAAGCGTCTTTCTCTTTCTCTTTCTCTCATCCCTTCGCTTACAAATTACATTCGACGAGAAAAATTGCAAGTTATCTGGCTCGGCCCGTGGTACCTCCTCCGATTACTGCTATTTCCTTTGTCCACCGTGGTATCGGATCGCGGCAATACTGCGGGCTTCGTGGAATGTTTATTAAATACCGAAGACGCTGGGGATCGTTCCTTTCGGCGTGGACCGAAATTGTCCGAACGTAGACAGGCGAGAACCAAGTCAGCAGTCTGGGGGGCTTCATCTTCGCTCAAAGGTGAGGAGCCGGAATTTATTCAGCATTTACAGATCGATAGAAGAGGGTGAAACGTAATCACGGACACAGGGCGAAACTTCGCGAGTGAGGGAAGTCAAACGCGCCACGGAATGTATCGAATATCGTTAATTCAATTTAGAAGTGGTATTCGCGTATAACGTTAGAAATATAGTCTTCAGTGCTGAAGATGTGCTCAGAATAGTCTATAATTATGAACTGGATCCAAAGAATTTCAAAAACGTTGGATCAAAACGTTAAATAAAAAATTAAAGGACCAGCAGACTCCAGATCCTTATAGTTCAGCTCTTGGAACTGAAAATGATAGTTATTTCATGTAAAATTGAAGGGAAATTAAAAATTTGAATTGTATAATTTATTGACATCGATTTCGTGAAAATAGAGTGAAAAATATCAAAGTTAAATCTTTCCTTAGTTTTAATCTTGATAGCAATTATTGAAAAAAAATTGCTGCAAGGATATCAAGTATTAATTCACACTTGGATACGAACTATGAAGTCTAATATTTTTTCTTTTTTTAAAGTAGTTTATGACATTTTCCGATTCTATCAGTTGTTTCTCGAGAATATTGTGCTCCCCAGGTATGAATTAGAATTAAATATTTGACGAAAAGCCAACAATGTTGCTCGTCAAGGTACAAAGTAAAGGCCGCGATCGCGAGAGACGAAATATCGAGTGTCACACGTGAAAAGAAAAATGGCTGTTGGCAAGGAATTTGGTATTTAAATTAGAAGCGCTGACGTTACTTTACACACAAAAAAAAGAAAAACAATATTTTATCAGGAACATAATGACCACTGCTCAAAGCCAATCAAACAATTATTCTTCAACAAAAAACATGGAAAAAGTCACAATTAGTGTAAAAATTATGTAAAATAACTAAAAAAATATTTAGTGGCACATAAAATTTTACTAAAAGATACAAAGCATCGATTTATTAGTAAAATTCATTGGCTTCTCACAAGAGAACCAGATATTTGAGGAAACAAAAAATTAAATTACGTTTTACTGCTTCATTTGCATCGTTTAAATTGATTTAAAACGACCACGATGGGTCAGTTTACGTAAATCACTTTGCATGCCATATTACTTACAATTAGAACACTTTGCGAGTTTTAACCTGAAGGAAAATTCTAAATTTGTTTCGCGTACCCGCGTTAATGCTTGTATTCGTATCGTATAAACAACCGGTTCAGTTTTCCCTCGAGCTATTCGACGAATTTTTTAACGCTCGCTTCTCGGTTTATTTATTTTCCAATTAATTTACAATCTGGCGGCGTGGCGTGTTTGTAAACGGGACGCCTCGCCACGCATGATGTTTTCATGTTTTTCATTCGCGCTTTTCTCGCGGCGGCGAGCGTCCGTGCACGAAACCCCGCAAATGTTTGTAAATCAATTTTACGTTCCGCGTGTATACCATATTTGTTTCCCTAATCAAATCGCGATACGTTCATTAAACGGTCGTGTTTCGTTTCGAATAAATTGAAATAGAAGCCTCCCGGACGATCGAATGGACCGAACCAAAACGATTGAACCCGGGCCTCTTTGGTCTTTCTCTTCGACTTAGCTATTCCAGTTCCTTCGTGATTTTTGTGGATTGTTTTCCTCTTTTAACACGTTATTAAGCACAAGGAGGCCACAGTTATTTTCTGTCGTGCAATTAACGTTTAACGGAACGATCGAAACGACCCTTGCGTTTCAACCACCAGTTCTCAGCGAGTTTCGTTGCTCCTTGTTTCGTATTCGCAAAGACGGGAAGCGGCGTAGCGGGAATATTCTTGGTCTCCGGCTTCATGGATCCCGCGATCGTTTGCCAAAAAGAGAATTAACTTTGTTAATTCAATCCCCGGCTTGGCCACGTTCAAACTAACTGAATTTCAGCCGGTGTTAATTTGAACTACCGCCTTGCTCCCGGCTTATGCGTAATATATCTATGTACTCCGTTCCCGCCAGCTAAGCGATTATGTATGTATGCGCGAATATTGCTCTGATTGTTACTTCCACGCCACCGAAATATCAACCGAGCAAGATGGACGACCTAGAACGGGCTAAATATGAAAAATTAATGACTGGTCAGACGCGAAGTTCCAAATTTCACAACGTAATTTTAATTTCTCGATTACCTTCGAACATTTATCGTCTAAAATTTATACGAGGGATAAAATTAAAACAATTCAACGCACACATTCCTCAGAATACAATTTGTCACAAGTTCGTTATGCCAAGTTTCACTTTGAGGGAAGCTCATCATAAATAAGTCTCATACATTAAAATACATTTCCACGTTTCTGTTATTCTCTGTGAGGACTGTACTTACGAGCAAATTTAATCAAAATGAAATAGTACATTTTCGGGAAAATTACTTGCAATTAAATCATACGTCAAGAGTTTCAGGTAGCTAATTGTTAATTGTTCGTAAATTGTTGCTCCATCGTGATTTATTCTTTCGCAAACGGTTCGCTGAAATAGAGGGTGAAACCAGTCATTAATAATTACACAACAATTGAAATAATCTCTTCTTCTTAGGCTCAGTAGATTTACGACCGCTAACCCTTTCCTTCCCTTTCTTTCCTCTATATTTAATTCCAGCTCTTTCTCGTCCCCCTCCATTTTGTTCGCGTTTCTTTGAAGGATTTTTCGTGATGTAATTACGCGAAAGCTATTACCGAATCGATATTAATTCCGCCGTTTAATTATTAAAACGTTACAGCTCTTTCGGCTCGATATCAGTTTACGTGAGAGAATTATTAATTACTTGGTACAGTATTTAAAAGAATTATTCATTGTAGCTGGTGCAACTAGGTTCCAGAGAATTTAATACTTCCAACATTTTTATATTGCGAAGTACAAAAAGCCCGTGGACGAGGCTTTCAGCCATCATAAAGCATAGCTTGGATAATTTTATAATATCAATAGATAAATTAAGACGACATTAATGATGACTTTAGATCGTGGAATAGTCCATTACTGACTATTTCTACTTGCGTTGGTACCAAAGTCGAACTCCATAAATTTTTAACGATTTTCTCGAAAGCCTCGCGCTGAAAAATTTGACTTATTTTTTTCCACGCAGAATCAGTTCCTTTTCGTCTTAGGATCATTCTTGCAGAACTTTGCGTTCGACGATGTCTTGCAGGTCTCGATTTAACCCCTTAACGTTCATGCCCGAGTCTGGCTGCTTTGAAAAACAATATTTGTTTAATCCAACAGTTTAAGGGATGATAATATTTGTTTTCCTTCAAATTATACGTTAGATACAACATTGTAATTAACAAAAACCGTATTTTTAGAAACAAATCCAATAAAAAAACTGATCATTGTTGGTGAACCCAAAAAATATGAGCGTTAAGGGGTTAAAGCTACGTCTTAATTAGAGCTACCAAGGTAGTGTCTCTACCAGTCACTGGGTGTTTCGAAAGATGCTTTGACCAGTTCTCCCACTTCCACCCCCATCATTTGGAGAAGATGACATGTTCGTTGGTCCCTGTCCTCTTTAAACCAAGAACATTGCGTTCGACAATGCCTTGCAGGTCTCGATTTAAAGCTACGTCATAATTAGAGTCACCAAGGTAGTGTCTCTACCAGTCACTGGTGTTCCGAAAGATGCTTTGACCAGTTCTCCCGCTTCCACCCCCGTCATTTGGAGAAGATGACACGTTCGTTGGTCCCTGTCCTCTTTAAACCAAGAACATTGCGTTCGACGATGTCTCGATTTAAAGCTACATCCTAATTAGAGTCACCAAGGTAGTATCTCTAACAGTCATTGGGTGTTTCGAAAGATGCTTTGACCAGTTCTCCCACTTCCACCCCCATCATTTGGAGAAGATGACACGTTCGTTGGTCCCTCTGCTCTTTAAACCAAGAACTTAGCGTTCGACAATGCCTTGCAGGTCTCGATTTAAAGCTACGTCCTAATTAGAGTTACCTAATCAGTTCCTTTTCGTCTTAGGATCACTTTTTGCAGAACTTTGCGTTCAACGATGTCTTACAAGTCTCGATTTAAAGCTACGTCCTAATTAGAGTCACCAAGGTAGTGTCTCTACCAGTCATTGATGTTTCGAAAGATGCCTTGATCAGTTCTCCCACTTCCACCCCCATCATTTGGAGAAGACACGTTCGTTGGTCCCTGTCCTCTTTAAACCAAGAACTTTGCGTTCGACAATGCCTTGCAGGTCTCGATTTAAAGCTACGTCATAATTAGAGCTACCAAGGTAGTATCTCTAACAGTCATTGGGTGTTTCGAAAGATGCTTTGACCAGTTCTCCCACTTCCACCCCCATCATTTGGAGAAGACACGTTCGTTGGTCCCTGTCCTCTTTAAACCAAGAACTTTGCGTTCGACAATGCCTTGCAGGTCTCGATTTAAAGCTACGTCATAATTAGAGTCACCAAGGTAGTATCTCTACCAGTCATTGGTGTTTCGAAAGATGCTTTGACCAGTTCTCCCACCTCCCACCCCCATCATTTGGAGATGACGCGTTCGTTGGTCCCTGTCCTCTTTAAACTAAGGAGTGGTTTCGAAGGACTAGTTTGGTTATTGCAACGGTGATCAGGACTCGGTGAAACGCATCCTAGAAAGGGTGGGTGAGCATCGAGTCCTGATCGACGCGATTGGGAGGGAGTTGTCGAGCATCGTGCATGCCATACTCGGCGGCAAGGAGAAGCGGAGCCAGTGGTGGCCTTCTTCTGCAAGCACGTAACGCGGCAGAAGGAGGCCGCGAAATGGAGTGGGAGAGCAGGCGGTTGAGGAGTCTCGTAGTGGAGATGACCTTGACTTCACCTGACTCCCAGTGTAGCTAAGAGGGCTAGCGCGTGCGCGTTTCGAAACCCTCTCGCGTGGGAGTCGACCGAGGGGGCAGATCCGTCCTATCAAAAGGTCGACATTGGATTGGTGTGGGGGGTCACGTGTCCTTCGTAGTTATCAACAGGGTAAATGCACCAATACATAATCAGTCAGCTTAAGACACCCAGGGCAGTATATTGCAAATGCACCAAATTTCTGAGCTTTTTGTACATCACAAGTAGATTGTATCATTTTCTTTAAAATAACCTTTTGGTAGAGAAACGAAGATTTCAATAATTATATATAACAAAGGTATTTAACACTAGATTGCCCAAGGAAGTCTTTTTGACTGCTTTTTAATTTCAATTAGAAAAACAATTATGTATATAATTTCACTTCATTATGCATATAATTTCATTATGTATATAATTTCATGTATATAATTTCAATAATGACACAATTTCTTAGAATTTTGTGACTTTTTCTACAACATATAAATGCGTTTATTAATAATTGTAGTTACCTCCCCCCTTCTTCATTTTCAGTATATATATATGTGTTATACTTATATTGTCTAAAAGCAGTCATTTTGACTCTCATTATTGACACTCTTATTATTGAATTGAGTAAATTTCTTATATGACCAGTTCGACTCTGTATTGAAATAACAGTTTTCATTTTTTTTCGATCATCAACACATGATAACATACAAGTACATGATAAATTGTCGATTTGGGCGTGTACTTGATAAATTGCAGTTTCTCAATAAGCTAAAGTAGTACTTGATATTCGAATCTTTATGCAGTGATACTTGTTCCAACAAGTTGTTAAATTCATAATATTGAAAATTAATTTTAAACAAATTTCTTTACACATTAGTTGTTCCTTCACAATGCAGTCATTTTGACTGCTTTTGGGCAATATAGGTATATACTAAGTTTCAGTCTTTCTAGTGTTAAGAAGACATCAGAGATTTTGGGAATATGATAACATCTAGAAGTGTTTAAATCTTTAAAAAAATGATACAATCTTAGTGAGGAAGTCAGTGCCACTCGCTTTCGTCGATGTCGTCTCGCATAAATTAATACACAGAAAAGAATTGTCGGTGACACATGCACCTCCTTTGACATTGTCCCTCGAATGGCATACCTTCCCTGACATTGTCCCTCGAATGGGATATCTTGATATTGTCCCTGGAATAGTATACCTTTCTTGACACTGTGCCTCGAATGGCACAGACATTTTGCATGTAACTAAAGATGCGTGCAACGTAACAGAATAGCTATTCGATACGCTGCAATAAATATTTGTCTCGTATCAATCGTAAGCATCATACAAGTACGTTAAAGGAATTTTCAAGGGAAAAGTAACGATAAAAATAACATCGTTGCACAGTATTTGTGGTGTCAAACTGACATAAACATGACACGAGTATACGAATTACGTTTGCACGAATGCATAACGCGGAAAGTGCAGAGTCGAAGGTGAAGTTTGTCCGCGCGTGGCGAATAAAAATTGCACGGTTGTTGCTCAATGAAGAACAACGTAAATAGCGTCGGTTTGGGTACAAGGTATGCGGTTTGTCATTAGTATGTCGCCGACAGAACACGCAGGAAGTGACGTCAAGGAGAGGCAGCGATTTATAGAGAGCCACGAATTCCGATTAGTGAAACGTTTCAGCTGCACGGCGAGCGTGACTGTAAATTTTCGTTTCATAAAGCCGAACGTGAGCGGAATGTGACTTCTCGATGGACCTTGTAGCTTCCCTTTTTACACATTCAACGCGAAGGGAGTTGTATTCCTTTTCGCGATAATCGACAACGAAGATACAGAAATATGCGATTCTTTTGCACCACGGAACCGATTCGTTCATCTGCTCGACGACGACCAGATAGTCTCGAAGGAAATACAAATATTTGCCAATGCAATGTGAAATTGCATCGAATAATCTCAGACGAGGATACAACGAATTGTGTAAAAGCTTTTGTTACATTGAAAACAAGTAGTATGGATCTAGATAGAAAGCATACCCACAGAACCCATCGAAATACGTGTCCATAAAAAACGCGTGTTATTCAATTTCAGTGATTCCTTTTTGTTCCTTTATTACTTTATTCCTTCGTCCTTTCTTCAATGGTTTTGCGCGATTTTTTTATTAATTTTTTCCCGTTCCAGCGTTTCTCACACTCGAGGAACCAAAGGGAACACAGAGTACAGAGTAATCGTTGCAACGAGTTGCACTATTTTCGTAGTGCATGAACGAATCCTCTAAGCTGACGGTTTTTCGCGACAAACCAATTTCGCGTTCCGCGTATAACGATACCCAGCCACACATTTCGCGCGGTAGTTTCGTAAAATCTGTTTCAAAGGCGACACAGGTGAAGAGCGTATTTCCTCAATTCCCTATCTCGGTGGTCCCCGTATATTTCGCGAAAGCCCTTGTCGTCACCGCGATTCACCGACTATCATTCACATGACGATCGCGCTCGCGATCGTTCAAGGAATGGGAGAGACAGAGTAGTAATGGGGAGCTATAAATTTTGGGATCGCAACGGAGTTACAAGAATCGCCCAAGTAGTCTCAAACGTTATGAATGCGCGTCTCGTTTGGGGAATCCGGGCGGATGGGGGACAGCAATGGAGGAAGTGCAGTTTCGACTGTGGACTTTGTGTGCCCGTCCCCGCGGAAACACGAACACCCATAAGCACGTTTAATTGGATATTTGTATGGGATCCGGTACTTCGACTCCCCATCCGGTTGACTTTGCCAACCCGACGCTTTCTTTGTCGCTCTTTTCTTGGTATGTTCCCTTTCCTTCTCTTGTAAGAGGTCTCCCCCCGTCTGTCTCACCTTTTATAGCTTTCTTTGAGGCACGTTGATTGAATTGTTGTGGCGCTGCTTCGCTGCGGTTAGGTACTCGTGATATTCGTAGGAGGACAGAAAAGGAAAGAATTCATCAGTAAGGCTTTCTAGCAGGCCCTTAGACGATTGGGATATTAGGAAGTCAATTAAGTATTGTATATATAGCAATCGAGGTGTCGATCGAGCGCTTGTGAGAACGCGAGCCCTCTGGCGGCGACTCCACAATTGTTACAGGAATCTACGCACGTAGAACACTACATGCTCGGCTATTTGACAAACATCGAACACTTATCCGTGCATTTGTTTACTCGACGAGTGTTACACGGTGTAAATTAATTTAGGTTTCGTTTATCAATTTATTTTTTTAAATCATAATCCACCAGTGTGTTTTCAAAGGGTATTTCACAGTTATTCAAGAATCAATTTTTCCCAACTCGATTAGTATGAAAATGAGTCACGATACCAGATAACTCTTTGAAGCACGATAAAAGAATAAAAATTACAGGTGAAAGTCGATTACAAAACTGTTAAATCGAGCCTTTGGTATCGCTTTTATTTCAAAATTTGCACTTTCCTTTTTATTATCGACAATGATACTCTCGTGATTAAATTAAAAAATAGCATACAATTTTTACGAACCTGCATAAAAGTGTTAATATCAGTGTAAAAGCTATCTAAGATTAACTAATTATGATAAATACCTGTAACGAGAAATTTCTTTGTAAATTAACTGTGGATTGGTCTGTGTTAAGTCGCGACTTACCTGAAACAAAAGGAAAACATAGAAGTTAGCGACAAAAAACCAACAATTTTGGATCTAGTTATGTCAAATTTGAGGGACAAACATTCTGGCTTTGGAAGACCATTAAAAGTCAAGGTTCTGGACTTCGTGAGCAATTATATGTTCCACAATTAGGAACAGAAACTTGGTTGAATATAAAATATGTATTCCAGTAAAAAAATTCCTATTTTCTAATAAGAACAGTAACGAAAAATAGTTCCTTATATATTCATTCGTTTCGATGTACTATTTTAAATAATACTGATAAATAGACTGCGGATGTTTATGCATTTATGGGAAATTTTAATTTTGAAAAAACTACAGAATTTAGTTAATATGCAAGAATATAAGAAATACTTAAAGTAAGGTACGAATTATTATATCTAGGGGTTGAGACAACCCTCCACAAAGCTCCAATTTCATTAATTTTATTAATAAAAATATGAATTTGCATGAAGATCCGCGCAGTCTACTGATAAAATATTTATTAATTTTTCGTGTTGTGTCCAGGACATTCGTACATTTGGTTACTTTAGAGTGCAATTTCAGCGAATGTATTTCTCGAACATCCTGTGCAACGAAGAATTGAAATTAGAATCATCAACTTGCTCCAACAAATTCGTTCCTTCCGTTGCCGTTCGAAATGTTTATATTACACACTTTGTAACATTGCGTGTTCTCGGGATAATACGGATAATCGTGTGCTCGAGTCACGTGGACGGTGAGGGATTCCAATGGCGAAAAATCCGAGAGGGGAAAGCCGAGATCTCGGTTTTCATTCGGGATCTTCGGGGAATAATTCGAGATCTTGATTCGATTCGGGTCTCGTTTCGTTTCGGATCTTCGGGTCTTGTCTCGTCTCGTCTCAAATCACCACGAAAATTCACTTTTCTAATTACAATCTCGCGTTATAAATTGCAAATTGTCTTCTGACGACCGTCTTGATCGATGCTGCAACTAGCAGGGTGGATAATCGCTTTTATGCGCGTTTCGCTTCCTCTCGTGAACCGTAACGACGCGTAATATGTCCAATTATATTTGTCATTAAAGTCAGAGAAAGCTCTGAAAACTTTCAGGATGATCTGATAGAAATAATGATAAAACGCTATCGATACCAGCTTCGATGGCGCGGTGGTTCCAGTTTAGCTCGCGCGCGGCTCGTCGATAGTATAAACGGTCTTTTGCATGCAAATACTTCGGTGTCGGCCGTGAGATTAAAAAAAGAGCAATCGGAATTGTGCAACTTCCGGCAGAACGACTCTCGTGTGAATTCCGTCGACCTTCAAACAATTTTCGAACTTTCGTCGCGTCGATCGCCGTGGAATTCGAACTCGCTGACGAGAGTTGTTCCGAGTTAACCAGGAATAATATCGATAATCGCGTAATTGCTCGACATACTTACAATTAGACGTAATCGTTGCATCGTTAGCGTAATAGGCGCCGCGATATGTTCCCGGGCGCGCACGGAATACCGCAAAACTTTGAAACATGCAAGAAGCCATCGTATATCGCGAAGTTAACCGTTTATATTCGTGCTATCAGATCACGAAGAAGAATTGAAAATCGTAGAACGTTGATTCCATCTAACTTTTAAACGTAATCAGAAAATTGGAGCAAAATTGCAACTGTTTAGTTCGATCGTCTGTTGGGTGCAATACTCCCTCGCTTGTTGACAGAATTTCTGCCCCGTCAATTAGACGAAGAAACTTTCTCTTTCGCGCGAGATACGTGCATCGTGATATTCAATGCGTCGGCTTCAAATATGTAGAAACTATTGAAAAACAAACGTGACTCACGTTCCGACAAAAAACAGACCACCGATGACGCCGTCGAACGGAATTTTTTATCCATTCAAAGCTCCTACGTGCCACGATAACAAGAAAGCGTGACGAGTATGAATACGACGGTTTTAATTAAATTTTTAATTGCCACAGTTCATACTACTCGCATTGTAATTATTTCGTAGCGACTTCTTTTAATTACTATGCTTGTACCGACACCTAAGTGTAACGCTTGTTCGACGACCTTATGGAGGGACCGATAAAAATTATGGTTATTTGTTTCGAATATTTCGAGCTTCATCTATATACGTATATTATTTTTAGGAATTTAAACGTCTCAAGAATTTCACAGCAATTTCGCGTCTACAATCTAGAAGACTAACCTCGCGCATCCGTTTAGGCGAACGATGCTTTGATTGTTGCGGCAAAGTACGCGCGAGAGTACGAGTTATCGTGCGCGTACTTGCCGACAAATTAATGGCAATGAAGGATTGGATAGGAAATGAAATGATGGGGCTTCCTGTTGTCCCTTGTCGCTGGATTTTCAAGAATTCCACAGCCTGCGTGTGATCCCCCCTGATTTGGACGAGACTAGACGTTAATATCGACGTTTGCTTTTGTTTGCACCATCACGCGTTGGGCAAACTATAAGTTCAAACGAGACTTTTTCCAACCTAACGACTGCCCCATCTCGAATTGGGCTTGTCGCTGGATTTTCAAGAATTCCACAGCCTGCGTGTGATCCCCCCTGATTTGGACGAGACTAGACGTTAATATCGATGTTTGCTGTTGTTTGCACCATCACGCGTTGGGCAAACTATAAGTTCAAACGAGACTTTTTCCAACCTAACGACTGCCCCATCTCGAATTGGGCTTGTCGCTGGATTTTCAAGAATTCCACAGCCTGCGTGTGATCCCCCCTGATTTGGACGAGCCTAGACGTTAATATCGACGTTTGCTTTTGTTTGCACCATCACGCGTTGGGCAAACTATAAGTTCAAACGAGACTTTTTCCAGCCTAACGACTGCCCCATCTCGAATTGGGCTTGTCGCTGGATTTTCAAGAATTCCACAGCCTGCGTGTGATCCCCCCTGATTTGGACGAGCCTAGACGTTAATATCGACGTTTGCTTTTGTTTGCACCATCACGCGTTGGGCAATCTATAAGTTCAAACGAGACTTTTTCCAACCTAACGACTGCCCCATCTCGAATTGGGCTTGTCGCTGGATTTTCAAGAATTCCACAGCCTGCGTGTGACTGATTTGGACGAGACTAGACGTTAATATCGACGTTTGCTTTTGTTTGCACCATCACGCGTTGGGCAAACTATAAGTTCAAACGAGACTTTTTCCAACCTAACGACTGCCCCATCTCGAATTGGGCTTGTCGCTGGATTTTCAAGAATTCCACAGCCTGCGTGTGATCCCCCCTGATTTGGACGAGACTAGACGTTAATATCGATGTTTGCTGTTGTTTGCACCATCACGCGTTGGGCAAACTATAAGTTCAAACGAGACTTTTTCCAACCTAACGACTGCCCCATCTCGAATTGGGCTTGTCGCTGGATTTTCAAGAATTCCACAGCCTGCGTGTGATCCCCCCTGATTTGGACGAGCCTAGACGTTAATATCGACGTTTGCTTTTGTTTGCACCATCACGCGTTGGGCAAACTATAAGTTCAAACGAGACTTTTTCCAACCTAACGACTGCCCCATCTCGAATTGGGCTTGTCGCTGGATTTTCAAGAATTCCACAGCCTGCGTGTGATCCCCCCTGATTTGGACGAGCCTAGACGTTAATATCGACGTTTGCTTTTGTTTGCACCATCACGCGTTGGGCAAACTATAAGTTCAAACGAGACTTTTTCCAGCCTAACGACTGCCCCATCTCGAATTGGGCTTGTCGCTGGATTTTCAAGAATTCCACAGCCTGCGTGTGACCCCCCCCCTGATTTGGACGAGACTAGACGTTAATATCGACGTTTGCTTTTGTTTGCACCATCACGCGTTGGGCAAACTATAAGTTCAAACGAGACTTTTTCCAGCCTAACGACTGCCCCATCTCGAATTGGGCTCGTTTGTATTCGACGGTTCCCTGATTTCTCGTCAGGTTCGTCCGTGCATTTCACCAATCTCATGGCAGATTCCCTGATTTAGGCAGGTACATCCGACCTCCTAGCTACCCCGAGTTTGTCTGCGAATTTCATCCTAGCGACTCTCCGATTTCGCATCGGGTTCGTTTACAAAGTTACACCCTCCTGCGGCTCCCTGATTCCGCATCAGGTTCGTCCGCACGTGATTCCATTCCTAGAAGCTACCCTGGGCCTAGCACCAGGTTCGTCCTCGCTTCCAACAATCCTAGCGGTTCCCTGATTTCGTATCGGGTTCGTACGCCACTCTCCGCTAACAAATTGAAACCATATTCCTTTGGGAACACCCTATCTGGCCGACCTACCGCGTTGTTTACAGCCTCCTGGCTTCCGATAATAACAGACAGAAATATTTCGTATCGATGACTTTAACCCTTTGCACTCCTATCTCGAGTGTGATTCGTACAATTTTGATCTCAGGAGCTCCTTCGTCGAGTCCCATTCGACATTTTTTCAAGTCCAAACCAAAGAGATGTACACTTGAAAATTACAAAATACAACAACAGTGTAAATAAAATATTCTAACAGGTAAATTTCAAATAAAACACTTAAAAGCGTTGGGAGCTGCTGGTAACAAAATTGAAATATAATTCGGAGTGTAAAGGGTTAACCTCCAACCCCCTTTCCACCCTGTGGTATGCACAACCGTATCCAAACCACCATGTTTCTTCGAATGTTCGTAAATAGTCTACAATAAAATTGTATTGCTTGAAGACATTTACACTCGAGGACAAAAAGATACCTCATCTCGTAATTTCTCCCGTTTGGTATCATAAAAATGAAGATTTTAATACTTATATGTAGAATCTACTGAATATTATACGCAGTATTTACTTCATTAAAATTCCAGGAATGAAAACTGAAATATTTTGGACAAAATGGTGGCACAAGTAGCAGATTTGCGCTTCTCAGTTGTGTATACGTTATTAAATAGCGAACATTCCTTGTAAAATGTAGTTGATGATATGTGTCCTGCCATTCTTCGTGCTTATTTGATTTAAAAAAAGCCAGTAAAGTGTTAAAAATGGGTCGTGGAAAGAAGCTGAATGAATGTGAAATAGATACGATACTGATGTTAAAGAAAGAAAAATATTCAATTGCACAAACATCGAGAGTCATAAATAGAAGTCGTAATTATGAACTCATAAAAAAATCCCGAATATTATGGAAAAAAAGCGGTAAAGAAATACTTTTCTTCGCAAAACATTCGTACTTTGGATCGACCTCAACATTATTGAAAATTGTCGGGGACATCTTGCCAGAACCGTATACCAAAATGGCGGACAATTTCAAAATATCAACGATTTAAAACTGCATTTATGGTCGAGTGGGAGAATATCAGCCAAAAAAATACTAAACAATTGTATTAATAAATTACTAGATGCAAAGGAGGTTCTACAAAATATTAAACATTCATTTATTAACTGTTTTATGCTTCAAGCTTTTCATTAAGTGTGCTACCATTTTGTCTCTCTATATCTTCTCAATAATAGTATTTCTTTAAATAAAAATAGATAGATTAAGAAAGGTTCGTTTCATTTCATTCATATGCATCAATAAGAGCAGTCTGAAAATATACAGAAATCTGAATTTGTAATGTTTAATAAACAGAAATTACAATAATTTGGAACTATGCTATCTTATTGTCCAGGAGTGTAAATAATTTTTCATTAATTCAATTATTTCTCGCAGTTGAATTCTTCTTTGAAAGACTGGCATGAGCTAATTACGATTGGACGCTTAGATTGAGGTTAGGTTTGCTTCTGGACGGTAAAAAAAATTCTAGGAGGCAATTTTCGTTAGGTTTGGTCGCGAAGATACCTTATATTCGTTTGTACAACGGGATAACCGATATTATACTACTGTTATAAAATAATGAGGCGACAGTAGGTGCAGCTTACCGAGCCGGTAAGTAGGTTGCCATAGCTCACTCGTCTGTGGTATGTGCACCTATCCGCACGATTGTGCCAGACGGCTATAGTATACCAGGCACAGAGAAATATGGAATCGCATAGTACAGATATAGCGAAGTAACGATAATTACAAGCAGATCATTCTGGTTACCAAGATTTTGTGAGATTACAAGCGATTCGTGAATCTTTTTAAATCATTTAATAACCGAAAAAATTATTCTATTCGCGTAAAATCGTGTAATTTATCATTTAATATATAGTACCAGAATATTAGTAAATATTAAGTAAAATATTATATCAGTAAAACAAATATGAATTAAAAATAGTTAATGGAGGCTGATACCCGTCCAAAAATACATAATTGAAAAGCTTCAAACATCATATATATGTTTTTATTTCCATTTATAATAATTTTTTACAAGATACTCCTAAAAGAGCGAATATTCTGAAGTATCGACAAATCCCTTATCGAAAGGGCCTTCAATCTTCTTTGTACTCCTCCAAATGAAATATTAATTAGGGTCTCGTTGCTAAAAGACATACGCGCCTACTGCGACATCGTGTTTGCGATTGCTCAATTTTAAATGTCAATTAGTGTCTCCGCGTTTAAAAGGTGGACGCTGGAATTGCTGCAAGACACTCTGATACAATGTTTGCGTTCAACGTTGCATTTTCGACCATTTCTTGAAACAAAATAGGCCTTGTGTTGGGCAACGAGGTTCGAGCGGTCTAATAATGTAGTTTAAATGGTTTCACAAGTCTTCACGTAATTTTGAAATTAAAACGAGATTTGTGAGCAAGTAAATGGTGGCTATTGTATAATGTAGGGGGGATCGAAAGAAATTCCTAGTGACGTCAAAGATAGGAAGCTAGTCGATGTCGTGCGTACCTCGACAGTGGGATGGTTAACTGCCTTGGTAGTTGTGTGTTTCACGAACGAACCAAAGCAGATGCGTGACTGTGAGACAAGACTGTCATCGGCCAATAGGTCATACTGTTTATAATTGTCGCTTAACTTCGACGTAACAAAGGTGGTGTCAAATATTCAGACGCAAAGGTCGCGAACGATCCGTCCGGTTGAAACTACTGGTATTTTTCTCTGGTCTCTCTGCATTACGAATAGGATTAGCTAAAACACGTCCACGAGAATCACTAAGAATATTTCAGCATTTGTGAAAAGTGTCAGAGTAATCGTCACACTGAAATTACTATCTACCATTACAAAACTTAATTTATATTTTTAAGAAAATAAGCAACAGAGTGTAAACGAAATTTCCATGGTTTATCTTTTCTAAAGTAGTGCTCAGAGTTTCACAAATTCATCGCAGACACGAACAAGCACGAAATTGTTTAGATTCATAAATTTCGAGATTGATTCGACTTTCTATCGTTGAGCGATCAACATTTAATCGTAAATCGTTACAGGTAATTAATTACAATAATTGCCCGACATTAATCATTATGAATTCTGACGAATTTTTGATTGGATCGGGCAGTTGGAGAAAAATTGATCGATTAATGGCGGGGCTCGTGTATCCTGCACGTTTTGCATATAATCTGCACAGATTTCACGCAAACGTCAAACACACATGACGCACAACAAGTAACAAATACAACATACATGTAACACGATTGCTATATAGTAAATAGTCACTTGTTTTTTTGAAAAAAGGGCAAAATCTTAATTTTGCATGCAATAAAAGGTTCCTTTGAAAATATTTACTATTGAAACTGGTTGAGAAAAAAGATTTTTTCGTCAGAATGATAATACGAATTGTCAGTCCAAGTGGCCATTGTTGTAATTTTCTTCTATCGAGCTGTGCATTTGCATGAGCATCCGGCAGTCTGGTCGTAAGGTATCGGTATTTGTGCAACAAGAGTCGACCGAAAACGATATGCTTGTTTAATCTGGAAATAGCAAACACGAGTTGGCTGGCTAATCAAACAGTAAAAACCGCGTCATAGAAACGCGGACCGTGGTATAAAAACTCTTCAAACACCCGTTGGCGTCATCTCCGAATCGAGCATTAAGAGCCGTTAATCGTGGTTCCATTTATAAATCGAGAGTTAAATGTTCGTTTACACTGCGTGTGCATTGCACAGGGTGCCCCCGTTTAAATCGACGATGAACATGTTTCAGACAAAATGTACTATCCAGAGATTACTTGTTGGCACCTACAAACTGAATGGGATAAGGGCAAGGAGAGGTCTACGTGTCGCCTTATCACGCTACATAGTAGTGGGGTCCCCATAACCACGAGAGATACACTTTTGTTCTACACATGGCTAGCATTTTTAGCTTATGGTTACCTCAATGCCTCTCAGTCTTGCTCTATCCTACTCTTAAGCTACGACCAATCGGTGTGCCTTGCCATCAAGTCATCTCTGTATAGTACATGATTCTGAAGAAGTATTCTTCACTATACAATCCTATTTATCATTGTTTCGTCAGTATGGGATCCAGTATATTTCACAGTTTTTTGTGCAGTTTTCCACGACCTTTTGGAGAATTCACTGCAAGTTCGACTCGATATGTGCATAGCACTTTCTACATCTCTCTGTTTCTCTATTGTCTTTCATTATGAGCTTCTCGTAGCTTCTTCTGTCGATTACTCGATCCTCTATTATTCTTCTGCTTGTCATTATGTTTCTATCAAGCGAAGACGTGAATAACGTGAAGAATATTTTCGAGTATCGGGCGAAATCGGGAGAAATGGCGGTCGCCAAGAAACGTCTTCGCGTTCCGTGACTTGACGCGACACACCTGTTTGTCGAAGCATGTTGGGGCCGAGTGAAAAGCCTGCCGTATGACCGGTCTTCCTCGTGCACTCGTCCACCGTTCGTGTTTGTTGCTTTGTCGAACGGCGAACCAACTTTGGAAGAAGGATGAACACGCGTGATGCAACGGAGATTGGCAAGTGTAGCCGAGAACCGGTCGCGGACGCTGTTCCCTCGTGCTTCTCAATTTGTCTGCTTAAAATGTAAAGGCGCGTGGCGAAAATTTTTCACGTTTCCACCGCAAAACAAATTGACACGATACTTGCTACAATTCCCACCGTTTAAATCTCTGATTTCAAATCTCGATAATGCAATTTCCATATTCTCTTTTCTTAGTTACTCATCGATGAGATCCTTAACCCTTTGACAAGGCTAAAGGCGTATATTTACGCTTTCACAAGTCTATCAATATATACGAAAAGCGTAAATTTTTTTACTGTTTTACCAATTGATTCAATATGGAATTGGATATTTTAATTTATCTGCATTTATTATCTTTTTAAACCGTAAGAATTGAGACTTAAATCTCCGGGTTTTTGGTCACCAGTTACAGCGCCATCTATGTCGATGGATTCTTCCTAGGACGCGCCGCAAGTCAAAAGGTTAAAGTACAGTTAAAAAAAGATAATAAAAGTGACAGAGATACTGATACACCCTGTATGCGTGATATACAGGGTGGTCCACGCAATTGTAAGTGTAACAAGTCATAACTCCGTTATTATTGCATTTCCGGAAAAAATGTCGAAGGAAAAAGATAAATGGTTCGAAGAGCACCGCATCTGTAGGCCTTTAAATTTTGTTTAGATACAGCGGTGCATGTGCAATTAACAATTGCATCATTTCTTTAAATAGGAATGCATATTTTTTTTTACACAGATCGATTCTTCTGTTCTACGTAAAAAATGATTAGGGTACCATGGCAAAAAAATTATTAGATCTCGAGATATTTAAAAAGATGTCTTTATCGTGTATAAAATATATTAGTTTATACTGCTCAATATGTATATATACAGACTGCAAATTAATGTTTAGCTCTCTAATAATATTTCATAAATGAGATATTCAGAGAGGATAATAAATTCATACTTTTAATCAGGGCTGACTGCGCAATGCATATAGTAGCTGAATAGCATGAATATTCATTATCGATATCTGTGACATCGATAAAACGGAACACAGTTGCTTCTATTTTCATATCTAGTTATACAGTATGGGAAGAAACGATCATTGGCTATAATTTTCAAGTAAATCGATCGAGCTCACCGGATATAAAGAAGGCTTATCCTAACATTTTGCTTGAAAATATCAATTTATTACGATATATTTCCCCCGAGTTGTAATCAATTATTCCAAATCTGTAATTTCATTACGTATTAACGTCGAAGGTCAGTAAGAACACTCAAAATGGGAAACGGTATGTCCAGTACCACTCTGAAATTATACTTACATAACACGAGCATCATTACGAAGTAATTAAAGCGTGCGCGAATTGGAGGTTTAATAACTGCAATAACTTCTTTATTATCGTTCGAAATTGCTTCTGTATTTCGTGAAAATAACGTGCAACGGGTGTTCGATGCTTTCACGATCGGTGATTCGCGATCTTTAACCGAAAAACGATACTTAAAACGATATTTTTATCCGAATAAAACGTCGATGAAACTTATGAGCGACTGCCGGCTTAAACAAATAGACAATTGTTTTTCGAACCAATATTTTCACATCTGCGACAGTCAAATACGCATTCGAACGTGTAAAATTCGGTATTCACTTGTTGCGTATCATAGTATCGGTGTGAACGCAGTAAACAATGCATTTCAAATTAGATATAAAGATCAACCATTTTCTCGGTTCTTCATTTCTACTGTGCAAACTTTACCAAATTACGAGCGTGCTTCTAAAGGAAAAATTTGTTTTACTGTTCATCTGGATGTAAACGCTGACTATTTCAACGAAAAACACGAACCACGTTTGCCCCCCGTCAGATTCATACAAATTCCGCTTTATTATCATATCCACGAACCGTGAACAGATTTAAAAAACACCATAAACTGTTGGAAATGTTTTTTTTTTCGATTTTGTCCGCTCAGATCGTTTGATTTGGCCATTGTGGCGATGATACGTGAAAAAATCGTATCGATAAATGATTTGCGACGGAGATAGGATACAAAGATATGCAACAAGTGGATACTGGGCTTAATACTCGAGGGGACACGATACGAGAATACGCAACAAGTGGATACCGGTTTTAAGATAATCGATCGTCAGCTGGCCGATCTTGAGGTGTATTTTTCACTGCAACAACGCGATTCTAGTTCCGGAGAACACACGCGAGTTGTTTGTATCAGTCGATTGTTGCGTAACCGTGCACGTAGTGTTCCCTGCACGTTGAAATCGAACACCTCTTACGGATGTTCAAGGATACCTTGTGATTTTACGACCGTCAGACTACGCGAAATGCACACTCGTTAATTTTAAGCACACACCGTGAAGTAACGGTTACATAATATTGGAACAGAATGGAATTCGTACGAGCCAGGCCTGCGCAATACGAGCATATTGTTCTTTCGCGCCACGGGGCAAAATGTTGGCCCTATTTTTGCATAATTAGATATTTACAGAAGAATATTACGGTGAAACTTTCAAGCTTTATTAAAAAATTATAACGAGAATGCCTGAGTTGTTTACGAAATTCGCGATAACTTTCAAATTCAATTTTCTTCGAAGTAAATGCATTCGATGTATTGGACGATAAATATGAGAAAGGCGAATGTTGCAGAATAAACAAAATTTTTGGAGCAGATTGGGAATGGAGCAAAGTTAATTTCGAAAGAGCTTATTATCATATTAATATTGCTCTCATAAATGCACAACGATAAACACAAGCTTGAATTTGCATCAACGTCGAGATCGAATTATTAGCCACCGAACCAGGACTTGCTCCATTTTACTCGCAGTGGGTGCCATTTCGTTCACTGCTTTTGATTAGATCGCAGAACGGTCTCTTTGTTTCGTGAATACGATCGTTAAGAAAGTGTTACTTCGTGCAAAGTACAGTGTTTCATGTGTCACCGTCAGTTTTTCACCCTTTATTTCAGTCGTTCGGGCATCCTTGACACACCTTCGAACTGTTAGCACCCCCAACCATCTGCTTTATCTTCGACGTTCCTCGAAACTCGACACGCGACTCACATTTCGGATCACGAAGTATTCACAAAAATACAAAATTTTGTTATTTCGTGAGAGTGAGAGTGCTTTGGTACCAAACACGATTTTATACGAACGATTTTAAATCGAACTGGCTGCAAGAGTTTGGACTAGATCGGAATGTGCATGAAAATTAAGGGTTGCAAGTAACTTGGTTCAAAAAAAAAAAAAAAAAAAAAATAAGATTTCGTTTCGTTATACAAATCACTTTAAAAAAAATTCTCTATTTAAGAATCGAAGAAACAAAACTTTTTGGACAATCTAATTCATGAAACTTATTTGAATATTTTAAGGTAGAGTTCACGAGTTATAAATTTTTAAAACTGATCGATCGTATTTAACAACTCGAAACAGCCATAGACAAATTTCTTGTCTGGATCCAAATTTAATATACTGAATTTTAATAATGGAATTAAATTTAATTTCTATCGATCGAAAATAGTTTCTTTCTCGTCCGTTATTCCGACAAAATTGTACACGTTTCTGGAAGTGGTGTCATCGAGAAGTCTCGTGCCCGGCGGGAACGCGGGTTTTCTTAACTGAGATTTCGACTTCCGACGATCGACTAGCGAGCCAAGTTCATGAAGTTACATCACGATTGGCCAGGTCGTTATTTTGTCTCGCGAGCGCGCGGGTGACTAATGGTGGATTGTCATCGAGGCGTACACCACGAACAGAGTCGAGGAGCATGTTTCTTACGTCACGGTGCCTCCTCGCGAAGCGTTATTCACGGTTCTCTACAGTGCGTGCTTGTGCTCGTTTTTCCTGCACGGTAGGCGAGAGATATGAAACCGTCGATTGCATTACGTTATTTTTCATTGTTCCGTTTCGAGGTTGACGAGGCGTGAAGACGCGTTTGCGACATCGCCGCGGCAACGGATCACCGGTGGACTGAAGTTACGTTCGCGTAAAACGTCGCCATTCGCGTATGAACGGTCGAGAGTCTAATCCGGAGGCCAACTACCATTCACGATTAGCTGTGGGGGACTGGGTCACATGCAAATCGGGAGCCAAGGCGGTGGGACCTTCCACCTGTTACTGTCATTTCGTTCCTTTTGAAATAAATCGCGTTTCCCACGTGCTCGTAAATATGTACACTTGGCAACGCGTCTTCGTAAATCGTTACTTAGTTATACTTAACTTATCGCCATAAGCAATAATTCCTAGCCATCCGCGCCTCCGTTCCACACATTATTTCCAGAATTAAGAATGCTCCATATCGATAAGTCCACGATTACCAGAATTAAACAAAGAATAGTGCAAATAGACTTTTCAGAGTCCACGATCGCCGAAATTAAGTAAAGAATATTAAATTAGACGGATATTCCAAAAATAAAACCTCAAAATAGTCTGGAAAACATGTATCAATTTTGATTAGCTCTTTTTAAACGAGTTGTGCATAATCGTGGACCAGCCACGAACGAGATCTCTAACAGCGATTCTCTTGTGAAAAGGTATCTCTCTCGGATGCAACAGCTGCCAACGAAAAAAGTTTCGTCGACCCCCCAGGCTTGCAAATGCCATAAATCGTCGTACGACGCTGTTACGCGCCATTTGCTAACGTCTGAATTTCATCAATGGCGATCATTATTAAGAGAAACAACCGTCTAGGAACGATAGAATCGAATGAACCTTGTGGTCTTCACTCGACTTTGCTCCATTCCCAATCTACTCCAAAAATTTTGTTTATTTTTCAACATTCATCTTTTCCATATTTATCGTCCAATACATCGAATGCATTTACTTCGAAGAAAATTGAATTTGAAAGTTATCGCGAATTTCGTAAATAATTCAGGCATTCTCGTTATAATTTTTTAATGAATTTCATCAATGGCGATCATTATTAAGAGAAACAACCGTCTAGGAACGATAGAATCGAATGAACCTTGTGATCTTCACTTAACTTTGCTCCATTCCCAACCTACTCCAAAAATTTTGTTTATTCTTCAACATTCGCCTTTTTCATATTTATCGTCCAATACATCGAATGCATTTACTTCGAAGAAAATTGAATTTGAAAGTTATCGCGAATTTCGTAAATAATTCAGGCATTCTCGTTATAATTTTTTAATGAATTTCATCGATGGCGATCATTATTAAGAGAAACAACCGTCTAGGAACGATAGAATCGAATGAACCTTGTGATCTTCACTTAACTTTGCTCCATTCCCAATCTACTCCAAAAATTTTGTTTATTTTTCAACATTCATCTTTTCCATATTTATCGTCCAATACATCGAATGCATTTACTTCGAAGAAAATTGAATTTGAAAGTTATCGCGAATTTCGTAAATAATTCAGGCATTCTCGTTATAATTTTTTAATGAATTTCATCGATGGCGATCATTATTAAGAGAAACAACCGTCTAGGAACGATAGAATCGAATGAACCTTGTGATCTTCACTTAACTTTGCTCTATTCCCAATCTACTCCAAAAATTTTGTTTATTTTTCAACATTCATCTTTTCCATATTTATCGTCCAATACATCGAATGCATTTACTTCGAAGAAAATTGAATTTGAAAGTTATCGCGAATTTCGTAAATAATTCAGGCATTCTCGTTATAATTTTTTAATGAATTTCACCAATGGCGATCATTATTAAGAGAAACAACCGTCTAGGAACGATAGAATCGAATGAACCTTGTGATCTTCACTTAACTTTGCTCCATTCCCAATCTACTCCAAAAATTTTGTTTATTTTTCAACATTCATCTTTTCCATATTTATCGTCCAATACATCGAATGCATTTACTTCGAAGAAAATTGAATTTGAAAGTTATCGCGAATTTCGTAAATAATTCAGGCATTCTCGTTATAATTTTTTAATGAATTTCATCGATGGCGATCATTATTAAGAGAAACAACCGTCTAGGAACGATAGAATCGAATGAACCTTGTGATCTTCACTTAACTTTGCTCTATTCCCAATCTACTCCAAAAATTTTGTTTATTTTTCAACATTCATCTTTTCCATATTTATCGTCCAATACATCGAATGCATTTACTTCGAAGAAAATTGAATTTGAAAGTTATCGCGAATTTCGTAAATAATTCAGGCATTCTCGTTATAATTTTTTAATGAATTTCATCGATGGCGATCATTATTAAGAGAAACAACCGTCTAGGAACGATAGAACCGAATGAACCTTGTGGTCTTCACTCGATCTTGCTCCATTCCCAATCTGCTCCAAAAATTTTGTTTATTTTTCAACATTCATCTTTTCCATATTTATCGTCCAATACATCGAATGCATTTACTTCGAAGAAAATTGAATTTGAAAGTTATCGCGAATTTCGTAAATAATTCAGGCATTCTCGTTATAATTTTTTAATGAATTTCACCAATGGCGATCATTATTAAGAGAAACAACCGTCTAGGAACGATAGAACCGAATGAACCTCGTGGTCTTCACTTTAATATATTCTGGAAAGCAGATCCTATGTGTAATTCACAGAACGGTGGTCACGTTCGTTGACAACGTTCATCGATTATGTCATACGGGGGGCGCACGATAAGGAGATTTATACTTTTTTTCGATTCTGTTACTGGCTAATGGCCGTTGATCTAATGGGGATTCGATGGTTCTAGCGCCACAGGGACTTCCTTTCCTGGCCAGGGACGGTATCAATTCCCCGCGTCGTTGTTCCGTTTTTTAAACTCCCCCAGCGACGGTCGTATTAATTCATACCTTTATCACGCGCGCGCGAACCGTTCTGCTTTCTCTTCCACCATCGTCCCGCATACAGGTCGTTTCTGAAAAGTCGGGTAACTTGTTACGGTCGATGGACATCTACATGTGCCCTACAAACTGGAATCGCTGAAAAGTCGAACGATACGCTGCACCGAATATCTACACGGTATTTCGCGATAATACTGGCTAATTTCATACATCTAAATATTAATATTATCGAGACAGGCCCAAATCCTATAAATTTATTTCATACATACTGTAAAATGAATAATTTTATGAAAATCGTTTGATTGTTAGCTAAAATAACACTATTCGTTCATATTATACGGACAGTTTTGTATCCCAATTATTCAAGCCGGAAGCTATTATACATTTATCAATTATTAAATATCTTTTGTGTTCTGTGGTAACTTTTGCTATGGTTATTAGAAAAGGTAATATCTAGTTTGTTATACGTTTATTAGTTTGTGTTTATTACATCAGTACATGCTATTAGATATCTTTATCGTGCTAGAAGATTCTGTAAAATTGTTAATTTAATAATTTTCGTTTTATGTACGAATCTGGCCTAAATTTGGTTACCTCGACCTGTTCCTGTAGTTTTTCTATGTATTTTCAAGAAGAGAATTCCGACAAGAACACGAAACTGTATTCATACATTGTAAATTATTTTCATGTCGAAAATGTTGAAGAAAAAATATTGAAAATTGTTAGAAATAATATTAAATTTCTGTTATAAACTTTCTGAAAGATGGACAAGATGTAACTGCACAAAAGAGAGGCTCTTGAATAACAATACAGAATGGTTAAAAAAAGAAATACAATTTCAAAATCCTATATCATCATCATCATCGTCACCATAATAATAATATTTATATGATATTAATTATAATTATATGATACAATATTATATATAATTATAATGATGATGATGATGATGATGACGATATAATAATAATAATAATAAAAATAACAACAACAATAATAGTAATTCTTATTATTAATATCGTCATCATTATTATTATTATATTATTATGCGTTTGTATTATCGTCAAAAACCGTAAATATGTATAAAAAACCAGATAGCAACAAAAAATTCATGATCATCTTCCTTAAAAAATTTGTACATCCAGATCGTTTAAATTGGTAAAAGAAATTACTATCACTCGAATAATGAACTCTGGTAATACTGCTTCCGTTCTATCATTCGTTTGTCAAAAGTACAGAGTTTTCGAAACACTCACTGTCACTGAAATATCAAATGAAAAGCTTCATCGATCATCGGTAACACGACTGCTATTATTTTCTATAATACACTTATTTAATCTAAAAAGATCATACGTTATTAAGTGTACACCTCGACTACTATAATAATAGCCTGTCTTGTTTTCCCTTTCGCTGGTAAAATGGCCGTCGTTTTCACTCTTCCGTCGTTTCCTAGATGATTGATGCGAAGAATTAAGCTCTTTTTACTTGTAAACAAGCGAACTTGATAAGATATGATGTTATAATAAAAGAAATGACTGTTGAATCCCCCTTTCGTCAAGCACTGTGTCTAACTTTCGTTCAGGAATTTCTACGGATAATAATGTAGGATTTAACGAAAGAGAATTGTATTTGGAACAAATGTACAAATAATATAACTTAATGAACGAATTTGAAATACAACAAGCACACAATCTTTTTACACAAATCAAAATCTCGTTAATTATCCACACAAATTCAAATCACGTCTGTTTTTTCCAATCACTCGTTACTCTCTCCCCGTTGTCTCGCTGTCCCTAGCAACCCCTTCTTTTTTAACAAAACACTCTCAACCCTTTCGCACATAAGTTAACATTATTCCAAACTACAGCGTGACACAAATATTCAACACAAATATCCTACAATAATTAATAAAACAAATTAATATATTGATTATTCGTGAGTTACAAAAAGTCAGTATTTCTGAACGTATATCCCCCCAAAAAATGAGCTCTGAAATATTCGAAATAATTGTAAAACAAACGACTGTTGAACCCCCCTTTCGTCAAGCCCTGTGTTTAACTTTCGTTCAGGAATTTGTACGGATAATAATTAATAAAACAAAATTAATATATTGATTAGTCATTAGTTACAAAAGGTCAGTATTTCTGAACGTATATCCCCCAAAAATGAGCTCTAAAATATTCAAAATAATTGTAAAACAAACGACTGTTGAACCCCCCTTTCGTCAAGCACTGTGTCTAACTTTTGTTCAGGAATTTTGTACGGATAATAATTAATAAAACAAATGAATATATTGATTAGTCATTAGTTACAACAGGTCAGTATTTCTGAACGTATATCCCCAAAAAATGAGCTCTAAAATATTCAAAATAATTGTAAAACAAACGACTGTTGAACCCCCCTTTCGTCAAGCCCTGTGTTTAACTTTCGTTCAGGAATTTGTACGGATAATAATTAATAAAACAAAATTAATATATTGATTAGTCATTAGTTACAAAAGGTCAGTATTTCTGAACGTATATCCCCCAAAAATGAGCTCTAAAATATTCAAAATAATTGTAAAACAAACGACTGTTGAACCCCCCTTTCGTCAAGCACTGTGTCTAACTTTTGTTCAGGAATTTTGTACGGATAATAATTAATAAAACAAATGAATATATTGATTAGTCATTAGTTACAACAGGTCAGTATTTTTGAACGTATATCCCCAAAAAATGAGCTCTAAAATATTCGAAATAATTGTAAAACAAACGACTGTTGAACCCCCCTTTCGTCAAGCACTGTGTCTAACTTTTGTTCAGGAATTTGTACGGATAATAATTAATAAAACAAAATTAATATATTGATTAGTCATTAGTTACAAAAGGTCAGTATTTCTGAACGTATATCCCCCAAAAATGAGCTCTAAAATATTCAAAATAATTGTAAAACAAACGACTGTTGAACCCCCCTTTCGTCAAGCACTGTGTCTAACTTTTGTTCAGGAATTTGTACGGATAATAATTAATAAAACAAAATTAATATATTGATTAGTCATTAGTTACAAAAGGACAGTATTTCTGAACATATATCCCCCCAAAAATGAGCTCCAAAATATTCGAAATAATTGTAAAACAAATGACCGTTGAATCCCCCTTTCGTCAAGCACTGTGTCTAACTTTTGTTTAGGAATTTTGTACGGATAATAATTAATAAAACAAAATTAATATATTGATTAGTCATTAGTTACAACAGGTCAGTATTTTTGAACGTATATCCCCCAAAAATGAGCTCGAAAATGTTCGTCTCGCAACAGGGAAACCATAAGACCGACCGGTTGGTTGAGATCGTTTTATGCAGGAACGAACGCGGTTATAAAAATCGTTGCAACGACCCTGGCGACAGCTATTATAACGTATCGTGTCTTTATCGTTCCGTTCGTCCTTCTTTCTTCGTTAATAAAAGGAATGTTAACGACCCTGTGCGTGAGCAGGCCTCCGTCGAAACACCTGCGGACCGTTTAGAGGCCAACGTCCACTTATGATCAGCTGAGACTGGGTCAAATGCAAAGTAGGAAACACGATAGTACGCTCTCCTCGATTCATTCCGCTTCCACTCGATTCACAGGTACTTCGTGGAACGCTTTACAGAGACGAGATAAAAATTTCACGGTGAGGCAATTTTAATAGCCGGGATACCGGCGTACGTAACTCATTACCAACCGCATTTCTGCGTGACATAATTAACCGAAGCGAACGTTTCTCACGTTCGACCATAGACGATATTCAACGCGATTTAAAATCATTACGATCATCGATTGCAAGGAACTTTCAGGGGGAAAATATACACACATAAGCCTCAAATATTCCATAAAACTTTGTCCAAATAGTTAATGATACGACAGGAATGCATAATATTCCTTCGACAAACGCGAAAACTTGGAGAAATCTGTGAAGAAAGAACACCAAAAAAAAAGCAAATTTAATGAGACTTTTGCTACCGTATTCGTAAGGTACAGTGGTTCCCCCGACCAACGATTTAATTCCAAGCATATTTTAGTAATTTTGAAAGTAAATATATGTTTCGATCGTAGGAATTTAACGATCGAAGTAGGTAGGACGCGAAACGTGGCTCCTATCGTGACAACGTTCGACCATTACCGGGTATGTTTCGACGCTCGAGCCAGAACAACAACATTCTATTGTTCCGTTCGTTCTTAAATCGTGCATCGTGAATGGTAATGTCGTTCGAAACGGGTTTGGTGCAGTGAAAGGCCAATGGCCGTTCGCGATCAGCTGAGCGCGGTGTTACGTATAAATCAAGATTCGAGGAGGCGAGCTCGCCTCGACATCGCCAATTTGTTTCTCAGTCGTGTTATATCGCGGCGAGTCTGTAAAAGTCGGTCGTTGAAACCGCCGGTTGCAACATTGACCTCGGTCCTTGACATTCCGAGGCTGCACTCTCGATGTCGACGATTCCCGCGGCACGGGTCATCGTATTCGTCGGCTTTAAACTGCGCTTATTGTGGCCGCCTCTCGTAAGCGCAAACCCTCCTCTTGCAAAATCGTTTCGTAATGGCGTTAAGTCTGGAGGCGTCCGTCGTTCGAAGTCGTTCGTCGACGCGACTGTGCGTTTAGACGTTGTGCAAATCGCTGATACACGCCCGCGCGCGAATTCTTTCGACCAGGTGAAACCCCTATTGGTTTACGCAATACCTGTACTCGATGTTTTGTGCAACGCGTTTTTATTCCACGCGTGCAAGAACCGTCGATCTGTTACGCGACCACGCATTCTCGGAATCAGGTTTTCAGGCTAGGTATACAGGGTGTTTGGCCACCCCTGGGGAAAATAAGACGAAAATTGTAAATATTAATTTGTTAAAAGATATTAATATTTATAGTTGCGACCGTACTGAATTTTTTTCTCGAAAATGTGCGGGATTTCGGGGGTATGTCTATTCACCAAAAATTATTGTAATTGATCCCCGGGACCGAGAATAATTTTTTTAGAACGATTTGAAATTTTCTAATTTTGTCGAATTTCATACCTTCTCGAATTTTTTTCTCGAAAATGGGTAGGATTTCAAGTATATGTCTTATGACCAAAAATGATTCTAATTGACCCCTTCAAATGAGAATACTTTTTCCAAAACAATTTGAAAGTTTCTAATTTTGTCGAATTTCATACCTTCATGAATTTTTTTCTCGAAAATGCGCAGGATTTCGGGGGTATGTCTATTCACCAAAAATTATTGTAATTGATCCCCGTAACCGAGAATAATTTTTCCAGAATGATTTGAAATTTTTTAATTTTGTCGAATTTCATATCTTCTCGAATTTTTTTCTCGAAAGTGGGTAGGATTTCAAGTGTATGTCTAATGACCAAAAATGATTCTAATTGACCCCTTCAACCGAGAATAATTTTTCCAGAACGATTTGAAATTTTTTAATTTTGTCGAATTTCATACCTTCTCAAATTTTTTTCTCGAAAATGGGTAGAAATTCGGGGGTATGCCTATTCACCAAAAATGATTACAATTAACCACTGCAACTGAAAATAATTTTTTCAGGACGATTTGAAATTTTGTAATTTTTTCGAAAAGTGTCATACCTTCTCGAATTTTTTTCTCGAAACTGGGTAGGATTTCAAGTGTATGTCTAATGACCAAAAATGATTCTAATTGACCCCCGCAACCGAGAATAATTTTTTCCAGAATGATTTGAAATTTTTTTTTCAGCACCCTACCCCCCATCGATTTTCCTTTGAAAATTGTTTTTCATTTTTCATGAATCTGTTTGACGCTCTACAGAAAAGTTAATTAATACTTTTTTGTAGGTACCCATGGGCGCTACCTCGGAAAAAAGTTTCATTGAAATATATTCACTATTGTAGGAGTTATGGCTGTTTGAAAATTGGACCAATTTTGGGGGTTTTTTCTCACTTTACGGTGTCAAGGAACAAATTTTTCAATATTGCTAACATTTCTACATATTCTCTACTAAAATACGCATTGTTTACCTCTTGAAACATTAAAATCCCCCAATCCGTTCAAAAGTTATGCCATTTTAAAGATTCGGATGAAATTTCAGGAAAGCATTTCTGGCCTCATATTAGATTTTCGCTGAAGAATTTTTTTTCTGGAAAGTGCGTAGGATTTCGGGGTATGTCTAAGGACCGAAAATGATTGTATTTGACCCCCGCAACAGAAAATAATTTTTTCAAAATGATTTGAAATTTTTTAATTTTCACGAAAAATTTCACATCTTCTCGAATTTTTTTCTCGAAAGTGGGTAGAATTTCGGAGGTATGACTAATCACCAAAAATGATTGTAATTGGCCCTCGCAACCGAAAATAATTTTTCCAGAACGATTTGAAAAATTTTTCTTCCGTCCAAAAATTTCACATCTTCTGGAATTCTTTTCTAGAAAGTGGGTAGGTTTTCAGGGGTATGCCTAATCACCAAAAATGATTGTAATTGACCCCTGTAATTTAATATAATTTTTCCAAAACGATTTGAAAAATTTTTCTTCCGTCGAAAAATTTCACATCTTCTCGAATTTTTTTCTAGAAAGTGGGTAGGATTTCGGGGGTATGCCTAATCACCAAAAAATGATTGTAATTAACTCTCCTAGCTAAAAATAATTTTTTTAGAATGATTAGAAATTTTTTTATTTCGCTGAAAATTTCACATCTTCTCGAATTTTTTTCTAGAAAGTGGGTAGGATTCCGAGGATATGACTAATCACTAAAAAAGATTGTAATTGACCCCCGCAACCGAGAGTAATTTTTCCAGAACGATTTGAAATTTGTTAATTTAATTGTTAATAACTTTTTAACGAAGCCTCAATCGAGAAATTGATATTCTTGATTTTCGTCCTATTTTTGCCCCCAGAATCTCCCATTAAAATTTTCCCCAAGGATGGCCTGTATAAAAATGAAGTCGTTATGGTTGGTACGACCGAAATTATTCCAACGCGAACTAATATTAGTTTCACCTTAAAAGAGAACGTGGCAAGTAACCGTAACGATAAAATTTAGTAATAGTGAAAAGCGAGATACAATCCACGTCTACGGTCCGTGCAAGGAAAATTCTGTGAAAGCGAGACGTCCGCGCGCGAAAAAAATATCCGAACAGAAATCGACCATCTCATTACGCGTATCGAAAGCTTAGCGGGAAGACTCGGTAATTGGGGGCTTGGCAACTCCAACGCGGAAAGGTTTATAGGACTACCAGTGTTCCTCACAGTCCGGAATAAAAAGAAGTCGTTGAAAGGGTAAATCGAACTATAGAGAAGACGAGATGCATGCTCAATGATTCCAGTTTAACGCGTCGGCCGCCATACCAAACCTCTCCAATCGTCCACGAAAACGAAACTCTATTTTCAGACAATTGTAAACTACCCACAGTTTGTCATAGAATTTATTTTTATTTATCTAATCTTGAGAATTCATTTTGTTAGCTCCTCGCTGAAACACTTGCTTCTTTCATTGCAATTAAAAAGACATAAAAAGAAGTCGTTGAAAGGGTAAATCGAACTATAGAGAAGACGAGATGCATGCTCAATGATTCCAGTTTAACGCGTCGACCGCCATACCAAACCTCTCCAATTGTCCACGAAAACGAAACTCTATTTTCAGACAATTGTAAACTACCCACAATTCGTCATAGAATTTATTTTCATTTATCTAATCTTGAGAATTCATTTTGTTAGCTCCTCGCTGAAACACTTGCTTCTTTCATTGCAATTAAAAAGACATAAAAAGAAGTCGTTGAAAGGGTAAATCGAACTATAGAGAAGACGAGATGCATGCTCAATGATTCCAGTTTAACGCGTCGGCCGCCATACCAAACCTCTCCAATCGTCCACGAAAACGAAACTCTATTTTCAGACAATTGTAAACTACCCACAATTCGTCATAGAATTTATTTTTATTTATCTAATCTTGAGAATTCATTTTGTTAGTTCCTCGCTAAAACACTTGCTTCTTTCATTGCAATTAGATATTTCTTTGCAATTAAAAAGGCATCGTGGAAATTGCAGGTCCCCGCGGTCTGTTAACAAAGTCAATTTACAAGTATTCTGGCATCGTTTACAAATTGCGTTAGAAACATGCAATCAGCTCGGTATCAACGTGCAACCGCGGTGTTCCTTGCGCAATCCATTAACACGCGTCACCTGACGTCGCTTTGCTCTTCCTTCGCAGTCCATTGTTGTTTCGCCGGTTCGTGACTCGCGTGAATGCAACGAAGGATTGCGTGCAGCATCGTTGATGCGTCATGCATTTTCCACCATGGAATATTTTCAACGCTCCGAACGGCCACAATAATCCAACGAAAATATTTTACTGTCCGCGATACGCCGTTTCTCTGCGTTTACCACCTTCTGTGGCCCAACAAAACGAACGAAACGAAAGGGAGACGCACGCCTTCGAGTGCAAATATCCCTCGACGAAGGGAACAAACGACAATTTTGTTGTTATGCACATCTCGTGGCGTTTAATTGAAATTAGTTTCCCGAACTTTATTATCCCTTTGTGAAGTTTTAAAAGATGTACAATAGTTTTTCATTTGTATCTCGGAAACTATTAAATGGCCGTATGCTTTTCGAAAAAGTGATCTTCTATTGTTGAAGCTTTTGATTGAGTCACCTTTTATGTACATACGTCATAAAAGGTTAGAGAAGTACAGTAATGCCCCTATGGATGCAGTCCCGACGTGCGTTTGCTAATGGAGGAAGTAGGTATTCTGGGAACCGCTGGTGGTATCTCTTTTTCGCTTCGTTTGCTTTTCAGTGGGAGAAATAATAAGCTTGTTCGACTAATCGTTGACAGTGCCGTGTGACTCGTTGTCAGCGAAGGGTAACAAAAAAGCAAGGAGACTCGCTCGAGCGAAACAATTTTAAGCAGGGCCGTTCCTGGCGTGGGTGCAAAAGGGGTCCCCACAATTAACTGTTTACAACGTAACTATTGGTCTTGGAGCATTTTTTCGTGAATTTGAAAATGTTTCGTATTGTAATTTTCACTATGAATTTTGTCAAGATAAATTTAAAAATTTTTAAAAATCACATCGAAGAATCATTTGAGGTTGTAGGTTCTATTGTCATACTCTCAGAGTTATAGAGCCCGTAAATATTATTTATTAGCAATTTGAAATTGAAATCGAACCGTCCTACGCCAACTTTGGAAAACCATGTTTTTCTATAAATATGCATCGAACTGGCAGTGCGTGAACGGTGATTACGGGTGCTTAGAATTTACCATAAAATTACCGCGCGTTATTCGAGTACGTGTGCACCTGTGGAAGCTAAAACAGCGCTTAGCCAAGCTGTCTTATTATCGACAAGGTAGCAAATTGTCGATGGCTATCTTGAAAAACGTATCAATTTAACCGACGTAATCGGTCGAGTTAATGTCTTTGTATCTATGATGCTCGACGGACGCAATCGTGGGACGGATTAGTATCCCCCCAGTTCGTCGATCATCGTGTACCTGAAGCATTCTTGCTGCGCCGTATTTACCTGTCTGTCTTGCTCAGCCGCGCAGACTCAAAGATTTATTATATAACTTCCCGCGTGCCAGCTTATAAGGAAGTCAAGGATGTTTGAAAGTGTAGTCGTTACAGTATACTCTTCCCTTGGCATTCTTTGCGATTTTATCCCCGTTGTCCACTCTCTTTCATCGCCAATTGTTTTACGCTTATTCTTCTCCAAGGAGTGCCCCAAAAGCATTTTTCTTTCGCGATTTTCTATACCTGGCCGTTTTCAACAGACGACAGTTTTTGCTCGTAAAGCACCTCGAAAATGACATTGCAGATAAGACTTCACTATCGTATATTTATGATAATGGCACTCGAAGAAGAATACTATTAGTGGCGGTCGTAGAACGTGTTACAGACAATTATTAAAATATTAAAATCTACTTTGGTTCTGAAAAGTCATTTGATACATTTAACGAAAATGAGAATTTATAAATGCTGCAACTGCATTCGTTTTTCTAACACAGACCTAACCCAGAACTAAAAAAGTCATTGAAACTACAAATATATATAGTTTTTCTAACCCAGACCTAACCCAGATCTAATCCAGACCTAACAAAGTCATTGAAACTCCAAATATATATAGTTTTTCTAACCCAGACCTAATACAGACCTAACAGTCATTGGAACTACAAATATATATAGTTTTTTCTAACCCAGACCTAACCCAGATCTAATCCAAACCTAATCCCGACCTAACAAAGTCATTGAAACTCCAAATATATATAGTTTCTCTAACCCAGACCTAACCCAGACCTAACAAAGTCATTGAAACTCCAAATATATATAGTTTTTCTAACCCAGACCTAACCCAGATCTAATCCAGACCTAACAAGGTCATTGAAACTCCAAATATATATAGTTTTTCTAACCCAGACCTAACTCAGACCTAATCCAGACCTAATCCAGACCTAACAAAGTCATTGAAACTCCAAAAATATATAGTTTTTCTAACACAGACCTAACCCAGACCTAACAAAGTCATTGAAACTCCAAATATAGTTTTTCTAACCCAGACCTAACTCAGACCGAACCCAGATCTAATCCAGACCTAACAAGGTCATTGAAACTCCAAATATATATAGTTTTTCTAACACAGACCTAACCCAGACCTAACAAAGTCATTTAAACTCCAAATATATATAGTTTTTCTAACCCAGACCTAACAAAGTCATTGAAACTGCAAATATATATAGTTTTTCTAACCCAGACCTAACCCAGACTTAACCCAGACCTAACAAAGTCATTGAAACTCAAAATATATATAGTTTTTCTAACCCAGACCTAACAAAATCATTGAAACTCCAAATATATATAATTTTTCTAACCCAGACCTAACTCAGACCTAACAAAGTCATTGAAACTCCAAATATATATAGTTTTTCTAACTCAGACCTAACCCAGATCTAATCCACACCTAATCCAGACCTAACAAAGTCATTGAAACTGCAAATATATAAAGTTTTTCCAACCCAGACCTAATCCAGACCTAACAAAGTCCTTGAAACTCCAAATATATATAGTTTTTCTAACCCAGACCTAATCCAGACCTAACAAAGTCATTGAAACTGCAAATATATAAAGTTTGTCTAACCCAGACCTAATCCAGACCTAACAAAGTCATTGAAACTCCAAAAATATATAGTTTTTCTAATCCAGACCTAACCCAGACCTAACAAAGTCATTGAAACTCCAAATATATATAGTTTTTCTAACCCAGACCTAACCCAGACCTAATCCAGACCTAACAAAGTCATTGAAACTCCAAAAATATATAGTTTTTCTAACCCAGACCTAACAAAATCATTGAAACTCCAAATATATATAATTTTTCTAACCCAGACCTAACTCAGACCTAACAAAGTCATTGAAACTCCAAATATATATAGTTTTTCTAACTCAGACCTAACCCAGATCTAATCCACACCTAATCCAGACCTAACAAAGTCATTGAAACTGCAAATATATAAAGTTTTTCCAACCCAGACCTAATCCAGACCTAACAAAGTCCTTGAAACTCCAAATATATATAGTTTTTCTAACCCAGACCTAATCCAGACCTAACAAAGTCATTGAAACTGCAAATATATAAAGTTTGTCTAACCCAGACCTAATCCAGACCTAACAAAGTCATTGAAACTCCAAAAATATATAGTTTTTCTAATCCAGACCTAACCCAGACCTAACAAAGTCATTGAAACTCCAAATATATATAGTTTTTCTAACCCAGACCTAACCCAGACCTAATCCAGACCTAACAAAGTCATTGAAACTCCAAAAATATATAGTTTTTCTAACCCAGACCTAACAAAATCATTGAAACTCCAAATATATATAATTTTTCTAACCCAGACCTAACTCAGACCTAACAAAGTCATTGAAACTCCAAATATATATAGTTTTTCTAACTCAGACCTAACCCAGATCTAATCCACACCTAATCCAGACCTAACAAAGTCATTGAAACTGCAAATATATAAAGTTTTTCCAACCCAGACCTAATCCAGACCTAACAAAGTCCTTGAAACTCCAAATATATATAGTTTTTCTAACCCAGACCTAATCCAGACCTAACAAAGTCATTGAAACTGCAAATATATAAAGTTTGTCTAACCCAGACCTAATCCAGACCTAACAAAGTCATTGAAACTCCAAAAATATATAGTTTTTCTAATCCAGACCTAACCCAGACCTAACAAAGTCATTGAAACTCCAAATATATATAGTTTTTCTAACCCAGACCTAACCCAGACCTAATCCAGACCTAACAAAGTCATTGAAACTCCAAAAATATATAGTTTTTCTAACCCAGACCTAACAAAGTCATTGAAACTCCAAATATTTATAGTTTTTCTAACCCAGACCTAATCCAGACCTAACAAAGTCATTCAAACTCCAAATATATATAATTTTTCTAATCCAGACCTAACCCAGACTTAACCCAGACCTAACAAAGTCATTGAAACTCCATATATGATAAAAAATTATTTAGCATGAAATAGGGAAAATAGAATTCAACAATATCGCGTTAGATATATGCAAAACAAAAATTTTAAACGATTTTACAGAAAAAATTTATAGAAAATAGTGACATCCAAGGACATCCAAGAAAATTTTAGTCTAAACATCCTTATTGCACACACTACCACTGTACAATACCATCGTTCCTAAGTTATTATTCCATCGTCCTTAATTTCCCTGGCACATTTAATAATAATAAGCAAAGAATATTTCCACGTCAATTGCCAAGGCTTCTGCTGTTTGTTCAGTGGATTTTCTGAACGAGCCATTGTATGTAATAAGCTATAATCGGCTGTGTCCATGTTCCTAAAGAATTATCTGCGTATCGAGGCTCGTGTACCATCAATATTTCGTTTAATTACTCGCGACTGGTATTTCCTAATGATGACTCACTCGACGCGCCAAGTTCCGAGAGATTAGCTGCGATCTATCATCTCGCGTTGCGCTGAAACTTAACGCTGCTTATCCTGCGTGCACACGTGGAAGCAAGCCGTTCAGCTTTGCTCAGGATACTCGCGAACCTGGCAAAACGGATGCTGCCTGAAAAATGGATAAGTTATCCGCGATATTCGTTTTATCAGCGTCGTTCGGGAACTGCCAGACGGAAAAACAATGGCGCAAAAAAGTCTGTGACGCGAGGGAAGATCTACAAGTGGATTGCTCGTATCAGTATTAAAAGAATCGTGATTCGAGTCGTTTCGTTAACCTTTTCGTGCCACAACACACTGGAATCCTCGTTCATTTTTTGTTATTACATAATCTGTATAGAACAGGTATTCTCGACGTCATCATGGTCTTCCATTCACACTAATTTCTTGGGGGGGCCACGAGCCAAAGATGTAGAAAAATGGAAAGCAAAAACTGCTGCATGAACATGAAATTTAAAATCTAAAAATTGAGAAACACTGGTTCAGAGCGACACTAGAGTGCTTACCATCATCAAGAAAATTGTTTATAGTATGAACATTATGCCAGCCTCGATACGCTCGAGGAATTGAAATAGTGATCTCATGAAATCCTATGTGGGGATTCTTCAGACGTCATAGTGAGTGGTTCGTGTAGATATCATCTACCAGTCATTATTGTCATCATTAATACACTTTTAATGACTACTAAAAGGTCGAGCAATTAGCTGGCACGATTGGTTTCCATTTTGTACGTAATTAGGTTTGCTTTTCTTTCCGTTGAAACTCTTTGGGTAGGATTTAACAGTTCGTTTTAAATGCATCGAGAAAATTTCTATAGAGTTTCTATAAATATAAGAAAATTTAATTCATTGCGTTGCATGTTTTACAACTTTGACGGATAACTGTGTTTGAAATATGTATCTGCTTCTTCGAAGATACGTGACGCTCGCAACAATAATATGTATCTACACGACGTCTCGTTAATTCTTTGGTCGACGAGTGAAACACGTTGCACAGAAGTTTAAACAAACCGCGAAAGAATTCAAGGACTTCGTTTCTTCTGCATATTCTCCCCACGGTTTACGAACGAAACGCTAATATTGATATTAAAGTACGTGTACGAGTTGCTTAACGCGGAATTGTTGTGTGAACATGTCGTTAAGAAGAATACGTTTAAAGCTGACGACACATTTATTAATACAAGTATTACAATCGTGTATTCCGATGACAATTTCAATTTCAATGATGCTTTTATCGTCGATCGCAAAGAAGGCTAAACTTGTCAAAACGCGCTCTTAATCTACGACCGAAATAGAAATATGTAAAATATATAATTATCGCTTTGCAGTGTTACATAAGCCACTCGATTTTACTTTAGCAGCCATTTTTATATCCTCGACGTAGCTAACTCTTGTGTCTCTTCGAGGTAGTTCCATCAAAATGGCCGCCATTAATGTTACAAATGAACACAGCTGCTCGATTTAATGAAACCCAACAGCGGGGTAATGTTTTTGGCAAATATCCGAAAGCAAAACAAAGTTAATAAGCGGGGCATCGCTTTACGTCGATTCTGCTGGCTAATTTTAGTTTATTCTTGAATTTTGCAACATTCTGAACGCAACATACGTGTTTTTGAATTTGAATAATCCTGACCACTAAAAAAATTGCCAACGATGTTTCGTTACTAAAATAGAGGTGCACATAAATCATATAAAGTTTAACTCGATTACTATTAATTTTGTCCCAATACCATTAAAGGTACAATAAACCAGTTTTAGAGAAAAAAAAAATTTTCTTTGCTAAAACTTGACCCTTTGGACCGTTTTTTTTTGTTCATCGAACGCCAATGGCGGTTCGTACGACTACCTATCGAGTGCTAAACTTTTCAGAGCAACGTGTTAAAATGGTCAAGCGATTTAACCTTCGAAACGCTTAGTGGCGTTGACGCAGCGGCTCGGAAAAGTCGTGTCCTCGTTGCGGCGTCTTATTTGAACTATAAAGTTGCCTAGTAGCACATTCAGTTAGGAACTTGTGAAATGCGTTAAACGGCTTCGCCTTGCGAGTCTAAATGGACGTGCGTGAAATGAGAACTGGTTACGCATTAATTAAGTAAACTGTAATTAAAATGGTGCTTACGTGGTCGTTTTTTTTAACATCGAAGTCTGCTCGAAGGCATGTAAGATCGATTCTAGAATAAAGATAGAAAATATTGGGGGGGGAAAAGCAATACTTGACGATTATTTTTTTTTTATGAGATTTAAATGCACATTTGTCGAAGTTGCCTAGTTTTTCAAAAACAGGTTTTACGAATTAATTTTTTTTTTTATTGATTTAAGCCTTTCGAAATAAATGTCCTGTTGGGCATTAGAGTTGTTTGTGCAACGAGAGAATTATTATTTTGCAAATCTTGCTACTGGTTCTGGTTCTGGTTTCTTGAAACTTCCTCTATAACGTTCAGCGTAGACATATCATAATTAACATCTCAATTAGCTGTTAAAGGTCGCGGAATAACCTGTTTCGTGTAACTGACCCGTACGCATCAGCTGTGGTCAGCGGACCGTATCGCGTTCATGTTATGTTTGAATGAAATTTACAATCGAAATCGCCAAATCTCGTATGTTACATTTACACTAGAACTATCGATAATTATAGTGTATTTATTTGTATCAAAAAAATTGAAGCGATAGATACGCGAAGAAATGTATAATGCAATGGAAATAAGTGTTATTATAATTATGGTAAATTTTTAAAAAATTCAGTCGAGTAAATGTTTTGCAAGTCTTATTAGAAATTATAAATGAGTCATTTTGACTGCTTTGGCAGTTCCAGTGTTAATTTAACCACGATTTTCAACAATCTTTTACTACGTGATTCGTAATTTATAGGTTATGTTCGGTATTCTTTGTTTCATTGAGTAAAAAAATTAACAAAATTTTCAAAAATTCAGTCGAGTAAATGTTTTACAAGTCGAAATCGAAATCGCCAAATCTCGTATGTTACATTTACACTAGAACTATCGATAATTATAGTGTATTTATTTGTATCAAAAAAATTGAAGCGATAGATACGCGAAGAAATGTATAATGCAATGGAAATAAGTGTTATTATAATTATGGTAAATTTTTAAAAAATTCAGTCGAGTAAATGGTTTGCAAGTCTTATTAGAAATTATAAATGAGTCATTTTGACTGCTTTGGCAGTTCCAGTGTTAATTTAACCACGATTTTCAACAATCTTTTACTTGAAATGTAATTTCTCTTTTACGTGATTTGTAATTTGTAGGTTATGTTCAGTATTTTTTGTTTCATTGAATAAAAAAATTAACAAAAATTCAGGGATATTCTATCCTTTGGGATGATACGAATCTGTGAATTTTGTCCATTATACTAATCGTAGAAGCTCACCACCTCCACTCGTGATTCGTAATTTATAGGTTATGTTCAGTATTCTTTGTTTCATTGAATAAAAAAATTAACAAAAATTAACAAAAATATTTGATCCTTTGGGATGATACGTATCTGTGAATTTTGTCCATTATACTAATCGCAGAAGCTCACCACCTCCACTCGATCTTACGTCGAATTGCATTCCTTTGAGCAATGGCTAATATTTTCTAAGCGTGACCAATGAAATTATGATTTGTTTCCCACATTTTTGTTCACGGTGCAATTTCCTGCGACAGTCATCGGTAAAGATCGAAAATGATCTCATTGCCAATGACACAATCTGGAAAGCTTTCATTAGCTGGCATTGGATTCTTCCGGTTCTAAGGATTGCTACGTTGGTAACACAGTATCTTGCAAAAGGCATTTACTGTTAACTGAAAGGATTCCTGTTAACATACAGAGTGAATCCAAGACGATTCTAAATAATTCATAAATTATTTGCTATTCGAAACTACGTTTCAAACAAAAGTTGAATGATATCGAATAATTGTTTTATCATTGTTTTTTTTGTCAGGTGAAGTCACGAGAGTCGAGAATGTTAGATGACAAAGGAAACGATAAAATAGATGCAAAATGTACCCGGTGTTAAAGCGTTTTATTATTTTATTATCGTTTCAACGACGATTCCGGGAACGCCCATTGCTTGAATTAATATGGACTGCTGATTTCAATTGTAGATTAAAATAAAATATAACGCGAGCGCGGTTCGCTTTCTAAATCGTAGCGACTAAGCATGGGTCACTTACCTGAAACAACCCGCCCAGTGATCTTTAGTAGCTAATTGAGATGTTAATTATGACATATCCACGCTAGAAACGGCGTGTTTTATAGAGGAACGTTTAAGGAACTAGAACACATTTTTCCAGACATTTACACCACGGTATAAAAACAAATAAACTATAATACAATTGTAAAAAGAGCAAGACTATGTGCTCAATTAACACGTTCACTGCCAGACCAAACCCCTCGAATCCTCCGCGAAAACAAAACATTGTTTCCAGACAATTGGAAACTAGCATAACCATAATTTGGCATAAAACTTATTCTCAAAGTCTCGTTAAAATTCTAGAGTCGTATTTAGATTTATTTTCTTTAACATTTGATATTGAGAATGAATCTTTTTAGTCAAATGTGTTCAGTCAATGTGTTATAAATTTTGTTCTCCAAACAGTTGCAATTTCCATACTCTTTCCTATAAGCACCCAAAAATTCATTTTCACAACTAGTCCTGTGCAGTTACAATTTGGGAAAAAATTGATATCATTCAAATGGTTGAAAAAAACATGTCTCGATATTTTTTTAAATATCGAAGGTACGATGAATCATTATTAAAGGCTACAGTATACTCGAATTTCAGCAAAATTCGAAACATTGCTTCGAAATGTCCCTAGACACGAGTTGGGTGAATTTTATTCATCAACGGTGAATACAAATTTTCGACGCACTCGTTAAGCAGCTTTCGCACGCGACTTCGCCTAAACGTCGGTTTCAAAAATCCGCTAATGGGTTCTAATTCACGAACGAACACGGAAGTTAGTTCCGGCGAGTCTGAAATTTGTATTCGTTGGAGCAAAATGTCCCCAAACCCAAAGTCTTCGAAGCATTCGAAGTGATTCCTAAACGGGGAATCGATTTTAATTAAACACCGAGTCTCTGTGTCTGTTCTGACGATCCTCGATCCGCGGTGTACGTTACGCAATTACGTAAATACCATAAGAAGATCCCGTGTAATGCAACAATCCAGCATGGGCGTTTTTTACCCTGGATCGTTGAACGTAAACATGGTTCACCGATTGGCAGGTAAAGCGACATATAGAATTACCGCGATTGGAACACCTCTGTTATTAATAGTGATGGCTCAGACGGGTACACGCAACACTGTCATGTATATTTATGCAGATATGCATTTATTCATTCTGTTCAACGATGCTCTTCGCGCTACTTGTGGCGTCGCCTTCTATGCTCGCCGCTAGAGGGCTCGCGCTCTCACAAGCGCTCGATCCACACCTTGGTTGGTATATACACGCTGAGATTCTAACCCCTTAGCCAGCAGTGCCATAAACTCTTGCTCGTATGCACACTTTGCTACACTTTGACCAATCAATATATGAATTTCTTTATTAATCGATACGTCTTTGCAATAGTAAGGCAGAAACGAGTCGATATACCTTAAAAACGGAGAAGGAGGAATTACTCTCGACTCCTTTTAGGGTTAGGTATGCAAAATTATTCTTTAAGATTCAGACCATCTAATAAAATTAAATTTTTATGAAACTTTACACGCATGTTCGTTGTTAGATGTACCTAAGAATTTAACCGTAATTGGTTCGTGCCACTTTCTTTTTTTAAAGAAGAAATTTTACATTTAAGTGCCTGCAAATCGTGGACAAAAGATATTAAAAGATAGTCGAATTAAATTTTATTTAGTTTTTAGAGATCTATAGATTTGTTCGTAAATGTATAAATTAAATCCTCCCTTTTTTTTTAGAAATTCAATTTTATTTTGACTATTTCTTGATATTTCTGTTATTTAGACTCAATTTTGAGTAAAAATATCCAATTTTTATGAAACTTTACACTTATGTTCGTTGTTAGATGTACCTAAGAATTTAACCGTAATTGGTTCATTGGTAATTGGTTTATTAAAAGATAGTTGAATTAAATGTTATTTCGTTTTTAGAGATCTTTTATAGATTCGTAATAGATTCGTAAATATAAATTAAATCCTCCCTTTTTTTTTAGAAATTCAATTTTATTTTGACTATTTCTCGATATTTCTGTTATTTACGCTCAATTTTGAGTAAAAATATACTTCAGACGGAAATGCAGTAGAAACTATTTTTCATTTTGAAGTCGACGGCGATCATTTTCATAGTTCCAACGAGAGAAATAAGATCCTCAGGTCGCAGTTTGCATTGTATTACATCCGAGGTTAGAGACTGCAGAATACATTAGAATAACATGTAAAACGATACAACTTCTTCTTCTTACGTAAATATTACAATAAATTATGGACTTAATGGCAGCCCGTAAAATCATTACGCTTCGTTATTCAAGCGATCATAGATGCACGTAACAGATATTCCAAATGACTTGGTAAATTGAAAGTATTACATAATTCGCTACCGACGATAAAACCCGGGAATGCGCAATACCCAAATAGTAGTATAGACGAATAATTTGCATACAAAATAATTACACGTTTGTTTTGAATTTTAATCGCCTGACAGGTGAAAGAATCGATTCGAGAAGGAAAGAAATTCCCAGAAACGTCGTTACTTTCATTCAATACTGTACAAACCAATAACAGGATTTCGAACAATTTTATATATTATTAGATATATTATTTAGATAATTCTATATTGTATTATTAGTTGCTTTATTATATTTTAAAAATTAAAAAATTTCATTTGTTCATCCCAAATATCGGTTTAAAAAATTCCTTATTACATTTGTAATTTATAAATGAATTTACGAATGAACACAGAAATTAGTTTACGATACTCGTACCAATAACAGGATTTTGAATAATTTTATATATCATTCAGATAATTCTATATTGTATTATTAGTTGCTCTATCATATTTCAAAAGTAAAATTTCATTTGTTCGTTCCAAATATCGGTTTAAAAAATTCCTTATTACATTTGTAATTTATAAATGAATTTACGAATGAACACAGAAATTAGTTTACGATACTCGTACCAATAACAGGATTTTGAACAATTTTATATATCATTCAGATAATTCTATATTGTATTATTAGTTGCTCTATCATATTTCAAAAGTAAAATTTCATTTGTTCATCCCAAATATCGGTTTAAAAAATTCTATATTAAATTATAATTAATAAATGAATTTATGAATGAAATATACACAGAAATTAGTTATTTGAGAATAAAATTTGCTTAAACTTGGCTCTTTGTCTATAGTTTGGTAACCCCTGCAAATACGCAAGTTTCACTGTATGTACTTGAATTTGTATATACTCACAGGAACGTCAACCTAAGTGCGTTATGCGAGCGCTTTGAAGATACGCGCAACGTGTTTCGCGGCAGAGCTGGTCGTAAAGAAACGATTATATGCACATGTTACGTGTTCCAACTTTTTTTTTTCCAATTCCTAAAGTGCTATAATTATAACTTTTGCACAATGCACTCAGAATCGATAATAACTAAACGTATAATATTATATACTATTTATAGCACACGACTTACACAACATACGTTTCAAACGAAATAAACTTTGAACAAATTCAAAAATTCCCGAACAAATATATTTAAATAATTTCCATTGCAAACTTTATATTGCGAATATTATATATATCAAATAAACTTTGAACAAGTTGAAAAATTCCCGAACAAATATATTTAAATAATTTCCATTGCAAACTTTATATTGCGAATTTTATATATATCAAATAATCTTTGAACAAGTTGAAAAATTCCCGAACAAATATATTTAAATAATTTCCATTGCAAACTTTATATTGCGAATTTTATATATTCGTGGAGACTTCAACGACGGGGAAACGTTATTTTTCGTTCGATCGACGATGATTTTTTCTTTATTCGCAAAGGGTTATTAAATAAAATTTATGCATTTATCAATCTTCCGCGTTAATCATATTTATCTGGCAATGTTCACAGTTTGAGGTTGGCAGAAGTGAAATAATTGCCAAATTATGTTCATTAAATTTCTTCCCCCCTTGCACGGTCAACACTCTTCTTTTTCGACCAAGTATCTCCTCACTAATGGTTATTTTCAAATTCCTAGAGAAGCATAGTATATATATATATATATATATATATATATATTTAATCTAAATCAGTTGCTAATTTTCTGTAATTTATAATTTGTTATCGATGAGTGTATTCAGATAATCTCAATGTATACATAATAATCCTGTAGAGGGTTGCACAGCATTCAATATAAAAAAAAAAAAAGTCTTCCGCGTTGCGTTGATCCTCGAATTATCCGAAATGCCTTAGGTAACATTTTAATTGCGAGTGTTACGATACCTGGGATGGAATAAGGTACATTTTGCGGCTGCGGTGCCCAGTAAGCCTGACTGATTGCAGGATAATGACTCTTTGATCCGAAGCTGGGCCCGGTGTACTGTTTCCGGCTCTTCATCGCCATCGTCGCTGATACGCTACACGTGCACCCGCGCGCGCGGGAAATTCGAACCGGTTCGCGGGTGGTTCCAGTTACCGAATCGAGCGCCAAGACCCACGCGACAATAAACAACACTCCAAAAGGATCCCGCGACGATTACGAACAATCCGAACGTTTCTTCCGCATACTAATACAATAGAAACCACATAAAATTGTAATCGATCCGTGGACAACGATATTCAAAACGTTTGAAACGCACGTTCCGTGTCCGATTTAACGATTATTCCGGTGCAAAAGAACTCGATCTTACGTAATGACGGTGACGGTGGTTATGCAATGAGCGCGTAGAACAATCGCGGCAACAACAATAGCCCGGTGGCAACTGCGACGGGGTTTGTTTCTGACAGCGGCGACGTATCGACCAGCTCGGTCGTCCCAATCGGCTATGGATACAAGACGGCCTGTCTCTGCGTACCGGAACAATGTTTCTTCCATCGATCCCCGGCGACGAGTCAACGTTACGATCGATCGTGCATCGTCGCGACGTTTCAGCCGTGACTCGATCGCGCTCCGTTCGATTTAGAACGAATACACGCGCGCCGGAGCGATCGTTCGGGAACGGACCGCCGGCGCGAAGATACCGTCGTGACTCGAGCACTCGAAAATAGATGCCGTACCGCTGTTCCAGGAACTTTTGGCCACCGTGCTCGCGAACAATAATGATAAGACGCGGCGAACAACCACCGACGCACTCTTATCACAAATTCACCTCTCCTCGTGAAACTTTTTTTTTATACCACTGAACGGAATTCTATCGATCGATCGATAGATCGATCGACCGGGCGCACCGTTACGACGCACACGTATTTCACCAGCGCGGTCATGGAATACCTGGGCGCGTGCGCGCGCAGCCTCGCGTTACACGTAAACAACCGTGTGTCGTCGATGTACAGTGCGGCGGGACACGCGATCGTTGTCTACCGGTTACCACGAACGAACGGTAGGACTCGGTTCGTCGCTTGACACTCAACAAGTGAGAGAACCGGCGTTCGCCTCAAGCCTCCACCGCCTCTCGGTCACTTCGTGCTTCTTCGTGCAATTACGACTGTCCTCTTTAACGCCCCGCGCTGCCCCCGTCGCGCCCACACCGCCCCCTCTTCTGTTTTCGTTCGAACCTACTCGCTCCGACTTCTTCCTACCTTCGATTCTCCTTCTTTCCCGTTTTTCTCCTTCCATACGTTACTTCTCCACCACCCGGTGCATCAAACGTCGTTCAATTTCCGCTTGTGTGTTTTGCGTGCGCATATAAGTCTCTCGTTTCTTTCTTGGCTTCCTCCCCCGTTCCGACGATCGCTGATAACCGTTCGATACTTGGGTCTCTCGAAACATTCGAAACATTCGAGTCTGCTAATAGTCTTGAATTTTTCTTTTTTTTTTTTATTATTAACGCAATTTGAATCTCGAGAAAGAGATTATTTTGCAGTGCTGTACAAACGTTTCAATACATTAGAACACTTCACCTAATACAATAAAACATAAACGTACAATAAACATCCAATAAACATACAATACAAACATACAAACAAAACAATAAACATACGTATACTTGCTAAACAAATCTTTTCTTAAATCCTTAATCCACGGTAATTCAGAAACGAGTAGGTCAATTTACATATTTTAGACGTAGGTCTGGGGAGTAGAATGTTACATGAAAGCGGAAGATAGTTTGTTCGAGTTTCGAAGCTTTTCAATTTTTCATCCCTTGCCATATGACGACTCCGACATGTCAAATTTCAGAATTATAAAATCAACACATTTTTACAATTTACGAGATACTTAAAACAAATCTATTCTTCGTACGAACAGATTTAAACAAAATTAACCCCTTAACGTTCATTCCCGGGGTCTGTCTGCTTTGAAAAACGATATTTGTTTAATCCAATGGTTTAAGGGATGATGACATTTGTTTCCCTTCAAATTATACGTTAGATACAACATTAAACCGTATTTTAATATAGCTTAGGAACAAATCGAATAAAAAGACCTGATCATTAATTCGAAATATTCGAGTCTGCTAATAGTCTTGAATTTCGTTCGAGTTTCGAAGCTTTTCAATTTTTCATCCCTTGCCATATGACGACTCTGACATGTCAAATTTCAGAATTATAAAATCAACACATTTTTACAATTCACGAGATACTTAAAACAAATCTATTCTTCGTACGAACAAATTTGAATAAAATTAACCTCTTAACGTTCATTCCCAGGGTTTGTCTGCTTTGAAAAACGATATTTGTTTAATCCAATGGTTTAAGGGATGATATTATTTGTTTTCCTTCAAATTATACGTTGGATACAACATTGTAATTAACAAAAACCGTATTTTAATATAATTTAGGAACAAGTCCAATAAAGAGATCATTAATTCGAAAAATATGAGCGTTTAGGGGTTAAGTAGTATGCGTTTGGACAATTATTTGCAATTAAATCGTGTGACAAGGGGTTGAACAAGCTTTGGAACGTTTTGCATAAGTAATTGTTTCGTGAAACCCTCGAAATGTTCGAAACTGTAGTGCCCTATATCTATTTCATTGTATATATGAAAATTATCAATAATTAAATTTTAATTTTATATTAAAAATTGACTATAGCAATATTTTAAAATGATATAGAATAAAATTCTTATGAAATTATTTTATGGTATGAAAAAAAGTAATTTAATAATAGAATAATTTTCATATATCCAAAGAAAATTATCAATAATTAAATATAGTTTTTAATTTTATATTCAAAATTGACTATAGCAATATTTTAAAATGCTATAGAATAAAATTCTTATGAAATGATTTTATGGTGTGGAAAAAAGTTATTTAATAATAGAATAATTTTCATATGTCCAATGAAAATTACCAATAATTAAATATAATTTTTAATTTTATATATCTTGAAATGATATACAATAAAATTCTTATGAAATGATTTTATGGTATGAAAGAAGTTATTTGATAATAGAATAATTTTCATATATTCAATGAAAATTATCAATAATTAAATATAATTTTTAATTTTATATTCAAAATTGACTGTAGCAATATCTTGAAATGATATAGAATAAAATTCTTATGAAATTATTTTATGGTGTGGAAAAAAGTTATTTAATAATAGAATAATTTTCATATATCCAATGAAAATTATCAATAATTAAATATAATTTTTAATTTTATATTCAAAATTGACTGTAGCAATATCTTAAAATTATATACAATAAAATTCTTATGAAATAATTTTCAAATATCTAATGAAAATGATCAATAATTAAATATAATTTTTAATTTTATATTCAAAAGTGACTGTAGCAATATCTTGAAATGATATACAATGAAATTCTTATGAAATGATTTTATGGTATGAAAAAAAGTTATTTAATAATAGATACATGACCAACAATTGGGACCGTGATCATGTATGCTGCGTCATCGAGTAGGTTAATACGATACAGCGTCGAATATCCTTGGGAGACATAACTTTTTTATTTTTTATTATTTTCTCGTAAAAAATTTTTTAAATTCGTCACATTTTTTTGAGTAAAACGAGACCAAACGTGACATAATTTGGGTAATATTTACATATTTGTTCAACACCAGCACCTCAAATTGGTGGGGATAGATCGTAGTCATATAAACGAATAAATTAATTGCCATATATCGAGACACTTTTTGTCAGGATTGTCGAATTGTATAAAAACTGATTTTCTATCTATCTATTCCTATATAATATTTCATTGATAAGATAAAAATGGTAATTGGATATTGTTCTACGAAGTTCATTAAAAATTAGCCTTGTACAATATTTTTTTTTTTTATCTGTAACCATAGAATATACTGACAATGCAACACCTATTAAGTTGCACTAACAATCGACTAAAATGTCTAAATTTAACACTAGATTTACGAAAGTCGTCAATTTGATATAAAAAATCCGTAGCTAGTGATATAAAGAAAGAAATATTCCATTGATGGGATAAAAATGGAAGGTAATTGGATATTGTTCTACGAAGTTAATTAAAAATTAGGCTCGTACAATATTTTTTTTGATTTGTAACCACAGAATATACTGACAATGCAGTCACTTACTAAGTTGCATTAAAACATTTTTACATCATCGAATAAAATGTCTAAATTTAACACTTTTACCAATTTTACGGAAACCGTCAATTTGACGGATGTCTGACTCCATATTTAAATTTGCAGAACGCGTAAATATTATTTTTTAACTTATGTTGAATTTGATCGATGCAATGGGAAGAATACATATTCTGATTAAAAGAAAAATCGTATTTTAAGGCAATTGTCAACATGAAAGGTATCAATAAATATACGTCCAATTAATACCCGTAAATCTAGTGTTAATAGAACTCTGTATTTTGATACATTTTCGAATCGTTTCTACACATGCTTGGGACTACAGCGTGTCGTTGATAATACCAGGAACGATTAGCGTACTCTACCACGATTTTGTTTTTACCATTGGTATGACGTGCTGTCATCAAACCGCATTAAAAAACTGAAAGACTGATAATAAAGGTCGGTGAACTGATTAACTGGTTTCCTTTGCCATTTTTTATTGCGTTTTGCCTATTCTTTCGCACAATACATTCTTTACAGCCAAATGGCATTACAAATCCAAGAATTGTCCCTGATATTTATTTATATTACAATGTGAAAGATAGAAATATTTAACAACTCGAAAGAGTCTCTGTTTCTTTTCATAGCATTCCAAGTCGTAGTAACGTTATTTAAAATTTTGTGAATATCAGTGCACTTTCATTGTAGACAATTTTGAGCCAAATTGCTGTTTGAAGTGACAACCATCAGTTACTGAGAGACGTGAAAATAATTCCAGAAAGATTATTCCTTCCTTGAAATGACAATAATCCATAGACTGATAACGTTTCGACAAAGTGTCCTAATACAGTTTAACAAAATTCTTCCGATAGAGTCTCGAGATATAAAGTGGCTATAAATACACTATACTATGACGATTCATACATGTCTGTACAAAGAATTAAATGCTTAATTAATTTTATCAGATTGTTCGAAACGCGTCATTACAAAGATAGCCCGCGTTATATCAGGCGAAGATGAGTAATAGTATTTTGACAATCGTAGTTGAGTTACAACGATACGCCTCAACGTTGATAAACGATAATAGATACACGCGACGTGCGTGACACTATCTGCGCATGGTAAATATATATGTACACGCGGCTAGAAATATAATTGCACTTGTTTACGAGGAAGGCTCAGTGCCAACAGACTCTCATGAGTCATAAGCACCAATGATTATCAACTGTACACATTTATTTAGGCCACGATTCTCTGAGGTGACAATGAATGCGGCCAACAACGAGCTCAGAAATATTCTCCTTCGCTAAATTTTAGCAAGGATGTTCCAACAATTATGTACAATAAAACGTGAAACTATTCACGTTATCAAATTTCCACTTTTTCTTTTAAAAACCAAACACACATTAACATTTTTCACTTTGTCATATGTTCACTGGTTTAATTTCAGTGAGTCATGGGTATTTTATTTTCTTGAATTGATGGGTTCAGTCAGATTTCTGATGGAATCATCACTATGGAGGGATAGAGGCAAATTTTGTTTTACTTTAGTACATCGAAGACTGATTTTTAGTAAAGGTTTTCGGTGCAAGTGGACAGAGTCTTCAAAATAGACTCGTTGTTCTTTAGCAGTGCCTCTTTTAAACTTTCCCAAACATACGTTCGAACAATTATACAATACACAATAAAACGTGAAACTATTCACGTTATCAAATTTCCACTTTTTCTTTTAAATACCAAACACACATTAACATTTTTCACTTTGTCATATGTTCACTGCTTTAATTTCAGTGAGTCATGGGTATTTTATTTTCTTGAATTGATGGGTTCAGTCAGATTTCTGATGGAATCATCACTATGAAGAGATAGAGGTAAATTTTGTTTTATTTTAGTACATCGAAGACTGATTTTTAGTAAAGGTTTTCGGTGCAAGTGGACAGAGTCTTCAATATAGACTCGTTGTTCTTTAGCAGTGCCTCTTTTAAACTTTCCCAAACATACGTTCGAACAATTATACAATACACAATAAAACGTGAAACTATTCACGTTATCAAATTTCCACTTTTTCTTTTAAATACCAAACACACATTAACATTTTTCACTCTGTCATATGTTCACTGGTTTAATTTCAGTGAATCATGGGTATTTTATTTTCTTGAATTGATGGGTTCGGTTAGATTTCTGATGGAATCATCACTATGGAGGGATAGAGGCAAACTTTGTTTTATTTTAGTACATCGAAGACTGATTTTTAGTAAAGGTTTTCGGTGCAAGTGGACAGAGTCTTCAAAATAGACTCGTTGTTCGTTTAGCCTCTTCTAAACTTTCCCATACATTCTTTCAAACAAACCATCCCTCAACGCCAGATAGAAACGCGACCCCGAGTCAAAAGCCATCCACGAGCGTCTTGGGTTCCATTCATAACATTCTTTCAAGCCACGTGCAGACTGTCGTCCTGTCATAAATCATCCTACGACAAATAGCAAGGGGCTAACTACCTCCAAAACAGTCCCAAAACCCGCCAACGCTAACACATAAATTTACCACGCCAGTATCTCCACGAACCGAAATAATTTATTTCCAATGGACTAATAAAGCAACATCCTCCGACAGAATTATTCACGATCAGTTTATCCTAATATCGGTATAATGCAAGAAATGAAATTCGTCAAATATTAGCATTACATCGACACATGTAACAGTGATTTCACTGTTAATTCATTGTTGCAGTAATCAGCGAGTTCAACATTTGACGCGTTAAATATACACAAACACACTTGGCGGTTCTCCCGTGTGTCTCAGGTTTAATACGAAAACATCGATAAATCGATCACTGTTTCTCTTTTTAGTTCGCCCGGTTACTTTCCAAATGAATTCTCTTCGATGGAATATCCGCCGTTGAAGCACGATAAGCGCAGCTGTTCGGTAAATTGACGTTCATTAACAAATTATTGCGCCGTTGGTAAAAAACGAAACGTGAACATTGAAAATCTGTTTTAGCGCGAAACTGTCGCAATAAAATTAACCTTACGTTTATATCTATTTTTTAAACAAGTGAAAATCGGTTAACGAGAAGTCCAAGACTTCTTGGTCCATTTCTTCCTGGTTATTTGCACTATTTAAATCTCGTTTTCCCGTGAAGCAACGCGAAGATCGCGATTGGAGAACTCGCCACTGTCGTTCGCGTTTATACTCGGTGACCTCGCGATAGATCGTAGAATTTTCAGGAGAGTTCCACCTTTTCCAGGCAACTTTAGCTTATTGTTCCTTAGCGCGGTGTATTTACAGAGCCACCCGTTTTACATTTTAACGTCATGTAACGGGGTTAGAAGAGTCGGATTCAGGTACACGCGATGTTAACGACTACGGTCGATTCACGGAGGGCACGAGGGTCATCGTTGCCATCGGAGTTTCATGGATATTTGTGGCTTGTCCCTCTCGAACGACGCCGTCGATGCATTATTTATACACGAAAACACGTATCGCATACATCGTCATCATCGGAGCGACGGCATTATCGATGAGGTTCTACGCATCGACGCGCCTCTGCGAGTCCGAACCACCGGGTACCATCGATATAGAAATTTTTGCTTGAATTTACCACCCCTTTCTAGTATTTACGAAATCCTGGTGTCTTATAGATCGAATAAATTCGCAATAGTACGTTTCCTTGCTCCTCGGGTCATCCTCCGTCGAAGGTCGTCCATTTTTAAATCAGTCATAACGCGCGTAGGCTATAAAAGCGCGAGTTTTGAGTTACAACCAAAAAAACGGGTATAAACGTCTTCGTTCGTCGTAAAAATTGAAAGTAACGACGCACTTTGAATTACCGATGAATTCAAGTTTGGGAAACTAACGTTTCTAACCCTAAAAATTTCTAACAAAACGAGAGATTTTCTAGCGGAAGGAACATCTTAGGGTCTTATCGGATCATAAATTCGTAGGTTATTTCTTTCGCGATTTATAGATGTTTCTGAATGTTGTCATCAGACCTTGTGTCGCGTCTTACGTGCGACAATGGAGACCCGACAATGGCGGATGGTTTTGAGTGCGAGCCACCGTGCACTCACGGATAGATATTTGCAATTGACAATCGTGCTATCGGCGCATATGAAATGCATATATTCCGATACCGATTATCGACGTTCAGTCGCGGATCACCGATAAGCAACGACTCGAGCATAGATGTGCACCGAAGGGAGACAACGAGCATAGGAGCGTTACATTATTCATGGCGCATTTACTTCTTGAGGAGGATCTTTTCAGACTTCTTTCCATTGAAATAGTACGGTATTCCTCGGGCAGAAGCGGTAATAACCTTTTAGGTAGATTTTATCATAGTTTACGTCCGCCCTAATGGCGCTTAGTCATTCCCCACGCGACTACTGTCGACAAAATTCGAAAATTATAAAGAAAAGAATTTTTAATCCCCGGGTTGGAGTAAATAAAATTAAAATTTCTGAAGTGTAATTTCCAGGTTAAACAGCTACCAAGATGTACGATAGCTCGTATGTTTCGACGACAGATTCGTAACCTTGGAACGGTGTCCAACTCGACGAATTAATTTTCTGCTTTCGTCGTGTCTTTTGACTAATTGCGGTAATTAACAGGCTCGTTCGAGTGATTCGATCTTCGTGCCTGACCATTGTCACCTTAATTTTAAGCTTTGCTCGAGTTACTTGCGATTTTTCATGTTTCTAATGTTGCACGACGAAACTCGGGGATCTCGAGCCATTTTTAGCCATTTCAGAATGTTATTTAAAAGCTTAGTTAATTATCAGATTTTAGTTATATACAATTGTTTTAAATCAATGCATATTTAGAGGAATTTTTCTTTATTCTATTTTCATTCACAAAGTGCCACTGCATAGTCTGCGTTGCTATTTTTCCGATAGTGTCGGATATGAAAATCCAGCGCACGCTGTAACTGACGTTTAAAAACGAAAAATATTTAATTTTATTCCGGGGAAAGCAGAAACATGTAAAATGCCGGTTTGCTTGGCGATTATTGTAACGTGGATACATTCTGCAAATTAAATAAGGGTTACTTTTCTCTCGTGACAACTATGATCCGGGACTTAAATCCTAAAATGGAGTACGTGTGCAAAAATGTAACAATATTACAAAATTAAAGACAGCAACGGAGTTGAATGAAAATATCCATGATAACGTCGAACATGTTTTTTTAAATTCCATTAGTATACATACGTGTTAAATGAAACGTGGAAGTGTGTTGTTCGTTTTAATGAAAATGAAACGTGTGGGCAAGTTTTTAAGATAAATACGAAGAAAAATTACGCAGTTCCTACATTATATAAAATATATTTGCGTTGGTGACGCAGATTCTAAAACATTGTAAATAACTGTTTCGTTATAAAACAGTATAATCGCTAAACGAATTGACGAAGCAGCGCTAAACAGCTCCGAAGACGATGCATAGCGTGAATATTGTGGCAATAGGAGCAAATATTGCTGCAGCTGTGTTTAACGAATGTCGTCAGTGTTACGTTTGTGGATACATAAATATTGGCACAAACACGGCAACGAATCGTAATAAACAGAACGTCGAACGATTGGCCGCGTTGGAAATGAAAAAGCAAAAGCTGAGTATGCGTGGAAGGTATTTGGAAGTAAACGTTTATAAAATTATAATATAGTATAGAGTAATCGAGGGGTTGGTCGAGCGCTTGTGAGAGCGCGAGCCCTCTGGTGGCGAACTTGGGAGGTGACGCTATAATCTTATAAATAGATAATTCAAGACGAATTCTTAGCATTTTGATCGCATTTTGATTGCATTGCGTTCATATATCGCCTTTAATAGCTTCATTACAATATCAGAGTACGTTCTTTGGTAACTATAATTATATGACACTCGAAGTATCTTATGCCACGTCGGAAATAAAAAAGCAAAAGCTGAGTATGCGTGGAAGGTATTTGGAAGTAAACGTTTATAGAATTATAATATAGTATAGAGCAATTGAGAAGTTGGTTGAGTGCTTGTGAGAGCGCGAGCCCTCTGGTGGCGAACTTGGGAGGCGACGCTATAACCTTATAGATAGATAATTCAAGACGAATTCTTAGCATTTTGATCACATTTTGATTGCATTGCGTTCATATATCGCCTTTAATAGCTTCATTATAATATCAGAGTACATTCTTTGGTAACTATAATTATATGACACTCGAAGTATCTTATGCCACGTCGGAAATAAAAAAGCAAAAGCTGAGTATGCGTGGAAGGTATTTGGAAGTAAACGTTTATAAAATTATAATATAGTATAGAGTAATCGAGAGGTTGGTCGAGCGCTTGTGAGAGCGCGAGCCCTCTGGTGGCGAACTTGGGAGGTGACGCTATAATCTTATAAATAGATAATTCAAGACGAATTCTTAGCATTTTGATCGCATTTTGATCGCATTGCGTTTATATATCGCCTTTAATACGTTTATTAGAATATCAGCGTACGTTCTTTGGTAACTATAATCATATGACACTCGAAGTATCATATGCCGCGTTGGAATTAAAAAAGCAAAAGCTGAGTATGCGTGGAAGGTATTTGGAAGTAAACGTTTATAGAATTATAATATAGTATAGAGCAATCGAGAGGTTGGTCGAGTGCTTGTGAGAGCGCGAGCCCTCTGGTGGCGAACTTGGGAGGCGACGCTATAACCTTATAGATAGATAATTCAAGACGAATTCTTAGCATTTTGATCGCATTTTGATTGCATTGCGTTCATATATCGCCTTTAATACGTTTATTACAATATCAGAGTACGTTCTTTGGTAACTATAATCATATGGCACTCGAAGTATCCATATTTATATTTGAAGGGGGCGGATAGGGAGACTATTCTTGTTGCAACGAAGGAGGAAACGCGACTAAGAGCAGAGAGCCAGATCACCTCGTGCATTGAGCTTCTTTCGGGCAAGGTATGTTATAAATATATGTCTGGGTCAAGCACAGAACTGTTCGATATTCTTAGACCGACCCTGTCGTCATAAAGGGTAATAACATTTACGCGAACTATTTATAAATTTGCGTAATAAACGAAATAATTTTACGTAATATCAACGTTACTGATACTCCTAGAATGGTACCGGTGCCATTATTCTTGAAGATTACGTTTCAATTTCAGTCTCGTCTTCCTACCATCGATGCATCGAACATTATTCAGTGTCGGGTTTAAAAATAACTCATTACTGAACTTTACTCTTTTACCTTCATACTGTATGCAATTTCACGTCCTTGTACAATGTCTGTGCCCATGCTCCGAGTAATTAAAATAAGTAGAATCTTTTTTATGTACGTGTACGTGTCAATAAGTAAAAAGACACACGGTCGTGGGTAAAAAGAACATCTAAATAACAGATTATTTTCAGAATCGTAAGTTGACATCTCTGTCATCAATATAAAACACTGTTCGATAATTATTTCAGTATACATACGTGATTTTTATAAATCGTTCAACGATGACAAGTCTTTTCGAGGACTGCACTGACAAGATTTCTGTTATAGTTTCTAGTGTAATCTGAAATTTAATTCCAGGTGTTTACACAATACAGTATACGTTGTTCTAATCAGAAGTGATTGAACAAGTGTTCGACTCTGGTTTCGAAATCTCGCGTGAATTTTGTCAGGATGATCGAACATCGGGACAAACAATTTTTTGCTGTTAAAAAACTAGATCGACGAGACAAGTAATTGCAGCAAGAGATTATTTATTGATACTATAATAGTTTTTCTCTTATAAAATGTGATGCATACGATTCTCACGGAGAGACCAGTGTCACGACAGCAACGATTGTCTATTTTATATCCGGTACAAATATGGACTGTGGTCGCATTATCTGTGTTACCACATTCAAAATACCCAGTTTGCCGAATGATACATTTTATTTATACATAATTGGAAGCTCGCGTTAAATTGAACGATATTACCACAAATGCAGCGTGGTCTCTGATGGATGGTTTCCGGGCGAATGGCGGTACGTGTTAATATTATAACACGAACTTTATACTTAAAATATTGTTACACACTGTCGAAGCAATTCCGGTTAAAAATTCCAACGACGCGTGTTCTTCTTTTATAACTGGGCATTTACAAGATTTTTAAACCCCATTTTGTAACATAACGCAACATCTAGCGATACTCTAGCGAAGATACAAGGAGAAATGTAGCAGTTTTTAGTTTGTATTCTTTTGAGACTTTGTAGAGTCGAATTTGAACGCGAATATCGCGTGTCCACGATTAAATTACACAATATTGTCGAATACTAATTAAATGTAGCTCTTTATCGTAATATCAATTTACCGTATAATGATATAATTTGTTTAAATATAGTGTCAAGCGCAATCCATATTAACGCGGTTGTTGATACACGACGCGGCCGAATTATTGGATCCGTTTGAAACAAGTAAACACAATCGGAATCATTAGTACCTCGCTGCGAATAAAATTGAAACGGATTACTATGAATGAACCTCTTTAGTTCGGCCGTATTTATAATTAGCTGCCCGTCCGACACCGTTAAGCAAAATGAATTTTCCACGCACGACATAATTGATTACGCTTGAAAGGCATTCCCTGTGATCGATCGTAACGGAGAATAATGCATTCGAATTCGCGGTATTCCGTATAAATGACAAATATGCTGACAATAACGTTGCGCATCCACAGAATGGATCCGACTATACGTAACGTTACCGTCCTATATGGGGATGGACATTAATATTCGCATCATAGGGTTTGTAATCATGTTACGCGTTAAAGTGACGGCTGCATTTCCAAATACAGGTGGCCCTCCTACAACACCGCATCCTATAACACGGTTTTACTATAACACGATTCATAAATTCTATAAAAAACGATTCATAATCCTCCTACAACACGGCATCTTATAACACGATAAGAAAATTACGAAAACCATTGTACCACACTGTACTTCTACAGCACTGGATAACATGATTTTTACTTTAAAATAATGACGCAAATCAGAATAGTGAACTATAGTGTCTTCTTTTATGAAAATATACAGGATGTTCGACCAACCCTGGGAAAAATTGTAGTAGGTGATTCTAGAGGCCAAAATAAGACAAAAGTCAAGAATATCAATTTGTTGATGGAGGCTTTGTTAAAAAGTTATTAATATTTAAAGTTTCGATCGTATTGAATTTTTTTCTCGAAAATGCGCAGGATTTCGGGGGTATGTCTATTCATCAAAATTGATGGTAATTGACACCTCCAAGTAAAAATAATTTTTTCAAAACGATTTGAATCTTTTCAATTTTGCCGAAAAATTCGTCTTATTGAATTTTTTTTCTCGAAAATGCGCAGGATTTTGAGGATATGTCTATTCACCAAAAATTATTGTAATTGACCCCCGCAACCGAAAATAATTTTTTCAGAACGATTCGAAATTTTTATTTTCCTTCGAAAAATTTTACACCTTCTCGAATTTTTTTCTCGAAACTACGTAGGATTTCTGGGGTATGTCTATTCATCAAAATTGATTGTAATTGACCCCTCCAAGTAAAAATAATTTTTTCAAAACCATTTGAATCTTTTCAATTTTGCCGAAAAATTTGTCTTATTGAATTTTTTTTCTCGAAACTGCGTAGGATTTCGGAGGTATATCTATTCATTAAAATTGATTGTAATTGACCCCTTCAAATAAAAATAATTTTTTCAAAACGATTTGAATCTTTTCAATTTTGCCGAAAAATTTGTCAAACTATGGAATTTTTTTTCTCGAAACTGCGTAGGATTTCGGGGGTATACCTATTTACCAAAATTGATTGCAATTGACCCCTGTAACCGCAAATAATTTTTTCAGGACGATTTGAATCGTTTCAATTTTGCCGAAAAATTTGTCAAACTATGGAATTTTTTTTCTCGAAACTGCGTAAGATTTCGGGGGTATGTCTATTGACCAAAATTGATTGCAATTGTCCCCTGTAACCGAAAATAATTTTTTTAGAACGATTTGAAATTTTTCAATTATGTCGAGAAGGTGACCCCCTGTCGATTTTTCTTAGAAATTAGTTTTTCATTTTTAGTTATTTTATTTGACGGCCTACAGAAATCTTGTCCAATACTTTTTTATAGATACCCATGAGCTCTACTTTAGAAAAAAGTTTCAATAAGATACGTTTATTATTGTAGGAATTATGGCCGTTTGAAAATTGGACCATTTTTATGGGGTTTTCCTCATTTTCCGGGGCCAAGGAACAACTTTTCGAATATTTTTAGAATTTCTATATATTCTTCACCAAAATACGAGTTGTTTGCCGTTTGAAACATTACAATCCCCCAATCCGTTCAGAAGTTATGACATTTCAAAGATTCGCATGAAATTTCGAGGGTGCATTGCTGGCCTCACATTAGATTTTCGGTCAGGAATTTTTTTCTCAAAATTGCGAAGGATTTCGGGGGTATGTGTAATGACCAAAAATGATTGTAATCGTCCTCTGCAACCAAAAATAATTTTTTTAGAACGATTTGAAAATTTTTTTTTTTCGAAAAATTATAGCAATTACCCAAATTTTTTTCTCGACACTGCGTAGGATTTTGAGGGTCTGTCTATTCACCAAAATTAATTGTAATTGACCCTCAGAACCGAAAATAATTTTTCCAGAACGATTTGAAATTTTTTAATTTAATTTTGTAATAATTTTTTAACGAAGCCTCAGTCAAGAAATCGATATTCTTGATTTTCGTCTTATTTTGGCTTCTACACTCTGTGTTAACACCCTGTATAAACAAATCATAATTTACTAAATTAAGGTTGCTTTAAATTAAAATAATATGCTTACGTAGAATTAAAAAAAAATATTTGTTTTTAATAAGTTTTCGGAACTCCCCTTTTTATACTGGTTCTGGGTCTCATATAACACGGTTTCACACAACATTTTCTAGGAACCTATCTACCGTGTTATAAGGAGGGTTACCTCTAACACGCAATGATCGATCGAGACGAAAGCGGATATCGCAAGAAAGAACGAACTTACGAAATCTCAGCCTTGGTCATTCACACGTTACAAATATACAAAAATATACACATTTCGTAAACAATTGACGAGTCGTTGTGGAAAGAAAAAATCCCACTCCAGACTTTAATCTCATCGCTACCAAGAATTACAGAAATTTCTGTTCGTTGCATCAATAGTACATAAATTCGCGAGAAAAAGTATTCGCATCGATCTGTATCGATTCTTAAAACGAACTCCAGACGTGATTCGTAAAAACTGAACAATTTCTATTCCCCTCGACAGAAGCCCGAACGAAAAAACGAAAAATGACTACCAACCTGTTGAGGATCTATCGTTATGAAAGATTGAACTCAACCGTTTACATTGCAGAAGAAAAAATGGTTTATTGAAAAGTATAATAATGGATATTACAAGACACGGAGGCGAAAAACTAAGTAAAAGACTTTCCCCGCGGTCAGGGTTGTCGCACAACTAACTCCAAACGGAGAAAAAGTCCGGCTTTATAGGCGTCGCCAAATGATCGGCAGACCTATGGGGTTTATGACCCGACCTGGGTCGACGTCGAGCAGAGAAAAATCGCAATGCTAGACATCGAAAATATATCTATTCTCGACACAACCTTAGAGTTCGTTTTTGAGTTAGTAAGAAGACGAGAATCGAGCTTGAATTTAAAAACGATCCAACGCCTCCGTCGTGCGATGATCGAGGCGGATGACGAGCGAATCAAGAATTCAGGATCCACAAATTTTCTCGAATCTCGTTTCGGCTTCGACATAATAGAGTTTGGCAACGCGTTGCTTCTGTTACGGGGCGCGGAGTTTACGAAGAGCGGAGGAGGACGGTTTTTCGCCGACAAGCCGACAACGGACGGCGGTTGGAAATATTTAGTGGTCCGGCGAGCGATGATTTTATTATCCGGGTGGCGTTAAATACCGACTATAATATAATGCAGGTGCGCGACGGAGCAACAGAGTACGTACTATCGTACCGCGTTTGTGTATAAATATTTGGCGGCGTTCCAATCTCTGGCCCCCCGTAGTTGCAATGCCCGTGGATACATCTGCTTCTCCAACGCCAAAGCCACTTGTAAAGACCACGATGACGCGTCTCGTTTTCTGAATGCGACCGCTTCCAACGTACTGGAACAAAACGTCCAGGAAAACCGTAACAGCGAAAGAAGAACGTTTGACACACGCTCATCTCGCGATTTCTCTTGTATACATTCTCTCTACGAATCTATATAATACGCGCCAAGTATCATGAAAGTGGGTCTGGGTTATATCTGGGTCGATAATTCATTATTGTCACCGTTTAAACGACACCCGGATAACTGTTTTCAGGTTTTTAAAACTCGCGCCTTTTGTATCTTATTTCCATTACCGTAGTTTATTAGTGATATGGAGAATAGGTTATGTAAAAGACGAATTGTGGCGCTGCCACCCGGATAACTGTTTTCAGGTTTTTAAAACTCGCGCCTTTTGTATCTTATTTCCATTACCGTAGTTTATTAGTGATATGGAGAATAGGTTATGTAAAAGACGAATTGTGGCGCTGCCACCCGGATAACTGTTTTCAGGTTCTTAAAACTCGCGCCATTTATATCTTATTTCCATTACTGTGGAGCTTATTAGTGATATGGAGAATAGATTATGTAAAAGACGAATTGTGGCGCTGCGGTCGCTGTGGTGTGGGAACTTGTGAGAATCGTAAGAGGCGTAAAAAGGAAAGAACTCAATCAGTAAAAGGCTTTCTAGAAGGTCTTAGCTTGGATGACTGGAATATTGGGAAGTTTTTTTTGTTTTTTTTTTGTTATTTTTCATGATTGGTCGCTATAACCTGCATTTAGAATGAGTGTCAGTGTCAGTGTCTGGGTATATTTATGTTAGTGTAAGATTGCGGTATTTCTTGTGTTTCAAAAACCTCGTCTTCATGCATCATGCATCATGCATCATCATGGTGGTGGGGGTTGTTAGTTTAGGATGAGTCTAGGTGTTTTTATTGAAATAGTGATAGGATCATAGTTCCCTATATTGAGAAGTTAATCGAGGAATATATCCAGCGTGTCCCGTAAATAGTGCAAAAACCGGAAATGGGGGGTAGTTGAGACGATTCTGAACAACAATTTCCTCTGCAAAAATGTCGAACGGGGCTTCGGTTTTGAATTATTAACGAAAATATAGCAACCGAGGTATAACTCGAGCGCTTGTGAGAGCGCGGAGCCCTCTAGTGGCGAGCACAGGAAGCAACGCCACAGAATATTCATAGTAAAGTATAGATCGACTCTAGATTATAATAGACACTTCTTCTTGCAACTATATTTTCCGATAAAATTATTTTTATCAAGTTTTTGTAAATAAGGATGACAGTGTTTACGGAATCGTTATTACGAAGCTATCGCGTGGACGTTTGTCGAGATCAATCGGTAGCCAGCTCTCGTATTCCATCCTGTATAAGTGCCTAACAGCACAGTTTCTTGGTATTCCGTCTCGAACGAATGCCAAACGCATTCGAATAAAATCCGCGGAGCCGTGATCGCCAGATATCGTAGAAATGCGCGGCCACGCTACTGTTAATGCTACCTACAGATGCCATGCAAATCGGAAACGTATGTTACACACTTCCGTTGCACACATGTAGCCATTTATTCGCTGACATTCCCTAAGAAAATTGAATTTAGTTTGATCGAGTCCAAAGTGCTCGAATAATTAGTTGCAAAACACTTTCAGAATATCCTACCAATTTAGGGCTCTTTTAGAACAATTAAAAAATCTCTATTCCGAGGATTTAAAAGCATACTTTAAGAAGATACCGTTTTGTTAATGACAAATATTGTTTGGGAAATTAATTACGATTTTCTGACTCGTCTGAAGCAAAAAGAAAAGGAAAATTCGAATTAGCGACAAAGAACAAGCTTCTTTTTTTGCTCTATATTTTTATCTATGCATAAACGATAGCTATTAATTAATTAAGAAACCGTGGATCGAGTTTTATTTCGCGTTTCAAGGTCCGCGTTTCCTTTTAACGAAGTCATCGTTTTATTTGTCGCCCGGTTAGTCAACAATATTATTGCGGTTAAAAGCTAACAGGATACGATAATCAAGGTGTTCTCGGGCAATTTGCATATCAGGCATCTCTATTGAAATGCGTTTTATGCAAATACAATAATTATAACCGGTAATATAATATCGTTTTGGTACCGTATTCGATCGCGTACACACACACGGTGTCACGAAAATATTTTTTGGCGAACGTGATCCGGTAATATATGCGGAGACACGAATTGTTGATCTGTAACGCATCGGGGTGCTCGATACAAGCATCGACTTTAATCGGTTGGCCCAATTATGCGAATTCGACCAGTCTCTGCCTTATTATCGATCCTTTATAATTTATAGTTCAAATGGAAAATAGTATTTTTAATTTTACAATTTATATTTAATAATTTCCAAAGAAATCGAAATACGATTTTCGATCGAACGTAAAACGGAGAGGGTCGTCGTTTCGTTTAAAACGAAAATTTTAAATCGTTCCCCCCCTGTAATGTATACGAATAGGTAATGCGGATAAACCTAATTTCCAAGTCCTATATTCCGGCAGGTAAACTTTCGGTCGATGGTAACGCTGATTTCTTCATAGGAACAATTTGGAATAACGTCGAGCTTGCGAAAGTTAGTTCTATTTACCCGCTGATCCTTATGATCCACTTTTCCACAATCCGTACTTACTCGATGCATATTCAAGCAGATGGGAACTGGAATAAAGTCTCGTTAACGACAGAAACGCGGTGGTAGGGGACGTGCGTGCTGTTTTAGGTTTAGAAACTCGAATATGATTACGCGAAGCGGTCCCAGAAATTGGAACGATTTAGAAGTTTCTTCCGAATGGAGACGGAGAAAATTGTCGAGCGGTCTAACGAGGATTATCTTCCTATATTTATAGAATGGCTCGATAACTGCTTTAATATCTTTGAAACTGTGGGAAACGAAGGTTCGAGAAAAGTCGCAGCGATACGATTGGAAATGTACTGTTATGTCGTTAGCTGCAGTATCGTCCAAATTAGGGTGATTTTGATTGGGAAAGATATCAGGATATACTCTAATTGAGTCTAATTATTGGAAAACTGAACACTGATGCACTTGTTACAAAGTTAGGCGTGAAAATGAGCCTGGAGGGCCAGGAGAAGTACACTTTTGTAATCTTTGGTTTAGATATGTTACCGTGAATGACCGAAATTGGAGAATGTCAACTTTCACCGGTGAATGTCAACAGATACCAAATACGTCGGTGAAAGATCGAATATTTCATTACATTGTTGTACATTCGGACCCTCTCCGGTGTGTGTCGACAATCACAGATATGCTCTGATGGAGGTCCAAAACAGAAGAGTCAAAAAACAAGCGACTGGCTCTCTCCCGCCAAATCCTTTGTTCTGCTCGGAGTCAATCAGCTTTGTCAGTCTTATGCAAGCTTTGATAACGCGAGCAACGTTTTCTTAATTTTTTTTTCCGATACCCTAATTTATACTAAATGGATACTGCAGTAAATCGTGATCTTTTTCTAACCCAGACCTAACCCAGACCTAACCCAGACCTAACCCAGACCTAACCCAGACTTAATTCAGACTTATTCCAGACCTAACCCAGACCTAACCCAGACCTAACCCAGACCTAACCCAGACCTAACCCAGACTTAATTCAGACCTAACCCAGACCTAACCCAGACTTAATTCAGACCTAACCCAGACCTAACCCAGACTTAATTCAGACTTATTCCAGACCTAACCCAGACCTAACCCAGACCTAACCCAAACCTAACCCAGACCTAACCCAGACTTAATTCAGACTTATTCCAGACCTAACCCAGACCTAACCCAAACCTAACCCAGACCTAACCCCTGTTATCAGCGATGAATTAAGTCTGGGTTAGGTCTGGGTTAGGTCTGAATTAAGTCTGGGTTAGGTCTGGGTTAGGTCTGAATTAAGTCTGGGTTAGGTCTGGGTTAGGTCTGAATTAAGTCTGGGTTAGGTCTGGGTTAGGTCTGAATTAAGTCTGGGTTAGGTCTGGGTTAGGTCTGGGTTAGGTCTGGGTTAGGTCTGGGTTAGGTCTGGGTTAGGTCTGGGTTAGGTCTGGGTTAGGTCTGGGTTAGGTCTGGGTTAGGTCTGGGTTAGATCCTTTCAGAAAGAGAGGCGAAAAAGTTACGTCACCCTTGTGACGTTTTATAGCGACTGAATTACGGAGAAGAAAATATAAATCTCCAACATGTTCAACACTCACCATTAGTGCATGGTGAATGTCAACATTTACCGGTGTAAGTCAGAAATAAGGGTGTTTAGCATGTTGAGTGTTCGTACAATGTGTTGCACGTCCAGAGCTCTTCTTGCACGTCTGTTGATATGCAAGGCGTTGGTTGTCTAGTGGACTGTATTTCTGTTGGACGTGGACCCTCTCTCGTTCGTACGGCGGTGTATGATGTTAGACGTTTTGTAACCTTCCCTCTTTGATGTTACATTTCGCGCCTTATATCCTAATGCAAGAAGTCAGCCGCATCCAATCAGAACCTTTTTCGTTCAGGATTGGTGCGCTGGTACTTCTTGCATTTCGTGACGCGAGGGTGGACCGCGCGTCCCAGGTATTGGGAAATACCCTGGCCCAACGGTCAGGACCAGGTCGCGAGGCCGCTGGAGCGGGCCCTTTATGGCGGTTATTATGTACTTTGGTTTGCATTGACACTAAAGCCATTTAGCTAATGGCTTGTAGCATCAATACAAACGCTGAATTGCCATTATAAATGAAACGACGTGTTTCGCGACGCAACATAGCAAATATTTCGGACATACACTAAGCGACTATGCGAATGTTGACATTCACCGGTGAAAGTCGACATTCTCCAGATTTCGGTGTTTCACTGTAACAGATACACCAACATAAGGTCTTTGTTTTTACCTGTAAAGGAGTTAACAAGTTCCTCATCTACTCAGTGTATCGATTATGACTAACTCTATTGCTATGAGTAATACTTATTTCCATGGGGGCCCACGACATGACAGTATGATGATGAGAGTTACAATATTCCCTCGTTAACTGACCGAGAGGTGGGCTCGTTTCTATGCAATTACGGACGAAAAACGTATTATTGATCGTTCTTATGAACTCTTCTATCATCAGATGATCTGAGGTGTTTAGGGAGACTCTACTTTCGCGGTAAATCAAGTTTCCGAAATACAGGACGCTCGGAGACACGTTTCATCCGATCCCGAGGATCTGTTTCCTGGTCAATGTGGGTGTTGCTGGTTGAATTCGTCCAAACTGGCGGGCTGGTCCAATATAGAGAAGAGGGATTCGTGTGGCCACAACTCAATCTTCCGACACCGGATCTAATTTCGGAAACAAGACGCAAAACTTGTCTGGTAGCGACCACGTGGCTACGTTCGGGTTGGATTGTCGCGTCGCGAGGCTCGAACGAACGATCGTGTATCGTCCCTCATCGAATCGAGATCGTTTAGAGGATCCTCTGGAATGTTTCGTTAAAAAATCACACGATACGTCGACCAGGACGAGATAATGGCATTGTACCAGGTTCAGAGAGTCACAGTGATCTAAAAATGATAGAAGTCGAAGATGAAATGCTCGAATTCGTCAAGAGTCACAACAACCCAACTTTTGGAAGACGCAGACCCACACTGAGAGTCTGAAAAGAAGAAAACCAGAAGATCTGACACTGCATACGCATTACTCATATATCAAAAATATTAAGCACCAAATTTATAGAAATTACGAGTTGCCATTAAGCAGCTGATAGATCTAAAAATGCTGGATGCGTAGGAATGAAAATAAGGTAGCGAAAAATGTAATCAAACGGATGTAATCGAAGGGACATTGACCGAATATTTTCGAAAACTTTCTTCCCCGACCTCTTTCATGCCAACGCGTATCGATTTCTCGATGGTAATTCCTGTCGTTTATAGAACTCTAATTTCGTGCTTGTTGGCTCGTGAAATACCGGTTTCGGTCTTCGGTGAAATAAATTATAAGAATATCGATCCACGTACTGGAATAATATCGGAACGGACACAGTATTATAGAACGTTTCTGCCTTTGCGGATCAGGAAACGTAAAGTCGCGGTCACACTTGTGCTGGCTGTAAGCTAGATAAGCTTTATCTTATCGAAGCTCCGAAGATTTTGATGAATTTCCTTACACGGAAACCGCATGCTCGTGAGAAACAAATACAGACTTATTCGAACTTCTTGGACAGACAATCTCCCATTTAAAAATTTAAATAAGGAATTTACACATTTTTCATACTTTTAAAGCAATTAGTAGGAAATATACATGCATCTGAATTTTTCAATAAGAAGAAAAGAATATTTAAGTTACTTAAAATCATGTATCGTTAATTACGTTTCCACGCTGAATTTTCATTATTTAATATTCTCATAAAGAAACACGAATGAGCTTCTAACACCACATAATACGTTTTTGTATGGTTGAGGTTACGAGGCAGCACAGTGAAGTCATAAAATCTATTATTAAAAAACATTCTTTGAGCCTCTATGAGTCATAATATTTCTGTTTAATACCGACGTTTTAATATGAGCTCTAACAGGCAGATAAACTAGAGTTTACTTCCGTGGCCATTTTCTCGAAAAATAGCACAAGATGGCGTGTAATTCGACTCGTTGCAAATGCACTTTTCTATAAATTCATAAACAGGCGGGAATTTTTGTTAAGTATTTTTGATTTGTTATAAATATTTATGAAGTTGCCATTTTTACATTTCATTTTACATTTCATGTAAATTCACGTGATATCGTTTTGCTTCTCCCCGCGGCGACGTTCTCTAATTAACCACGTTTTCGTCTCGTGTTGTAAGATAGGTTACATTAGGAACATTTCCATAATACTTAATCTCCGCGAACTGTGAGTAATGCAATTCTTGACGTTGCACGAGAATGACGTAATTGTGATTACTTCAGGAGACGACGCAGACTGCAAATTATAGCAGTGTCTCTCTTTGTTCGAACAGTCGAAACGTTTCGCGGATACGTGTTGTGTACGTTACAATTTCAACCGTACGTCGAAAAATCTAAAAGCGAACGAACGGTTGAGAAATTCAAGGCAAATCTTCTATTAAAGCATTATTACTAAAATAAAAAAAAACCTTTGGGAAAAGCTAACGATATTGTTATTTAAATACATAAATAAATATTTAAATTATTCAAGTGAAACTTTGTTACTTGAAATATTTCTAACTGAATTAAAATTCAGATATACTCAGACCTAACCCAGACCTAACCCAGAAATAATTCAGATCTAATCCAGACCTAACTCAGACCTAACCTAGATCTAACTCAGACCTAACCCAGACCTAATCTAGATCTAACTTAGACCTAACTCAGACCTAATCTAGATCTAACTCAGACCTAACTTAGACCTAACTTAGACCTAACCCAGACCTAACTCAGACCTAATCTAGATCTAACTCAGACCTAACCCAGACCTAACTTAGACCTAACCCAGACCTAACTCAGACCTAATCTAGATCTAACCCAGACCTAACCCAGACCTAATCTAGATCTAACTCAGACCTAACTAAGACCTAATCTAGATCTAACTCAGACCTAACCCAGACCTAATCTAGATCTAACTCAGACCTAACCCAGACCTAATCCAGACCTAATCCAGACCTAACCAGTACTTACGGGACACCCAGTATATAAATTATGCAAATTGCAAAAATTAAAATTGCAACACATGATTCGTCCCTGTTATTCGCTCAATTACAAATTAAATAATTATTACTTCTTTCTATAATTGGATATTGCAAATAAGCTGCACTTCCTCCACGCTGACGTGTATTTTCGACGGATGTACGCACGGTTTAAAAGGATTATGTACCGTGCACAGCTGGAAAGACGACGAGCGGTAGAAATGCGGGTATGATTGGCCATAATGGATTAGTCACACTTCTATGAACACCCATTTTCCGTCGTCGTTCATTATTGGCCGCCAGCGGTCTCATCTATTAAACTCAGACCTACTTCTACGTCAGGGCGTTCCACTAAGGACCGAATTATGGTAACTAGAGAAACGTCAAAGCATAGAACGTCCAGAGTACCCCTCATCCTCCTGCCTCGTCTCACTAATCATCTTTCCAGCTGTGCACAGTACCATTGGTACCCAAACACACAATCCATATCATTTTACTGCATTTTTATTCGAAGCAATTTACATATAATTTGTTTCGTTTGATTGATCTTTAAACGGTGAATTTTGACTCAGGTTCGATGAAAGTACATTTTGCTCCACTGTTTTGCACAAATGAAAAAAGAAAAAGGGGAATAACATTGACCACGTTTGCTAGAGTCGTTTATAGTGTTTTCTCAATATTACAATTTTGAAATTGGACAGATTCTTGTGCATTTGCCTACAATTACATTTCTTAATGGCGGTGGCGCGCGTGCTGGCGTACGCTTTTAGCGGCAGTTTCCGACAGGAAGCTCGTCCATCAAGAGAGCTCCGTCACGACTCTGGGTATGTCAATTCGGCGAAAAAAAGAGCGAAGAGAGTCACGAAGAGAGTGAAAGCTTTATTTATATCCGTGACATTCTGTTTATTTTGGCCGACATCGCGGGGATTCGCTCTCCTCGGTTGCAAGTAACGACATACTCGCTTGTTACGCTTCGTCCACGTTCCACCCATTCTCGAGATCGCTAAGAACGGGTTACGTCATCTCAATGAACTCCAGCCTCGATAAACTTGAATTATCGATCATCCTACCTCCCAGCGCGTGATTTCCTACGCCCCTAAATATAGACAGTATCGAAAGAGAGAGCCGATATCGAGCGCTAATTTCAGGGGTTGTTCCACCTCGAACCTTTCAAAACATCCATTCTTCTTTCAGTTCACGAAAATGACAAAAAAAAAAATTTCCATCACATCTCAAACTCCTCTTGAGCTTGCTACAATAAATTGAATATCTTGTTGGATTCCAACACTTTATTGAAGAGATGAAACTCGTACAATGATTACGTCGACTGAAGACTAGACTCTTTCTGTCTGTTTTTCGGTATTGCAGGCATTTATAAGTTGTTGGTAGAGATGGGTAGGGGTAGGGACGATGATCAAGGGATAGTGTCACTCAGGAAGGGTACGAGGTTCAGGATGAGTAAGGATTAGAAATCTGGACTAGGATGTTTTGGACGAGTAATGTTTGCGAGGTGACGGAGTGGTGTTTGTTTGGTTCGTGTTGGTCATCCAACAATCTTGTTTCTGTCATATTTTTTTTTTTTGAGCGTTTTAGGTCACATGCACCTTGTTGGTTATCAGTGACCACAATTGGGTTACCTAACCCAGACCTAACCCAGACCTAGTTTATTATCATTTACTCACATGGACCACACTCAATTAATCTCTGCTCAGTTTTCGGTACCACCCTGTTAATTTGGATGGCGATGATTTTGAAATAGTTATCTATAATACCATGTCAATATAGTCACGATTATGCTACGTGAGAGCTAGAAATAATTTTCAAACCCACTTTTCTCATAAAGGAAAAATGTTATCTCTTTTGTTCGAACGTAGTCACCCTCTGCCCAATAGTACCACCCATCCAGTAACACCCTGTATATACCCCTCTAATAATATTTTTAGAAACCTAACAATTAAATTACTTCACAATGACTGAATTATTAGCTGAGTGGCTTCTAATCACTATAGAGGGGTAAACTCCACTCTCAATGTTTATAACTCAAATACTCTGTCAATAAATTCGTAAATTCAACAGAATTTTGGTAGTCAAAGATTAATTTAAAGATTCAAACTTCAGCTCGGTTATTAAAATAATTTTAAAGAAACCCTAACCCAGACCTAACCCAGATCTAACCCAAACCTAATCCATGGAACTGACCATATTTAGAGCAATTGGTATACTTCAATGTCTTTTAATAAGTTTAGAACTTTTTCGCATGAGTCTATTTCTCGTAGGATCGTTAGTGAATTTTGTAGCTTATGTTGAATCCTCTTCATATTGTATTTAGGGCAAATTGTCAAGATGTGTTCATATTGTTTGTTGGTCCATGCAAATAATCAATAATAAAACTTTTTTCCTTCCGTCACACGCGTATCGATTATACCCTTTATGATTTCTGGTCACCCAGGGGGTAAAAACAAGGGGTGTAACAAAAAAAAAAATGGCGCAGGTTCAGGTCCAGCTGGCTCGCGAGCACGTGACGGGTGTCGTTAATATTTCATTAGCATTCGTTTTTCGTTTTCACCGACGCGTCGCTTTTGTCACTCGGGAAAGTTCTCATGTTTTTCGAGGAATTTTCTTTTTACGAAGAAATGCGATCGAGTACTTTGAAACCTCTATGCTCGGATATTTTTCAGATTTGAATAAGTAAACGCTTTTACACTATAAACGTGGCTTTATTGGAGCTTCTATAGCTTTTATATATAATATGAAATTTTTTAAATAGTTCTTGCTTACAAGGGGAAATAATGGGCAAAATTTCTTGAAACATTCGATTGTAATTAGCTCCTGAGGAATGGAGAATTGGGAACGTGTGGCGCCTCCAATGCTCGCCACCAGAGGGCTCGCGCTCTCACAAGCGCTCGCTCGACCTTTCGGTTGCTATACAATCCTCCAAATGTGTTAATATTCTGAGCTTACGTCTACCTCAATGGGTTCTACTTCACTTTGTCTCGATATATTTCGTCCGTTGGAGATTGTAGAAGTCGGTTATTACGCTAGAGCTAATCAGTCCCGCCTAGTCAACAAGTTATCTCTGCACAGTGCCTGGCGTCTTGGGGGATTCTCCTTTTCTGCCCTTTCCTTACAATCCCTGTCGCGACTTCCGCGCCGTCACTCAGTCGTTGCTCCGCGACTCGATTACGTCTTCTTTGACTACACAATCACGGGAATCCCTCAATTCAGCCAATTAATTAGCACTTAATGAACACGCTTTGAACTGCATTCTCCGCCGTTGTCGCGACGCAGACAGCGAAACGCTTAGGTGGAACGGGGGGTACGACGCGAACGAGACAACCCGGGGGGGTTTGGTCTCGCTGTAACGTCTGAGACAATTTTATACCGATATCGTTGGACGAATGTGCGCAGAATTTAATTTTAAATCGCATCAAAGTCGAACAAAACTCCGCGCAATTTAGCTTGTTAGTACGAGCTAAATCAACTCCATCGTCCACGTTCCTTTGTTGATACGAAACAACGTTTAAAACAAAAAAATAATGAATTAAACGAACACGAAAATGTATGGAAAAACGACGAATGAGTGAACAATTTTTCTGCAGCCAAGTAACAACTTTTCAAGTAAATTGCCTGCACTTTAGGTAAATTGTAGCTTCGAACGACGATACTGGAAAGTACAAACACACTTCATTTCTGTATCTTTGCATGTTCAATAAAATAGTATTCCAAAGTCAAATACTGTGTATTGCTGTCGTATCTATAATGGCGGTATGAATTTATTGTGTTTGTCCATTTTTATCGAATATGTGGTACGTGATTAAAGCAAAGGTTAGTAATGAAAGGTTTCAGTTTAGTAGAATTGATTCACCAAAGCTTTTCCTTTGCATTATACATAAATTAATAATAATAATAATCCTGAGTCTCTTATCTCCACAATGCACAGCAATAAAACTTTTTCATTGCAATTAAATAAATAACTGTTGCACAGAAATATTTCAATGAGCTCTGATTGAAAGTCGCAGTTTAGTCTAAAAAAGATACATCGTTCAAATTTCGAAATTTATTTTCACAGACTCGTAGTTTACCAACGAGTGTATTTATTACTTTCATTTACATAATTATGTATTATACTAGGTGATAGTTATTTCAACTGTGTCCAGTCCCCTGGTATTACACTATATTTCCATTAGACGCGTGAAATTGGGGCGCCATGGAACACGTGAAGCACGCTTACCCAATTTAGATTTGAATGAAACGCTTACGAGGCAAACAGAAAAATGAATACTGTAAAGTTCTTCGAAACGAACCGTTGAATTTTTACTCACCGTTTCTGTTTTCGCTGTCCGCCGGTTTCATTTGAATCGGATGCCGCATCTGTAACGAAAAAAATAGAAATAAAGGGGTCGCTCAATAATTTAAATCGCGCGTTCGTAACAATTTAATTTTAACGCCGGCCCCGGGCCTGGAAATGTTTAATTTCGCGCGGGAAAGACCGGTTTATTATTAAGAGCGTACTGGAACTGCCACATTAGAGCGGTACCGGAACGAGCATGCGAAATTCGTTCGTAGCGCCATCGGGACATCTTGAAATATGCAAGGACCCCGGCTCTATTTTCCGTAGTTACTGCTCGTTTTCGCGTTACCCGTACGGAAACGACCGTGGAGCTGTTCTAGTTTTATTTTACAGATTCCTTCAGGTTCCATTCCAGTCAAAATCGTTTCCACTTCGCGTTAGTAAATTGTCTCGTTCATTATGCAACCGCGGGCTGATTAAAACAAATTTCGTACGACGTTCTGCTACGCAGCGTTTCCAAATGTATTCCATTATTCTTCATATTCATGGCATTGCAAAATACGGAAAAAAAGAAAAGGAATTCTGGCACGAAGGTTATTTGAGTTAGAAGTACAAACGCGGTTGGCTAGATTTTATAAAATATTTCTCATAAGTCTCAGTGTCTTGAAAGCTAGTCCCGTTTGGAGGAACCTCTCTTCGTGAACACAACTGCAAGTTTATCGTGGCGTTAAGATTCGTACGTAAGCGATGGAAGGGAATTCCAAAGCGCACATTCTTGCAGAGACGAACGCGTAATCGCTGTCGGGGAAGGGCGGAGGAGTGTCATTGTTTCGAATCGATTTGCTTGTGTAAAATTCCTGAGCCTCGAACAAGAAATATTCTACAGCGCCCACGAGAGAAAAGGAATGCGCGCGGAAAATTAAATTTCCGTTTGCAACGTAACGCGGTCGGAGTCAGCGTTTCTTTTTATTTCTTTTTTCTTGCAACGTGTGTCTATTTTAATTGTCTTTATCGTGTTTTCATTTCGCACATATCCGCTTTGTGTAATGAAAAGAACAAAGTAGAATTGCTACAAGGCAAAATTGTCGTGTTTTTTTAAAAAGAGACACTGCTTTTTGGTTTCTTTCGAGATTATATAGAATATTTAGCCACCACTGGGAAAAATTTTTTAAAAATTAAATTAAAAAATTTCAAATCATTCTGGAAAAATTATTGTCAGTTGCGGGGGTGAATTACAATCATTTTTGGTGATTACATATAACCGTGAAATACTACCCATTTTCGAGAAAAAAATTCGTATAGGTGCTGAAATTTTTCGTCGAAAAATAAAATTTGGAATTGTAAAAAAAAAATTATCTTTAGCTAGAGGGGTTAATTACAAGCATTTTTTGTGAATAGACATGCCCTCGAAATCCTACCCAATTTCGAGAAAAAAATTCGAATAGGTACTGAAATTTTTCGTCGAAAAACAAAATTTCGAATCGTCCAGAAAAAATTATTTTTAGCTAGGGGGGTCAATTACAATCATGTTTGGTGAATAGACATATCCACGAAATCCTACCCATTTTCGAGAAAAAAAATTCGAATAGGTACTGAAATTTTTCGTCGAAAAATAAAATTTGGAATTGTAAAAAAAAAATTATCTTTAGCTAGAGGGGTTAATTACAAGCATTTTTTGTGAATAGACATGCTCTCGAAATCCTACCCATTTTCGAGAAAAAAAATTCGAATAGGTACTGAAATTTTTCGTCGAAAAATAAAATTTCGAATCGTCAAAAAAAAATTATTTTTAGCTAGGGGGGTTAATTACAATCATTTTTGGTGAATAGACATGCCCCCAAAATCCTACCCATTTTCGAGAAAAAAATTCGAATAGATGCTGAAGTTTTTCGTCAAAAAACAAAATTTCGAATCGTCCAGAAAAAATTATTTTTAGCTAGAGGGGTTAATTACAATCATTTTTGGTGATTACATATACCCCTGAAATCCTACCCATTTTCGTGAAAAAAATTCGAATAGGTAGTGAAATTTTTCGTCGAAAAATAAAATTTCGAATTGCCAAAAAAAAATTATTTTTAGCTAGTGGGGTTAATTACAATTATTTTTGGTGAATACACATACCCCCGTAATCCTACCCATTTTCGTGAAAAAAAATCGAATAGGTACTGAAATTTTTCGTCGAAAAACAAAATTTCGAATCGTCCAAAAATAAATATTTTTAGCTAGGGGGGTTAATTACAATCATTTTTTGTGAATACACATATTCCTGAAATCCTACCCACTTTCGAGAAAAAAATTCAAATATGTATTGAAATTTTTCGTCGAAAAACAAAATTTCGAATCGTCCAAAAAAAATTATTTTTAGCTAGAGGGATTAATTGCAATCATTTTTGGTGAATACACATATTCCCAAAATCCTACTCACATTCGAGAAAAAAATTTACTTCTAGCGGAACTTTAGACGTCAACAGCTTCTTAACGAAGCCTCCATCAACAAATTGGTATTCTTGATTTTCGTCTTATTTTGGCATTAAAATTTTTCCTCGAGATGGTCGAACACCCTGTATAACCGGTTGTAATGACCGAAGTTTAAACAAAGAGCTTGGAAAGATGGTATTCGCATTGAAATAGGAAAACGCAATATCAGTCAGAGTCGATGAGGTTCCCTATTGACATAGGATGTTGTCGATCATTACTCTCGGCTGGAGATATCTTCCGATAGTCTCACGCTAACGAGGAAACGTGCTGATAGCTAAAGCAGAGGTCTCATTTGCCATTCTGGAAAATAGGTTACTCGCGACGTCTCTTCTCTGTGGACTCTTCATCGGGGACAGATATAATACAAAAGGGAGCTGGTGGGAGGGAGAGTGGATCACGCAAAGTCAGGGGTTGTTTACGACCATAGAAAAATTAATTTTTAATTACTGTACATAAAGAATCCATTTTGTAGTATTTTCAAGATGCAAGATCGTCAGATTTGGTTTGTTTTAAAATCATTTGTACCCATATCGAATAGGGGGGGAATTCTCCTTAATTCGAGTCAAATTTCGTGTCCATTGCGTGTTTTATGGATCCACTTTGATGATTAAAGATGGACTCACTGTAAACGACCAGTCGCTTATAACTCAGTCCAATATAAGAACGAAGAAGTATTCCGTCAAGAATTACACGCGGACATAAATTGAACATGAAGACACGTAAAGACTCTTTTTCAAGGTAATAAATAGCACGGCCGACTATGCTGTTTGGATAGTTGCCTAATAGCTTGAATTTGACCCAGTCCCTAAATCACCAACTTGATCCCTTCGTCGAAAATTCCCAGCGCTGTTATCCTAGAGTAAATTAATTGCAAACTATTCTATGTAATCCATAGAACTCGCGGCTCGAGAATTTATTTATTACGATTATTAAAACCCCCCCGGCTGCATCGTTTATATTTGTCCAGGCAAATTGTCGAAATTTAAATCTAACAAATACATATCTCTATTTATAAAAAATTTCATAAATAAAATCAGGTTAAACGCGACCATATTTGGACTACTTTTAATTACACGATCTTCGAATCATTTTTGAAAAATTCTTAACCGTACGTACAAATGGATAGTGTTGAGTTTGAGGTTATTATGCAATAAGAGAAACGAAAATTTTTAATTTGTATTAGCTGTTGTCATACCTAGATTCAGTTTAAAGAAAGACAATTATTCGAAATAGAATGCGCCGACACGATAGACGTCTAATTAAGAATTAATTGTTCACGCTCTCCGCGGCGTTTAAAATGTTAAACAGAAAAGAAATTTCATACGAGCAAGAAAGATGAAATCCGTTATGCGCAGTTTTAAAAATTCACAATGAAATTTTCTTCTTTTTTTTGTTTCTTATTCCCCTACGGTAAAGTAGCTCTTTAGCGTGTCGGGCGTTCGGAGGGTCCAGAGGGTTGGGGGAGGGATAGGAGCAATAGCTCGCTTAAGAGCGTACAATATTCAGGAGCGGAAGTTCAAGATATTCTATTTGCGAATCTTCTCGATCTTCCAGACGAAAAGGAATTTCTCGTATCGTGGCGTGAGCCAGTATGAAATTCATATATATGCTAAACGCGACCCTCGCGTTTGGGTTTAGTGGTTTCTGCATCGTACCTTTATATTGCGCTCGATTCCATGATTTTGTACACACTGATCTCCTCCAAGTCGAACCGCCGCGATATCGGCTCGCCTAAAAAACAAACCGATGTTTCGACACCCCCAACCGCCATTTGCAATAACTTCTCGATGACATTTAGCGTTCCATGGCAGCCATCAAGCATAATACTCGCTTGGGAACGATGATCGATAAGAATCTTGATAAATTTTCTTTTGGAATCTTTTAAAGTAGCCATTTTTATTTGAATGCTTGTAAATTGTAAATTGCAGGTATAAAAAAATATAGTTTATATAAAAATTTGACTGTTCGATTAGGGTGCGTTGAAAAGGAGAAAACATATTTTTTTCGTACGCTTCTGTGCGTTTATTTAATATTTATTTAATATTCATTTTGCGATATAAAGACATTTTTTGAAAATATCTCGAGATCTGATAATTTTTTGGCCATGGTACCCCAATCATTTTTTACGTAGAACGAACAAAAGAATCGATCTGTGTAAAAGAAAATATGCATTCCTATTTAAAGAAATGATGCAATTGTTAATTGCACATGCACTGTTGCATCTAAAAAAAATTTAAAGGCCTACAGATATAGTGCTCTTCGAACCATTTATCTTTCTCCTTTGGCATTTTTTCGAAAATGCAATAATAACGGAGTTATGATTTGTAACAATACCACCCTGTATAGCAATCGAGAGGTCGGTCGAGCGCTTGTGAGAACGCGAGCCCTCTGGTGGCGAGCACGAGAAGCGACACGCCACATACAGTTACTCCCACTCGTATTCCGTGTTATATTTAGGAAGATAGTTTTCTTTTTTTTAATATCAACCCTTAAATACCTCGAAGCGCTGAAGCTCGACACTTTCCCTTTTCTGAGACCCCTCGAACGAGCCTCGAAATTTGAAATCGACTTGGCTTGCGGATAAATATCGCGAAACTTTCCTCGTTGATTTCAATACTCCCGGAAGGTTGCACTTTCGCGCCGGGCCCTTTCTTCGTCCAAGCGGGAATCGCATTCCTTGTTCGCTCAGACGGCGTAGCCTACCCGGGGATCCCGTCGGTGGTGTAACTTTTAACTCCGCGAGCCCCCTTTCCCCAACCTGGCCGCCCTTTATCCGTCCCTTTTATTCGCGCCCTTTCGTCCCCCGAATCCACGGGGCTCGAATATCATAAAAGTGCGCGTATCTCGCGGACGGGAAGGCGAGTCGCGGAGATTAAAAGTCGCCGGAGTCGGAGTCGGAGTCAGCAGACGGTGAAAGTGAGAAGTAGCACTTTTGTAGTTCCACGGACCAGAAGGCAAGCGACAGCAGGTGGATGGGTGGGTTGGGGTTCGGGAATTGAAGAGTCTCGTGGCGAGAACGAAGAGAGAGAGAGAGAGAAGGAAGAATAACGCGGAGGAGGACAGGCAACCGTGAGGGTGGAGGGTGGTTTAAAGTGCGAGCGCGTGGCAGTCGGGGCGACTTTAAAGTCGCTTCCGCGTGACCCTGTAGACCTGGTATTCTTTCTTTTTTCCGCGAGGATTATAAAAATTACCCTCCCACCGACGTTCGAAACGGAGTCGTGATTAAAAGTCACGAGACGAGGAGGAGGCGGCCGAACCGGCGAAAACGGAATTGCTACTTTAGCAGTCCGGACGCGACCTAAGGAGAATAAAGAAGCCCGGTGGCCTTGCCGCGGAAACGACCCGGGAAAACGAGAATACGTAAGCAGCGGCCGCAACTTTAAATCGAGTTCCTCGCGCGAACTTCGGTTGGGGGCCGTTTCGCGCCTTCGAGGTAAACGGAAAGGAGTGGGGTTGCGGTGATTCCATTTCCGGTCAGCCCTGGTTCCCTCTCTGGAGAATTGCAATCTTTCGACCGCGTCCAGTTGGAAATTAGAGCCGCGTGATGAAATTGGACAAACGGGAATGCGTTTCGAGACACCTTCGCGCTGTTAGACTTAAACCAGATTAAGGATTATGTGGCTAAAAGCGTCCCGGCTAACTCGTTCCTCGTTGAAAACTGGGACCTGTTGATCGCGTCTAGGATAACAAACGGGTGCGTCTATTTTCGAAAACGGTGTTTCAACTTGGGGACTTGTTACTTTGAAAAGAGGAAACGCAATTGTTCTGTAACGAATGAAGAATCGTATTGAGTCATAGTCAAACGTGCTCAAACACTTTTAGGTCTGAGTTAAACTATACAGGGTGTTCGGCTACTCTTGGAAACAATTTTAATGGGGGTTTCTAGAGGCCAAAATAAGACGAAAATCAAGAATATCAATTTCTTAACTGAGGCTTTTTTAAAAAGTTATTAACAATTAAATTCAAAAATTTCAAGTTGTTCTAAAAAAATTATTTTCGGTTGCGGAGGTCAATTACAATCATTTTTGGTTATTACACATACCCTCGAAATCTTACGCACTTTCGAGAAAAAAATTCTTTACTGAATATCTAATCAGGTGCCTTTTTTCAACGAAAAAAAGAAATTTCAAATCGTTCTGGAAAAATTATTTTCGATTGCGGGGGTCAATTGCAATCAATTTTGGTGAATAGATATACCCCTGAAATCCTACGCAGTTTCGAGAAAAAAATTCAAAAGGTAGACAAATTTTTCGGCAAAATTGAAAAGATTCAAATCGTTCTGAAAAAATTATTTTTACTTGGAGGAGTCAATTACAATCAATTTTGATGAATAGATATACCCCCGAAATTCTACGCAGTTTCGAGAAAAAAATTCGAGAAGGTGTGAAATTTTTCGACGGTAAAAAAAAATTTCAAATCGATTTGGAAAAATTATTTTTGGTTGCGGGGGTCGATTACAATAATTTTTGGTCAATAGATATACCCCCGAAATTCTACGCAGTTACGAGAAAAAAAATTCAGTAAGACGAATTTTTCGGCAAAATTGAAAAGATTCAAATCGTTCTGAAAAAATTATTTTTACTTGGAGGGGTCAATTACAATCAATTTTGATGAATAGACATACCCCTGAAATCCTACGCAGTTTCGAGAAAAAAATTCGAGAAGGTGTGAAATTTTTCGACGGAAAATAAAAATTTCGAATCGTTTTGGAAAAATTATTTTCGGTTGCAGGGGTCAATTGCAATCATTTTTGGTGATTAGGCACACCCCCGAAATCCTGCGCATTTTCGAGAAAAAAATTCAGTAGTGGCGAAACTTTAAATAATAATAACTGTTTAACGAAGCCTTCATCAACAAATTGGTATTCTTGACTTTCGTCCTATTTTGGCCTCTAGAATCGCCCATTAAAATTTTTCCCAGTCAAAACATCATTCAACGAATAATATTCAAAATCTTTTATATTCTTGATGTTATAATTTCATCAGGAAACCTACAGATATTCTGACCAGTATCTTTGCTATTCAAACATCCTCAAACACCTTTAGGTCCTCAAGTTAAACATCACTTAATGAATAATATTCACTGTCTTTTGTATTCTCAATCTTATAACTTTATTAGGGAACTTGCAGATATTCTGATCCCTAAATAGGTAGATAGATAGGTAGGATAGATCCTTTGCTGTTCAAACATACTCAAACACCTTTAAGTCCTCAAGTTAAACATCATTCAACGAATAATATTCAAAATCTTTTATATTCTTGATGTTATAATTTCATCAGGAAACCTACAGATATTCTGACCAGTATCTTTGCTATTCAAACATCCTCAAACACCTTTAGGTCCTCAAGTTAAACATCACTTAATGAATAATATTCACTGTCTTTTGTATTCACAATCTTATAACTTTATTAGGGAACTTGCAGATATTCTGATCCCTAAATAGGTAGATAGATAGGTAGGATAGATCCTTTGCTGTTCAAACATACTCAAACACCTTTAAGTCCTCAAGTTAAACATCATTCAACGAATAATATCCAGAATCTTTTATATTCTTGATGTTATAACTTCATCAGGGAACCTGCAGATATTCTGACCAGTATCTTTGCTATTCAAACATCCTCAAACACCTTTAGGTCCTCAAGTTAAACATCACTTAATGAATAATATTCACTGTCTTTTGTATTCACAATCTTATAACTTTATTAGGGAACTTGCAGATATTCTGATCCCTAAATAGGTAGATAGATAGGTAGGATAGATCCTTTGCTGTTCAAACATACTCAAACACCTTTAAGTCCTCAAGTTAAACATCATTCAACGAATAATATCCAGAATCTTTTATATTCTTGATGTTATAACTTCATCAGGGAACCTGCAGATATTCTGACCAGTATCTTTGCTATTCAAACATCCTCAAACACCTTCAAGTCCTCAAGTTAAACATCACTCGACGAATAATATCCAGAATCTTTTATATTCTCAATCTTATAACTTCATCAATGAACCTGCAGATATTCTGAGCAATATCTTGACTGATCAAACATCCTCAAACCAATTTGTGGGTGCAACGTGGAACGACTCGAGGGATCCGGATAGATTCTCCACAATAAAAATTGCTCACGCACGAGTCGTAGCCCCCATTCACATAAATTTTTATCGCGTACTGATCACTGTCATCGTTATCGTGACCAGAGTTGCTCGCAAACGTCCTCCGCTTCCGGTGAAATCAGTAAACGCGACGACGTTATTCAATTTCCGCGGGCGCGCGGGCTCCTTCCGAAAAGAAGTTCTTTTTCAGTTATTGATGTAGCAGCGAGTTCTCGAGGGTTTTTGCCGGCTTATCCACCGTACGATCTCGTCTTCATTTCCGCCACGTCGACGGTCTTCCACCCTCGCCCGCGTATCCGAGCCTTCCCCCCTCCCTTTTGGAAACTTTGAACACTCCTACGCTTACGTTGGCGAAATACGTAAGTCCTACGCCCCGTGTACTCTCGACGCGGGTATCAACGAATCGACGTTATTGCGTCTCCGGGTATTGCGGGGCACGATTTTCATCGATGTTCGAACCGCGTACCTAACGAAATTTGCACACCATCGGGCAGGAAAGCGACAACAAAAGAACCTGTACCGCCCTTACACGTAGAATAATGGCGTTCCAGGGTGGAGGAACCCTCGAAATCGGTGGAACACGCACCTTCAAACTATCAAACGTCTAAAAGATGGTAAACTTCAAAAACAAAAGGTAAAAGGCATGTTACCACGTTACAAATTTCCAAGAATATTACAACAATCTTTGATCGTCAGAGAAAAACACAAAATATACCTTATCATACATTCGTGCGAACTTCTTCGTTAAAAACGATTGAAATTCAACGACTAAACTGGAGAAAAACGGAGCGTCGATACCACGAAAAACACCAATATCTATGCGAATAGTTATGAGTTATAATTTCCGCGTAAACGCGAGCGTTGACCGTCGTCGATCGATTAATCGCGTTCCCTCAAATGTATCGACACGCGAGGCGGAAAACCAAAAAAAAAAGAAAATAATTCCGTTGCACCGTTAACGAAATCGTTTGTCGAAGTAGCGATCGTAATATCTATCTATTTCGTGTTTTGTTTTTTAACGCGATTTCTAAAAATGCATCGTTGCTCGTCGAACGGCGGAAAAACTATGGAAAACAACGGACGCGAGGAGAACACCGATCTATGATTTTCCGCGGAAATATCGAACGACGACGCGCTCGGTTATGAGGGATAATTTAACGCGCTACGATTGGCGAATACGATCGGATCGGTTGCAGTCGATTGACTGGATTTTACGGAATACCGACGGGGGACTAAAAGTGATTAAATTACTTGGCAAGCCGGCACTCGGTAAACTACCCGTGTGATTGATACGCGTGTGCGCGCTCATCTGCCCGAATGCACGTTACGATCATTTATGCGTGACTGACATCTGTTTATTTTCTACAGACTTCCTCCTCCATCGTGCTCGATCGAACGGGGCTCGTGAAATGCATTCGCGAGTCTTGACAGTCATTTATGAATTAAACATAATAACGTTGTCTCGACACTAAACCGTTTTAACTTGTTTCGTTTAGAATTTCTAACACAATATTATTTTGGGGCCATTTAATTCATTTCATTTTACCACGATTTTTTGTAAAAAACTGGACAGACTTTGATACCAAATTCTGGTTAGCCCCCGACGTAAATAGGAAATATATGTATAGCAATAAAGAAAGTAGAGAATTTTGTGTTTCCACTGTCTTAAAACAGTCCAAAAACGCGTATTGAAAATAGTCAAACTTTACACGCGTGTAATTTCGAAACTACTCATGCTTTTTGCATAAATGAGCAATCGTTAGAAGGGGTGAACCTTCCCCTTTAGAATGGCTTTTGGTTTTTGTCGTTTCGAATTTCCGTTATCGAGATATCGTAATTTATGTGGAGGGGTGTTTTTCTTAATTTGACTATCTCTGTCTCCGTCTGACGCGTCGCACGTGAGTCGCGACTGAGTGACCTAGTCTCGCGCGTGGGAGTTCATTGACCTCAATGAAACGTAAACAAACACTCCGGACCCTTATATCTCCGCAACTAGCCATCACATCGACTCGAAACTAAAATCGCTATATCTCCGGAACTAATAGAGCTATCGACTCGTACAAACGCTCATTTTAAAGGGGATTTCATCCTCTATCCAATGACCATATCACCTACTATAATTTTTGCTATCTTCTATGTTTATTTTCACATTAACTTTGACACCATGCACACAAAAATGTTTCAGCAATTCCTATTGATTGACTTGTGTCCAGTAAAACTGGATTATAAATTGTTTATCTAATTGAAAATGAATTTAAGTTTGTGTACAGGGTGTTTGCATAATTACTATGTCATTTTTTCGTAAACAATTGTTTTCTAAAAAATTTCTCTTGTAAAAATTTGTTTTCAAGAGCGTTTTATTCAGATTACCAAGAGCTTTAATACCACGTATAAATTAATTATTAGATTTAGGATCTTACGTTACACTTTCGTTATCCTCAGACGGCAGTGTAAAATGGTAGGCAATCTCTTTTGCAATTTAAGATTGAACGAGCCTTGCATCGAGAAGAGACAAGAGCGATCAAATTTCAGTTCCTCTCGTTTATAAGCGTCGCGCGGTTAATCGAATCAATTTTTCCATATTACTTATTGTATCCTCGAAAGAGTACTATCAAAGAATTTGTGAGGTCTCCTTGACGAAGTACATATTTCCTTTTGCACGCAATTGAAAATAATCTGATTGAGATCAACGATCCATCGGTGATATTTTTACGAAAAACTATTTAATTTCTAAATAATGTCAATGACAATTTTAAAAATCGATTTTCTCAACGAAAAGTAACTTTTCCTCGTAGAATTGCCCTTTGCTAGTTTGGAACTAGCGTATTTCACTTAGCCGGGACGGATAAACGAAATTTGATCCAGCAACGAACGAGATACATTAGAATCGAGCGGAACAGCGAGCCGATCTCGAGTTACAAACGCTCGTGTACCGAGTTAGGCTTCTTTTAGAGGAGAGTGTGCGGGACTGAACTATTATTAAGCGTATAAGGAAATTACTATGGTGAAATCTCGCAACGCAACGTTGATTCGAGGTATAATCGACTCGTCGAGCACCAAGCGAGAGTTCAGAGGAAAATAAATATTGTGGATGATATTTAGGGGGTTACAGGCATACTCAAAGATTACTTTTCTTCGGTTTATAATATAAAATACGAAAAAATATAATCTCTTTGTCCAGGATCGTAGTTGCAGCAATTCGTGGTAGCATCGATCAGTCAGCCGCCATTTGGCAGCGTGGAAACGAGCCATGAAATTTCCAGCGGTCGAAATAAAACTAAACGCAAAATCCGTGATTCCTTTCCCCCCCTGTGCCCCCCGGGAAGTACGTAATTCCGTTTCATAAAGGCAATTATGTCCGATTATCCGGCGGTTTATTTTCAGGGGAAATGGTTCCCGGTCGTTTCGCAAGAATGCGTTCCCGCGATCCATTTCCATTTCGCGCTTCTATTCGACAAGGGCGGGTGGTTTCGCCGGCGTGCCACATTTCTCAATGAAATGGGAATCGATTTGAAGAATGCCGTTGCGAAACTGCAGTTGGCAACACGCCCTCTGCCTGTTCCTCTCCCGTGCGCTATCGGGTCATCCCTCTGATGTCCTACTCTCATGGGTCACCCTTATCCTTCTTCCGCTTACCCGTTTCCATCATCCCTGGGGCCCCCCGTACCCCTCTCACTCCCCTTTTTTCCACTTGTCACCGAAATATCCCCGTCAAAGCGAGCCGTGTCGTAATTTCTTTCCTGTCCACGGAAGAATCGAACGCGTCCTTATTTTCGCAGCGACGAACAGATTGGATGCCAATTCGGTACCGATTCGGTGTTTTCCTTCGTCAAATTGATATCGCGTTCAAATATAAACCACCAGCACTCTACTAGGCGATTCTTTTAACGCGTTCAGAGTATCTCAGTTTCAAACAGAACGTCAGAGGGGGAAGATCGTTTCCCTGGGTCTACCAACAGCGATCAGTTGGACGTGGTTACTTTCATATTTCGATAGGAGGGAGAGGAGTATGTTCCTAATAGTGATAATTAGTAATTAAGCAGTGTTATTTTAGTTTCATTGCCTTTTGTAATAGGTTAAGGCTAGCTTTAAGGCGAGGTTAGGGGAGAAGAAGATGATCAGGGGGAGGAGAAGGAGTTAAAAGAGTAGAAAGGAGGGGAATAACTGGAGCAAGGAACAGGAGACATGTGGAAGTAGGAAACAGAGAATTTAAAAATTAAAAAATCGAAGATAAATGGTGTTATTACCAACCTGATAGTGCCAGTATTGCACCCCCCCCCCAAAAAAAAATAGACAATAGAAAATAGTACTTTCATATTTCGTATCAGAGTAATTGATGAACCTCGAATACTGGTCAAAATTGACCCACCTTCGTGGCCAACTGGTATTTGTTTTTAATCAGATATTTAGACCAGGCAATCTAGACACTTTTTACAACCTTGAGCAGCTTTAAAGTCAACTTTTTTAAACGCGACTTTGTTCGATCTCAATCGTTACGATGTTTTTAATTTTTGCTGGACCGTTTCATGTTTTTTGTTTTATTCCCAAGATGCAATCGGGCACCCAGCAGACACACGCGAGCGTTTGCCAGCGGGATTGCGCACCGCCTTACCCATTGTCGCTCTCGTATCTCTGCGTTCGTAGTATTTATTTTTTTCCCCCGGCAAAATTTATCCGAGAAATTCCATCGTTCTTGCGACACTTCAGCGACGAGATTACGCGACGAATAGCGCAGGGCTAATGGCATTTCTCTCTTCTATTTCTGAAAAGAAATCTCCGAGGCAGCGGGCCAACGCATCTCGAGCACGCGGAAATAAAGGATGAATACCGTGTCGGAAAGAAAAGCAAATCTGTGTCGCGATCACATTTCCCGCGAATTTCAACGTTTCGAATGAAAAATGTACAGGCTGGGTCGAAAGCTGGGAAATTTACAGCGCCTTCTACGGTCGATAACCAATAAAATAAACGATGATTTAATTTTCTTGACTGGATAGGGTTGTTCGATAAGTCCCTAGAAAATGGTTTATTTTTAGTAATTTTTACTAGAGTCACTAGACAGCTGTCAAAGTCTCGGTTATATCCATCACATGGTTCATTTTTATTGTCGATTAAAGCAAGGAACTTCCTTTTGCATCAAGAAAATGGACGAGTGTACACCTGTGCAGTTTCGATGGCCAAAATCGTGAAATTTAAGTTCGAATTATCACAATATCCACCGTATTCACCAGATTTGGCCCCTAGTGACTTTTCTTTTATTTCCAAACTTAAAAAAATGGCGGTCACCACTCAAACAGATGCCTATTTTGAGGATCTTTCGAAATCTTGCTTTTTAGATGGTTTAAAACAGTTGGAAAACACCTGGAAAAGTGTTAAAAGGCAATTATGATGAAAAATAAAGGAAAATCTACTTAAAATAGTTTGTTTTTCTATCTTTTCTAAGGACTTATTGAACGACCCTGGTAGCTAGTGATATAAAGAAAGAAATATTTCATTGATGAGATAAAAATGGAAGATAGTTGGATATTGTTCTACAAAATTCATTAAAAATTAGGTTTCTGCAATATTGATTTGTAACTATAGAATATACTGACAATGCAGTCATTTATTAAGTTGCATCAACAAATTTTTGCATCATCGAATAAAATAAGTTCGAATTATCACAATATCCACCGTATTCACCAGATTTGGCCCCTAGTGACTTTTCTTTTATTTCCAAACTTAAAAAAATGGCGGTCACCACCCAAACAGATGCCTATTTTGAGGATCTTTCGAAATCTTACTTTTTAGATGGTTTAAAACAGTTGGAAAACGCCTGGAAAAGTGTTAAAAGGCAATTATGATGAAAAATAAAGGAAAATCTACTTAAAATAGTTTGTTTATCTATCTTTTCTAAGGACTTATTGAACAACCCTAGTAGCTAGTGATATAAAGAAAGAAATATTTCATTGATGAGATAAAAATGGAAGATAATTGGATATTGTTCTACAAAATTAATTAAAAATTAGGTTTGTGCAATATTGATTTGTAACTATAGAATATACTGACAATGCAGTCATTTATTAAGTTGCATCAACAAATTTTTGCATCATCGAATAAAATGTCTAAATTTAACACTTTTACAAATTTTACGAAAATCGTCAATTTCACGAATGTTTGATTCCACATTAAAAATTGCAAAAAACGTAAATATTATTTTTTAACAACTTACGTTAAATTTGATCGATGCAATGGCACGAATACATATTCTAATTTCAAAAAAAATTGTATTCTATCAACATGAAAGGTATCAGTAAATATACGTGCGTTTAATGCCCCGTAAATCTAGTGTTAAATAGACTTATAAATTTAATTTCGAATTAAACTTGAGTGACGTGGGTATTAACGAGCAAACAGGAACATGTCAATGGAAATTGCATATCGTCGCACGAATCGCGGAAAGAAACATATTTGTGTATCGATTCGCGTTGCTTAATACGTGCTTTTCGATTTAAATCCGTGAAACTAACGGTATATTCGTCCGTGGAAATCCATCGTTTATTATCAACGAAAGATGACGGCACGTCGATGTTATTTACGCGATCGAGAAATGAACTCCCGCGCGCGTAGTTTACAGCAATTATTTCGTTAATCAGGAGGAAACTTCGATTCGACGTCGATATTTGTTTAAATTTACGCGCGTCGATATTTCAATAAAACGAACAATATTTAATAAATTGCTCGCTGCAAATGAACGAGTAAACCGTCCCTTGCATTTCTCTTGCACGATATTACGAAATGAAGTCGATTTATTTCCAATTTTCGTTCAAATAAAGCACACGCAAGGAACAATTCTATATCAAAAATATTAAAATACACAATTTTGAATAATTTCAACTGAAAATTCAATAAATAGATTACACTAATTATTTTGAATGTTTGGGACAATCTAAATTTTTTTTGTAAATGAACGAGTAAACCGTCTCTTGCACGATATTACGAAATGAAGTCGATTTATTTCCAATTTTCGTTCAAATAAAGCACACGCAAGGAACAATTCTATATCAATAATATTAAAATACACAATTTTTAATGATATAAACTGGAAATTCAATAAATAGATTACACTAATTATTTTGAATATTTGGGACAATCTAAATTTTTATTTGAAGCTTAATTCTCGGTTTTATCATTCATCAAACATGATACTCGACTATTAACGTTTCCACGCTTCTAGGAGGAGTCTCCAAACAGCTAATTAGTCTTCGTCCCCCCGTCCCCCGTTTCCCAACTCTTAATTCAAGCCTGTGCAACAAAGTTAATCACCCGGGTAAGCTGCAATTCCGTTTTTGTAATCGTTAAATCGATTCTGTCCTTTGTTCTCATAATCGAGCGTCTCGCAGCGTAAAGTCTCCCGAATACCGGGAGCGTATGGTCGGGAACGCCGGCCCGTCACTCGTCGTCCTCGCCAACGGCGGGCAGCAAAAGTCATTTTGACTGGTAATTAGTTGGCCGAGTTGCGACAAATTGAAAAAGTTGGTGAGAAATGGAACGCAATTTAGTCCGCGGCCGTCGTTGCCGGGCCACGGTGCTCCGCGGCCGCAATAATCAAGACTATCGAATCGAATACCTCTTTTGCTTACCGTGTTTTCGTTATTCTCGCGGGCACCGACCAATCAAACTTCGAAACAAAGCCTGTCTTTTGTAATTTCCGCCCGATCGCCGGCAAACAATTCGTAAGAACACGAGCAACGCCACCCCTACGTGAACGCCCGGGGGCCGTGTAATTGGAAAACTTGAGCGTGTCTCTGCGTGCATTCGACTACGTTTCACAAACCGTCGTGTATATTTATGAACCTTTTTAGGGACCGTTCATAATACAAAAGCTCAAACCCAGTTTGTTATATAGAAAATTTACAAAAATACCCTTCGATCTCGGTGGACTGTCCATCCCAACTACAATGTTCGTCGTAACGGGCGTAGAATTAAAAATGGCGGCGAGACCAACGAGATCCACGTTCCACCAGAGTGCATTAGGAACATAAAAATTGTGGACCAAACAGGGTTGTTTAAATTTAACTATTACTTGGGTGACAAGTTTCGTTATTAAAAATTGATTTTCAAGTTGAGAAACAAATTTTAGCGAGGTCGCAAAAATAAGTATCGAGACAAATTTTAGGGGTTATAGTTTACAGCAATTATTTCGTTAATCAGGAGAAAACTTCGATGTCGATGTTTATTTAAATTTGCACACGTCGATTTCAATAAAATTTACAAAAATACCCTTCGATCTCGGTGGACTGTCCATCCCAACTACAATGTTCGTCGTAACGGGCGTAGAATTAAAGATGGCGGCGAGACCAACGAGATCCACGTTCCTCTAGAGTGCATTAGGAAAATAAAAATTGTGGACCAAACAGGGTTGTTTAAATTTAAATATTATTTGGGTGACAAGTTTGGTTACTAAAAATTGATCCTCAAGTTGAGAAACAAATTTTAGCGAGGTTGCAAAAATAAGTACCGAGACAAATTTTAGGGGTTATAGTTTACAGCAATTATTTCGTTAATCAGGAGAAAACTTCGATGACGATGTTTATTTAAATTTACACTCGTCGATTTCAATAAAACGAACAATATTTAATAAATTGTTCGCTGTAAATGAACGAATAAACCGTCTCTTGCAATTGCCTGAGATCAAAATTTTGGTTTCGTAGAAGATTTTTAAAACGGTTCGATTCACCGTACTGACCTAACCCTTCATGTTTCTTTGTCCGTGATCATTATCTGGACGCCGTAATGACGATCATTATTTTTTGTTAGTGCACCGTGTAGCGTAATGACAGGTCAAAGGGCGGAGGGTAAACTTCCTCAGAGTTAGGGAGAATCATTCGATGAGGAAAGAAATAATTTTAAGAATTTTCTTTCCAGTGTCTGTAGTTCATATATTTTCCAATTTTTTTTTTCTATTTTTATGCTTCGTGTTTGCGTCGTTTAATTGTTTTTAATTCTCGATTCTGAGCGAATTACGCGTCGCAAAGTGATTGTAACGATCAATCGTGTTAACTGAAAAGCAAATAGTTCGCCATTTCTAAGTTACAACGTCGCTAAAAATGATGTAGATGTCGAGTAACAACTTGTAGTGTTGCCTCCTGTGCTCGCCACCAGAGGGCTCGCGCTCTCACAAGCGCTCAGTCGACATCTCAGCCAGCAGCGCCACAAATTCGTAAAGAATAAGACAATTCGTGGAAGTGATGTCGCAACAGTGTTCATAGTTTGGACTTTACCCAAAAGAAATAGAATGCAAGTGGAATAGTCCTCAGTGTCTCTAAAAACTCAACATCATAATAACAATAACTTATAGCCAACTTTTTAAGATGGATGTTGGAGGTTAAGTAACTTTACCGTTACCAATATATGAATTCACAACTTTGTTACTGTTTTTAATAAATATAAGCCTGCTATTCTTCACCTATCGTGTCCATCTACTGCTATACCGTGCCCATACTACGAAATAAGAAACATACTATGTATACTTTGTCCAACGAGACGAGACTGCAAACAAAAGCAAACGCCAAAGCGATGAAACGGATCGAATGTCAATATTAACAGTTGATAAATAAAGACAGAACGAAAGAATAAAGAGTATAGTCATCGAGTAAAACGATGAATCTCTTTTTCTTACTGTCTGACATACGAAACTGCCATAATTAAACTTCAGATATTTATACATTCGTGGGAAATTTTAGTTTCCAAAATACTACAGAATGCACTTAATATGCAAAAATATAAGAAATAAAATGAGATATAAATTAGTATATTTAGGGGTTGAGACAGTCCCATTTCACTAATTTCATAAATAAAAAATAAATATAATCCTTTTCACCAACTTTGTAAATCCATTACTTTTAAAGAGTCTCTTAATATTATATAGGTGCGTTCAAAAACCCACCCCTTCGACAGTTTATAACGATAGAACAAACTAATAATGGCGAATTATTAAACAAAATATTACAAAATTTCGATCGGAGTCACCGAGAGGAAAATTGAAATCAGTTCAATCGGCGCCAAAGAGCGATTCTTTCGTCGCGTATCTCGACTATCTCTCTCTCTTTCGGAACAAACGATCGTGGAAAACGTAGGCGAGTATCCCCGAAGAATAAACGCGCTCCTACTCGCGTTATTTAAAACGAAAATGTGGGTCAAACGCCTCGTACCCGCGCATCGTCCCCCGCCGCCATCTCTTTCCGCGTGGCTTGAGGGAAAAACGGAGACAACGGTTCGTCTCTGTTCGCGTGCGCTTAAGAAAAGGAGACTGGCAGAATGATCCACGTCCGCGACGATGAGACGTGATTTATTTTCGGCACCACGGCTGAAAATCCACCCGTACTTAAGATGGTCTTGTAGGTGCTCGAAAGGTGAACGAGTGTCGTTGCTCCTCGGCCAGGCAAAAAGGCTGTACGACACGTGTGGTGCAAATAGTATAACAGAGCAATGATTTAGATAACACTTGTCGTTGCGTTCGCGGTTAAATACGACTCGCAAATGAGCCGTGTTTTACGTGTCGAGGTGTTACGTGGCAAGCACCAGCCGCTCGTCACCAGGGAGCTGTTTCCTACCCTGTCTGGCATCAGGTTTCTCAAATATTTCTCGTTTCTTTCAGCCATACGACAAGAAGGACTCTCGTAACATCAAATGAAAATTAAATCGACCTCAAATTAATAGATTTTATTTTTTTTATTTTAGTTTTGGGCAATTGGAAAAAACAATATTTTAATAACGAATATGCTTCGTCAATACCTCCTATGACCACCGTTTTTGCTGTAAGCAGATATCAGAGATCGTTTTCGGATGAAACACGCAATTAAAATAATTGTTTTGACGCGGTATGGCGTCCGTCGAAAGTTAAGACATTACGAAAACAAGCACTTCAATTTCCACGTAAAACGAGTCGAATAAAACAGACACACGTAAGCCTGATACTTCGACAGATATAAAGCTACTCCCCTAATTAAAAAATGGAACGGCCCCGGCACGGAGTGGCGACTGTACGCGAGTGAATACAGCAACGGGGGGGTTGCCATTGATTTCATCGAAATTCTGTTCAATAGAGAGATATTGAATCCGCTAAAACTCATAAATTTTATCATATACCCTTTCAGTCACTTCTATCGCGGGTCTGATCGAGAGGGAGAATAGGAGCTGAGGATCGTTTCGAATATTGAAACGTCAGTAATAATAAGGGTACGAGTATCGAGATATTCAATCTTCCTTCTGATTTTTGTTTAAATACGCTACCTACCTACCAATCAAATTCATACGTATTGAATCGTAACAAACGAAACGTCCATTTTTTGTTTTTTTTTTTCAATTTTGTAATTTCAAACGTCGAACAACCATTGTACTATCGAAAGTTTCAACCTGGAGGAAACAAACAAAGAAAAAATACAAAAATAATAAAATAATATTTATGATATCGTCGAGGTCATTATACCTCGTATCATAGTATTTTAAGAGCTGTTCATTGTATCCTTTCCTCTATTTTTTTTTCTTACAGAGTCCTCCGCCCCCCTCATCGCTCTGCACGCCAACGTCGTCCTTACCCCTTTTCCTTAACGCCGTAGCTTAGTATAGAAGTCGTATAATATAGGTCGTTTCGTCGAATGCCTCCGGTACGGAAGCTGAGTAATCTTCGTTGTTGCGCCGCGTTTTGTTTCGTTCAATGGCCGTGGCGAGGGGGGAGCGGCTCGAGCCTCGCGCGAATAAAATTAACGAGCCAGCCGTTCTTTTACCCTTACGGTTTATTGTCCTCCTCCGCAACTTCTGCTTCCCTCCGCCTACGGTTTTCTATAGGGCGGAGAGGGGAGACCGGGGAAAATTCTGGACGAGCAAGATCGTCGAGGTTAAGACGCCGGGGAGATGTATGGGAGCAAACGTGCAGCCTGTCGTTGCTAAATGAGAATATTAAAACGGAGGCATTCGCAACGGGGAGACAGCGATGATCTTAAGAATGATCTTTAAGCGTAAAAGGGATTTATATTTCTAAAAAAAATGGAAAATAAAGGACTCGAAGGTCGAGACATTTCTTAGAGTGACGAATGAAAATATTTTCGCTTTTGGTACCACTGGTTCTTGCAAACCTTCGAACTGATAGATTGAATCTAATGCGTGGAATTTAATGTCACATATTATTTCATAGTTCGTGTTCGATTTAGCTTCGATTGCTAGTTAGGTGCGCGTTGATACATATCGATGATCATTCCGTACCATTGGCTATTTTACGCATTCGGTCATCGCTAATCGTTGTTAACACTACACAGGCCAGTGACACCGATGATATCTTTGTTGATGAATCAAGCGTTAACAATCTCACTGACATGGCGTCATATGGTATATCAAAAATTAACAGTTTGTAGATGTCTTTGTTATTGTTCGAGGTCTTTCAAATTCTGCTTATAGTCTGTCGTTAACTGTCCTACAATTTATAAGTTTATGCTGTTGAAATTGTGGAGCTAATTAAACAACAATATTTAGTCTTTATTCTATGGTGTCGCTTCCCATAGTCGCCGCCAGAGGGCTCGCGCTCTCACAAGCGCTCCACCGACCTCTCGGTTGCTATATTTTCGTTAATAATTCAAAAACGAAGCCCCGTTCGACATTTTTGCAAAGGAAATTGTTATTCAGAATCGCCTCAGCTACCCCCCTATTTCCGGTTCTTACACTATTTACGGGACACGCTGGATATATTCCTCGATTGACTTATAAATATAGGGAACTATGATCCCCATCGCTATTTTAATAAAAACGCGAATAAAAACACCTAGACTCGTTGTAAACTAACAACCCCCACCAATATGATGATGCATGATGCATGAAGACGAGGTTTTTGAAACACAAGAAATACCGCAACCTTACACTAACATAAATATACCCAGACACTGACACTGACACTCATTCTAAATCCTAACCACCAAATTGACAAAATTGACTCTTGTTTGACGTATTTCTCATGTTTGACGTACCCATTCCTCAGCCAGCAGCGCCACAAACTCGTAAAGAATAAGACAACGGGTTATTCGTGTAGAGAATGTCGCAACAGTGTTCATAGTTTGGACTTTTTACCCAAAGGGAATAGTCTAGTGTTTCTAAAAAAACGCAGCGCCACAATTCGTATCTTAGAGATCCGTTTGGTCTGAAATCGGTTCTAAACTGTGCTCTGTTCGCCTACAGAAGGAAGGAGAGAGTTGAGGAGCAGAGTTAGCCCTAGCAGCCTAACTCTAATCTTTGTATAATAGACATCATGAGTTCGTGGAACCCATGGCCAAAGCTGAAAAGAAACTTTAGGAGATGACTTTTGTAGCATCATGAGTCGGTTAGCAAATTCAACATCTCCATTGTCTTTATATTGTTGTCGTCGCGGTGGTGGGGTGACCATTTCTGGGATATCCGTGCATTACATGCAGGTCGCGTTTGAAATCAATACCATCGTATTTACAGGTGATCGATAGTAGGAAATGATACCGGGCGAGCACAACGACACTTTATCAATCTCCAAAGCAGTCTTCCATTTCTGCTTCCCTTTGTATCGCGACAACGCATTCAACGGTCGGTCGATCGCGCCGCGTTGTACGTCATAGAACGGTTTCGTTTTCCCATTTGCATATCACTCGCGAATGTTCGAATGCCTCTTGTGTCTCAGGCGTGCTTTAATAACATCGGTGCAATGCTGACCGAACGCATTTATAAATTCGACAACGATTTCCCCACCGATTCCTCTGCACCGTGTTCTCTCTTCTCATTCTGCAAATTATACAATCTGTCTCCGCTTTCGAGATATATAATATTTTGAAACCAAATAAAAGACTTTAAGCAATGGACTTTGAACAGGCAAATTTGACCAGTTTGAGTAGTAGCCAATCTTTCTCTCTCTTCAATTCTAATTTGATCTTGTGGGGACTACAGTCGCTTGAAATTTATCAACGCAAAGTTTGGTGTAGTCTGAGGAGGCTAATTTGAATTTTTTACGAGACCAAAACTTGGATTTTAAGCAACTGTAAACTGCATAACTTAAAATCTGTCCTCGGTACTTATTTTCGTAACCACGTTAAACTTCGTCCTATATAAGTTTATTTAACATTTCAATTTCAATTTCAAAGTTGTCAAAGTGTTAATTCCAGTTTATTTTCATCAGAAAGGCTTTCCAACAGGCCCTGACTCAGACGACTGGGATATTGGGGAAGTCGTTGGAACGCTTGTGAGAGCGCGAGCCCTCTGGTGGCGAGCGCAGAGACTACATATTCACTCGAAATTTATCAACACAAAGTTTGTCGTAGATTGCTACAATACCACAAGTTTGTCCGTATCCTTTGACTCGTATAAACTGTTCAGATACCTGCAGTACCCCACAATTTCATCCCTTAACCGCATCTCGGTATAAACCTGACTTCTATCAATCTTTGTCCGCGAGAAACCGGGGAACATGTATCGATTCAGGATCCTGGACGTTCGCGTTTGCCCGTTTGAACGCAGGACAGTTACTCAGAGTGGTCTAGCTCGTATCAACGCATTCCATTGGCCGCGGTAGCAAGCATACCGAAACGAACAGCCGAATCAAAGGTCCTAGTCGCTTTCCCCGTGAAATAAATCTACTTTCGAGCACCTAGAAAAGAGGCGACGCGGGACGGGCGCCGGGGGGGGAGGGGCTCGTAGAATCACGAGGGTTGGAGGTCGAGTGTGGCAGGGGGTAACAAGGGTTCCCCGGAGTACTCGACTCATTTCTCCGAGCCAACACAGACCTCTCGACTCGACGCTACTCGTGGAAACGAAATCTGATACGAGAAAAGCTAAACTCCTTCAAATGCACAAGCCACCCCTATTTCGCCCCTCCTTGTCTCCTTATTCTCCCCCACTTCAACCTCTCCAGGCTCACTCTGTTTTTCTCGCTCTCCGGGCCGCCCCTCTCGCTCGCGCTTTCTACGTTCTATTCTCGCACTCCTTTCACGTTTCTTCCCTCCTGTTCTCGGCCCCTGCTCCTTTCAGTCAGCCATTTATACTCAGTCAACCCTTTTCATCGCGAAAACGTCGTTCTGCAATTCACTCTTTCCTTTCTTTCCCTTTTTTTTCCCCCTCCTCGAGTGTTTTAACCCTCTCTTTCTCTCTCTCGCTCTCGAACCCTCTCTTGCTCACTTTAATTCTGTCTCTCTCTCACTCTTGATCTCTGGGAAAATTCTTTTCCCGCGAGTCGCTACGCTCCTGATCGGATTCCCCCGGTACCCGACTGATGAGAGCAGGACCTCGACTTCCGACTGTTTAACTCTCTTAATTAACCTCGTGCAGTCACTTGCAGCAAGGATTTCGGCCGCTTTTTTTTTTTCTCTCCACGGCACGCGACCTCCTTCGAACCCGGGAAAGAGGGAAACCGCGGTTACTCGCTACTCCTTACGCGCTCGTGAATAAAATCAATTCCCCCGTAATTCGAGTATATCCCCGCCGATGGGGGAAACATAAATTTACCATCTCGCCATCTGCCTCGTTCCTGCCCCCTCGATCCTTGCGTAAAAAGAAAATATCAAATGGATATCATTTCAAAATGGTCATCAGTAGACTGCGGATCTTAATGCAAATTCATATTTTCATTAATAGAATCAATGAAACGAGAGCTTTATAGAGGGTTGTCTCAGCCCCTAAATATAATAATTTGTATCTTTGAGTATCTATATATATAAAAATAAGTTGTCCTATGTTCGTGATTTTATAACTCGAGAACCACTCAACCGATTTTCAAACGAGTACATGCGTTGGAAAGGTCTACTTTCACTGATGGTTTATAAAAAAAAAACATCGAAAAATTTCTACGAATATGCGTTATACGCGCACTTTTATGATGGTGTTAAATAATGGCTATTATATAAAGAGAGAGCCGATTTTTATGTTCGCGCAAAACTCAAGACCTATTGAACCGATCTTCCTCAAATTTTGACACGTTATTCGTGCATACTCTAGGACGGACATAGGCTATGTAGCGTGTCTCAGAAGCGCGTTATTAACATGTAATTTATATGCAAAGATTTCATGCGTACGACTGTTGGCAGACCACGTGACCCCTGTATACGACAGTCTACTTGCGCGCGCATGCGCGTATTCGGCCCGTGCGATACCTCGCCCGTAGCAGTACTGCGATGTTACCGCCAGGTGGCGAAGCTTCTCGAGCGCTTTCTCGCGAGAGAATTGCATTATCGCGGATATATATGTCAGGACGATCGTCTGGTCATAAATTGCTTTTGCACAAGGTCGGGCGAAGCCGAGATGGGGAATGCTAGTTTTTTATATTATTGCATATTAAGTGTGTTCTGTAGATCTTTGAGAATTCAAATTTCCCATAAATGCATAAACATACGCAGTCTAGTCATCAGACTCAAAATTGTTGCAAGTTGGAGTATCGCTGAACTTCTTCTGTTTTTGTTCCCGAAAACTTTATAAACGTCTCGCGATTCGGTTCAATTACGCTTCGTTGCATGCAATTTCATTTCGACACGGTGCGCAGATGATGTTGCAAAAGCTAGATTTCTCACGACGTCGGAAATAGTTGTTCTTTTTCGTAATTTCGTGTCCGTCCGAAGGGCGTCTCCTTGTACTCGAGTAATCAGGTTCGTTTAAGGGAGAACGAATTTCTTCCTTTTACGTTACCCTATGCAGACTTTGAGCGACTACCAGACGCCGTGTTATAAGTCAAAAGCAATTACTTTTTAAACGCTCGCGAGTCAATTATGAAATTTCTTATTACACATTTTTGTAATAAAAGGTGCACGATCCAAGCTTTCTTATTTACGTTTCAACGCGTTCAATCTAAACGGCATTAAACTTTTATAAATTCAACCGGCAGTTTTTCATAGTGTTTTAATAAAAACTTCAAAAGGTCGAGTAAAGTGTCCTGAATTGAACATTGATGGGTCGTTGATCGATGTTAATTAAGTTTGCAAGAATACAGAAAAGTATTAAATAAAATACAAATTGGTATGATGAATTGAATGCAATTTCTTGAGTAATGCGAAAAGTACATATATGCAGCCATATGCCTACTACAATATTTTCATAAATCGGTGATTTTTGAGGGAGTGAAAAGGTCCTGAATTGAACATTGACATGTCGTTGATCGAAGTTGATTAAGTTTGCAAGAATACAGAAAAGTATTAAATAAAATACAAATTGGTGTGATGAATTGAATGCAATTTCTTGAGTAATGCGAAAAGTACATATGTGCAGCCATATGCCTACTACAATATTTTCATAAATCGGTGATTTTTGAGGAAGGAGTGAAAAGGTCCTGAATTGAACATTGACATGTCGTTGATCGAAGTTGATTAAGTTTGCAAGAATACAGGAAAAGTATTAAATAAAATACAAATTGGTATTATTGCCAATATAATTGATACCTACTAGAATATTTTCATAAATCCATCGAGTGATTTTTGAGGGAAAAGGTTGGTAAGGGTGGTATTTAGTTTGTTTTCTTGGCCGAACGGGGGCGTTTGTAGCTGTCGTTGGTCGTATGTAAATGCGCCTTAACAATAAGTAGAACATGGTTGGTGTTTGCTCGGTGGAAACGGGACGAGCCTAACTATAGCTTTATTCCCACGAAACGTGATATATGTGTGTATCTGTCCTGTGTAGCCAGTCGATTGCGTGGCGTATTCAATTTACGAAGCCTAATTCTGCCAAGTTGCAGATATAGGAAAGGGGCGGATCGACGAGGGAAAACCGCACGTGTCGTTCGTCTCCAATATGGGAGCGACCCACACCATGCCCGTAAAATCCCCCCGGGTGTAATTTGTGCGGCGATAAATATCCGAGGTTTAGGCGAGCACAGTCAGTGCCGCCGCCGTACGATGATCGAGAAAAGCTCGTCGCCTCATCCTCTCTCGTCACTCGACAAATCAGCGCGCGATACGAATCGCGTGAAACTGATATTTATTTAAACATTACTTAACAAACCAATACACATTTAATTCACGAATATTTGTGTCATAAAAAAATTAAACGTGCCAAATTGCCTACTTTGTCTATGTCGCGTCAATTATATGCTTTTTACGTTGCAAACTTTACGGGCAAATAATTGTTAATAACAATGGAAACATAGCTATCATAATAACAGGTAAATATTTACTAAGAATGAGCGGAGTATATACGAATATCTATTATTATTCTGAAACGTAAATATTTGAATATAAATTTATTACATTGGAGGGGAAGATGAGTTGTTGATGAAAAGGTTAGCTCGCTGTTTGAATCGGATTTGTAATAGAATAAATTTAGAAGAATTTGTTTTTGCAGTTTTTGTGATTTTGAATTTTTATCGCGTTTGAATTTATTATATTCGCGCGATGTTTAGTCTTAATTCCAAACGCTGAGAGTGCTGAAATCGTGTTCCGGACTGAACCGATAACGTTGGAAGTGACACTGAAATGATAAAAGGGGTTTCCCCAATATATACGTATAAAATATCTAATTCTAATTTCAGCTCAAATCAGAGGTTCAGGGTTCGTCGAAAGAAAATAATTATGTCAAGAAAATATAACAGAACGCAGACAAAATAGTTACTACATACCACATTATGAAAAGAAATACGTAAAAAAGCATACAGAAATAAATAAGTCCAGCTTCATATTTATAAAATCGAAGTAATTTTAAATAAAATAAAAATCAATTTTTATTCGAAAATTGTTCCCATTTGCTACTTGTGGAAGTGTGTTAGCGTAAGCTTGAGATAAAATTCTTTGCTATGGATGATACTTTGATTTGGGGGGACGAAGCAGAGGCTGAAATTATCATTCATTCGGCGATCTAAAATTCGTTCGCTCTTTGTTTGCTTCTTTACATAAAGCTGGGAGCGGAGTTACTCTGGGTCTCGGTCGATGATAATTATTCTCGTAAATTCAAGCATAAATGCAGGTAGCTAGAGTGGAAACGGGGTGAAGGGAATTGGTAGGTTAAATGCTCGTAATGACGTCTCGTAATTGCATCGAAAGTTCGCGGGGAAACTGTAATTATCGCACGGCTGCAATTTCAACGATACCATCGGTTGCGTCGCGACAATTGACGGAATGACGACCGTGACGGGAAATACTTTAGCGAGGGGGGTTTTTTCAGACTCTATAAATGGGCTGATCTTATTGGGGGAAAGCGACAAAATATCGTACAAAAATAATCGAATTAAACTTAACGAATTATCGAATATAATTTCGAATTCACCACGGAACACTCATCCAAAAGAAAAAGAAATTAAACAAATTTTATAGCCAAAATATACGCCACAAGAGTTTCTTACTTTTATTTTATAGTTAATGATACGTGTTTCAGAGCAGTATAAACTTGTTCCAAATAAACATTTTTCAATGTACAATGTGTTATATTTCTGTTCAAATTAAATCATTAACAAAACTTGAAAATTTATCAAATTTATTAAATTGTCCCAGTCTCTACAATTTTTCTTCGTGGAGAAATGGTTTTCGTGGCGGAAGACCAAACATGCTCATATTCGTAAGAAACGATGAAATATGCTTCTTTACTTGGCGAAATGAAACGTGCTGTTTCCCGCAAGACAAATGAAACATGCTACTTTTCGTAACGCGCGTTTATACGTAAGTTTTATTTATTTTTTCTTACCCCCAACAATATTTATTTAACGTTCTTCGATATCAGTTTCGTATAACATTTACTGTAAACTCTTCTATCGTATCTGAACGAAAAAATATTTTTTCATGGTCGAAACGTAATTGTAGTTCACTCTAAAATGTGAAATAATATTTTTATTCTTGAAATACTTCATTTATAAATAATTGAAGTTTAATATTTATGGATACACGAGCGATTTAATACGTTTTGCCTGCAATGTCTGACCATTGCTTGATTTTTCTACTTGCACTGATATTTAAGTACCCTGCTCCATATGTAATCAATTTTTAATACTTCGAAAATGTGAAATAGTTCTCTAAACACGGTTTCAATAAAATATTTATAGACTTCTAGTCTTTGAGTTTAAAAATTCTTGCATCAAAGTGCAATTAATTCCAATAAAATAAAGAAATCGATTTGAATCGCGGTTTTAATAATGTGCTACGCCAATACATAAGTAATGATGAGCATTCACGTTGTATCAGACACCTCATCTCCGGCAATCGACGATTAGTCGAAGGATTGATCGACTGGTTGTGCTGATTTGAATAATTTATTCGTATGATCGACTATATTAATATTCATTATTCGGTCAATATCTCGATTACGCGAATCATCGGTACTTGGATAATTATCTAGGTAAGCATTCATTATTCGGGCACGCGAATGTAGCCGTTGATTGATTTCAATTCAACGCACGCTGATATTTTCCTGCATTTCGATAATTATAGTTTCCGAATTAACGGACACGACATGATTCTTCGATAATTAATTATTTATTTTTAATTCAAATAAGACGAAAATCTATGCAAATGAAACTGTTACATTCTATGCAATTGTAAATTTTTTTGACAATTTTATCTCAGAAGAATACTAATTTTCTTAAAATTTTATACAATTGTGTACAAAAGTTTAGTTTCCTTTGAGTGTTTATGGCAAAAATAGAGTGTAACAGGGGAGTTATTACTAAAATTACTGGAAAGTTAACTTTACATATTTAAGATTTCTTTCACTTACCCCGGTAAAAGTCTTGACATTATGCAGTGCATTCTGCGCGTCCAGGGCTGCCTTCCTCGTGTAAAATGTTACGAAGCAACATCCTGCAATAAAAGGCATAATGTTTCGTTAAACAACAATTTTATAAAGAGTATAATAGTAATAACAATAAAACACTTCCTATGGTTACAGTGCCCCTTTATTTTTATAGGGATATTACACTCTCTGCAGTTTGCATGTGCACACGCTATTTAAATAAAGTACACATACTACGAGTTACATATTCACCACATAATAGTTTCGTACTTGACCCGCAACTATTTTAATTAATTTTAACAATTCGTTGTGTTATATAATTATATTCGGTGTTAATGAATCTGGAAATGTTTGTCAAAATATAGTAGCGATTGGACGACAATTAGGAGGACGATAATGAGGCCATTAATAAGATGGCGTGGATTCTATGTACAAAAGGTTTTCGCTTCATGGGCTTGACGACCTAATTTTATTATTATTTCCAATGGAAATTTATTATTTGGAATAGAAGATTTGAACAAAATTAATTTTTTTCTATTTGAAACTAGCATAGTCTCTGGAGGACACACATTATATTTCTGGAATTTTAAGGAATTTTTTTCTCGCAAGTGTGTAGGAATTTCGGGGTATGTGTGTTCACTAAAAATGATTGTAATTAACCCCCACGGCTGAAAATAATTTTTTCAGAACGATTTGAAATTTTTTAAAAATTTAGGCACCTACCCCCTGTCGATTTTTCTTGGAAATTAGTTTTTGATTTTTAATAATTTTGTTTGACGTCCTATAGAAAAGTTTTCTAATACTTTTCTGTAGGTACACATGAGCTCTACTACAGAAAAAAGTTTCATTCAAATATATTCACTATTGTAAAAGTTATGGACGATTGAAAATTGGATCACTTTTATGGGGTTTCTCTGGCTTTACGGGGTTAAGGAACAACTTTTTGAATATTATTAAGATTTCTACATATTCCTGGCTTAAATACGCGTTGTTTGCCTTTTGAAACTTTAAAATCCTTCAATCCGTTCGGAAGTTATGACGTTTTGAACATACAGATGAATTTTCAGTAGAACATCTTAATAATGGTCAGACATGACATTTTCGGTAAGGAATTTTTTTCTCGAAAATGCGCAGGATTTCGGGGATATATCCGCCCACCAAAAATGCATGTAACTGACCCCTGCATCGGAAAATAATTTTTTCAGAACGATTTGAAATTTTTTAAAAATTTAGGCACCTACCCCCTGTCGATTTTTCTTGAAAATTCGTTTTTGATTTTTAATAATTTTCTTTGACACGGTATAGAAAAGTTTTCTAATACTTTTCTGTAGGTACACATGAGCTCTAGTTCAGAAAAAAGTTACATTCAAATATATTCATTATTGTAAAAGTTATGGACGATTAAAAATTGGATCACTTTTATAAGGTTTCTTTGAGTTTACAGGGTTAAGGAATAACTTTTTGAATATTCTTACGATTTCTACATATTCCTGGCCTAAATACGCGTTGTTTGACTCTTGAAACTTCAAAATCCTTCAATCCGTTCGGAAGTTATGACGTTTTGAACATACAGATGAATTTTCAGTAGAACGTCTAAATAATGGTCAGACATGAAGTTTTCGGTAAGGAATTTTTTTCTCGAAAATGCGCAGGATTTCGGGGATATGTCTATTCACCAAAAATGCATGTAATTGACTCCCTCAAACGATAATAATTTTTCCAGAATGATTTGAAATTTTTTTTCTTTGTCGCCAAAAAATTTCTATCCCTCGTCGATTTTTCTTAAAAATTCGTTTTTGATTTGTGATTACAAGATAGCTAAGCATCCGTGGAGCACCAGTTTGCTGTCTGATAATACTTATTTGTTATTTTCAATCTTTCAACCGTAGGGGAACCCCCAAATAAGGCTGGTCAGTCGATCGCGGGGGATTCCCGGGCTTGTGTATTACTACAGAATCCCATTACCATTTCCGTGTCACTGGCAACGTTATCAACAGATTTAGAAATGAATTTCGATCCCTAGGACGGGTCTCCATTCGCAGCAACCTCCACGTGGTGAGACCTGGGTAATATTATTTAGCGTTTAATTAATAATCGTATCACCTCTAGCTAGGTAATGCAATTATTAATTAAAAACTAAATAACATTAGCAAATTGGCTGCGATCCGCCTTGCATAGGTCATCATAAATATAGAGCTTCCTCATTAGGTTAGTTTTGATTCTCATTGATTCATCAAAGATTCCAGAGTATTGTAACAGATGAGGTACAGAAGTAGATCCTTCATCCAATGTATTTTTGCGGCCTATTTTTATGGGGTCTCGAAACCCCATTACTATTTTCGCGTCATTCGCAACGTTATATGAGTTTTAATCTCTTCCATAGTCAACTCACATGTATTTTACACACACACTACAGCTGTCTGCCCATCAACACTAATTCAGTGAGTAGTATCCCAACTGATCGCCATCCTTGAGAAGAAGACGCTAATCACCTCCGAATTTTCATGTCGGTATAGTCAAATTGGGCCACCAAAATCCATGAGGTGTGAGGTCTACATGTACACCACGTCTGTGCATACACTTCTAGACAGATTATCAAGTATATCAGCTTAGAAATCCCAGGACCAAACGTTACCCTCTCCTTTCCTTTTCTTTCCTTTTGCCATCTTGCATACGTAGAGAGTGTATAGAGTTCGATAAATGCGCTATAAAAGAATGACGAAAGTTGCTCGATGCGGCAGACAGTGAGAGTTTGTACCGATGGGTGACACGTCTGATACAGAAAAGAGTCGGTCCCGACCGGGGGTCGTTCTTGGGAAGCTCATCAAGGGGTTTCCGGGGGTATCCCTTCGCTGTCGCAGCTGGACACCGCCCAAGCCAGATTGGTCGATAGTTTCGAGTTGCCAAAAGTTCGATACGCCGTTGTATTACTACCGGTTCCCCCGTTCTCTTTGCCGATATACCATCTACAGTCGACTTGGATCGGTGTTACCTCCGCGAGGCGGCCATCCAAGTGGTCGTGAGAGGACGTAGGACGGAGGACGAGGGGGGGTGGACTTAGTCGGCGGGGTTGCTGCAACCAGCCCGCGTTTAGTTTACGGATAAGGCAGCTGGGGGATAGATAGTAGCCTCTTTCGTTCCGTTCACGTAGTCGAAGAAAGTCTACGGTTCCAGGCTGTGTGTACGCTCGCCCCGAGAACTTTCGAATTCCTGCAGGAACTTGCATTACCCCGAATGATCGAAGCCAAATTGCTTCTACTTTGCACAACGGGGGGAAAAGCTAAAGGTTTACGGGCTCTAGTCAGAGGATCGACTTCGATATTTGCAAAACGTTTGATACTCGACGACCCTGGACAAAACACAATTTTTTCGATCTAATTGATACGTGGGTGGTTCTAGAAGTACCTGGCCTGAGGTATAGATGTTGGGTACTTCTAGGACCACCCTTGTATGTTGCTTGTTTGTTACATCATCATATCGTATGTTACAAAACTGTTAATAAGGAAGAACATATTTTACTCTACTTGGATCACTGTGCACAAGTGAGCTCAATTCTGAGCGACAGAATTTTATTTATTTATTGATTTTTTCATGCACAAAATTTGAAATCCAATTCAGAATTTCTCAGCTCGCGATCGCTTATAGCGAATACATATTTCGCATATAGAGAGGCGCAAGGTACAGTGAGAACGAGCAGATGAATTGTTCAAAGTACTTGAACGTTGTTGTCAACAAGTAATGTTGGTGTCGATCTTAATGAGATATTCAAGCTCGAGTTATCCAGCTCTTCGTCCTTAGTTTCGCAACTATCGAATTGTCACGTTACTTTTTTCACGTTATAATAACTATGGTAGGAATAATTTGATTGATCAACTTGTAATCGTTTTGCAACGATGTATCGAGCGTGTAATTAAAAAACACGTAACCTAATACCGCGGTACGATATTGAACTTCTGCTGGTGCTTTCACCTTCGTCTCGTCGATAACGATCGAGAAAAGTAACAGAATTCCCGTAAGCAAGAAAATGAGAAACTTGATATTTTATCCGATAACGTCTAATGGACATACCAGACAGGTGTTTCGATGGAATCGAATTCCACTCGAGAAAGTTACTCTGAAACCGTTCTTTTCACTAACATTAATTGAGTAAAGAAATACCGAGAAATACGAACTCGTTGCGCTCGTGATATTGTCAGAAATACAAGGCACATAACGCGCGACGTATTCGCGGTCTTGGAATCAAATAGAAATATAATTGGAGATTCCAGAGGCCAAAATAAGATGAAAATCAAGAATATCAATTTTGCGACTGAGGCTTAAAAAGTTACTAAAAAATTGAATTAAAATATTTCAAATCATTCTGAAAAAATTATTTTCGGTTGCAGGGGTCCATTGCAATCATTTTTGGTGAATAGACATATCCCCGAATTCCTACGCACTTTCGAGAAAAAAATTCTTTACCGAAAATACAATGTCTGACCAATATCCGAGCATTTCCCCTGAAATTAAAAAAAAAATTTCAAATCGTTTTGAAAAAATTATTTTCCGTTGCTGGGGTTAATTGCAATCATGTTTGGTCAATAGACATACCCACGAAATCCTACCCACTTTCGAGAAAAAAATTCAGATAGGTGCATAATTTTTCGGGGGAAAAAAAAATTTCAAATCGTTCTGGAAAAATTATTTTCAGTTGCAGAGGTCAATTACAACCATTTTTAGTTATTATATATACTCCCGAAATCCTACGCATTTTCGAAAAAAAATTCCTTACCAATAATCTAATCTGAGGCCAGAAATGGTTCCTCGAAATTTCATAAAAATGGCATAACTTCTGAACGAATTGGGGGATTTTAATGTTTCAAACGGCAAACAACGCGCATTTTGGCAAAGAATATGCAGAAATTCTAAAAATATTGGAAAACTTGTTCCTTGACCGCGGAAAATGAGAAAAACTCCATAAAAATGGTTCAATTTTCAAACGGGCATAACTCCTGCAATGCTGCATATATTTCAATGAAATTTTTTTCTAAAGTAGAGCTCATGGGCATCTATAAAAAAGTATTAGACAACTTTTCTGTAGGGTATTAAACAAGATTATTAAAAATGAAAAACAAATTTCTAATAAAAATCGACAGGGCGTAGGGTGCCTAAATTTTTCGGCGGAAAAAAAATTTTAAATCCTTCTAAAAAAATTATTTTCGGCTGAGGGGGTTGATTACAACCATTTTTAGTCATTACACATACTCCCGAAATCCTACGCATTTTCGAAAAAAAAATTCCTTACCAATAATCTAATCTGAGGCCAGAAATGGTTCCCCGAAATTTCATCAAGATGCCATAACTTCTGAACGAATTGGGGGATTTTAATGTTTCAAACGGCAAACAACGCGCATTTTGGCAAAGAATATGCAGAAATTCTAAAAATATTGGAAAACTTGTTCCTTGACCGCGGAAAATGAGAAAACCCCTATAAAAATGGCCCAATTTTCAAACATCCATAACTTCTACAATAGTGACCGTATCTCATTGAAACTTTTTTCTAAAGTAAAGCTCATGGGTATCTACAAAAAAGTATTAGACAAGTTTTCTGGAGGGCGTCAAATAAAATTACTAAAAATGAAAAACGAATTTCTAATAAAAATTGACAGGGGGATGTAGGTGCCTAAATTTTTCGGCGGAAAAAAAATTTCAAATCCTTCTAAAAAAATTATTTTCGGCTAAGGAGCTTGATTATTATCACTTTTGGTGAATAGACATAATCCCGAAATCCTGCGTATTTTTGAGAAAAAAATTCAGTAAGGGCGGAACTTCAAATTTTAATAACTTTTTAACGAAGCCTCCATTAAGAAATTTTTATTCTTAATTTTCGTCCTATTTTGGCCTCTAGAATCTCCCATTAAAATTTTTTTCAGGGGTGACCGAACATTCTGTATTTGGTTTTTGTATATTCGCTTATTAAAACGTGGTTTTTATTTTCGAATAAGTATAATCGAATAAGTATAATATAATATAAATATAAGAAGAGTAATCTTTGAGATGAAATGGTAAAAGAAAGGCTCCTGTTCGACGAGCAAACTAAATATTCCGGATGCGACGCTGAGTTTCAGGACTCAGCGGGAGCTGGGGAAATTATGTTCCGGCGGATAACTAATCTCGAAGCATCATTGCTCGATAGACCTTTAAATCACATCGCGCGTACCACCCACACGCTGCCTTTAGTTGCTCGTTGGGCAGCCTGTAATGCTCCTGTCTACAAATGACCCCATTCGTCGAGGTGCCAACACAAACCCTTTCCTCGTCTTCCTATACCAACTTTCTGCTGATAGGTCATCCTATCAACGATTCCTTTCCTAAACCAACCACAACCATAGACAATCGTATTACACTATACTAAATTTCAAAATCCTTTTTTTCACATTTGCAGTTACCCTTTGATAGCTTCCGAAATATTCTTTGCATCAGGGGTGTTTTTCACCCCTTCAACGCGAACAATTGCTATTGAAGAAGTTACTATGCCTCATTTCATGGAAATCAGTGATCGACGTCCTCTTTTTGTTAGTGCAATTTCAATGTAAACGGAAACGTCGCGAACGTGATCAAAGGGTGAAGTCTTTAAATAAAGTTCAGGTTATACATATATGGTTTATCGACTATACGGTATTAAATTGACGAATGGTAGGCAAGCAGTGCTTGGAGCATTGACGAATCGCGGTGAACTGTCGTGCGAGCAGCCGAGGGTAGTAGCATGGGGTGTTAGGGTGAAAGCCAGGGTAAACCGGAACGTGAAGGGTGGCGGTCAGAGCAACTGTGATTTATTCGCAGGTTTGTCGAGTGGTAGGTCGTTCGCGTTACGTCGTAGACAGGTACAAATTTGTCGGGGAGTTTTCGGCATTTTCTTTCTTTTTTTTTTTTTTTTAAATTCTATGTCACTTATCCGAGAGGGGGGCAATAACGAAGTTTAGGGTGCCGAGAGATCGATACGGACACCGACACGTTTATTCTTCTACGTTAAAAATTCCTATCTGCTTTCCTCTGCCATTTTTATGCTTAAGGTATTCACGATGGTATGCATTTAATTTGTCGCTTCGCAAATGTTCTTACAAAATAGGAAATTCCTAAATCCGACGTCCCGGGGGATTAAGAGAAGCTGCTTGGAATTCTTTGGATACAAGTATTACGTTTCCTAGATTAATATAGAACAGAAAGATTCGAAATGTAAACAAAAGAAAATCGAAAAATAAGCAATGATTTTTCAAATTACAGGTTTTAAATGTTAGCAAAGGATTTTATTGTAAACTCGATTATTTGGAAGTTAATATTTTTTTTGTTAATAAAGATGATGCATTGGACGATCGTATAATTATTACGGTCGTACTATACGCAAATTGAAGTAAATAGCTAATGCGTAATTTATTAATCTCTAGCGTGCTGTATTCATGTATTTCCGCGTGTCGATGGGTTATAATCTATGCGAATAATAAGTAATTCAGACAACTGTGCCAGGCCATAATGACGTAAACACTCGAATTAGAAATTCCGAACCGAACGGACATCGAACGAAGAAAATTACGCGATTATGCGTTAATTTTATACGGAGAACAAACACACTGTATAAATTGGGACCAACTGTTCGCGACACCAAATTATTTTATTAACTCGTTAACGTGATATCAATGTAATTAACAATTTGGTATTGCATGATTGCTTTAATATTGAAGTAATTGTTGCATTTCCAACTTGTTTCAGAGATATTTAAATACGAAGTTTTCCAAAAGGAACTCTCTCTACGTAATAATGTAAAATACGTAAACAAAGGATCTTTTCTCGTAATTGACCATCCACGATTATAATTTTGGTTATGTTTAAATCTCATTAAAATTGACAAATGTCACACTCGAGATTTCCTTTGTGAAAACAGAATCTATAGGTTGTTGCAGTTGGTACGATAGGTCTGAATAGTCGGACTTAAACAGAATCTGGGGAATGTTTAAGCCGTATCCGCGTTATTGAGAAGCGCCAGAACTGGTTCGCGTTTACCCTGGCGCGTCGTTATAACCTAAGGAACGAGATTAATTTGCGCTTCGAATTACTCCGTCTGCAAAAATCATGGCGGGCGAGTAGAACGAACAGGCGCTGCCGGCTGCCTGCAGGGCCACGGCCGCCATTAGGAATTCCCAATTGACGTCGTAATTATCGTTAATTGGACTCCGAATTATACTCACGCAACACGCCGCGCGTGAAACACCCGTCGTTCGAGGCGCGAATTATGTATTGCCCTTTCTGTATACAGAGCCAAGCCATCGGAATGTCATTGAGCCCTGCAGGACGCCGGGGAAGAAAGCGACAGCCACCCTTCGGGGACCATATTTCATTGATGCACCGCTGTTGTTCCGCCAATCCAACATTATACAGGACGTTCAAAAAATTCGTATATAGGATACACTGTACCGAGTAAAAAAGCTTTAGTAAACGTAGGTCGAAAGGTCAAGCAAAAAGGTTTCTGAGATATGAACAGTTTCGTTTGCTAGTATCGTGATTGACTTAGTTGTGTTGATGAGGTCAGGATATAAAATAATAAACTTAGACACAAAAACGAACAAAATATGAATTTATACAAAAGCAAAAATATGGCTGTACACAAACATTCCGTTGGACATGTAACTCGAACATTTATAACTCGAACATTCTCAGCAGGCAATGAAAGTAAATTTATACAGTGCATGAGAAATAAACTCGTCCTTTTTCTTAACAAGTTGCTTATTTTAACTTTTTGGTGAATATGCTCAGTATTTGGATGATGTGGCTTTGAAAGAAAGATTGTCGATGTGGTACATGCATGATGGGGCGCCATCTTATTTTGAGAGGCCATTTAAGCATGGTGTTCGGTTAAAGGTGGACCAGATGCATGGCCTCATCGATCCCCCGATTTGAACCCTTTTTTTTGGACTTCTTATGGGGATATTTAAAAAACCTAGTGTATTCCTCTCAGATAAATGACTTGGGAAGAATTACGTAACCTAATCTACCATTCTTGTCATACAATTCGACAGAAATGTGTTGAGTGAAAATGGAAGGTGGAAAATCTTCTGTGAACATCGAAAATTCAGTAGTAAGTCAATTATGATAATAACAAACAAAAATGTTTATATCTCAGAAACCTTTTTGGTTGACCTTTCGACCTATGTTTAATAAAGCTTCTTTACCCAGTACAGTGTATCCTATATACCATATAAATATTGAATGGTTTTTTTTTAACACCCTGTAAACGCCCTAGCACACTATTTAAATTAGTAAAATTATATATAAGAATTATTCAGTTATGAGGAAAAGGAACTATACCCTTGTCCTGGAATAAAAGTTCTAACTAGCTCTCCCAAAGAGAGATTAATTTTTATAAATAAATTTCTCGTTGGACGTATGGTAAATCCAACAGGTTGGATTTAAATAATTCATTCTCACCATTTGGTGTCTGAAACCTAAATATCTAACCTCAGCGAAAAAGGATAGATATTCAGAGTGTCCCAGAGTGTCAGTAATCATAGTATAATTAGTAGACTGCGGATCTTTATGCAAATTCACATTTTTATTAATAGAATTAATGAAACCGAAGCTTCGCAGAGGGCTGAATCAACCCCTAAATATAATAATTCGTATCATACTTTAAGTATTTCTTATATTTTTGCATATTAAATGCATTCTGTAGTATTTTGAGGATTAAAATTTCCTATAAATGCATAAACATCCACAGTCTAATAATTAGGAAGGAATATATCGAGAATGTGGAACAAATTTTGTTTCACGAGACTTTGTTCCATTTGTGACGTTTACTGACTCACACGAGCCATATTGAATAACGAAAGACCACCTCAATGCGAATCTTGGTCTAACCCAGACCTAACCACGTTTATTAACCTATACAACAAATTAATTTTACTTTGTGACGAGACTATCCAATGTGAATCTATCAATCGAACGACTAGTAGAACCAAAAAATTGCATTTATTGACCGAAACGACGAATTAACCTTTTGACTGCGGCGCATAGGAAGAATCCATCAACATAGATGGCGCGATCGTCGCATGCCTGTCGCTGCGACTGGTGACCAAAAACCCGGAGATTTAAGTCTTAATTCTTACGGTTTAAAAAGATAATAAATGCAAATAAATTGAAATATCCAATTCCATGTCGAATCAATTGGTAAAACAGTAAAAAAAATGCAGAGTAAATTTACGCTTTTCGTATAATATTGATAGACTCGTGAAAGCGTACACTACCGGCCATAAGTGTTTGCCCACCCTCAAAATAACACAAAAACAAAGGAAATATTAATCAAAAATCAATTTTTTTAAATTTATTTTTTAATAGTGCAACTTATATATCTAAAAACAGTTTTTTCCCAATTTTGTTACAAAAATTATCACAATTATATCTATATTTTACTTTCGTCGATATTTCCACCGTGAGCTTTTATTATCGCTTCGCATAATTTCGGCATCCTGTTCAATAGTTTTGTAAGTGTGAGTGGTTCTATTCTGGACCATGCATCTTGTAGTTGTTGCCAGAGGGTTTGTGTAGATGTCGGGGCTGCTTTTCGTACCTGTCGGTCTAGTTCTTCCCATAAAAGCTCAATGGGATTCAGGACGGGGCTTTGAGGAGGCCAGATCATATGTACGATTCTTTTTTCTCGTTGTATACGCCTTTAGCAGTCAAAGGGTTAATTTCACTACACGAGCCATATTGAATAACGAGATATCGATAGACGAATCTTTTAATCGAGCGATTCGAGGTCGATCGACGGAGGCAGCTCGATCAAAAGTCGCCCGATGTACAAATGATTCCCGGATCGACGTGAGTGGGAACGTGGGAGGGGAATTCCTGAAGGCCTTGCGACATTCCCCGCTGGTAAACGATCGCTGATACACTCTATTGTGCCTATACGACAGTCGTAGCCGTCGATCCCAGGTATACACGGTTGCTACTTCGATGCTGATGCGTGATTAGAGTCCGCGGGGAAATCTAGCAGCGACATGCTGCGGAGGTAATGTTCGCATCTCTCGCCTGAGCCCCCGGCGTACCTTTCCGCACTTCCGGTACGCCGCCGCCTGTACAACTCGCGGCCGATACCCGCGCTATTCGTCGCTCCAGTCAGTCGACTAGACATCCCGATAATTCTGGTAACGGGGCGCTTACAACCGCACAAACGATAATGCACGGTCGACAATTCGGATGAATCTAATTAGCGATAATTTCCGATCGTGAGGTCCGCGGATCGGGCTCGAACCATCGCGCGGTTTTACGCAAATATCTCGCCGCTCCGCGATCGGTTCGTATTAATAATCGACGGCTTGATTGCTTCCCCAACGCTCGACTCCCTGGACGAACGACGGGGAGGTTCGAAAATGGGGTTGGAAGTTAGAATTCCCCATTTCTTTCCCTAGATTTGTCAATTTATCACTAGATTCACGGGCACTGATCGCACGTGTATTTATTGATACCTTTCAGGTTTACGATTACCTTAAAATTTTTCTTTTAATTAGAACATGTATTCGTGCCATTGCATCAAACAAATTCAACGTAACTTGTTAAAAAGTAATATTTACGTTTTTTGCAGTTTTAAATGTGGAATCAAACATCCATCAAATTGACGATGTAAAAATTTGTTAATGCAATTTAACAAATGACTGCATTGTCAGTATATTCTGTGGTTCCAAATAAAAAAAAAATATTGTAGAAACCTGTGTCGTTTAATTGAAAACTTGATACGAAATACGATGTATAGATAAGTTTAATTTTTAATGAACTTCGTAGAGCAATATCCAATTACCTTCCCTTTCTTTAAAAATTTATTTCGTTCGATAAGTCCTTAGAAAAAGATGGAAAAACTAACTATTTCAAGTAAATTTTCCTTTGTTTTTCAACATAATTTTCTTTTAGCTCTATAAACTTTTCTCCAACTTTTTCAAATCATCTAAAAAGTAAGATTCTCTTTTAATTTGAATATGTATTCTTGCCATTGCATCAATCAAATTCAACATAAGTTGTTGACAAATAATATTTACGCGTTCTGCGATATTAAATATGGAATCAGACATCCGTCAAATTGATGGCTTCCGTAAATGGTTTATATCGGAGGACGAGTCTTTGACACGCGTCAAGATTATAGTCTGGATCTTCGAAAACACGTTTTGGGAATTTTTGAAGTATTAAAACGCCATTTTTAGGGGGCATTTTTTTTTAGGGAGGATTTCCTTTGTTTTTGAGAATTAATCTCATTTATTCTTGTTTACGTACTGTTCTTCTCTTCGATTGTCGTACTTTCTTTCCCTAGATTTATCAATTTAATGGTTCATATCGAAGGACGAGTGTTGTCGAAGGACTGGATGTTCGAAAACACGTTTTGGGAATTTTTCAAGTACCAAAACGCCATTTTTCTCATCAATCTCATTCACTCTATTTTAAGTACTGTTCTTCTCTTTGATTGTCGTACTTTCTTTCCTTAAATTTATCAATTTAATGGTTCATATCGAAGGACGAGTGTTGTCGAAGGACTGGATGTTCGAAAACACGTTTTGGGAATTTTTCAAGTACCAAAACGCCATTTTTCTCATCAATCTCATTCACTCTATTTTAAGTACTGTTCTTCTCTTTGATTGTCGTACTTTCTTTCCCTAAATTTATCAATTTAACGGTTCATATCGAAGGACGAGTGTTGTCGAAGGACTGGATGTTCGAAAACACGTTTTGGTAATTTTTCAAGTACCAAAACGCCATTTTTCTCATCAATCTCATTCACTCTATTTTAAGTACTGTTCTTCTCTTTGATTGTCCTACTTTCTTTCCCTAGATTTATCAATTTAATGGTTCATATCGAAGGACGAGTGTTGTCGAAGGACTGGATGTTCGAAAACACGTTTTGGGAATTTTTCAAGCATCAAAACGCCATTTTTCTCATCAATCTCATTCACTCTATTTTAAGTACTGTTCTTCTCTTTGATTGTCCTACTTTCTTTCCCTAGATTTATCAATTTAATGGTTCATATCAAGGGACGAGTGTTGTCGAAGGACTGGATGTTCGAAAACACGTTTTGGTAATTTTTCAAGTACCAAAACGCCATTTTTCTCGTCAATCTCATTCACTCTATTTTAAGTACTGTTCTTCTCTTTGATTGTCCTACTTTCTTTCCCTAGATTTATCAATTTAACGGTTCATATCGAAGGACGAGTGTTGTCGAAGGACTGGATGTTCGAAAACACGTTTTGGTAATTTTTCAAGTACCAAAACGCCATTTTTCTCGTCAATCTCATTCACTCTATTTTAAGTACTGTTCTTCTCTTTGATTGTCCTACTTTCTTTCCCTAGATTTATCAATTTAACGGTTCATATCGAAGGACGAGTGTTGTCGAAGGACTGGATGTTCGAAAATACGTTTTGGGAATTTTTCAAGCATCAAAACGCCATTTTTCTCATCAATCTCATTCACTCTATTTTAAGTACTGTTCTTCTCTTTGATTGTCCTACTTTCTTTCCCTAGATTTATCAATTTAATGGTTCATATCAAGGGACGAGTGTTGTCGAAGGACTGGATGTTCGAAAACACGTTTTGGTAATTTTTCAAGTACCAAAACGCCATTTTTCTCGTCAATCTCATTCACTCTATTTTAAGTACTGTTCTTCTCTTTGATTGTCCTACTTTCTTTCCCTAGATTTATCAATTTAACGGTTCATATCGAAGGACGAGTGTTGTCGAAGGACTGGATGTTCGAAAACACGTTTTGGTAATTTTTCAAGTACCAAAACGCCATTTTTCTCATCAATCTCATTCACTCTTGTTTACGTACTGTTCTTCTCTTTGATTGTCGTACTTTCTTTTTTATTTCTTCGACCACTGACTGCCGCCATTGGCGAAATATAAAAGCGACATGGCGGCTCGACGATACCGAATGAATAAACATCGGCTCGAATCAAATTTCGTAATCTAGCACACATTGTACGATCCTGCACAAAGAATTTTTATTCTACGCGGGAAAGCTGTCGGATTGCTAGCAGGTTCGTCGAACGAAAAGCGTATTTGACCCGAATCTCTAATTGTTTTTAACCCCAAAACGAAGCCTCCGTTGCGATTTTCTCTTGTGTTGGCTCCGTAAAGGTAAACAATTTAGAATTTAAACGATTACTAGATTATTTTAACACATTACCGACCGATAGCCTATTAATCGACTTTTTTACCGACCAACGCTTACCGACCGATAGCCGATTAATCAACCGCTACCGGTCGGTAAAGTGTTAAAGTGCTCAAAACTAACCAAAAGTTTCAAAACCAATAAAGAATTTGTGCCCAATCCCTGGAATTAACTGCTTCCAGTTTGGTGGAGGGAAACGAATAATCGTTTCGAGTGCTCCGATGACTGTCAACAAGAGGATCGTAGAAGACGTTATGACCATAATTCACGTACGACCAGCGACTCCAGGAATGGACAGATTTTATAGAGCGAGTGCAACGGACGGAGATTGAGTTCTGTGCACGAATAGTTGGCGTTCGTCTCCGTGAAACGCAAGAATGCGAGTCGAGAAGAGACAACATAAAGTCGGCCCCGGATCGTAAATTGGTGTCGTTCCTCGCATATCTAGACGACCGTGTATATAAGTCCCGCCCGCGCCTTTTTCTCGTCATCTTCTCGCCCTTTCTCTTCCCGCGCGTTCCGTCCGATAAGAAAGCTCGAAAAGGATGAGCCAAAGTCCGCAGAGACATCGATAGAGATATCATCAAAGCGAGCCATCGATCGCGTTCATAAATTCGGTGTCCAACTCGTATGTGCAACCGTCTCTCGAGCGACGTAGATTCTCCGTCGTATATCCTATATTTTTCTCCGTTTTATTTCCACGTTTCTCACCACCTTATCTCTATCCCCATCCAGCCATTTCCATCCTTTATTTCTACTTGCGTTTATTTACGAATCTTTATACGAAATTACATTTTGTTTATTTATAAGATAGCCAAATATTATCTTTCCATGTAGAAAGTGGGTGTAAAATAGAAGGCTATCGTTAAAAAAAGTTATAGAAATGTATTTTAGCTTATCAAGAGTTTGACACTTAAAGTGTTGCTCTCTGAATGTTCATTTGTCGGTTCAGGTTCTGTTGCACGATAGGTGCATACTCGAACGATATTAATAGGCGATAATAAATGGAGATAAGGTCCAACGTCCATCACCGTCAGCTAGATCGGTTTTCAGCGTTTGACCTCTGTTATAGAAGCACCGTTGCTGAAAGGTGCAAACACGAGTGAAATCGGTATTCTATCGAGTTCAGGTGTTTACGTGTTTATATATAGATCCGCATGAGTGCCGTCTAGCCAGGGATACCTTTGACCGATCAAGCAACGTATATTCTCTGATTAGATCCAGAACAAAGCCAAGTCTCTAAGGAACCTGCCCTCAATCATGATCAGCTGCTTTGGAACTAGATCGATATCGGGGATTCGAGTTTCAGAGTGGATCGTCGTTTCAACGGAGCGTTCTACCCGATAACCTTGTACAGAGTTCACAAACATTCTCAAAACTTGCTTTAATCTCTTCGGGGTCGTGTATGGCAGGAAATACTCGCGTACACGATCCTCTCTATAAATCGCTCAACGTTTAATAAACGTGCAACGAATAGACACTATGGAATAACGTACATCTTAAAACGAAATTAACATATACTCCTTGCGTTATGGAAGATACGTGAATGCATCAAAAAAATTAGATTCTCGAATTAATAATAGATACGTTACTTTCGTATCATTGTTAAAGACTGTAGTCAATTTTTATTATCCACTTAAAAATTAACTTTTTCTGTTATTAAATAACTTTTTTTCATAAGGTCTAAGTTAGGTCTGGGTTAGGTCTGGGTCAGGCCTGGGTTAGGTCTGGATTAGGTTTGGGTTAGGTCTGGGTTAGATCTAAGTTAGGTCTGAGTTAGGTCTGGGTTAGATCTGAGTTAGACCTGAGTTAGGTCTGGGTTAGATCTGAGTTAGGTCTGGGTTAGGTCTGGATTAGATCTGGATTAGATCTGGGTTAGGTCTGGGTTAGCTCTCCAGCAGGGATTGTATTATTGTATTCTCTTAGGGGTTGCCATTTTAAAAAAGAATGTGGTCCAAGTCAGTGATTCTTGATCTCGAGTTTTGTCAAAATTAATTACTGCAACGTTTATCGTAAATAAGGACCATGTTCCAGGCTTCTCTAATAAACGTTTCTTACGATTCGAACGTTAGAGCGCCACGAATCGTCGACAATTAATTCGTACCTCGCGCATCTCCCGATAAACAAAGTTTCCGAGGGTCCCCGAAATTCTCAATCAGCCGCATCAGCAAGAATCAGTTTCCTCCTCATTGACCAGCAGGACTGTAAAGTAGTTTGGTCTTCGTTTCTATACCGTTCTCGGAGCTACGGACGAACGTCGCCCGGAGTTTACCGCAATCAGCCGCGGCGGCAACGGGAGGCAGAGCCTCGAGAGATCAAAAAGGTAGACACAGACGGAACAGGAAGTCGATTTGTCGATCGATCCGAACTTTCGATACGATCGTCTCGGCTGCGCCAGCGTCTATATTGACTCCTGGACCGCCCGTCCATGAAAGCTGCGGGCTAAGAAGAACCTCTTCGGGTCAAAGATCGTAGCCAGAAGCAACGCGAACAGACGACACGGACGGAGCACGGAGATTTCCGTGATAAAACCGAGATTGCGATCCCTTGCCAATCCCGGGGATACACCTCCGTGGAAATGAACGAAACTACGGGAGGAGATAGTCTTTGGAGTCGTAGACGGTGTATCGAGTGCTTTCGAAGTGTGTCGCGCTGGTACACGTATGAGCGACGCAAAACCGAACCGATCAGACTATTCCTGGCTCTCGGATCCGTCCCGTAGCTTGCACAGACGATGAAATGGAAAGAAGTGGAGGGACCAAGCCCGTGGACCGCCTTCTTCGAGGATCAGCGAAATGGCCTTACGTAAACAAATCTCGATCGATTTACCTTCAGACACACAACCGAACCTGATCGTTTCATGAACTGTGAAGGCGAATAAAAGCAACGTGAAGAGAGTTGAGACGCCATTTTGGCAAATCATTCAATTAGTCTCCGAAACTAAGCTTTGAACATCTCTACAGAGTTATTACGATGTTATTAACACTTCTATGATACTGCATTTTTGATTAGTTTCTAATTGTTTGGTCGATCGAGTACTTGCGAGAAAGGTGTCGAGGAAGCGTGTCGCTCTAGCGGCGAGCTCGAGAAGCGTCGCCACAAGTTCGATAGCTCGTCGAGATTGCAGAACGAATATGAAGATAAATATCGTTGCAATAGCAAACTTTTTAATTAAAAATTTCTGAAAGCCAGACACTTTCGAAGTATCTTCGCATACTTGTTCCAATGTTCCGTGTATGGAGATACGGCTCGTTGGTCGGAAACCAACAAAGTACACATTTATTCGTTCGAGCGTCATCATTGGTATTCCAAACGCGTAAAAGATGGTTTTCTCTCATGGGATAATATTCCTTAGGAGTTTGGGTCCTTGCATTCGCACGCCACTTCTCCTTGTTTCGCGATTATTTACCATGCTGGTGGGAACGAACCTACGAAAATGACGTTCCTATTTGTTGCCAGTTTCCCAACGACATCCCGGCGCCGCTATTTTCACGTTCGAGCAATAAATTTCACAATCCCCCGTGACGCGCTGTCCAATTAAGTTGTTGATTTTTTGAAAACGCTGTCCGTTGTTTGGAAAAAAACATTTTTAAGTTTATTGTACGGGCCCCTAGGAATGCGTTTGGCGTCTGCAAATTAGATACGTAGAACTCGTGGTAATAAATCAGGTCCGTAATCGAAATTGTAACGGGAATGAAATAAATAAAAACGTTGAACGATATAATTTTTTGAGAACAGAAGGAATTTTAATTCTCGTATTTGAAGAAGGAATGTTATTAAGAAACGTTGGGATGCATATTCGAAAAACTAATAGAAATACATGTGTATTCTTCGTGAAGATCAAAACTAAAATAATTTTTGTTCGAATACGTAATCATAGTGCAAGATTCATTTCGTCGAAACACGGTCCGTAGGAAACGCTGTTACGATAAACGTAATAAAATTAAGGTAAAATCCGGCAAATCTAGAAAATTATACTTGCGTTAAATTGCATTCGCGTGGCGACCGCATATTGCTGTACAAACCTCAAAGCATATCTCGCTGAAATATATTGAAATAATTTGCTTTTATTGCTCCCCAGGGTACGGATTTTCTCCTATATAAATTTCCCATCGTGAAAGAGGGGGGAAGAAAATTTTTCCAAACGAATCAATGTCGATCGAGGAGTCTCGTAATGAACACACACGCTAATCCGGGAGATATTAAACACGCGGTCCCGATCCCCCCTGTCGTTACGGTCGAAATTGCTTCCCAGAATCCCAGAAGATAACTCGCGTAACCACAAAAGCTTCTGGCCCCTTTAATAGCGACCGGGAGTTTCAATTTCTCCCGCTCTTAAGGAGATTAATCGAGAGTCCCTCTCTGCGCAATCCAGTGCTGTCCAGTTCCGGTAGTTCAAATTGCCAACAGGCAGTTAGTTAGTCACTGCTTCCACTAATCTCGCCGATATTAATTTGGATGCATGGAACGCGCGCGCGCATACTACGGAGGCCCGGTCGAGTGGCCGGCTTCCTACGGCTGAACGTGTGCGACTAAGTACACCAAGTAGGCCGCTAAGGCGGCCAGCTGGCTGCTGGGTCGACGATGATCAACTGTGCGGCATAATAAACGGATCTGTCGACGTCAACGCCAGAAGGGACCAGGAAACAGGTGTCCTGTCCGCGAAATCGTAGACAAGCAAACGAGCCGTCCCGTTAAGATGCTTCTGGGCTTGAGTAATCGCGCGTTAATTGTGGATTATTCACCGGAGGACCAAGAACCCATAAACTTCGCCACAGAGTTTTCCAAAGCATCGCCAACCTCTTCGAAACTAACCTTTGCTCTTGTCAATTTCCATATTTCTTAACACTAGAAAGACTGAAACTTAGTATATACCTATATTGCCCAAAAGCGGTCAAAATTACTGCATTGTGAAAGACTAACTAATGTGTAAAGAAATTTGTTTAAAATTAATTTTTAATATTATGTTATAATATTATGAATTTAGGGCGCAGAAATAAAATAAACAACTTGTTAGAACAAGTATCACTGCATAAAGATTCGAATAACAAGTATTACTTTAGCTTATTGAGAAACTGCAATTTATCAATAGGTCTGGGTTAGGACTGGGTTAGGTCTGGGTTAGGTCTGGATTAGATCTGAGTTAGATCTGAGTTAGGTCTGGGTTAGGTCTGGGTTAGGTCTGGGTTAGGTCTGGGTTAGGTCTCATTTACACTGTTGTTGTATTTTGTAATTTCCAAGTGTATGATATCTGTTTGGTTTGGACTTGAAAGAATGTCGAGTGAGACTTGACGAAGGTGCTCCTGAGATCAAAATTGATGTCGAATCACACTCGACATAGGAGTGCAAAGGGTTAAGATAATTTGGATTATTAACTAACCCAGACCTAACCCAGATCTAATTCAGATCTAATCCAGACCTAACCCAGAGCTGACTCAGATCTAACCCAGACCTAACCCAGACCTAACCCAGATCTAATTCAGATCTAATCCAGACCTAACCCAGAGCTAACTCAGATCTAATCCAGACCTAACCCAGACCTAACTCAGACCTAACCCAGACCTAACCCAAACATAACCCAGACCTAACCCAGACTTAACCCAGATCTAATCCAGACCTAACCCAGACCTAACTCAGATCTAACTCAGATCTAATCCAGACCTAACCCAGATCTAGGGTCTGGATTAGGTCTGAGTTAGGTCTGGGTTATGTCTCGATTATGTCTGGGTTAGGTCTGGGTTAGGTAAGCCTAAATCGACAATTTATCATGTACTTGTATGTTATCATGTGTTGGTAATCGAAAAAAAATGAAAACTGTTATTTCAATACAGAGTCGAACTGGTCATATAAGAAATTTACTCAATTCAATAATAAGAGTCATTTGATTATTTCAAATTTCCCAAGCAGTCAAAATGACTGCTTTTGGGCGATATAGGTATAACACATATATATATATATATACCGGAAATGAAGGAGGGGGGAGGTAACTACAATTATTAATAAACGCATTTATATGTTGTGCAAAAAGTCACAAAATTCTAAGAAATTGTGTCATTGTATACATAATTGTTTTTCTAATTGAAATTAAAAAGCAGTCAAAATGACTTCCTTGGGCAATCTAGTGTTAAATACTCATCGATGGAACGAGAATGCGAATGAGATATATTTATGCATTGTCGTGGTCATGTCAGACATCTGAGATTGCGATAACGAATGAATTTTTAGCTATATTGACGTATTAAAGTCCATTTATTCTGAGCATTTTAAAGCCAGAGTTCGAGTCTCCGACCAGCAGTCTTACAATTCTCAAGCAGAAAATGGCGAGTAACTCGTGGTTAGGGTAAGATGAGTGGAGATCCATCGAGTGATGAAACGTGACGCGATATTTCACGACGTATGGCCACCTTACGGGCCCATCTATCATTTCGATTATTGTTTAGTTAACTCATGATTGTCCGTTGCATAATAAACGGATTAATCTCCGTCAACACCAGGAGAGACTGAGAAACGCAGGAACCTATAGACACGTAGCAACGGATGCTTACTAATAACATCTGCGCAAACAGCGCCGTGTGCCCGTATACAACGACACAATTAATTACGTCACTTTCGCGACGATATGGACGCTTTGAAAGCAATAAACGATAAGGATCGTTCCGCGATCGCGGGGGCGGAAGGAAGGTTCAGACGCGCGGCGGATGTCTCCGCGCGGACATCTGTTATTCCGCTTGTCACTTCACTCGTATCGTAGTTTCTACTTGGCCGTTTATCATCAAGATACATATCTCGATTATGCTCCCGGTATATTGCGCGTGTGCGTACATGCGGGCGGGTTTATCAACGGGCGGGGATTTCAGCGCTCGATCGTCGCCCGATGGATCCATTCTGTTCCCGAAACCACACCGCCGGGGAAAAATCCCTATCGAAAAGGCGCATAATTCAAGTGGAAAATCGTTATCTGCCAGGAAATTGCAGTCCCTCCCACCGTGACGATTGAATGACTGGAATTTGCCGTCGGGGTTGAACATGGCCGGCCACGATGGTCCTAGATATATCTCTTTTTTACCCCGTATATACCCCGCAGCTTCGGAACAAAGATAGACAAAACTAGACACACATTTTAATTTTCACTCCGTGTATATTTTCTTAAGAACTACGAAAAGGAAGCTTTGCAAATATAGTTTATTTAGGAACAGCTTTTGGGGTTGTTTTTAACGATAGAAGAGAAAGCATCAAAAGTCGTGAAATTAAATCGTTTTTTATGTCGTTTGAAATTCCCGCGGAATGTTTAATATTACAGGCGCGAAACGAACTTTTCGAACGCAGTGCCGGGTGATTGACAGCGAGTATGAACGACAGGTGTTCGGAATTGTGCGAAAGAGATCGAGTGGATGTTTAGGTTCGAGTGTCAGTTGCGCGAGGAGTGCATAACCGGCGAGATTTTTGGGATGTTTTGGGCGCAAGAAGACACGTGTCATGAATATATTCGGATCATCGGGACGCGACTCGTTAAAAAAATTCACTCCATTGGCAAGAGTCCGGCGAACTCGAGAGAGTTTGGTCGACAATAGGGTTAAAGAGTTAAAGTGTTCCAGACTGACTGAAGGGAGGGAAAGATCGAACGATTTCACAAGAGTATTTTTACGGATCATAGTTTCGAACGCAGCTTCTGTTTGCTATTTTTAAAACTATTTTCTTTGACTAATGAAGAATGAATTTTTGAGGCGTCAGAAAACATCGTGACTCGAAAAGTGCTCGACGTATTAAAAGAATCCGCGTGTAACTGGGCCCATTGTTTTTGCATTCACCACTCCAAGTATCGACGTGCAATTAAGAACCTGTACATCCCTGTACATCCGGGAGGGAAAGATCGAACGATTTCACAAGAGTATTTTTATGGATCAAAGTTTCGAACGCAGCTTCTGTTTGCTATTTTTAAAACTATTTTCTTTGACTAATGAAGAATGAATTTTTGAGGCGTCAGAAAACATCGTGACTCGAAAAGTGCTCGACGTATTAAAAGAATCCGCGTGTAACTGGGCCCATTGTTTTTGCATTCACCACTCCAAGTATCGACGTGCAATTAAGAACCCGTACATCCCTGTACATCCGGGAGGGAAAGATCGAACGATTTCACAAGAGTATTTTTATGGATCATAGTTTCGAACGCAGCTTCTGTTTGCTATTTTTAAAACTATTTTCTTTGACTAATGAAGAATGAATTTTTGAGGCGTCAGAAAACATCGTGACTCGAAAAGTGCTCGACGTATTAAAAGAATCCGCGTGTAACTGGGCCCATTGTTTTGCATTCACCACTCCAAGTATCGACGTGCAATTAAGAACCTGTACATCCCTGTACATCCGGGAGGGAAAGATCGAACGATTTCACAAGAGTATTTTTACGGATCATAGTTTCGAACGCAGCTTCTGTTTGCTATTTTTAAAACTATTTTCTTTGACTAATGAAGAATGAATTTTTGAGGCGTCAGAAAACATCGTGACTCGAAAAGTGCTCGACGTATTAAAAGAATCCGCGTGTAACTGGGCCCATTGTTTTGCATTCACCACTCCAAGTATCGACGTGCAATTAAGAACCTGTACATCCCTGTACATCCGGGAGGGAAAGATCGAACGATTTCACAAGAGTATTTTTACGGATCATAGTTTCGAACGCAGCTTCTGTTTGCTATTTTTAAAACTATTTTCTTTGACTAATGAAGAATGAATTTTTGAGGCGTCAGAAAACATCGTGACTCGAAAAGTGCTCGACGTATTAAAAGAATCCGCGTGTAACTGGGCCCATTGTTTTTGCATTCACCACTCCAAGTATCGACGTGCAATTAAGAACCTGTACATCCCTGTACATCCGGGAGGGAAAGATCGAACGATTTCACAAGAGTATTTTTACGGATCATAGTTTCGAACGCAGCTTCTGTTTGCTATTTTTAAAACTATTTTCTTTGACTAATGAAGAATGAATTTTTGAGGCGTCAGAAAACATCGTGACTCGAAAAGTGCTCGACGTATTAAAAGAATCCGCGTGTAACTGGGCCCATTGTTTTTGCATTCACCACTCCAAGTATCGACGTGCAATTAAGAACCTGTACATCCCTGTACATCCGGGAGGGAAAGATCGAACGATTTCACAAGAGTATTTTTACGGATCATAGTTTCGAACGCAGCTTCTGTTTGCTATTTTTAAAACTATTTTCTTTGACTAATGAAGAATGAATTTTTGAGGCGTCAGAAAACATCGTGACTCGAAAAGTGCTCGACGTATTAAAAGAATCCGCGTGTAACTGGGCCCATTGTTTTTGCATTCACCACTCCAAGTATCGACGTGCAATTAAGAACCTGTACATCCCTGTACATCCGGGAGGGAAAGATCGAACGATTTCACAAGAGTATTTTTACGGATCATAGTTTCGAACGCAGCTTCTGTTTGCTATTTTTAAAACTATTTTCTTTGACTAATGAAGAATGAATTTTTGAGGCGTCAGAAAACATCGTGACTCGAAAAGTGCTCGACGTATTAAAAGAATCCGCGTGTAACTGGGCCCATTGTTTTGCATTCACCACTCCAAGTATCGACGTGCAATTAAGAACCTGTACATCCCTGTACATCCGGGAGGGAAAGATCGAACGATTTCACAAGAGTATTTTTACGGATCATAGTTTCGAACGCAGCTTCTGTTTGCTATTTTTAAAACTATTTTCTTTGACTAATGAAGAATGAATTTTTGAGGCGTCAGAAAACATCGTGACTCGAAAAGTGCTCGACGTATTAAAAGAATCCGCGTGTAACTGGGCCCATTGTTTTTGCATTCACCACTCCAAGTATCGACGTGCAATTAAGAACCTGTACATCCCTGTACATCCGGGAGGGAAAGATCGAACGATTTCACAAGAGTATTTTTACGGATCATAGTTTCGAACGCAGCTTCTGTTTGCTATTTTTAAAACTATTTTCTTTGACTAATGAAGAATGAATTTTTGAGGCGTCAGAAAACATCGTGACTCGAAAAGTGCTCGACGTATTAAAAGAATCCGCGTGTAACTGGGCCCATTGTTTTTGCATTCACCACTCCAAGTATCGACGTGCAATTAAGAACCTGTACATCCCTGTACATCCGGGAGGGAAAGATCGAACGATTTCACAAGAGTATTTTTACGGATCATAGTTTCGAACGCAGCTTCTGTTTGCTATTTTTAAAACTATTTTCTTTGACTAATGAAGAATGAATTTTTGAGGCGTCAGAAAACATCGTGACTCGAAAAGTGCTCGACGTATTAAAAGAATCCGCGTGTAACTGGGCCCATTGTTTTGCATTCACCACTCCAAGTATCGACGTGCAATTAAGAACCTGTACATCCCTGTACATCCGGGAGGGAAAGATCGAACGATTTCACAAGAGTATTTTTACGGATCATAGTTTCGAACGCAGCTTCTGTTTGCTATTTTTAAAACTATTTTCTTTGACTAATGAAGAATGAATTTTTGAGGCGTCAGAAAACATCGTGACTCGAAAAGTGCTCGACGTATTAAAAGAATCCGCGTGTAACTGGGCCCATTGTTTTTGCATTCACCACTCCAAGTATCGACGTGCAATTAAGAACCCGTACATCCCTGTATATCCGTGTTCGTTTCATTTTCGTTGCCAAGCTTGGCATCATCGGCGCGAAAGGAACGGCGATAGGAAATCGATTGGTCGATTGATCGGTCCTCGGGTGGCCGACTAGACGACGGATAAGTACCAATTATTAGAGTTACCGGCACGTGTATCGGTCGTTACTCGATTAAGGTAGCTGAAAAGGAATTCGATAGGAATCCGATGAGTTTCGCCGACCAGAGGAAAAGACGTTACCACTGTGGCGCTGGCAAGTTACGGCTGCACGGTATCAGAACCGCTGCACAAACGTGTGTGTGTGTGCACGGTTGCTCGACTATAATATCGCCTGGCCGCAACTATCGAGCATTCTGGACACAATGTATCTAGCCTACAACCGCGAGCACACGACTTTCGATCGTTGTTCGACGAATTTGGCGCAGAGCGTTTCGAAACTGCCAGGATTCCATCGATTCTATTTTACTTTTGAGCTTTGGGAGTGTGGGATCGGGAAGATAATGACTCCGCTCTGTTCCGTTCCGCACAATTGTATAGTTGCTGTCGTACAACGACGTGACTCGTGGTGCGGGTTACGCTCGACTCTCTGGTACGATCATCGCCACCGTACCAAGAGGCCTTCAAAAACAAAAGACGGTCAGAGACGACGACAACGGCTTTTCGGCTCACGCGGCTCTGGTCGTCTCGTGTGCAACCATCGTCTCGTGTGCAACCATCGTCTCGTGTGCAACCATACATTGTAGCGGCTTCGAACGGCTAAGGCGTATGTGGTGCCTTGGCCGCCACAGGAGTATTTAAAAAAAAAATTAATTTTCCAAAGAATATAATAAAAATTTGTTAAACTTGAAATAATGATAGGCTAAATTTAATATGTTCTAGCATGTTATATCATCATGTTTCAATTTAAACTCGAATGTATTATTCAGAAAGAATTTAGTTTGCTAAATATTTAGATTGCTAATTATATTGATAAACTTAATTATAGGGGTAACTTATTTAATGGCGAGGCAGTTGGCCCTGTGATTTTGTCCAACGACACCGTGAATTACCTCGACTAACCAGCAAACTATTGTAACTTGGTTAGATGCATATGATTCTGTAGCAGTAGCACAGCCAGAGTTCGTGCCTCCAGGGCGTTCTTTGAGTTTCATGGCCCCCACCCTCGAAACACCATACAATACACGTAAAACATTCTTAGAGAAAGAGACATAAGTAAATAAAATTAGAATGTTTCCTTCTGAAAGACTAACTGTAATATCTATCATTGTATCATTATTAGAGTGTGGATCTTCATGCAAATTTATATTTTTATTAATAAAATTGATGAAATTGGAGCCAGACACGGAACTTTATCTTCGAGGACTAACTCTCGCGTACGGTTTTGTTTTTCGTGGACCAGCTTGAATAAATTATTGATAACAACGACAATTGCCTTGAAAATATTACCATTAGATTCATGTTTGATTCGTATTGCGTACTGATTTCGGCTCAGAACTTTGCAGCCGATACTAAAACAGTCAAAACTTACGAAATTGTATGGATAAATATTACTCATTTGTTTCTGACAACTTCTAAATTTTAATTTTGTTTAGTTCGAAGATTTTTTAAAGTGTGTACCAAATTCATGGTTCTGGGTTAGGTCTGGATTAGATCTGGATTAGATCTGGGTTAGCTCTGGATTAGATCTGGATTAGGTCTGGGTTAGGTCTGGATTAGATCTGGATTAGATCTGGGTTAGGTCTGGGTTAGGTCTGGATTAGATCTGGATTAGATCTGGGTTAGGTCTGGATTAGATCTGGGTTAGATCTGGGTTAGGTCTGGATTAGATCTGGGTTAGGTCTGGGTTAGGTCTGGGTTAGATCTAGATTAAATCTGGATTAGATCTGGGTTAGGTCTGGGTTAGGTCTGAGTTAGGGTTTCTCTAAAATTATTTTAATAACCGAGCTGAAGTTTGAATATTTAAATTAATCTTTGAGTATCAAAATTCTGTTGAGTTTACGAATTTATTAACAGAGTATTTGATTCAACGAGGGGTCGATCGAGCGCGAGCCCTCTGGCGGCGAACATGGGAGACAACGCCAGAGATTAAACTCTAAATAAAAATTTGTCACTCATATACCATAGATAGTATCGAAATTGGGACAATCGACGTTTTACTGTATCCTAATTTCCTCCACCGTGATGACTGATGAGTAGACTGCGGATCTTTATGCAAATTCACATTTTTATTAACAGAATTAATGAAACGGAAGCTTCGCAGAGGGCTGTCTCAACCCCTGAATATAATAATTCGTACCTTACTTTATTTCTTATATTCTTGCATATCAACTAAATTCTATAGTTTTTTGAAAATTAAAATTAAAATTAAAATTTATAATGATTCTTTATATTTATCATATCATGTGAGATGTAACTATATATCGTCAACATTAACTACTGTATCATCATTTCATCATACATTCAACTTATTACGTTTGTTGAGGTTATATTTATAATTCCTAGCATCTTCGTGTATCTCACTTTGGTCCACAATATCAGTCATGGCGGCCATTAACACTTTGACTGCCACGCCATCCATATTTGGGTGAGAGAATTTACCACTATGATACTAGAAAAATTAATTCTCAAGTTAAGACGTCCAGGGAAATAAATTTGAACAGAGTACGTGAATTTTAACAAGGTTACGAAAATAAGTACCGAAACAAATGTTAGGTTATGTAGTTCACAATGGTCTAAAATCAAAATTTCACACGGTTGAATTTTGGAACATAGAGAACCGCAGTATCGACGTAAGAAATCCAATATCACACGTATACCCCCGCGGAGGAAATATCTCTTTTCTTGAATATTTTTCCCCCAGCCGTGAAAACCCCCACGAAAACACTCGAGATCCCATTGTTACCCGTTCTATGCAGAAACAGAACACCATTCTACTTTTAAATTAAGAACGAGCCGGGAATAAAAACAACGCCAATAGAATAAACACGAGATGCTCGAGAGGAGCGCCGTAGGCGATTTCAAATTGTATCGCTCGCCACAAAGTCCGCGGATGTAATTTCTTCCGAAACTCGCTGGCATTCGAGCAGTTTCGGTAAAACGACACTCTCCGCAACATTCTTGGGTCGAGGAAATTCCCGTTCGCTGTCCTCGTCCTTTCCCTCCCGGTTTCCCGTCACGCAATACTGTTTTCGCAACTCCCGGGATCCTTATTTCGCCTTTGAGGGCGCGGAAATGCAACGACAAGGACCAGATACATCCGGAGATAGCGATATAATTTGAAAACGCAGTCAAGAGTGATTCTTATTTATTGCGGGGGCGACGTCAGAATTCAAGACAGCGATACTCCCCCGTCGAAATACATCGGAATATTCCCGATTTCAGACGATACCTCGATGGAAACGTTCTGGAATTCACCGATCTTTATGAACTCGAATGGACCACTGTATTTAAAATTACGTCAAAATATTCCATTCGATTACTCGCTGTTCACTGAACATAATTTTTATTTCACTTGACCACCCATTACAGTTATTACTTAAATAGAAATTATTTTATACAACGATTTAAGTGGTAATTTCTCTTCGACTTAGAAACTCGAGATCAAAATTTTGTTACTGTTGTAAAATATTGGGAAGTCGTTCGAGGAATGTATATATAGCAACTGAGGTGTCGTGTCGAGCGCTTGTGAGAGCGCGAGCCCTCTGGCGGCGAGCACGATAAGCAACGCCTTGTATTTCAAAAGAGTCAAAGGAACTTCTGATGTTGAACTTCCAATAATTCCTTAAACTGACGTTATTTACAATATCTTTACATTTCGCGATCAAATACAGGTTAACTAGCGTTTAACTAGCACACAGCCTGAAAAGCACGACTCACGTAGCAATTTACTTAACATCCACTAGCAAAAACTCGTGTACTTATATGCAGGCATGACTGTGTCGAAAGTAAACGACTTTGATGCGTTTTTTGCGAACGATGATGTTACATAAACGTATTAGAATCGCCCCTAACGCACCCAATTTTCATTACATCCAAATTAAATAAAAAATACACGTCCACGTTCGTCTACAGCAGAAATTCAACGCTGCTACGTAAAAATGTATCGTCACAGGCTACGAGCGTATGTCATCGTTACAAAGCAACGAACCGAATGCTCAGCGAATCAGTAGTAAATACGAACGTTCCAACTGCATTTGCCTGCGACGTTATTCCGTAGCATTCTGCGCGTCTCTGTCGCCGGAGTTCCGCGGTATCCGGGATTCGTTTTCGACCAATGTCTTTCCGCGATGTTACGCGAGCGAATTACAGATCACGGTAGAAGGAACTCCGTGGTAGGACCAAACGGAGTAGAATGCTGAACGGAAGCTTGGAGAACGAAGAGGACAAATGCTGGGTTTTATCCCCCCCCCCCGCGAAACGGAGGAAGAGACGACGGAGACCAACGCAAGGAAAAATGGCGCTGAGAGAGACTAAGAGACGGAGAAAGGTTGTTTTATTATTTTTCTTAAACACAGAATCGACCGAGGAAACGGGGGACGGTTATAAATCGCAACTCCGCATGAATACCCGACAAGAGCACCAGTTCTTTGCACCTTTCCGCAGAACGGCTCCTTCGAAGCTTCTCTTCCCGTGGCTCTCTATTTCTCTCGATCATGCAGGGCGTCGATCCATGAATCCGTAAAGGTGTCGAAGCGATATCGCCTAAAGGAGGATCGACCAAGCTTTTTCTCTCGCACCTTTCCGGCTATCACGAATGACCTGGTTTCCGGTTCGTCTTCCCGTGCATCGGGAAAATTTCTAAACCGACCAATATTTACGCTCCGCGGGACTCGAGCCGGGCTACGATAATTTTCCGTATCCCGCGATATGTCGAGTAAGCAGAAGAATTTACCATAATTGAATGGCAAACTCGTACGAAGCTGGATTCGCCACGAATATGAACTCGCTAACGCGCGGGGGGCGTGATAAAACTTTGTTTATATTGATATGGGAAACAAATGCCGGCTAGTAATTACGCGAACATGCAGATTTAAATTCATTTTCGATTGAGTAAACAATCTATTATCGATAGGAATCGTTGAAACTTGTTTGGGCGCATAGCGTCAAAGTAAATGTGAAAATAAACATGGAAGACAGCATAAATAATAATAGTTGATATAGTCATCGAATAGGGGATGAAATGCCCTTTAAAATGAGCGTTTGTACGAGTCGATAGCGCAATTAGTTCGGGAGATATAGGGTTTCGAAATGTTTGTTTACATCGCGAGGTCAATGAACTCGCAAGACGAAGACAGTGAAAATAAACATGGAAGACAGCATAAATAATAATAGTTGATATAGTCATCGAATAGGGGATGAAATGCCCTTTAAAATGAGCGTTTGTACGAGTCGATAGTGCAATTAGTTCGGGAGATATGAGGTTTCGAAATGTTTGTTTACATCGCGAGGTCAATGAACTCGCAAGACGAAAACAGTGAAAAACACACTTCTCTTTACACGACGATATCTCGAAAACGGAAAGTCCGATCGACGTAAACGAAAAGCCATTTTAAAGGGGAAGCTTTGCCGCTTCTAACACTGGTTTAGTTTTAGAAAAAGCGTGAGCAGTTTTTGAACTGCACGCGTGCAAAGTTTCACTATTTTTGATACGCATTGTTAGAGTGCTCTAAGATAGGGAACTTTTAACAATAGATAATTTCACTACAAATAGCAACTGATAAACATACTCGGCACACAATATGTAAGAAAAAGAGGAAACAACGGGATATATTGCAACGCTAAAAAAATCTAAAAACGAAAGCGCAATTTACAGAGGCGCGTAATAAATTTGCGCCATTAAGCGTAGAGGAGAATTATTCAGCGCTATCCCATAATGGCACGGAGCCAGGAAACGAGAATGCAGAGCACCAATGTAAACGACTAACAGTTTTCTTCCATGGTATAGTAAACTACCGAGATATGATAAGCGATATATTAACAGTTATGAAAGAAGATGAGTATTATTGCAAAACCTCGATTAACAACGTAATAAAAACTGATACTATCAACACTACACATCGGACATCCTCGTCACACCATCCCAACAGAACATATATGGCCGGACAAGACTTGTGAGTTTGCAAAATCTCAAATACCAAACGCACGATTACGAAGATCCCATTATTATTATTCTTCGTGGATTTTAAACATGCAGAAAATAATAAATATTTAATAAATTATTTTTGTTGTTTGGACAATACTCCAGTGGATATCAGAAGTGGATTGAAGTTTAAACAAAGAAGCAACAGTGTACATTACAGACCAATAAAACAAATTCTGTTTTATAGCATGACTCGTTAACGTGCAAATAAGGAGATAATTGTTAATAAAATTCAGGCATAAATTACATACGATAGAGATCTCTTCGTTGCGTTCAAGTTTGCAAAAATAGTATTAATACGAGAAGTTTTCGAAAAATGATTCGTAACAGCGTTAATGGAATATCTTGCAGAAAGTTAAGTTCTACAAGTTGCCGTGAGAAACTCCCGTTTCCCGGAAACGTAATTCTGGCTGGCACATGCAAGCATACGCATTCCGGTTGATATATCCCCGGAGTTTGTAATAAGCAGTTAACTAAGGAGCAAGTTGGTCGAATATACGAATTACACGCCTGGAGCGGTTCAGGGGGCGAAAATAAAATAAGAAAGGTGAGAAACTGCAACGAAAGTAAGAGTCGAACAGCTTTTAAAATTTGTCGTAACAATATCCAAATGGCTGTGAAGCCAATAGGGAGCAACAACGGGTCGAACGATCATAAACATCGAATCGTGGACAGTTATTGGACTCTTAAGGGCAGCCATGTTTGCATTTTCATGCCATCGAATTGTTCTATCGCGTAGATATTGCATGTTAAAGGCAAAAGTGCACACAAAAATTACCAACTGAAATTTTGGTGCAAACGACTCGTTTTAAGAGGTGTTCTCTTCGTTGTAATCCTGTATACCAAAACGAAGTACTTTTAAATTATCAAATGAGTTATTTTCAAAGTGAAATTGTAAGCGTATTGAGCAGTTGTATCTCTGCGCGAAACATTGTCCCCCGAGAAATCTGAAATCTTAAATCTTCCCAATTATCCGGGACGTTCAGTTTCCACTCGGTTGACCACAACCCCGTTGTCATCTCCGTCGGGAATACTTAGACATCCGATCGAAATTCTGTTAATGGCCATTCTTCGTTATCGTCGGTTCCCATCTGATCCAAATCGAATTTTACGGGAAACAAGTTAAAAGAATGATGGAACTGATGATCCAGGGGCGATGCACGAATATCTGACGTCGATGTTTCGCTTTCTCTATGAAGCTCGGTCTTAAGAATCTGAAGATTCGTGGAAGAACTCGCGGTTTTCCCGACGTATGGGCAAAATAAACCTGGACGTGAGCTAGGAACTGCCGACACACGGTCCTCCCACGCTTGATCGACTATCAAAGAAACGCATTTCCTGTTCGTAGTAACGAGGCCCCAGAGACGATGCGGGATGGAAGACGCACGGATAATGCCACGGAGGAGGCGGTGATTTCACGGAGAAAAAGGGTAAATGAAACGTAGATTTAAAGGAAAGGGTAGATGAGAACGTCGGAGGTAAGAAAGGAACGGGCAAAAGGAGAAAACTGGGTCGACGTCTCAAAGGAAAGAGAAATCGTTTGCTGCGGTTGACGAACGTGACTTCGCTTCCCTTGCCTCCGCGAAGAAAAGAGGGTGGGATCCGTCTCTAACGAGTCACGAGTCGCAAACCTGCTACAAGGACTCCTTGATGATCCGGAAGGATGATCGTTTATACGGACGAAAAAAGAGCCCGGGCTACGGACTCTTCTCTCTTAATTTAAGTTGTTCCCCGTCCGTGAGAAGTACGCCTCGAACCGCCAGGAAAACCTAATCGAGGAGCTGTCGTCAATTTTATTACCCTCGGTTCTCCTCCCTCCTCCTCGACGTCGACGGTTCTTTCTCGTTTTTGTTACCGTTTGGCGAAATTTGCTGATCCACCGACGCGATCCCCAATCATAATCGCCCTTTCGATTTCTCTGTAATTTCGGTCCTCACCCTTCGTCGATCTAAAATTCGCGACTCATTTTCGCCCCTTTGGTCATTTGGTCGTTGAAGAAAGTAACTCGAAACGTGTTTTCCCGAAGAAAAGATTTTTAAAAATTTGTCTCGATTACACTTCCTTTTCTTAGATGTCGAAATATGATGAAATTCTCTCGAAATGGCTTCGAATGATAACTTACTACAAACTATGTCAATAATTAATCTTAAGATACGCCAAAATGGCTGAAAATTGATTAGAAATTGTCTCGTGACTCCATTAAAGTAACCATCGTTGTTTAAGCTAATAAGCTGGAATCGCTGTTCGAAAGAAGTATTCTCCACCTTATTTTGCACTACTACGAGCTATAATAAGACGACATTTGGACGAAACGCACGATCCTTCAAAATAACGAGTGTTGAATGTGTGTCGTTGCTTCCAATGCTCGCCACCAGAGGGGTCCGCGCTCTCACAAGCGCTCGAAGATCCAACCTGCAGCGAAGCCAGCGCCACGAATGAAACGTCGCGAGGAATGATCGTCTCGCGACGAAAATTAGCGAATTAATCGAGCGTATCGGGGATTGGCCCTTAACCAGGTTTCAGTTTTCTCCGCCAAGCTGACGTTTTATCCGTGTAATTTCGAACGTGGCATGCCAAACAGAAATGTAATTATTCCCGTCGAGACGGTAACTTTCAGAAACGAGCAGGAGGTACCGTCTTAGTCGATTTCGCTTCGAGCTCCGTTCCGCGTAGTTGGTTCAAGCTTTGGAAATAGTCACGGGTTTTATTCCGAAGTAGTTGTTCAATAATGAACCTGGGCTCCTCTTATCCCATTAAACAAAGGGCGTCGATCCATTATAAGAGCCCCGTAACTCGACGGAAGGCAGAAATCGTGTGTAGCTTTCAGTTCTCTCTCACTTTCTCTTTCTCTGTACCCTTCGTTTATTGCCTTTTGCAAACAATACCCATGAATCATTTGAGACTCTTGACAGGCGTTTGCTAGTCAATTTAATTACGCCCTCTCCATCTAAATGCTCTGCAACATTCTCGGGGAAGTTATTCATTTGGTGAAGCGACTAAACCTAACGCTGTACGAGCTTGTACATGATATACAACTAGTTAATTGGCGACCATGACTTGTAACATAACTTAAATTTGATTGTAAGTAAAATATGAGATACTAAAAGGAGCACAGATCTTATGGAAAATGGCCCCCCGGTTAAATTAGCTGAAATTTTGATATGATGTAGTTGATTATGTCTTGGTGAATTGTTCCAATGGGCCAAAGCTCGTAAATTGAACAGTTTTGAGGGATCAAAGGTGAATAATGGTGCATCTTATTCTAGACTATCACTGTTACACACTGTCCATTCATTTGACCCCTTAAAACTCAATTAGCTGAATTTTTGATATAATGCAGTTCATTATATCTTGGTGAATTGTTCCAATGGGTCCAAGCTCGTAAATTGAACAGTTTTGGGGGATCAAAGGTCAATAATGGTGCATCTTATTCTAGACTATCACTGTTACACACTGTCCATTCATTTGACCCCTTAAAACTCAATGATAGTACTGTGGGCCTTAAATATTACCCCTTGACCCCAAATATTTAGCTATTGACAATCCTTGACGATAATTGTTTGTTAATTTATATAGATTAATAGAAAATCTATACATTTACACTGTACACTGTCCATTCATTTGACCCCTTAAAACTCAATTAGCTGAATTTTTGATATGATGCAGTTCATTATATCTTGGTGAATAGTTCCAATGGGCCTAAGCTCGTAAATTGAACAGTTTTGGGGGATCAAAGGTCAATAATGGTGCATCTTAATCTAGACTATCACTGTTACACACTGTCCATTCATTTGACCCCTTAAAACTCAATGATAGTACTATGGGCCCTTAAATATTACCCCTTGACCCCCAATATTTAGCTATTAACATTCCTCGACGATAATTATTTCTTAATTTATATACATTAATAGAAAATCTACACATTTACAAACGTAAATGCGAATAGTTTCTCGTTAAAAGCGAAAATATTTTTTGGCGTTACAGCTTCGAAGATATTCGAGTGATTGGAATGGGTCACCGTGTGTGTGTGTGAATTTGTATTGTTGCACCGATGTATTATAAATGCAAGTGCTGTTATAAAATAATATCAAAATTAATTGGATGCTGAATTACTAAAATTAATTAATTATTATTTCTGGCCCGATATTCATATTTTACGTTAATATTACTTAAAATTAATATGGGAAATTCAGATGCTCGAAATGTTTAATGAAGAAGCTGGTAAATTCATTGTATTTGCTTTAGATATATGCATATAATTACCTTCGTGGAATTGTATTTCATTTTATTTCGCGTTTTCTCCTATTTAAAATGCATTGTTTAACCGGTCTCGATGTAATATATTCCACGTTTATGTTTGCGAACCTTTTATCCATTCTTTGCCCCCGCCATTAATCTGCTTTTTAATAAAAAAAGTTCGATGCAACGTTTTTCGATTCGAACAAGCTGAAGAATAATAAGTGTATTGCGCGATGAAAACTTTTTTAATTAAAAATTCTGGCCCATCGATACGAAAATTCAGTTGTCCTCGAACCCTTTTATATATTCTTCTTCGGCGTGACATTCAGTTTGCATTTCCAACAATATCGGGCACACTAACGACCAATTTAAAAGCAATTTTTCTATTTTAAGTTATCACGCTATTAGAGTTTTTAAAGAGTCGAGCATCGGTTCTAAACCATTGTTTTCTAGCTTAAAAATTGTTCCTTTTATTAGTTTCTGATCAAGCTTTATCATTTCCCCTTTTAAAAAAAAATACATATCTCCGTATGTTTGATGTTTTTTAAAAGTTACACTAGTGTATATACATTAATTATCGTGAATAGTTTTTATTTATACCCAAAAGCTATTTGTTGCATCATAAATTACAGAGATTTAATATTACGCGTAAAACAAAAGTTCGTTTTTTTATTCCAAGTACCGAACTAACATAAAGCTTTCGGTTTGACATTTCGTTTACATACTGACGTACTGTTTGCGGAATATTGAACAAACTAGGATACGAATTTCTCGATCGAAATTTATTTTTTGAAAAAAGAGCTGGAAAAAAAATTTGTTTCCAAATTAATTTTTATATCATTAAATTCAACGTCAACGTATGAAATGTTATCTTAACAGCTACTTGCAGTTTTTAATATTGGATGACTAATATACGAGAGTATGCGCGGTTATCATTACAATTTTTCGATGAAAATGGATATTATCAGAATGCTTTGAAATGGTTGATTTATTGGCTCTTCGTTATTCAACGCGATGGAAACGCGCATTTCTCTTAACATTCGAATATCATATTGGAATAGTCGATGGCTTAAAATGAGGACAAAGTTTTACTGAAACATAATACCACGTTTACTTGAAATCCTCGAATGTAATATATAGTATGGGAATTAATTACGAGAGCTCTCTCAGCGCGGATAAGTTTTGTCTTCGGCCATTTTGAATGTTCTTAATTTAACGCGCCACGGCGTACGGGAATTAAAATTATTATTTAAATATTAAATATTGACATTTCTGTACTATCACTTTATATTATTACATTTCAATATGGATTCTTTGCCATTTAAAAACATATTATCACATTTAAAATTAATTCTACATACATGTTCAGTTTTGGAAAGTAAAACACTTTATTCATTCGAAGAATTTAGGTCGTTTTGGTGACAAAGAAAGTAGAACACATTTTTCGTAATAATAACAGTGATAGATTGACACATAATTTGAGGGTAAAATTTTCGTGGTAACATTTAATTAGTTGGGACGGTTTAGAAATATGAAAACCGTTTTACCACCAGCGATCCCGGATATGAAAAACCACAACTATTGTATGTAGGTCATCCCACGTCAAATCAATCACCTTTTTCCCCGATGTCAGGGATTTTGTTCAAATTGAAATACGTTGCAGTTTGCGTAACGATAGCTACGAGGGGGAGATTTAAGTCATCATTTCGCTGTTTCCGAAATTGGTCTAAAAATAGAGACCCTTACAGCTGGATAGTTTTCACGAAAAATACCACTACGAAAGCATCTTTTATTTCTGCAAACGTTACAAATACCAATTTCGAATCTTCTCGTTTTAATTGTGAAGACATTTCTGCAATGCAAAAAGCGTTGTCGAAGCAAATCTTTTCCTTTCTTTGCCTCCATTTCTGACGAAACCATTTGTCCAAAAGAGTAGGTGTAATCTACTAGAAAGATGGACACTTTTGAAACGTCCATGAGAATTTTCTATAAAAATAAAAAAATTCTTTTGTAAAGGTAGTTTTCGAAAAAATTGATGGAAACTGACAACTGTGAGTGTTTTAATTTTTTTGAAATCTTTGAGACTTTAGTTTGCGACTATGGTGTACTCAGTCCAGTTAAAATGGCCTCACGCGTTCGTACACGAAACATTTCGATTTCGATTTCGATTTCGATTTCTCGGTTTCGAAATGAAGGATTTCTAAAACGCGTCGCTGAGTTCCGGAACGAACAATGATTTCAAAGCTACTCGTACGAGCAAACATCAAATTTAATATATTTTACGGTCGCAATAAGAAATATCTACGCCGTGGCACGGAAACGTTTCACGGCAAATGAGATTTGTCAGGGTATCCCGAATTTCCCGGGGACTCGAATCCCCGCGTATTTTCACAATCGCGGGCCCCTTAAACAGGTACGCAAAGTCGACTCCGTAATCGAGAGGTGTGGCGGCGCTTAATTACGTCAAACTTGCCGTCACGCTCCGCCATTTAATCTTCCGCGTCTGAGTCACCATGCAGTAACGAAAATTTTGTCGACTGCCTGTGTTTGGATAAAAAATTCGTCTCTTTTCTTGTGTCAAAAGCACATTTGAGAGGTGAACTATTAAATTTTAAAAATTTCCAATTTTAAACACGTTTTTCATTTTTCATCAAGAATTGATAAATTAAAATCACTCAAAACAAATTTTTACAGCAATAAAAGTTTATGAGAAAATCTGACATCTTGATTTGAGAATATAAACACGTTTTTCTTGAAATATATTCTTTAAATTGCCGTTCAAGATGGCGCCAGAAGAATTTATAAATTAAAATCACTCAAAATAAATTTTTAAAGCAATAAAAGTTTATAAGTAGACTGCGGATGTTTATGCATTTATGAGAAATTTTAATTTTCAAGAAACTACAGAATTCAGTTAATATGCAAGAATATAAGAAATACTTAAAGTAAGGTACGAATTATTATATTTAGGGGTAGAGACAACCCCCTGCAAAGCTCCAATTTCATTAATTTTATTAATAAAAATATGAATTTGCATGAAGATCCACAGTCTATTTATAAGCAAATTTAACATCTTGATTTGAGAATATAAACACGTTTTTCTTGAAATCACATTCTTTAAATGGCCGTTCAAGATGGCGCGAGAAGAATTTATAAATTAAAATCACTCAAAAGAAATGTTTTATACTAATAAAAGTTTATGAGCAAATTTAAGATCTTGATTTGAGAATATAAACACGATTTTCTTGAAATTCATTCTTTAAATTGCCGTTCAAGATGGCGCGAGAAGAATTTATAGGTTAAAATCACTCAAAACAAATTTTTAAAGCAATAAAAGTTTATAAGCTAATTTAACATCTTGATTTGAGAATATAAACACGATTTTCTTGAAATGCATTCTTTAAATTGTCATTCAAGATGGCGCGAGAAGAATTTATAGGTTAAAATCACTCAAAACAAATTTTTAAAGCAATAAAAGTTTATAAGCTAATTTAACATCTTGATTTTAGAATATAAACACGTTTTTCTCGAAACATGTTGTTTAAATGGCCGTTCAAGATGGCGCGAGAGGAATTTATAAATTAAAATCACCCAAAACAAGTTTCTAAACCAATAAAAGTCTATAAGCAAATCTAACATCTCGATTTGAGAATAAAATTTGACCAACTCTGTCCAATGGACTCCTATTTCAATAATATCAAATTAACAGGTATTACTGTTCAAATTTTTCGAAGATAATTTGAATAATAATTCACCTTTCTGTAAATCCATGTCATTTTTAAAAATTGAATTTTTCTGCACGCTGAAGAAATTGCCGCACAAGATGACGAGAGAAGAATTTATACATTAAAATCACTCGAAAACAAATTTTTAAACTAATAAAAGTTTCTAAGCAAATCTAACATCTTGATTTGAGAGTAAAATTTGACCAACACTATCCAATGAACTCCTATTTCAATAATATCAAATTAACAGGTATTACTATTCAAATTTTTCGAAGATAATTTGAATAATAATTCGCCATTCAATAAATCTGTGTCATTTTTAAAAACTCATGATGTCGAGAGAAGAATTTATAGATTATTAAAATCACTCAAACAAAATTTTTAAACCAATCTTATAGTTTCTAAGCAAATCTTGATTTGAGAATAAAATTTGACCAACTCTGTCCAATGAAATCTTCCTATTTTAATAATATCAACTTAACAGGTACTTCTATTCAAATTTTTCACAGGTAATTTGAATAATAATTCGCCATTCTGTAAATCTGTATCATTTTTAAAAACTCAAGATGTCGAGAGAAGAATTCATAGATTAAAATCACTCAAAACAAATTTTTACAGCAATAAAAGTTTATGAGAAAATCTGACATCTTGATTTGAGAATATAAACACGTTTTTCTTGAAATATATTCTTTAAATTGCCGTTCAAGATGGCGCCAGAAGAATTTATAAATTAAAATCACTCAAAATAAATTTTTAAAGCAATAAAAGTTTATAAGTAGACTGCGGATGTTTATGCATTTATGAGAAATTTTAATTTTCAAGAAACTACAGAATTCAGTTAATATGCAAGAATATAAGAAATACTTAAAGTAAGGTACGAATTATTATATTTAGGGGTAGAGACAACCCCCTGCAAAGCTCCAATTTCATTAATTTTATTAATAAAAATATGAATTTGCATGAAGATCCACAGTCTATTTATAAGCAAATTTAACATCTTGATTTGAGAATATAAACACGTTTTTCTTGAAACCACATTCTTTAAATGGCCGTTCAAGATGGCGCGAGAAGAATTTATAAATTAAAATCACTCAAAAGAAATGTTTTAAACTAATAAAAGTTTATGAGCAAATTTAAGATCTTGATTTGAGAATATAAACACGATTTTCTTGAAATGCATTCTTTAAATTGTCATTCAAGATGGCGCGAGAAGAATTTATAGGTTAAAATCACTCAAAACAAATTTTTAAAGCAATAAAAGTTTATAAGCTAATTTAACATCTTGATTTGAGAATATAAACACGATTTTCTTGAAATGCATTCTTTAAATTGCCGTTCAAGATGGCGCGAGAAGAATTTATAGGTTAAAATCACTCAAAACAAATTTTTAAAGCAATAAAAGTTTATAAGCTAATTTAACATCTTGATTTGAGAATATAAACACGTTTTTTTTGAAACCACATTCTTTAAATGGCCGTTCAAGATGGCGCGAGAAGAATTTATAAATTAAAATCACTCAAAACAAATTTTTAAAGCAATAAAAGTTTATAAGCTAATTTAACATCTTGATTTTAGAATATAAACACGTTTTTCTCGAAACATGTTGTTTAAATGGCCGTTCAAGATGGCGCGAGAGGAATTTATAAATTAAAATCACCCAAAACAAGTTTCTAAACCAATAAAAGTCTATAAGCAAATCTAACATCTCGATTTGAGAATAAAATTTGACCAACTCTGTCCAATGGACTCCTATTTCAATAATATCAAATTAACAGGTATTACTGTTCAAATTTTTCGAAGATAATTTGAATAATAATTCACCTTTCTGTAAATCCATGTCATTTTTAAAAATTGAATTTTTCTGCACGCTGAAGAAATTGCCGCACAAGATGACGAGAGAAGAATTTATACATTAAAATCACTCGAAAACAAATTTTTAAACTAATAAAAGTTTCTAAGCAAATCTAACATCTTGATTTGAGAGTAAAATTTGACCAACACTATCCAATGAACTCCTATTTCAATAATATCAAATTAACAGGTATTACTATTCAAATTTTTCGAAGATAATTTGAATAATAATTCGCCATTCAATAAATCTGTGTCATTTTTAAAAACTCATGATGTCGAGAGAAGAATTTATAGATTATTAAAATCACTCAAACAAAATTTTTAAACCAATCTTATAGTTTCTAAGCAAATCTTGATTTGAGAATAAAATTTGACCAACTCTGTCCAATGAAATCTTCCTATTTTAATAATATCAACTTAACAGGTACTTCTATTCAAATTTTTCACAGGTAATTTGAATAATAATTCGCCATTCTGTAAATCTGTATCATTTTTAAAAACTCAAGATGTCGAGAGAAGAATTCATAGATTAAAATCACTCGAAAACAAATTTTTAAGCCAATCTTATAGTTTCTAAGCAAATCTCGATTTGAGAATAAAATTTGACCAACTCTTGAACTCTTCCTATTTTAATAATATCATATTAACAGGTATAACCGTTCAAATTTTTCACAGGTAATTTGAATAATAATTCGCCCTTCTGTAAATCTGTGCCATTTTAAAAAATTGAATTTTTCTGCACGCTGAGGAAACTACGCAGCAAAATTCCGTTCCCGGATTTTTCCAAATCTTTTAACCCGGTAGAAAGGTATTCGAAGCGATATGGAAGGTATCGAAGAGGCAAAACTGTCCCGAAACTGTTTCGGGCATTATTCGTAAGCTCGCCACGGCCGGGTGTTTCGCCCCGACAGCGTGTTATAGAATGTCTGGTAATCCATTTTGGAATTACAGGAACTCCCTGCCTTTTGGGATTCGGCAACATTAGAGTTCCGGAGTCCCGCGCCAGCCAGGAAGCAACTTTACGGTTCGTCTGCATCGGCAATGCCCCCGTAATCTCGGGAATCGTCTGATCGTGCCTGCTCGATCGGGAATTCGTCGCAGCGCACGGAATTCCGCGCGCACGTGCATATTGGTCGGTCGACGTGAAAATTTCCCGGTCGACGGTCTTCCGCGCGCACACCAATGGCCGCGACTTACGAGGTAATTCCGCGGAACAAGTTCCACAAGTCTACAGCCACTCCACGACGGGGAGTTAAGGAACTTTCCCGCTCGAATTTCCTTCGAGCATACACGACAGAAATGCTCCATCTCCCCCTTCGTCAACTCTTTCTCTCTTAACGAAATTGTACGAATTTCGAAAAATTCTGCGAATACCATCCGACGTTCTTCTTTTCGATTACCCTGAAAACTCTCTTCAACCTTCACCAGAAAAACGAACAAACCACCCCTTACGATCACCGCAAGAATATTCGTCCAAATTCATTTAAAAAGCATTTGTTGAGTAACAAGTTTAACCATAACTATGAACAAAATATAAAAATAGTAGTTACGCCAAGAGGAACCTATAATTCGCTACGGATGGATCGAGCAAAAAAGATCTTGGTTAAATGATTTCCAGACCCAATACTAACGACATTGGCACTTTTTCCTTGGAATTGTTTCAACGTAATCAGTGCAGTTTACATGCCTTTGCGATGCAAACTTTCCCGAGGTTTCACGGTTTGACTCCCGACATTGTTGAAAGTTTGCGCCATCGCTTTCAGGGGGTGCAACTTCTTTCACGAAGTATAACCGGCTCCTCTCCTCCTCGATTCTCCCGTCCCTCTCGATTTTTCAGAGCCGAACGATGTCGTTCGAGAGAGGAGCCCGCGCCATCGCGTTTCTTCATTCCACGACTCAGCAGGACTTTTGTGTAACTTGGTTAGGTCCGTGGGGCAGGGGAACTAGGAAAGTTTAATTACGCGTCTGCGTCTTTTTTCAGGCGAACAGCTACAACTCTTCGGGAACCCGTTATTCTCCTTTTTTTTTTGGCATTCGAGGTTACGACGACAGAGCGATATTCCGTATCGATTCGTCTCCGTATCTGTCGAGAGCTGCTTGCACTATCTATCGAACATTTTATTTCATAATTAACCATCCAGCTGGGAACCAGCATCGTTTATTACGTCCAATTTGTTCCAATCGTTGCGAAAAGATACTTACAGCTTAAAAAAAATGTATCAGACCGATGTTGCTTGGTTTCAAACGAGAAAATATCATCCCTTAAGCTTGGAAATGTTGGTTGCCCGAATATTGGGGCTTGGTCTTCTTATTTTTAAGTTTTTGAACAAATGTTACCTGCGAATTTGATTCAATTTAGTGTGGACTGTGTATTCGTAAATGTGGATATGTATGTATACTGTAATTTGTCTCAAATGCTTAAATAAAAAAAAAATAATATTATCGTCTACATGTTTTTAAAATTTTAAGCAGAAAAGTTGTCATAAACAAACTGGCATTGCAAATATGCCGCACTGCGTGCGTTATTCGAACCCGAAATTGCTAGTTGGCTGACGCGTGATGTGTTGTATCAGCACACATTAATAATTCGTAATATTTCTGGAAAATAATTGGCAGCAAATATGTTACGATTAGATCGATCGAAAGTGGTTATTAATTATTCGTACACATTACCGTCGATCTTGATATCTAATCAATCCACTGAAACGCAATTATCCGCTGTCGAGTAAATAATAACATCGACTTGTAGTTTATAATGAATATACTCATTATTTAAAACGACGGAACTCGAATTATCCCAAGTTTGAGCGAATGAATTCGATTCGAGCTGCTTGGATAATCGAGTATCGAAAGAAGCGAGTTCCGTCTTGGTTTGAATTTCAAATGGCGGGTTTGTTACACGCAGGAAACACAAAACCGTGGGGAGGGGGGGGGCATCGTTCACGGTTACGGGTCCGAGAAATCGGTAGACCGTCGAAAGTTAATTTACGTAGTTATCTGGCCAGCGGAACATAATCTAATTCTAACGAAACCAGTAGCTATTGCGGCAAGATATACAGACCAATACTATCGCGGGTTTTATAGTGTGCCCTTTTGTAGTCGGCGGACAGGCCACGTCCGCGCGTACACGGAAAGGGAGAGTAAGGGACGTAGAAAGGGGTGAGGCGGAAAAGAGCAGGGCTAGGAGAATTTTCAAGCACGACATCGCAATTACATCGGATCAGAGAGGAATATTTCATCCGGCACCCTTCATTCGACGAAAACGAGAGGGAGGACGCACAACCCCCCCCCCCTCCTCCTCATACTCTCCCTCCTATCTTCCCTTCAGCATCCTCCCTGGTACGGATTATTAACGGGCAATTTGCCGCGTCTGCTGCTGACTGTATTGTCTCTCTATTCTCTGGCCCTCCGCTGGTTTGATGGTAAGCTGTCTTTCCTCTCTTTCCTCTCCTCCAGTCTGCCCGTATTCGGGATCGTTTCGTTTCCTTCTCCTTCGCAGTGTTTAACCTCCGCTTCCCTTCCAGTGTCCGCAAGGTCTGTGCGTGTTATTCCTTTTTCTTTTCCCCCCTCCGAATCCTTCGAAGTTCGTTAAGGAAAGCACAAGTGGGCGGATTACGTTACTTAAAACCTCGGGGGGACTGTCCAGAGACCTGCCCCCCCCCTCCTTGTGTCTCGTAAAACTGTCTCGAAGGGAACGCGTCTCCTACACTGACGTTCACGTAAGTCTGCTGGAGAATAAAACAGTTAAATTTACTCGTAGCCTTGGGACATTCAATGATCGAGCGCTTGCGAGAAACACACGTTGAGCGTAGCCCTCTCCCGGCGAGCGCGAGAAACAACGATCGAATTTTAGAAAATTCTCAATCTCTTTAGCCTTGTATTAACTCCATAAACAAAATACAAGAGAAGAATATTTCGTGGCCGGTTTTGCTCGGCGAATAACTCGAAATAACTGTATAAATTCCTGAGGTCCCCTCCGCCATTAATATACTCGAGTACAGCGAAGGGTTGCTTTTATTCCGCGATCGGTGCGTTAATTGTTTCCGGGGAATGGTAAAATTCCTGGAACCCCCCACAGGGTTGACACCGGCCCGCGTATTTACGAGATATTTTCCGGGGTAATATCGGACCTAGAAACCTTCAGTGATACACGTGTGTTTGGTAAGCCTGAGAAAGGCGAAGAGCCCAGCGATGCCAGTGGCACTGGTACTGGCCGTGCTTCTAGCTGCAGCCAGTAAGCCAGTTAGGCAGGGTATTTAGGAGGGAATTTGGTGGTCCTGAAGTTGTACATTATACCGTCTACCCCGAGCACGCGGTTATACAGGTTGGCTCTGGACCCCAAATCCAGCGTCTCCCCAGGGCTGGAATTTGTAGCTCGGTAAATTTAATAAGTCGACAACCACCGCTGTCCTGCAATTCCCACGAGGCCGGTATATCGCTTATAATTTTCTTCGCGAGGGAACAGCGGCCAGAAAAAACGATTTTGACAAATGTTTTTCAAGAGGCGAACATACCGTTACTTTCCAATTATAGTTCTCTCACCTTTCTTGCTCTTTCTTTTCGGTTTCCCTTCCTGGCGGTCGACACTGACCGATTAGCACGCGCCATTTACGTATTCATGAATTCGGAATTGCTTTGCAACTATATAACTATACAATTTAAAAAATACGTAATCGAGCATTGTTATTCAGTTGCTAAAACGTTATTTACAATCACAAAATCAAAAAAAAAAAATAATGATAATTAACAAAAATTGTCATCGACGTAATACAAAGCGCGGGAAAATTCAAATAAAAAGAGTTCGAAACCAGTGTAAATATTCCGCACGATCGCTGAGAAGCGCGTCAATTAAAGAAGGAACGAGTGCTCTTCATTGTACGTAGAGCAGCACCTGTGCTCGTTTCGTTTTTCGCTGGAGAATTCCGTGTTTTCAGCACTTTCCTCGTCCACGGTGACCGTTTTCCAACCTTACACACATTCTTCTACATATTTCATCGCGCCATCTGCAAGGCCAGCGGCGGAATAAAAGCAATGACGGCAGAGACGAGGGGTCAAACGTTTACAGTGTTCGCGGGAGGGTGGCCGCGTAGCCAAATACCAGCGAGCCATTCTACAAAGTAAACAAGATGAGGCCCGCCACGGCTTATCCCCGTCTGAATGCAACAAGCTATTTCCAGTCGTCTAACACTTCTCCTTTCTGTCCTCCCGGACCCGGTGTCACCCTTAGCGTTTCCCTTCTATCAGGGTACATTGCTCCAGACAGCGCAACGATGTCGTTACCTCCGGTTGTTCCCGCTTCTTCCTCGCCGCGACTCCAGAACTGACAGCAGAAAAGCAATTCCGCGAAGAAGACGCGCCCCCGATATCTCCGTCCCTCGATCCTCGGCGTTCCACCCGAATAAACGCGAAGACACCGTGTACCCTACGAATTATTTAACGCGAACCACCGAATATTTATTTATTTCCACCGGTAACGAGACCAATTCATCAAGATCACGAGACCATTCAAGATAGGAGCAACAATGTTTCTCCAAAGTCAGAATTTTATAATAATAAAACGCGATTTTGGTCTTTGGTTAAGCGTAAAACATTACATTAAATAAAGATAATGACATTTAATCAATACCACTACAATAAATATAGAAAACAGTATGAACAAACTCGTCTGTCGGTCATCGAGAATGCCTGGACTTAATAAATATAGAGGGCGCTCCACGCAACTTGTGAATCCCTATAACTTCCAAACTATGCATTGCACGAAACAATTTTCTATACAAAAATTACATGGTTTAGAAGTGTACATTATCTAGTGCATTTATTTTTTTTATACGTAGAGGCGTTTCGGAGATTTGAAAATCAACTTTGTTTTTTTAAATAGAATGTTACAGTTTTTGTGTGATAATATGGAAGAATATCGAATTCTGAGTGAAAAAGTATTGACCTTTGTTAGCCCAAAACCTAATAGTTACCAAGTAATTTCACTTTATTTCTTGACAATTTTCGTTCAGGTAATATCAAATTATTATTACAGATTTCTGTAGAACAGTGAAAATAATCAAGGAATAAAGTGAAATTACATGTTAGCTGTTAGGTTTAGGGCTAAGAAAACTACTTTTTCACTCAGAATTTGATATAAAAAAATATAGCATTCTATTAAAAAAAAATAAAATTGACTACACAATGTACCCCTTTAAACCATACAACTTTTGCATACAAACTTGTTTCGCGCAACGCATATTTTGGAGGTTATAAATCTGCACGAATTACGTGAACCACCCTGTATTACTCGATAAAAAGCTGTACTCGAGACACAAAAAGCTTTGGTAAAACAAATTCCCCGCATAGTTGTACAGAAACCGTGCTTCAAATACGAGTACAGCGAAGAAACGTAAAAACTTAGTTGAGAACTCGATATTACTGGCCTCGTTATTAGAAATATATAAACCGTACAAATTTCGGGAATTAGAGCATTCCGGTTGGAGTTACGAGCAGTAAAGTTGAACAGTTCGATAAATATTTTTCATTATTCTCGTACCGCCGAAACCAAGCAGGTGAAATACCGCGTATGCCCCGCGTTTCGAATCGTTAATATCGAATATTATCGAAAATGGCGCGCGCCTCGACTAATCGTTCGACGGTTGATTTCAATAAACGCACTTAACGCTAATGCAGGTAATATTCTTGGCCGATAGAGCCGATAGAGTACGCAGATATTAAACACAATTTTACACGAACGTGTGCACGCTTCCGTATTATTACGAAGCAGGTTGTTTTCGCGATACTCGCGTATGCATGGAATTTTCCAACGCGTTTCGACTCGTGAAATACTTTCAACCGTGTTCTCCTTGTCCAAAAACGATCTATTTCTTCATTTCCCCCGGTTATATTCGTTTCTCACTTATGCAACAGAATTCTGATTATTTCGACAAACGGGAACGAATTCGATTTCCGAGTTTTAATCAGAATCTGAAATCGTTGTTCGAGTCTCAAAACTATCAAGAAAATGATATTCGTGTGGTTAATTGGCTTTGTTATGGGAACAAATGATTCATATTCGGGTGATCTACGGTTACCATTACGATTCTAGAGGACGGTATGCAACGGGGGTTGAAATCAAAGCGGAGGTTGGTTATGGCTGTTAACGTGAATCGGAACTTCGGGTTAACGTAATACCTCGTAACGATCACTGGCTTCAAATGTACCCAAACGACGGTAAATGAAACACGAAACGATAAATCATATCGCGATACGTTCTACGGTTACGTTTTTCGATCTCCACGCGGATGCAAACGTTCCACTAATCACGACTGTACAGTTCTAACAACGCGTATGCGTTTATACTATATTTACAGAATTGGTTCATTGGTTGCATCGCGTGTAATAATTTCGAAAGCTCTCCTTTTTGCTGTACATGTCGCCATTAAAATTCTCAAACCGTTCCAAATAGATTGCTTCGGAGTTCGCCGTGAAGGTCGATTAATACGGAAGATTGAAGCTGGTTCTTTTTCTTTTTTGCAATCCGGTGTTTAATTGAGTGTGTTACTCGGAGAGAATGGGCTGCCCGCGTCTACCATAAGATCTGTCAACTTCAACCTTCTGCTTTGCGAAAGAAACCAAGGCAGACGGGAGAAGAGCTTGCGAAGAATAGATTCGAGGGTCAGTGAAAATGGGATGGAGGATGTTTGTCTGGTTTTTAAAGTGTACTCTTACCTCCTCCTGTTTGTTCTCGTTCTCAACCCACTACCCCCTTCTCCGAATGCATACATTATTCTTTCAAGAAATGTATATTCGATGTTAACATCGTGGAGGTGCTTTTTTAGTACGTGGAAACACCTTCGAAACCGATTTTCATCCTTTCGATGAGATTCCCTTCGGAACTTACATAAAACGAAACTCGAAATACGTGTAAATTATTCGAGGTTAATAATTATTAAACTCATGACTAAATATACTTGTACTTTGTCTTTGAATTGTAAGTGTATTCTTATTTTTATTCCTATATATTATTTCTTTTTTAATACGTCGTCCTATTGAATCTTTTCTGCGAATAAAATAATCACAAAATCAACAAAAGTGTTACGATTTCGGAATTTATTCTGTAACATATAGCAACGATAATCAAAATTCTTTAAATGATTATTAATCTTTCGAACAAACAGAATTAAATCGAAGAATTTTATATGTAATTCTTATAAAGTTACTTATATACCAGAACATAATAAAAAACGATTTTCTTGTCTCATATATCTTTGTGAGAGTAGCGTCAATGAATTAGATGTATTTTTTTGTTTAAAATGAGCTCAAGGTTTGTGTCTTTAGGGCAACGTTGAGTTACGTTTATTAACATTTGAGTTCTCAACACAATCGACGTCACCTGTTGCAGTGAATAAATTTCGACGATGCATCGATAGGTGGTATTTGCAGCAAACACAAAGGCATCCGTAGTCGACCCCTCGATGCTCCCGGCAAGTTCGCCTACTCTGCAGTATAGTACGCGTATCCGTGTGCCAACCATAAATGCAAAACTCTCGTATTCTTTATTATATCCCTATAAAACTGACACCATTGGATTTGCATTCTTTTTTTCGATGAAAATGGAATTAAACATCTTTTAGGCAAATCGGAGTCACATTTGAGATATCTTAATCCTTGATCATTCCATGCAAACCAGACACTTTTCACTATGTTTAAACGTTCGACTCGTGAACCAAGAATTTTAGTTGTTTTTGCAGAGCAACTTCGTAGCAAGCATCGAGCATAATTTATGTTTTGACGTGCTGCGCCAAAACGAAGAGAAGTCTCTCGAAAGGCCGTAAATTTAAATGCTTTTAAAGTATTTCAAGTCCCTGAAGAAAGATCCCGGTAGTTTTCTGAAGTATTCCGGTAATAGAATCGCGACCGTTTTCCAAGAGCGCGCTTACAAACCGCTGGAATAGTTTGAAACTTTTACAATCGTGCTATTTGCCCGGGACGTTAACGCGAATATTAAAGAGCTTTAAAAGTGTGTCATTAAAAACACTTAACGAATACTAAGATTACGTTTGCATACGTGATAACTACTTTCGGTTAGAATGTGCTGTCAACTTTCCTCCAGGAATCAGGTTATATATTTTCTTTTATTTATCACATAGAAGATAAGTCATCATCCATGCTTAAAAATATACCAGAGTCTCCTGCTTGTTACGACACGAAATAACGAATTAAATTATTAAAAATAATCGTTACATGTCGCCTCTAAACTGATTGGTCAGTATATTGGCAATTTTTGATGATCTAAGATCGATACTGTCTCTCATGCAGAGGTGCCAGGAAACGTGAGCTCGTGGAGTTACGGAAAGTCGACAAAGACAAACTGACTGCCCTCTTTCTCGATTCCCCGAAGCTGCCCGAAGTAATTTCGGGCCGCCTCGTGGGAGTCGAGAGAGAAAGGCTCATTTGCCTTCTCGCTCTTGTACAGCTGAAATTCGACCTCACGTCAATGGCATACGATTCCAAGTCTCGACTGCCCAGGAATTTTTTACTTTCCGAAATATGTATGTAATGTAATATGTATTCCAAAATATGAAATTTTGTGAAATTTTCCTTACGGAAATACACGTTTTAAGACCCCCCGATCATATTTGAATTATTGAAAAGAAATAAATTCTTTCCTATTATTCCTATGTATGAGCGTGCATATGTATGTCGAGTCCTTAGATCGGTTATGAGAGCAAGCGCGATCGAGCAGCGCTATACAGAGTCCATGAGTGGGGCGATTGGAGCACGGGAACCAAGGTGAAGAGTGGTTGGTTCTCGAGCTCAGGGGCCAGTCTCTCTTGGGAACTGTACCGCGCTAAGTTAGACGATAAGCTATACTTTGTACCAATAGTGAATTTGTTTCTGACATTATTACTGTCTCATTTCATTATCTGCCTGTTCCCCAAGCTCCCATCATGTTACATAACGAGAGTTTAACTCCGACATGTATATCATTTCAGATATCACTTCTGATACATCTGGCAACGTGTAACCATTACTGCTGGCTACTGCCAGCCTCTCGCAGCCTCTGCTGGCTCCTGCTGGCCACTGCTGACCACTGCTGACCACACTTGATGCTTCCGACAACGTATTATGATTACTACTAGTTACTGCCAGCCTCCCCCAGCCTCTGTTGGCCTCTTCTGACCTCCACTTATATTTCTGGCGACGTATAACGATTACTACTGACTTCTGCCTGCCTCTGCTGTCCTCTGCTGACCGCTGCTGACCACTCCCGATACTTCTAACAACGTACAACGATTACGACTGGCTACTGCTTGCCCCTGCTGGTCTCTGCTTGCTACTACTTGTCACTGGTGGTCTCCGCTGGACTCTGCTGGTCTCTGCTGACCACTGCTGACCACCACCGATGCTTCCGACAACGTGTGACGATTATTACATGTTACTGCTTGCCCCTGCTGGTCTCTGCTTGCTACTACTTGTCACTGGTGGTCTCCGCTGGACTCTGCTGGTCTCTGCTGACCACTGCTGACCACCACCGATGCTTCCGACAACGTGTGACGATTACTACATGTTACTGCTTGCCCCTGCTGGTCTCTGCTTGCCTCTGCAAGCCTCTGCTGTCCCCTACTGACACCTGCTGACCCCTACTGAACCCCTACTGACCACTGCTGACCAATACTGACCACCTCTGATACTTATTACAACGTATGACGATTACTGTTTGCCCCTGCTGGCTCCTGCTGACCCCTGCTGACCCCTACTGACCCCTTCCTCCATGATATATATGTATCAAAGCCTTGTATAATGTAAATCTATGCCAATAAATGTTATAATTTCAAAGAATTCTATCTGTTCTCGTCATTTTTACCTTTCTTTACCTCTCCAAAGCATTCCCATAGTTATAAGATACGTGCCACTTCTTCCCATATCATGTTCTCCTAATAACAAAGTCTAAAATGAACCTAAAACCGCCACCGCCATACCTACTCAGCTCTCTTACCTGCTGGCAAAATTAAAAATTAACTTTCAAATCTTTTTTCTGTAACCGTCACTCTCGTACCTGCTGGCAAAATCGAGAATTCATTTTTTTCGTCAAAAAATTTTTGCTCGAAAATTCCGCCGATTTCCCAATTCCGATTTAAATTTTTTTTTCTGTAACCGTCACTCTTATACCTTCTGGCAAAATCGAGAATTCATTTTTTTCGTCAAAAAATTTTTGCTCGAAAATTTCGTCGATTTTCCAGTTGTTTCAGGACTTTCCAGCTGTTTCAGGGTTTTCCAGCTGTTTCAGGACTTTCCAGCTGTTTCAGGACTTTCCAGCTGATCCCAAAATTCCAAGGAGTTGCAGGACTTTGCAGTTGTTTCAGGGCTTTCCAATTGTTTCAGGGCTTTCCAGCTGATTCCAAAATTCCAAGGAGTTTCAGGGCTTTGCAGTTGTTTCAGGACTTTCCAATTGTTTCAGGACTTTCCAGCTGTTTCAGGGCTTTTCAGCTGTTTCAGGACTTTCCAATTGTTTCAGGACTTTTTGAAAAGTTAATTTTTGATTTTGGCAGCAAGTACGAGAGCTGGACACTTTGGGAATCCAATTCTAACCGGAAAAACGGTCTCTTAAAACTAAGGCAATGATTTGGAGAGGAAAAGAAAGGTAAAAATGATGAGAACACATAGAATTCTGTTAAATTCACATTTATTGCCATAGATTTACATTGTACAAGGCTTGAATACTTATACATCATGTCAGAAGTTGATAACAAAGGTCAGCGTTGGTCAGCAGTGGTCAGCATGGCCAGCAGAGGTCAGTAAGGGACAGCAGGGGCCAGCAGGAGTCAGTAAGGGACAGCAGGGGTCAGCAGAAGTCAGCAGAGGCTTGCAGAGACAAGCACAGACCAGCAGGGGCAAGCAGTAACATGTAATAATCGTCACACGTTGTCAGAAGCATCAGAGGTCGTCAGCAGTGGTCAGCAGAGACCAGCAGAGTCCAGCGAAGACCACCAGTGACAAGTAGTAGCAAGCAGAGATCAACAGGGGCAAGCAGTAACATGTAGTAATCGTCACACATTGTCGGGAGCATCGGTGGTGGTCAGCAGTGGTCAGCAGAGTCCAGCAAAGGCATGCAGAGGCAATCGGAGACCAGCAGGAGCAAGCAGTAACCTGTAGTAATCGTTATACGTTGCCAAAAGCATCAGAAGTGGTCAGCAGTGGCCAGCAGAAGCCTTCAGAGTCCAGCGGAGACCACCAGTGACATGTAGCAGAAAGAGTCTCCTACTTTTCCAGCATTGTTCAAAATTTCACAGTTGTTTAGTCTTCCACGCATACGAGAAATGTGTTTTAATAATTATAAGCCCAATTTATGTCACGTTCGGATTCATTTTCATCGAGAGAACCTCACCTATCCATCGATACCATTATTACAAAGATACAAAGAGAAATGTAGAAATTCCAAGTGTTTCTTCGGCTCTACGTTGCTCTGCACACTATGCTATTCTATTCTCGCTCGTCTTCGCCGATACAATCAACTTTTGCTCGGTTCATCCACCGAGCAGTAGGGGCAAATTTAGGCAAGACAGCTCTATTGAAACTTAAGCGAGAACTACGGTATACGCATACGAATTGCTTAAAAGAATCTTTATCAGGCTGGTGGCAATCCGGCGCCGGCCCATCCTACGTCGGATAGCATAAATCCACCCTCCCAGCGTGCAGGTGTCGAAGTCGTTCCATGGTCGAGTTCGTTTTTCTTATCACCGGGAGGCGGGATGCAAGCCTTTTCGCTCGAATGCCCGATAAAACGGCACCGGTGATAAAAGTCCTCCGATTTCACGTATCGTTTAACGCGCTTTACTTCCATTAACGGAATATGGCGGAGGAGATCGTGCGCAATTCCCACCTGGATAAGAATGATTCAAAGCTGCCGTGAAATGACAATAGCATCGACAGGGAGGGTGAAAAGCCTCCTTGTCGGTTTAATTACAAATTCGACGTCGACTCCATTTTTCCGAAAAATTTCCCGGAGATTTGTTGTATTTTTTATCACATGTCAATTCCATTGCTATGGTTACACAGTTTAATTTGATATTATCTTGCATTTGAATTGCCACAAAAATCAGAGAAAATGTTATTCTACTCTTTATCGAGCAAACAGAATTCGTGGTCCAAAAATAGTCACGCGAAGCATCCGTTCTACGTTATTCGCCTGATATTTCGAAATGCACACACGATTGTACGCCTTCTTTTCGGTGGAACGACGACGTCAAAGCCTAGGAAGCTACGCAGGGCGTTTCGAAATGTTTTATTTTCGTCGCGACCGGGCGAATGCGACGTCACGAAACCGTACGGGTCGCGCACGATGCACGGAAGGGTAATTTGACGAGGTTTTACTGGCACGTGGGAAGTTAACGAGGGAGCAGTTGACCCGTCTGACGACATAAAGACGCGGGTACCGCGGCAAATTACAGGAAGGTATAAACCACGGAACAAAACTTGCTCGAAACTTGTCGGCATAGCGTACGTGACAAATCTTACGTCACTCTACGCAAGTGTATACACAGGTTTCGCGTCCCGGAGGATGGTAACTCGGAAACATTTCACGCAAACGAGGGAGGTTAATGAGTAGAACGAAGCCATCTTGCGGAGTAACCACTGGTGATATTAGTCCGCTAGGGGATGCGTATCTGGATATACAAGGTGTATCGTGATATCGTGCAATTCCGGTCGAAATGTTGCAAAACAGATTTTGCATCTCAGTTGGAAAAATTCTTCAAGTTCGAAGAATTTATTTAAAGTTTCTAAAGAGCATTCATGGTGTGATATACAGTGAAAAAATAAATCGATACAGAATAACATTTTCTCACTCGAAGACTCGTTAAAAAATTCATTGTGTATGGATGCATAGAATACGACTTGAATTTCAGTATAAGTAGATACAGTAAGTAGTGGGCAGACATACCAGAGCAACTCGTATTCCTAATTTTATTTAAACAGTTGAGATGTTTCAAATATGTATTTTTATCATATGTAAGAGAGGTTGATTCACAATACTATTAAATGTCATGTCAAAGGAATGACAGTATTTCACAAATTCGTAAACGCAAATACATGTGTATCGGTTAAGAATTTTTTTCTCGAAAATCCACAGGATTTCGGGAGTATGTCTATCCACCAAAAATTATTGAAATTGACCTCTTCAAACGAAAATAATTTTCTCAGACCGATTTGAAATTTTTTAATTTCATCGAAAAATTTGTCCATCTTCCTGAATTTTTTTCTCGAAAGTATGAAGGATTTCGAGGGTATGTCTGATAACCAAAAATGACTATAATTGACCCCTTCGACCGAAAGTATTTTTCTCAGATCAATTTGAAATTTTTTAATTTCGTCGAAAAATTAGTCCATCTTCCAGAATTTTTTTCTCGAAAGTGCGTAGGATTTCGAGAGTATGTATAATAACCAAAACTGACTGTAATTGCCCCCTTCAACCGAAAATAATTTTTCCAGAATGATTTGAAACTTTTCATTTACGCCGAAAAATTCAGGCACCTACCCCCTGTCAATTTTTCTTAAAAGTTCGTTTTTCATTTTTAATAACTTTGTTTGACGTCCTACGGAAATTTTGTCTAATACTTTCTTGTAGGTATTTATGATCTATACTTTAGAAAAAAATTTCATTGAAATATATTCAGTATTGTAGGAGTTATGGCCGTTTGAAAATTGGACCATTTTTATGGGGTTTTTCTCATTTTACGGGGCCAAGGAACAACTATTCGAATATTTTTAGAATTTCTACATATTCTTCACTAAAATACGCGTTGTTTGCTTTTTGAAACATTAAAATCGTCCAATCCGTTCAGAAGTTATGACGTTTTAAAGATACGCATGAAATTTCAGTGAAACATGTCAATGTATGGTCAGACATTGTATTTTCGGTGAGGAATTTTTTTCTCGACAATGGTTAGGATTTCGGGGGTATATATATTCACCAAAAATGATTAAAATTGACACCTGCAGTCGAAAATAATTTTTCCAGGACGATTAAAAAATTTTTTTTCGCCGAAAGATTTATGCACCTACTCGAATTTTTTTCTCGAAAGTGCGTAGAAATTCGGGGGTATGTCTATTCGCCAAAAATATTTGTAATTGCACTCTGCAGTCAAAAATAATTTTTCCAGAATGATTTGAAATTTTTCATTTTCGCCGAAAAATTTGTCCACTTACTGAATTTTTATCTCAAAAGTGGATAAGATTTCGAGGATACACGTATTCACCAAAAATGATTGCAATTGACTCCTGCAGCCGAAAATAATTTTTTCAGAACGATTTGAAATTTTTCATTTTCGCCGAAAAATTTAGGCACCTACCCCCTGTCGAAATACTTGAAATATCGTATAATCGTTCAGTTTTGTTCCCCACTGCATATATAGACCTCCATTTTCGATAGAACACTATCCATCGCCAGTGAAACCCTTGAAAACCGTCTCGCGTAAGGGTGGAGCTCGTTCCACGCACGTGTCGCGAGTTTAGGAACAAGGAAGGAACGTGTTTTCGGACATATCCGGCCTTCATTAGGACCGGGGAGAGGCCAACGCCAAACCTAACATCACGCGATCTTCCCAGTCCGGGTATTCGAGACGGTGGAAACGCGAAAGGATAATGCGGTAACATTTCGCGGCGACGCGGGTGGGGGGGGGTTAACGAGTGGCCTTGCGAGGAAACCTGCCGCAAGGGGTTGCAGGCGCCGCGGAAAAGAGGAGAAAGTCGGGGGGGGAACACATTGCCGGTTAGCGGCACTCTGCGCAATGATAACCCGGCGTTAACGACCGTCGAGAGTTACAAGGCTGCAAACTGGATGCAAGAGACGAGAACGAGACGAGGACGGGACTGGACGAAACGAGACCCGTAGGCCGGCCAAGCTTAATTGCTGGCCAGGGATTTACGGGAACTAGGTGCCAAGAATATAAATATTCTTGCAGGACGCTGCTAGGAATTCCTGCCAGCCTCGTCGAGCACCGTTTAGCGCTCCATTCTTTTACCCCGAGCTCTTTAATCCTTCCAGGGATTTTCTAACGTACCATAAAACCTCGCGGCGCGTCCCACAGCACGCGCGAGCCCGAACCGAAATATCAAAAGGATACCGTGCTCGTCGTTCCACCAGCGAGAACACGCCGCTGGGATAGCTGTACGCCGTGAACGAAATTTTTACAACGGCATTCTTACCTACGGACACGAAATATAATACTTCCTGAGCGTCTACGCCTCCTATCATGGCGGACAACCGATAATTTTACTTATTTTCTATTGTTACGAAAATATGTCTCTGCCTCACTGGTTGCAGAGACGGCCATTTCACTTGCCAGATTTTCGATCGAAAATAACTTATTTTTGTATGCAAGTATTACCCCCCTAAAGTACGAACAGATGTTAGATCATATTAAGAAAAATTTTTCATATTGACGATTTTATTTACAGGAATTTAAATAAAAATAACCCTACTTTTATGAAAGTACACTGATTATTAGACTACGGATTAGGGCTGGGTTAGGTCTGGGTTAGGTCTGGATTAGATCTGGGTCAGGTCTGGGTTAGGTCTGGGTTAGGTCTGGGTTAGGTCTGGATTAGATCTGGGTTAGGTCTGGGTTAGGTCTGGGTTAGGTCTGGATTAGATCTGGGTTAGGTCTGGATTAGATATAGATTAGGTCTGGGTTAGGTCTGGATTAGATCTGAATTAGATCTGGGTTAGGTCTGGGTTAGGTCTGGATTAGGTCTGGATTAAATCTGGGTTAGGTCTGGGTTAGGTCTAAGTTAGATCTAGATTAGGTCTGAGTTAGGTCTGGGTTAGATCTAGATTAGGTCTGGGTTAGGTCTGGATTAGGTCTGAGTTAGGTCTGGGTTAGGTCTGGGTTAGAGTTTCTTTAAAATTATTTTAATAACCGAGCTGAAGTTTGAATCTTTAAATTAATCTTTGTCTACCAAATTTCTGTTAAATTTACGAATTTATTGACAGAGTATTTGATTCAACGAGAGGTCTATCGAGCGCTTGTGAGAGCGCGAGCCCTCTGGCGGCGAGCACGGGAGGCACCGCCATAGATTAAACTATAACTAAAAATTTGTCGCTAATATGCCATAGATAGTATCGAAATTGGGATAATCGACGTTTTACTGTATCCTAATTTTCTCCACCGTGATGACTGATGAGTAGACTGCGGATCTCTATGCAAATTCACATTTTTATTAATACAATTAATGAAATCGGAGCTTTCTAGAGGGTTGTCTCAACCCCTAAATATAATATTATTATATTTTTGCATGTTAAATGCGTTCTGTAGTTTTCTGAGGATTAAAATTTCCCATAAATGCATAAACATCCGCAGTCTACTGATCATAAAAAGACTTTATCATTTAACTAACGCACCCAGTGTGGCGATCGGATGATCCATCGTTTCGGAACGGCGAGCTAGACAACAGGCAATTAACGTGGTCATCAAGAAAGAGGAGGCAATAACGGAGAAATGCGTGGAACGGCAGAGATTAGATCGCGTAATCGATGGCCAATAAGAGGAACGGAGTCACGATCGAACAGATATTAACGAGGACGCGGATCACTCGTTCTTCTCCGTGATGGAGACGTTCGGGCGAGTGGACCCTGCCGTCCTTCTTAATGGCTGTCGCGGTAAATCGGCTCTATGGCAAATGAGCGTGCACGAAACGAAAAGCGATACCTGTTACGCGGTGCTCGGCGAGAGAAACGCGGTTAGTTTCGTATAGAGTTCTGCAACGGGCAGGATTGATGGCCCGGTCGTTACGTCATCGATCCCGTTTGCCCGTTCTCTCGAGTAGAATCCTCGTTTTTTTTCTTTTTTTTTTTCGAACGTAACCCGGCTGTTTCGAGTTCCCGCCACATCGACCGGGATCAGCCGTCTCGATTGGATTCCGTCATTTCGAGCGGTGATCCGTTACCACTGGCGGGGGCCTGTTAGCTCAACGTCCGGTCGGAACGGCGATGTTCAACAACAACGAAAAATACACAAATCTGACGTGGAAACGAAAACAATTTTGCGTTTTCGGTACGTTCCTGTTAAACGCCGCTGTTCCAAACGCTGGACCCACGGCAATGATTCTTAAAACGAGCCTCAGGCGCGATTTATCAAGCGTTGATCGATCGTTTCCATCCAGAGGTGCGTGAAACACGATATTCTTAAAAATTTGCCATCTACCACGTTGAATTATCTACTGCGATAATTTTTAAATATTTAAATCGTTACTTTTTAAGTTAATTTTCTAGATCAAGAAAAAATTATAACTCCTCCAAAATGGCGTAGATCATTGGACGCTAACAGACTTCTAAAATTTCGGGAATCAGAGGTATTGCCTCCGTGTTTGTTGCAGTCAATAGCAAAGGTGAAAGGTAAAGTGTTTCAACGCGCATGCGCCGCCTTTTCTGTCAGTGCTAAGCGAAAATCCCTATTAGCCTCACTTGACCATAAAGCGCTTAACTTTGTGCTCGTTTCCGCCCCGACACTTCCACAAACGTTTATTCGAGACTACTTAACTTCGAATAAACATGCGATAAATACGCCAAACTTGCTAGTACATACATTCGAAGACACTCCATTGAATAGGGCTTTGTCTCTAAAAGTAATTCGTGTTGAAACAGAACTGTCCACTAACGGATGAGAATATTGTCAAAATCGATTTTTAAATTACAATCCACTCTGTCAAAATATAAGAAACATGATCACTTTTAATTAATCAGAATTTAAGAATAAAAGAAAACAGTGGCGTCAGTGAAAAGTGCTTCTGCCTGCCTACACGTTGACTCGTATCACTTAGAATAATAAAACTCGAGTTACTATTATTCCATCGAAAAGGAAATTTAATTACGTACGATGACACGACATTAGGGTGAATTTGGACGTAAATATTCGAGTATTACATGCTCCAGCAAGTGTCAGTAACATTAATATCGCACAGGGGTTTAATAAAAGTGGCAAAAGCTAGATAAGTTTTCGTTTCAATATCGATGGAAATATTCAAAAGGGAAGTCCACGTGCCCGCAAAATGGAAGATGAAAATCGAAGCGTAAAATAACGAAATCGTAATTCATTAGTTCGCCCCGATAATTGAAAGAGCTTCGCCCCCCCCGTGCAGGAAATACAAGAATTGTACTTCACCGGGAGAGGATGTATATGAGAAAGCGACGACAGGGGGTTTCTGGTATCTTTTAATTTCATCGGAATAATTTACACGGCGGCGCGGTGGCCGATTCTAATATTCTGGCATCTGAAAAGCCGAACTGCGTTAATTGAAACGTCTATTTCCAGCAGCTCCGTTTCCGCGGAAAGATAACTTTCTTTGGATACTTTATTCGACGGACACCTAACCCCGGCGACAAGATGGAAAAAGATACGAATTAATTATTTCGATGTCTTCCCAGGCCAACTAAAAGTTCAAACTCTCCCGGGACAGTAGTTTATCTTGATTACCTTTAGTCCTTTAGACCCCTAGCGTTAGATTAAGAGGGATGATCGAGTAGTCCGCAAGGGCCGCGTCTGGCTCGGGCTTCTGATATTATATGAAAACATTCTGTCATAGTGATTTGTAACGAAGTGTAGAGCAACGTTTCAGACGGACGATAGAAAAAAAAAACAGAGAAGAAAAAATGAAATCTCTCTTAGCGGTTCGCTAAGTCCTTAGAATTTCAATTTATCTCTCTCCGGCGTCTGTAATATTCGCGGATAATTCGATATTCCTTATTTTTCGTTGGAAATTTCGTTTCGACGGACGCAAAGATAGAAAATACGGTCGCTGAATTCAATCAGAAATTATTAACCCATCCGAGCATTTTATTAAATGTCTCTTTAAAAATTCGTATGAAATTGAATAACTTGAAGTATGAAATTTCATGGCACGAGTGTGAAAGTTGTACTCTGGTCGCTGAAATTAAAGGGCATACAAATTTATAGCTACTTGAATTTTGTATTGACTTATATTGTGGATCAATGATCGATGATGTTTTACGCGTAGTATGATTCCTCTTTAATTACTGATAGTTTATTTTTCGCGCAATGAGCCAGAATCAGGATCTGCCGAGCAAAACTTCGTTCGAAACTAAAACCTCGAGCGTCAGCATCTTGCTGCTTGTTTAAACTTGAGGTCAACTTCCGACCTTCTGCGGTGACAGAATCCTACGAAGTATCCTACAACTTTACGTCTTTTATAACATTATTCGTCGGCCGAACAGACACGACATTTAGCATCTTGTTGCTGTCCAACTATACGAAATATGAAAACCACTTTCCTGGCATAATGGGACAGGATCCTCTAGAATTTGCATAAGAATTGGTACGGAATGGTTTCTTGGGCCTGTCGATTTCAAAGCTGAAGAATTTCAAAATCCAAATCGATGGTCCCGATATGGTAGATTTTGTATGCTAGAAAATTTAGATTTGCATTGAAATTGATGTACAATGGCAGAAAATTTCTATAAATAAAGGCACACATATAATATTTATGACCAGATTTATGATACACATACAGGGTGGGGCATGTGGCGTCGCCTCCCATGCTCGCCACCAGAGGGGTCGCGCTCTCACAAGCGCTCGACCGACCCCTCCGTTGCTATATATACACTCCTCGAACGACTTCCCAATATCCCAGTCGTCTAAGGCAGGGCCTGCTAGAAAGCCTTACTGACGAGTCCACTGGCAGGCCCGGACGAAACGCGCCCCTTCCTTTCCTTTTCTGTCCTCCTACTATTCTCACGAGATCCTACCCGCAACGAAGCAGCGCCACAGGCATTTTAAACAGGTCACCTGAATAACTCGCTTGTTTTTGAAGATAGGAGAAAATGCATTAGACCAAACTTACTTGGTATCGGGAGGCTCGTAATTTGGTATTACAAATATTACCTGTACCTTTAAGGTGCAAAATGACAATTTCATTTGAGAAACGAGTGCAATTGCTCTGCACGATGACGGACCACATTGAACACGACACAATTTTCCTGCACAATTTTTGTTTGTCTTAACCCAGACCTAACCCAGACCTAACTCAGACCTAATCCAGACCTAACTTAGACCTAACTTAGACCTAATCCAGACCTAACCCAGACCTAATCTAGATCTAACTCAGACCTAACCCAGACCTAACCTAGACCTAAGTTAGATCTAACTCAGACCTAACCCAGACCTAATCTAGATCTACCCCAGACCTAACCCAGACCTAACTTTGACCTAATCCAGACCTAACCCAGACCTAACCCAAACCTAATCTAGATCTAACCCAGACCTAACCCAGACCTAACTTTGACCTAATCCAGACCTAACCCAGACCTAACCCAGACCTAATATAGATCTACCCCAGACCTAACCCAGACCTAACTTTGACCTAATCCAGACCTAACCCAGACCTAACCCAGCATAGGAACACGCTAGATTTTACTACAAAGTCTAACTAATTTTGTGTGCATTCAACCTGGATTCATTTCGTTTCTGACGAGTAAGGAAGTTGAATTCCGTCCTATTTTTGGGGTTTCGAGACCTCGGGGGATCGGTGAAATTTCCACCCGATTCGTTCCTTACGACCACACCTCTTTCGATCACGATTTATCACAGTGTCCCTGACGTCGGTTAGAGCTGCCGGGTAAATCCATCGAAAACGAACGATATCCAACGGATGGTAATGAAGACCAAAGGGTGGCCCACGGAAACCCCCGTCAGCCAGAATTCAAAGCCAATTGCAACCGTATAATGAGAATCTCATTGCGAAACTTCGCGACGGCGATGCGAACATTCTCATTCTCGCTTTATGCCGCGCGTACAGAATTCGTAGTTCAATTAAAAACTTTATTTCAGAGCCCCGACGATACTACAACAACCTTCGCCGAGTGAATAGACTAAAAAGAGCATTTTTATATCGTCGAGTTTATTTAACTAGAACCGCAAAGAATCGTCGACATCGCGATCGGTGTTTCCGAATTTTTCGTCGAAAGCAGACTGTTTTAAAGAGAAAACGAGCATCAGGCGAGATTTAAACAAGATCGAGTGGCCAGCAAAAAGTTTTTCAGAGTCCGCGGTGTGGCTTAATACTTGGTATTATGGCGGCTGATGGATGACGGTCGTTAATTTTATAATTTTAGCAACTAGCGTCGGTTACCTGCGAGCCAGTCGATTTTACGGCAATGCAGTCGGAGAAGTGGAAGGAACGAACGGAACCGGGGAAAGAATGGGAAGGCGCAGGTGGATGGAGGACAAGCAAGCAGAGGAAGGTGCGGAAAGTCTGCGGATGATTGGCCGCTGGAGCCACCCCTGGCGTTGGGTACTAATATAAGGCTAGGTGGGATATACTCTTACAAATTGTCTGCTGCTACTGCCGCTTCTTCGCAGGAGGGTGCACGCAGAGGGGGATTTGTCTCCATTAAAGGGATTGAGCTTTTGTCGTACTTTACTTCCGCTCTTTTCTACTATTTCCACGTCTCTTACAACCACTCTCCTTTTGCCCTTTGAAGTTTTTCCCATCGCTTGTTCATTCATTAAATCCGCCGCGGTGTAATGGCCGTCACCATTTTCGGAGGAACATGTTCGAGGACAACGCTCGAAAATCGCCACTCTTTCCCGCGTTTTTCTCGAACTGGTCGAACGTTTCGATACTCGACGCTTCGATCGTTTGGTCAACTCTGTCGTCCCTGGAGTCCGCCATTTTTCTACAGCGAAGCTCTCGTTGAAAAGAAAACGATTGCTTGTTAATTCGTTTTTTATTTGTTTCGTCGGTTGGTCAGTAAAATTATATTTTTCAAGAAGGTTAATACTTTCTATTAATCCTATTAATGCAATTTTGTTTTCGAATAAAGTTTCTGGCAAACTATTCCCTGCGCGTTTAAATTTGATTTCAAGAGCAGCAAAATTAAAATTTGTGAAAGACTCGAGCAGTTACAGTTAATACCGACGATGAAGGAACCGGTTCGAACGAGATAAGTCGAAACAACAATAAAGGTAAAGAAGTACCAGCGCTAAGAATGTCGAACAAACCAGGTTGTAGAGCTTCGATCGGGCGGTGACAAAATAGATGAAAAAGCGTTTGATAAATCGAGGCGATTCTTTACCGGGGCTGCACCGTTTCAAGTATACTTCAATAAATTCAGAAATAAATCTTATTGCCCGGAAGAGCCCGATGCACTTCATAATGAAAGATAATATTGGAACTTGTTACAAGCCTATTGTAACCGACGATTCGTCGTCGCGTATAATTCCATCGGAATATTTATTTGCGTCGTTGTGCCGTCGTTTCCGGTTCATTTTTGTCAGCGCTGGAGAACGGAACAATTCATTTTATCCCGTTGAGAGCACTTCTTTCGAGAGAACTTTACACACTCGTTAACCCCTTTTCCCCTATATTTATTCTACGTTTAGCGAGCACACGTTGTAACCGACTTTTAATTTCCTTGGGACGCAAGAAAATCGGTTATCATCGTTAGATCCTATATTTGATGATAAAACAATCATAGGCTACTTTTTGATTTAGTAACTAGATCACGAAACAAAAGACGATGCAACTTGTGATACTTTCAGCTAGTGGCCAAAGATAAGCCATGCTTTTGATGTTTGAAGCGTTTTTTCTCGGGAATTATCACAAAATTTTTAGAAAACACGAAACTCGCTTCATATGATCCACGTAATTCCAATTCCGATTTCGCTCTGTTTACATTTTTCTTGAGATTTGCTTCTTCGACTACTCCATTATTCTTCGCGTCTTTAACTTCTCCATCTCCAGCGGTGTCTTTACCACAGCTTGGAAACATTTTTCAGCGTATCCTAACACCTAATGTTACTTCCTCGAGTTTTCTTCGCCTTATCCCTGAAAACTTCTTTTCCCTTCCAAGTCCTGGAAAAGCTCTGTACCTAGCAGCTGCAAAGATTTCTTGGTTCCACGCGGGTTAATCCGGTCTTTCGATGCGGGTTTTGTACCAGCTATAGCTCCCTATCAACTTTATTACGTATCACGCGTTCCGTGGATTATTTTCTTAAACTTTGCAAAAATGAAATTACGGAATTTCGACGCTATTTCTCGCAAATAAAAATCCAACTTTGCTGCTACGGTACGGTTATTCAAAGTGTCCCATTTTTACCAGAAACGTGGCTTTAAAATTAAATTCTTCCGAGATTCAAGCATGTTCTAATAATTCTGACAATTACGCGGGAAATTTAAATATAGATGTGCACGTGTCATTTTATTTTTATGCAATTTCAACGAAGTTTTGCACATTTATAGAGCTTCGAATAATAAAGTCAGCGATATACGACTAATTTCAGACGATTAATAATCGATAGTTGTCTTGTTCGCAACTTTTCTCGTTACCCAAACTATTTTCATTGGAATTTTATCAACCTTCTGACTATGGCGCGCCCTATGAAGAATCCATCAACATAGATGGCGCTGCGACTGGTGACCAAAAACCCGGAGATTTAAGTCTTAATTCTTACGGTTTAAAAAAATAATAAATGGAAATAATTCCATGTCGAATCAATTGGTGAAACAGTAAAAGATGTTACAGTAAAAAAAATACAGAGGGCGTAAATTTACGTCTTTCCTATGTATTGATAGACTTGTGAAACAATTGTTAATTGTCGAGTTACTTGTCTTTTGTATTCCAAACGATCGCGGTATATTTTTTTAATAATCGATAGTTGTCTTGCTCGTAACTTTTCTCGTTACCCAAACTATTTTCATTGGAATTTTATCAACCTTCTGACTATGGCGCGCCCTATGAAGAATCCATCAACATAGATGGCGCTGCGACTGGTGACCAAAAACCCGGAGATTTAAGTCTTAATTCTTACGGTTTAAAAAAATAATAAATGGAAATAATTCCATGTCGAATCAATTGGTGAAACAGTAAAAGATGTTACAGTAAAAAAAATACAGAGGGCGTAAATTTACGTCTTTCCTATGTATTGATAGGTTTGTGAAACGATTGTTAATCGTCGAGTTACTTGTCTTTTGTATTCCAAACGATCGCGGTATATTTTTTTAATAATCGATAGTTGTCTTGCTCGTAACTTTTCTCGTTACCCAAACTATTTTCATTGGAATTTTATCAACCTTCTGACTATGGCGCGCCCTATGAAGAATCCATCAACATAGATGGCGCTGCGACTGGTGACCAAAAACCCGGAGATTTAAGTCTTAATTCTTACGGTTTAAAAAAATAATAAATGGAAATAATTCCATGTCGAATCAATTGGTGAAACAGTAAAAGATGTTACAGTAAAAAAAATACAGAGGGCGTAAATTTACGTCTTTCCTATGTATTGATAGGTTTGTGAAACGATTGTTAATCGTCGAGTTACTTGTCTTTTGTATTCCAAACGATCGCGGTATATTTTTTTAATAATCGATAGTTGTCTTGCTCGTAACTTTTCTCGTTACCCAAACTATTTTCATTGGAATTTTATCAACCTTCTGACTATGGCGCGCCCTATGAAGAATCCATCAACATAGATGGCGCTGCGACTGGTGACCAAAAACCCGGAGATTTAAGTCTTAATTCTTACGGTTTAAAAAAATAATAAATGGAAATAATTCCATGTCGAATCAACTGGTGAAACAGTAAAAGGTGTTATCGCGGTACATTTTTTCCAAAGCTTCGACGAAAGTTACGGATACGACTAAGCCCGCGCGTGGTTTCCACCGGCGAGCTCGCCGCTAAATGACGCGGACATTTATCAATGAAATTATGAAACTACTACAAGAAGATGTCTTCAGTTCTACGAGATTACGAGGATCAAGGCCCGTTAGTCGCAACTCCGGGACCCAGACTTTAACTGGTTTTAGTCAAAGTGCCGTAATTCCCTGCGACGAAAACGTAACGAGTTCCCGGGGAAACGGGGACAATCTATCCCTCCGCGAGCGTCTGGCTTGTCCCTCCCCGACGCGGAAACTCCCGGAAAGTAAAAGTACGAAATCCCGTACGCAACTTTAAATTAAGGCAGTTCGTTTTACTCGCGTTCCGCGTTCTTAGTTCCCCTGGCCGCTCGACGTCTTAAGCTATGGTCGAAAGTAAGAGGTTAAAGATGCGTGTGAAAAACTCTCTGCTACCTCGATCCTCTTCCTTTTATCTTCACCCGAATGAAATATACTCTCCTCTGGCCGGCTGTTAAATAAAAGAAACGTTTTCGATCACTCTCGACAAATGACACCATTCTCTTCCAGCATATTCATTCTGTCTCGAGAGATTTCACCGGCCTAAAATAATGGAATCAATTTTTCCTAAATGGTACACAGTAATTTCTATAGTTCTACTGTCTTGTAACTCGAGTGGAGTCGTTTAAAAAGAAACTAGAAATTAAATACTATAAGAAGTGGGATTGTTGGAATCCGGGTGGTCAAGTAATGCTCCTTTTGTATAGTAAGAGTTTATTCATTTACATTGAACTCACGCCGAATTCAACTATTAAGAATGACGGAATTTGCAGCGGAATTTGACTTTTTGGCAAGACGTTAACACCAGCAGACTTCTTGTGCAACTCTGAGCCCCTGGGCCCTGCGGGCCGGGTATATATATGTCTTATCAATAGTAGGGGAGGAGGACCCTTAGACCTAGTGACTAACAGACGATGACGTATCGATCTTTGACCTATTGGTCATCCAACAGGATCGTTGGCGTCCATCATGTTTAGTCTAAGAGTAGGTATCGAGTGAGGTTTACCATACGCCTCTGACCATCCTCGACAACCCTTGCAATACTATATTTTTAACCAAAACTGTGAGAACGTCGAGCGTTTAATTTCAACGTTTATAGCTTATTTTTTTTATTTATTAAACGACGTAAGTAGATTCACTCGGTTGCACGTAGCACGAAACTTGTACCTCGGTAGATATCGTCATCTCGTAACGTCGCAGCAAATTGGTAACAAGTTTCTCTCTGCGGGCCATGCGCAAAACATCTCCGCGAAACGAAGGTTTTTGCATCGACTGCGTCGAATAAGAAGTTGTTACCGATGGTAACAACTCACTCGCTATCGCCAACAACTTATCACTCGAAGTGTATTTACTATTATAACTTCGCGCATGTATCCGAAAGCTTGATTTTACTACGGTCGTCGTAGCAAGAAATATCATTTGAATACGCGCGACGCCTCGTAGCTCGCGTCCAATAAAAACGACAGGATTAACCGTTCCCTTAAGCTAAGGTAACCTGGGATAACGTATACGAGCCGTGAAGTTTTCGTTTGCACGGGAATGCAATTGCAACGACGATACATATGCGCATTTTTATAGCTCGCTGCTTCGTAATAAAACTCGCTGGTAAGAAATATTAATAGCTTCCGGGCACGTGTATCGATTATTACAGAGAGATATTGATTACGAATGGCAGACAGTAAAATCCAGCTACAAATCCACCGGACACGTTACGCGTTAATTAATTTCGATACACGAACAATTACTTTTGCAACTCGGTGCTCATCAGTAAACTGTGGATGTTTATGCATTTATGGGAAATTTTAATCCTCAAAAAACTACAGAATGCATTTAATATGCAAAAATATAAGATACGAATTGTTATATTTAGGGGTTGAGACAGCCCTCTGCGAAGCTTTCGTTTCATTAATTCTATTAATATGTAAGGATTGCCGAGGATGGTCAGAGAGGCGTGTGGACGTATTCAAATACGTGAACAACTAAACGTAACGATATAATTATATTATTTAATATTTACTAACGATTTAACATAAAGAACATAAAAGAAAGACATAAAATGTAAACGTAAAACTGTGACTGCTCTCGACTGCTGTTCGATACAGAGTGACGTTCCTGCAGTCAAAGTCGACCCTTCCTTATTTCTATGTTATAATAATGATCTAAACAAAACGCACGTTCGAGACGCAGCCCCTAAAACGTATTTCAGCTTAAACCTAAACACCTCACACGATACCTACTCTAGCTTAGACTAAACACTCCTATCGACGCCAACGATAACGGTTCTCCGAACCACACACATACACTCCTTACAAATAAAAATCTGAATTTGCATAAAGATCCGCAGTCTACTCATCAGTCATCACGGTGGAGGAAATTAGGATACAGCAAAACGTCGATTGTCCCAATTTCGATACTATCTATGGCACATGAGTGACAAATTTTTAGAGTTTAATCTCTGGTGTTGTCTTCCATGCTCGCCGCCAGAGGGCTCGCGCTCTCACAAACGCTCGACCTACCCCTCTAATAATATTTTTAGAAACCTAACTGTCGCGCAGCGAAATCATTTTTAAGAACGGGATTTTATAACAACGAATATTTGCGTCCAACGCAGGTAGCTTGGAAAAGGGTCGCCGTAAGCAGACCATAGAAGCAAGGCAATTAAGCATTTTAGCGACTAAAACCGTCCCCATAAACATAGACTCCTCGACAGCTGCACCTCACGTGCAAACACCCCCAATAAACCATACCTGCCCCAACGACAAACATTTTCCCAAAATATTTAAACATTTAAGACACGCCTCAAGAGCATTCCTGATACACCCTCCTCCCAAGCACCACCAATAAGAAGCCATCCATCTCGCCCTTTCCACTAATGAAAGCAACCAACCACAACTTCACCGAGTCGAAAAGCGCTAAAAGATACGACTGTTAGACTTCACAATGACTGAATTATTAGCTGAGTGGCTTCTAATCACTATAGAGGGGTAAACTCAACTCTCAATGTTCATAACTCAAGTACTCTGTCAATAAATTCGTAAATTCAACAGAATTTTGGTAGTCAAAGATTAATTTAAAGATTCAAACTTCAGCTCGGTTATTAAAATAATTTTAAAGAAACCCTAACCCAGACCTAACCCAGATCTACTTCAGATCTAACCCAGACCTAACCCAGACCTAACCCAGATCTAATCCAGACCTAACCCAGATCTAATCCAGATCTAATCCAGACCTAACCCAGATCTAATCCAGATCTAATCCAGACCTAACCCAGACCTAACCCAGATCTAATCCAGACCTAACCCAGACCTAACCCAGATCTAATCCAGATCTAATCCAGACCTAACCCAGATCTAATCCAGATCTAATCCAGATCTAATCCAGATCTAATCCAGACCTAACCCAGATCTAATCCAGATCTAATCCAGACCTAACCCAGATCTAACCCAGACCTAACCCAGAACCATGAATTTGGTACACACTTTAAAAAATCTTCGAAATAAACAAAACTAAAATTCAGAAGCTGTCAGAAACAAATGAGTAATATTTATTCGTACAATTTTGCAAGTTTTGACTGTTTTAGTACGCAATACGAATAAAAAATGAATCTCATGGTAATATTTTCAAGGCAATTGTCGTTGTTATCAATAATTTATTCAAGCTGGTCCACGAAAAACAAAACTGTACGCGAGAGTTAGTCCTCGAAGATAAAGTTTCCGTGTCTGGCGGCGCGAATCTATCCCAAACCGAAACTGTCGTGGATCGATAAAGATAGATGCGGCGGATGCATGTGCATCGACACCGAGTTTACGACTTAGTAACCATCAAAGTCGTCGGGGAGAGAAACCGAAAGGCGCATAAAATAAAGAGGTCTGCCAGGAATACGTTACACCGACAAACCATTTTGCTTTAAAGCAAATCGTTCCTTTCCTCTTGGCTTTTGCAAATCAGTTTCCTTTCCCATCCACGATTCGAACAACCGAGTTTCATTTGGAATTTTTCTCTTCGAAACATTAAAAGGACGGTGTACACGACACGAGGGAATTTTCTAAGCTCACAGTTATCGTTCGGGGATCAAAGATTGGAGAAATAATTAACCGGGAAAGGAGCAAATTCGTTTTCAGGGATTATGGTAGATTCGATACAGATGTGCTCAGCCAATAGCATCGCAGGAAAACAGCTTACCAATCGTTTCATGTGGCAGTTTCGTTTAAAGTTTTCCATCTAATCCGTTTGAGTGCATCGTCTGAAAAGGCTCTCGTCTTCTCTACAAATCTGGCGAACTTCGAGCAGCATCGGGCACAAACAAGTTGCAACAGTATTTTGAATAGACGACGGCAAGTTTAGAGAAGCTAACGAGAATGAAAATGTGATAAACATGAGATCGTAATATATCAGACGACGATTCTGTTAAAAAAAGAAAATGTCGACCGATACTTTCTTACATTTCAATCCGTTCCGCCAAGAAATACGAGTCTCGGAATCGACTCGTTAAAAATACACGAACCAACGAAGTAATTCGAGTTACGTACACAGAAAAGATACCCGTTAAATCGAAAGCTGCCTTTTATACAGGGTGTATTACGATTTTATCCGCCCTGTACCGTATCGATCCTTTCACGGCGAAGCGTACAGCGGGTTGCAATCCACGGCGGGCTCGGTATAGCTGGTAGAAAGCATCGATCTTTGAAACCAACTCCTAGACACGTGTCAGGCTGCAGAAGTGACAAATAACCCAAAAGCGATTTCTATGGAGCTCTATGGAAGATTTTGAGACAGCGATCGTCGAAGTTCGGGCGGGCGGAGATTTTCTTCGCGCTGAAAGGAGCAAGACTCCCACCCCCCCCCCACGTTGCACCTGGAAACGTCGTTCTACTTAAAGACGATTAATAGCGACTCGTGATTAATGACGAAGCGTACTTCCGTACAACGAGTGCTATAAGATCGATCAACACGCCGTGGAAGGGCGAACCGAAGGGATCCCGCGAGTAATTTCCATACAAGATACACGATCCAGGAAGAGCTTCGAGCGCTTTACGTACCGGCGGCGCGAGTTTCCACGAAAACCCCGTCGCCATAATGAAGACGTTACCCGTTTGATGTTTAAACAATGGCTAGTTTACCGAAAATTCTCGTCTGTTGATCTTTTCTGCTTCGCAGCCTCCGCCCGGGAGGGTCGCGATAATGTACCATCACACCGTGAAATCGAGTTGAACAACTTCTTTCTGGATCGAGAGGAGCGCGATGGAAAAAAATAATTACGCGATAGGCAGCTTTAATTACTTTGTAACTCCGTAAGCTAATCGCGTGGTTTAAGAACTGTCGAACATTGAGGTTATTCCACTCTGGAATAATCCACTTTTCGATTATTATGTTTAGTTAATGGTCAACTTCTTGAAAATGTGCTCCTCAATTGCGATTCCAGCTATGCAGTTTTTAGAGGTTTGAATGAAAATTGATTACTGAACCCGTAGTTGGTATTTTGGGTTTGTTTAAATCCACGTTGCTTGAGGATTTCTCACCCCTTTCTGGGCCCCTTTTCGAACCACTTTGCACTACGATGTTTTTCGTGTATAGGAAGGACGAAGGGAAGCAAAAGCTAGGATTTTTGAACGACTGGAGCCGAAAATGGCCAACTTCTTGACAATGTGCTCCTCAATTGCGATTACAGCTATGCAATTTTTAGAGGTTTAAATGAAAATTGATTACTGAATCCGTAGTTGGTATTTTGGGTTTGTTTAAATCCACGTTGCTTGAGGATTTCTCACCCCTTTCTGGGCCCCTTTTCGAACCACTTTGCACTACGATGTATTTCGTGTATAGGAAGGACGAAGGGAAGCAAAAGCTAGGATTTTTGAACGACTGGAGCCGAAAATGGCCAACTTCTTGACAATGTGCTCCTCAATTGCGATTACAGCTATGCAATTTTTAGAGGTTTAAATGAAAATTGATTACTGAATCCGTAGTTGGTATTTTGGGTTTGTTTAAATCCACGTTGCTTGAGGATTTCTCACCCCTTTCTGGGCCCCTTTTCGAACCACTTTGCACTACGATGTATTTCGTGTATAGGAAGGACGAAGGGAAGCGGAAGCTGGGATTTTTGAGCGACTGGAGCCGAAAATGAACGCGCGCGATCAACGCAAGAGAATTATAGGGATTTGATTGGTACGTATACAAACTATGGTCGGAGGAAAGTGACACGTCGCGGTTTAATATGATTTAGAATTCCATCGCGGACCCCATTTAAAACTGTCAAGCGTGAAATTCAGAAACGAGGGTCTGGAAAACGTCACAATTTTCGAGCAGCTGAAACGTGAAATGCGATTTAACCCCGCCGAGAGATCGAAACTTTTCGAAGCTATCTCGTGTCCACCGCTTGCATAAATAACGCGACGTGAAACACCGTTTATTTTGGGGAACGCAGGGCACTGGCGGCGGGAAGGGAGAAGGTAAACTTCCGGTCTCTCGGGTAGAGTGCTCCGGGTAGCAATAAAACCTTCGTCCGCCGCGTGCTCGCGTATTTTCCTACTAATGTCTCGTATTTATTGCCATTTTTTCCCCCCTTCGAATCCCACGAAACGTTCACCGTGTGTTTATTAATCTTAGAACGATTTTTTTCAGCCCCCCCCCGTCTCTGACTTCTGGGATCATTTCTCATCTTGGTGGAACGCAAATCAAGTAGATTTCTGATTAATTATTTTTTTTACGGGGTGTTTCAAGCTCTGATAATAATTATAAACCCAACGATGTTTTCGAAAATTTTCTTCTTTGGAGATTCGAGAAAATAAATTCCTTTTAATCCTAACGTGGGACAATGGTCTTGCAATCGACGCAAAATGGTACTTTTAAAAAAGTAAGAAGAGAGAAGCGGAATTGTATTACATGTAGAATGATTTTCTAACGCCATAATAATAAAATTAATAACGTTTATAAGATGAAAGTAATAATAATAACTACTTTGAGGAGGTATGACGGCGCCGAGACGTTTAAAGCAGCTACTCGAAAGGGATTGTAAATTAGGAAATTCTTCGGTGCTCGATCGCATCGCGGAATATTTTACTGCTCGCAAGAATAAACGAATACCAGCCAGGGAATCTGGAAGACAAGAATGTTCCCCGTTTGATCGAGATTCTTCCTCTTGTCGTTGCGTCACAAAGTAACGGAGTATCGAATTCCGGTACTTTGGGAGAACCAATCAGACAAAACAAATCACTTTTCCGGGAACACCGATAAGCCGAATGCGATCCCCGTTACAAAATTCTGTTATATTCTGGACTCCGTTAAAATTCCACCAAATTCGACGCTAGTTTTTGCGGAAACGGGATTCGAGTTAATTTCGCGGTTTCTATGGTTTTTATGGTTTTACGAAGAATCCTTGCCCCGCGACTCTTATGTCTGACCTTTGTCCACGACTACCAGATTTCTTTCTGCAGTGTATCCGCTTCTTCCCGTTTCTTCTGCCGTCGGTTAACTCGAGTACACCGGCGGAAATGCTTTCGACGCAAACAGAAACCTTAGCGTGGCTTATGGACGCGCATCGTGGAACTACAAAGGCAAGAAATTTGCGTGGTCGACGACACCGGGAGGGGGGCTTCAACCGTTGCTTTTCAACTGAAAATCACTTACACTCTGGCACAGTTGACATTCCAGCGGGAATTTTATCATTTAACGTAGGAATTAATCGTTTGTTCGTTTCACAAAAATCTAGGGAATATTTGTGCACAAGGATCGTTGGACAGTGGACGTTATCGCGTTCCAAATTTTATTAATATTCTGGGAATACAGACAGACGAGTTATTTACATAAAGTATATTATGTAAATATTGGGGTAAAACTGTTGTAAAGGGGAGATAAAATCGAAGATTAATCGTGAAATTAAGTTCATTATAATGATAGAATGTTAAGGTAGTTTGTAATACATGGAATCTACTTTAGACGAGGGGGACCATTTTTACCTTTTTGGCGTTTTTTATTTTTACTTCTGAGTCAGAGGGTTAGAGGGTCAATTTAAGGGCCCACAGTACTACTATTGACTTTTAAGGGGTCAAATAAATGGACAGTGTGCAACAGTGCTTGTTACACTCAAATATGGTCAAAATGGTAATCTAAAATAAGACACTATTATTGATTTTTCATCCCCCTTATCTCGAAATTGTTCAATTTACTAGCTTGGGACCATTGGAACTTTTCATCAAGACATAACGAACTACATCGTATCAAAGTGAGGACCATTTTTTACCTTTTGGGCGTTTTTTTATTTTTACTCCTGAATGGGAGTCAATTCAAGGGCCCACAGTACTACTATTGAGTTTTAAGGGGTCAAATAAATGGACAGTGTGCAACAGTGCTTGTTACACTCAAATATGGTCAAAATGGTAATCTAAAATAAGACACTATTATTGATTTTTCATCCCCCTTATCTCGAAATTGTTCAATTTACTAGCTTGGGACCATTGGAACTTTTCATCAAGACATAACGAACTACATCGTATCAAAGTGAGGACCATTTTTTACCTTTTGGGCGTTTTTTTATTTTTACTCCTGAATGGGAGTCAATTCAAGGGCCCACAGTACTACTATTGAGTTTTAAGGGGTCAAATAAATGGACAGTGTGCAACAGTGCTTGTTACACTCAAATATGGTCAAAATGGTAATCTAAAATAAGACACTATTATTGATTTTTCATCCCCCTTATCTCGAAACTGTTCAATTTACTAATTTGAACCCATTGGAACGTTTCCTCAAGACATAACGAACTACATCGTATCAAAGCGAGGACCATTTTTTACCTTTTGGGCGTTTTTTTATTTTTACTCCTGAAGGGGAGTCAATTTAAGGCCCCACAGTACTACTATTGACTTTTAAGGTGCCAAAAAAATGGCCAGTGTGCAACAGTGCTTCTCACACTCAAATATGCTCAAAATAGTAATCGCAAATAAGGCACACTATTATTGATTTTTCATCCCCCCTATCTCCAAACTGTTCAATTTACTAGTTTGAACCCATTGGACCTTTCGTCAAGACATCATATCAAAAGTTCAGCTAATTTAACAGGGGGCCATTTTCCTTAAGATCTGTCCTGGGCCCTTTTTTCGCGTAAATATGCGTTCTATTTGATTTTTTTCCGATTTATAGCAAGCTTTGTGTTACAAGCAAAGCTAAGCAAGCATTAAATACTTTAATCACTCGATCTTATCAAGTCGTAATTAAATAATCTGTCGAGCAAAGTTTCCTGACCGCTGGTACTTCGCAGTCGACGCAGATCTCTGATCGTTTTGTTCCATTGATTTCAATTAGATCAAAGTCAGGCCAATAACGATTAAATCAGTCGATCTAAATCTTCGCTAGTGCCAACGAATTCGACGTTTACAATTGGAATTGAGATTTGTGCTTCGTTCGGTATTAACCATCGACAGTTTAATGAACTTTGGAAACGACGCTGCAATATTGAACGACTCTGATACATTTGTTCTCGCAGAATTACAAATTTAAACGGAAAGTAATGCAAAGTGATTCAAAACGATGGGACCACGTTGTAACACACAAATTCCATAAGCAATCGTTACAGTTTTGTTAAAAAATTGCTCCCGAAATCTGTCTTTTGCTCGAAATGCTCTTCGTCACTCTGATCTGAGTTACCCTAGGTTACCCCAGGCGGCGTGACTTGATTAATTTAGAATTTATGGTGCTTTAGCTGTTTTATTCCCCGTAGGAAGCCAAGTGGGGGGCCCCATGCACTTCATGTATTACAATATTTGCCGTTTCTAACGGGTATTTGGTCAGCGTCAGCCTGCACAGTCGCGTTTCCTGCTATTTCAACGTCATACTTTACAGCTTTCACTGGCAGTAATGGCAGTTAAATGAGATCGATTTTCCATTCTCGTTCAACTCGTATGGCGCGTACGTTGCGTACGAAATGAAGTTTCTAAGTGATTGAGCTACTCACGATACACAAATCGCCCCATTTGGGGACGATCGAACGTTATTGAATATTAGTACGCGATGGGAGACGATAATAAATTCGATGAAAATTGAAACGATCCGAAAACGAGAGCTCGTTTTCTTACGAATGAAACTTGGAAAAGAAATTCGAAACTCTAAAACGAAAATTTACTTTCGAGTGTCCACACGCGACTGAGAATAACACTGTGGAAATTAATTGAAAAATGCAAATAGGTAAAACGTGTTCGCTGAAGGGACATTAATTTACCATTACGTCAAAGGTAATCAAGTTAAATTTTCACAATGGCAAATGAATTTCATCTCGACGATACTCGGGGCCACCATCAATTTTACAGCTGCGCCCGACGTTTACAATTCGTTTAGATTAATCGTTCCGAAAGTTCTCAGAATTTCAACGCGCGAATTGTACAGTTGGGCTTTTGGCGTACGTACGCGTACATCGAAACCTTTTCTATTCCCAACGGAATATATTTCGAACTAGAAGAAAGAAACCTGTCGTAGCAGTCACTATAATTATATGCACGATAGTGAAATATAACTATATCCGGTTGTATTTTCTAACATGTAACTGTTTGTGCCATAAATAACAGATATGAGATAAGATTTTGATAGACGAAAATCAAGAATTATCAATTTAAAAGCTTCATTAAAAAGTTATTAAAAATTGAAATTAAAAAATTTTAAATCCTCCTGGAAAAATTATTGTCAGTTGCAGGGATCGATTACAGTCATTTCTGGTCATTAGACATACTCCCGAAATCCTACGCAGTTTCGAGAAAAAAATTCATTACGAAAATTTCATGTCTGACCATACCGTTGAGATGTTTCACTGAAATTTCAAGCAAATCTTTAAAACGTCATAACTTCTGAACGGAGTGGCGAATTTCAATTTCTAAAAAAGCAAACTACGCGTATTTTGACGAATAATATGTATAAATTCGAAAAATATTCGAAAAGTTGCCCCTTGACCCCGGAAAATGAGAAAACCCCCCATAAAAATGGTCCAATTTTCAAACGCTCGTAACTCCTAAAATAGTGAATATATTCCAATGAAATTTTTTTCCGAAGCAGAGCCTACGGGTAGCTACAAAAAAGTATTAAACAACTTTTCCTTAGAGCGTCAAACAAATTTATTAAAAATCAAAAAGTCTTATCAAATTGAGCCCAGTTCGCTCTGTTTTTATTTTCTTTCCAGGACACTTATTCCTTGTTATCTTCCTGTTTAACAGCGTGGCTAGAGTACTGTATCCCAAAGGAGCATAGGAATGTTTGTCGATCGAGCATTGTATGGATCTCGGAGAGCCGTAGCCGCGATTGGTCGACGAGCGTTGACTTGATCTAACTCCCACGGGAACGTGGCGATCGGATTTAAGCTCATTGCTTGGAGCTGCTGCTCTGCGTATCCGGGATGATCCTTACGGCCCGGATACTAAGAACATGATCCTCTGTCCATGACCTGTGGGAATTCCACCGAACGAATACAGAATAGGTTCGAACGACCCGGGTGCCGCCAGACTCTGCGGGGGCTAATCCCCCCACTGTTCGCGGGTCTGAATCGAAGGCCCTAGCCACAGTAATGGGTGTTTGGTCGCACCTGCTAACGAACTATCTTACATACAGAGACCGTTGAACCCAGAGTTCATCGTACTGAGGCCTGCAAGATAGATTTAAATCTCTTGTTCGAGGCGAAGTCATCAGGTTTGGGTGATACAAGTATTGTGGACTAATGAAAGTTAGGTGACAAAGACGTTCTCCAGACTTCTTCCGCGATTTCTGGGGTCTTCAGGCAAATATGAACAAGATGTCAACCTACTGAGAGAACACACTCATGATATTCTGATGATTTCATGTTAGTTTAGATAGTACATGCCTAAATGTACACATAGTAGTTCCCAAAGATATATGGCTTGTCGAAGAAGGTGGTTTCAAATCAGTTGAACTTAGAAGATATTGCCAATTATGAGGGTGGGACAAGAGGTTTTTCAGAATGAAAATTTCGACCCATTAGCAACGAATATATTTGAAACTGCAAAAATACAAGATGTCAACCTACTGAGAGAACACACTGATCTATGTATCCTGGTGATTTCACCTTACTTTAGCTAGTGCATGCTTAAATGTACACATAGTATCCTCCAAAGGTATATGGCTTATCGAAGAAGGTGGTTTCAAATCAGTTGAACTTAGAAGATATTGCCAATTATGAGGGTGGGACAAGAAGTTTTTCAGAATGAAAATTTCGACCCATTAGCAACGAATATATTTGAAACTGCAAAAATACAAGATGTCAACCTACTAAGAGAACACACTGATCTATGTATCCTGGTGATTTCACCTTACTTTAGCTAGTGCATGCTTAAATGTACACATAGTATCCTCCAAAGGTATATGGCTTATCGAAGAAGGTGGTTTCAAATCAGTTGAACTTAGAAGATATTGTCAGTTAGGAGGGTGGGACAAGAAGTTTTTCAGAATGAAAATTTCGACCCATTAGCAACGAATATAATTGAAACTGCAAAAATAGATGCAAAATGGCCCCCGGTATGAAATTAGAAAAACGTTCGATCATGGTGAGAAATTGAAATGAAATGTTTAGCCTCGAACAAGGAATATTCGTCGAGCCAATAAGAAAATGACAGGCGAGAGAAACGAAACGAAAAGTTGAGTTGTAGAATCCGCGGGTACGAAATTCAATTTTCATTCCGGCGCGCATATGGAAGTTGAACGTGAATAATTAATGAGGCGTTCGGTTAATGCGGACCGGATTGTAAGCAATTTTCTGTGCCCCAAATAGTAACCAATAATTGATTTACGAGCGACCCAGCAGTTGCGTTGCGTTTTCAGAATAACGCTCTGTATCTCTGTATATATGGTCTAGCGCGGCGAGAAATAATTAAAACTATACTCCGCGCGGCGGGGGCAGAATGGTTCATTCGCTCGTTAATATTTTCTTGTTGCCGTTAGTAAATTATTATAGGCGTCGGTATTTAACCGGTTCGGGTTCGAAACTATTTTATAAACAAACATTTAAATTTACGAAATTAAACGAGTCAGAATTCACAAAGATAAATATTTGATTTCTCGCCTTCAAAGATGCAGGTTGTTCGTATGTATATTCTTCGTTTATAAATTTTGGGCAATTGTTTCAGTTATTGTTCCATTAAAAATACATGAAACGTGAGATCTGATCATAGACAATATTTTAACAATATTTAATTTTACTTTAAGGCTGACAAAATTTTAGCAAACTAAAATAATACTATTTTAAATAACCCAAATTTACGAACGAACTGTGATAAGACAAAGTACAGTTAGCTCCATCTTTATGTTTTTGATTATTGTCCAAAGATTCTTTTTAAAAGTTGGTCACTCAAAATTGAGAATAAAATTCTCACGAAATAGTTTTATAAAAAAAAATTATTGAATAATAGGAAAAAATTAATTTTAAAAAGACAGATTTATGGGGTAGATGGATCGATTTCGATTATGAAAGCAGCCCGAGTCGAGCGTGGACCGTAGAAAAGGGCGAGTGAAAGTGAAAGGAGGACTTTCTCGGTTGCGTCAGTGGTGGGGATGAACACCGGGCATTTAGGCGGTGGACCAGTTCGGTCATATATCGAGCGTTTGTCGTATATGGCCGCACAGGTGCGTGGATACGTTCAACGTGGCGGCATAAAAGGCCAAGGGACACGGGTAGTTCTCTCTTCGATCAATAGCTCGAGGAAGGACCGTGGAGGTTCGACAAGCGAACACCAGTGTCTGGGCATCGATCGTCGCGTGTGCCACTTGTACGAATATGTCCTTATTTTCTCCCTATTCCCTCAGACTGACCACTCCTTACTCCGTATTAGCTCTGTTCCCTATAGTCTTTTGTCTGAGCTAGAACCTGCTGCTAACAACCGTCCATCGATAACTTATAGATTGGTTAATTACATCCACGTTACGTAACCAACAAATGTTTCTATCTAATCCAGATTTACGCATCAAGACACATTAATCTCTTTGTTTTCCAAAGAACATATCTGGATACCAAATTAAAGCTATTTCCTTCGATAAATTACTTTCATTCGCGGGTAATGAAACAACCGTTGTTCGAAATCACCACTTTTAAACTACCGTTTGGAATTAACTTCGTCCAAGTTAACCGGGTTACTGTGTGACAACCTGTAAGAATAACCGGGCCGCGTGGATTATTCTTGCACTCTCGCGTTACTATTTCTATTTCCACGCTGTTCAACGATTTTTCAATTACCTTCCCCATCGACTGCATAGACAGTTTGTTAATTTAACGCGTTCCTTCCCTAGTTTCCTCGATCAGTCGACGCGTTCGTCATTTTTGTCATCGAGAATGTTCAAATCGAATATTTCATTTTCCGTCAGTTTTCTTACGGACTAATTCCTTTCGTGGCCCCCAAAAAAGAGTATATGACGCGTATATAGCAGAAGGCGCAAATGAAATATCCTTGTTTGACACCCACGACAACCTTGTCGCGATCCATCATCGGAAATTTCCTGAAATCGTTCAATCTTCTCCTCGAGCGCGAGAATTATTTTATTCTCGAATTATGTCCACGCGGCGCTGCCGAACAGAGCATGGTTTAATCTCGGTCTACGATCGTGTCGCTACGTTTTATCGTCCTTTCTGCCAACGTAAATGGTGTCCATTCCCTCTCTTTCTTCCTTCCTCCACGTCCATTCTCGCTGCTCGTTGCGACGCGCGCCATTTTGCTGTCAACTTCGCCGATCGCATGCAGAGGACTCGTCGCCATCTTCTTTCACTTACGAGCGCGAAAATTTTCATGTCTCGCCTTAACCAATCCACTGTTCGTTGACAATCACGTGTGTTAGAAGTAATTTTTCGTGACATTTCGATGATATTTTTAATATACAAAACAGTAAAAGTGGAATTTGATTTACGTGTCGAAAGGAAAATCTATGAAATTTTTCTTCCACGCAAGATCATCGAATATCGACGACTCGAAAGTACCGAATTAATTTTTTCGTGAATAAAGTTGCGATTAAAAATAAACGTCGCGGGAGAATTCAATTTTGCTCGATTATCGGGAGCGGTGTAGTTGATAGAATTGCCGCAAGATTAAAGTGTTTCTCGTTACGCCGGGAGACTAATGAAAAATCGGTTCGTTATCGAATATTGCGATACCAAGGATTATCAAACGCGAAAAAGATCAAATAATTTAATTAACGCGTCCTCCTCCAAGTGTTCCACGAACAGCTATATTCCTTCACAATGAATGAAGAAATCCATTTCACGAACGCCTTCATTGTATTAGTAATTATTCGTATACCATTAATGAAGAGAAGATGGTCGAAACTTTTATGCAATAACCTATAAACTCCTTGTGTACCACTGTTCTATTCACAGAACATTTAGATAGTGATAAATATTAATTTTGAAAAAAAGGAAGTTCACCAAAAATTCTTCCTAAAGGTACTTTTAGGTACTTACGTGTTATTTACTTCAATTTTGTATTATTTTAAACTTATTTGGGGTTTCCTTTAGTTTTATTTACAGAACATTTAGATAGTGATAAATATTAATCTTGAAAAAAAGAAAGTTCACCAAAAATTCTTCCTAAAGGTACTTTTAGGTACTTAGGTGTTATTTACTTCAATTTTGTATTATTTTAAATTTATTTGGGGTTTCCTTTAGTTTCATTTACAGAACATTTAGATAGTGATAAACATTAATCTTGAAAAAAAGAAAGTTCACCAAAAATTCTTTCTAAAGGTACTTCTAACTGTTGTTTACTTTAATTTTGTATTATTTTAAACTTATTTGGGATTTTGTTTAGCACCCAACTGGACAAGAAGGTGGCCAAAAATATTTGCTGGCCCACCTCAGTTACTATTGTTATTATCCTTTGAAGAATAGCCGAATCATGGATTTATAGAGTGCGGCCATTGCTGATCGAACACTTACCTCTGTGATTCCCGGTGATCTTATCCCGCAGGATGTTTATCTGATGCACTCGACCGAACTCTTCGAACAGCTTTCTCAGCTCATTTTCATCCATGTCGTGTGGCACCTGGCCAACGAACATTTTTATATTGTCGGGGTCCGGCTGCTCTACATTGTTGTTGTTCTTCATTCTGAAACAGACAGCAAACACTCCATGAAATATCTGCAAAATACGTAGAAATAATTGCAATTTTAGGCTTTTCAATTATATGAAAAGAAAGTAAAACTTGGACGAACTGGACGAAGTAAAAATGAATTAATTGGTGTTGCAAATAAATATTTTCTTCTCTGTCTTAGTTAAGAAAAACTACTATATATTAATTTTCTTTAACGATAAAAAGTTCTTGTACCTCGAATTGTGTGCTCGAAATATTGTCTTTGGTTTGGCTCCGGAATGCCAATTTGAAAATATAATCATTGGCTAGTGTAATCACCCGGTTCACGGCTTTTTCATTAAACGGTATTATCGCCATTACGCGCATTACAGCATCCTTTGGAAAGCATAATACTTATGAAATTGTCGGATTAACAAACACTTTCATTTAGCGAAGTGCACTTGAAATCGGTTTGTACGATATTCGTTTTACGATCTCTGTGCCCCCGCATACGGAGCTTATTACAGAAGCGATAAAATTACTTAAACGTTAAGCGTTTCATTCGACCTGGCGAACCTGAAATAAGAAAAACGGACAAAATTATCCGACACCTACAATGTTCGTAATAACGATTTCAAAACTCTTCGAATATTATTAATTACGAAGATTCCTATATGCGTAGCAATAATTATCGAAAACTAAGAAAACAACTACTTGAAAAACATAGACTGTTCCTATTTTCACTTGTCATCAGACAAAGAAACAACTGCACATTTTTCGAGCGATAATTTCATGTTTTTCAGCCAAAATTCTGGAAGAAAGAACGATTGTTCACAATTTTCTGAATATTCGAGATGTTCCTTTTTTTCGGAATTTGCCATGGAAATAACCGTATATTCAGCCTACTCCTGCGATCATAATCGAATTGACCCTATCGATTATGTAACAAGCATTTTACCCTACTAAAACTAAGAAACAACTACTCGAAAACATAGACTGTTCCTATTTTCACTTGTCATCAGACAAAGAAACAACTGCATATTTTTCGAGCGATAATTTCATGTTTTCCAAGCAGAATTCTGGAAGAAAGGACGATTGTACACAATTTTCTGAATATTCGAGATGTTGCCTTTTTTTGGAATTTGCCATGGAAATAACCGTATATTCAGCCTACTCCTGCGATCATAATCGAATTGACCCCACCCTATCGATTATGTAACAAGCATTTTACCCTACCCATCGAGGGTTGCCATTGAATTTTACGCACGTTGTTCCCATTCTCGTGTCGAGGACGCGGGGACACTTCGTGCTTAAATTTGGGCGTCGCCAAAGACTGCTCGCTTAATTACCCCAAGCGAACATATTTGTTCGCTGGTCCCCCCCTCTAACGCAGACACTTTTAAATCTTATGCACTACTTTCGCTGACAGGCAGCAACCTCGTACGGATTACACGCGTTTGAAATCGTCCATGTGGGGAGACGGTTTGCAGGATCCCTCAATCTCATCCAAACGGATTATCTTGTCCCCCCGTCTGTGCACGTTCCTCATAATTTTCTGCCTGGCGTAACATTGCAGTCGCTTCATTCGAGTTTACCACTACCAGCGGAACCGCCGCGTATCATCCAGAAATGAATTTTTCCCGTTTTTCAACATTCATGCATGCTTCAAGGAAAGCGCACGAAATCAAAGGGCTTTTAAAAAATAATTCTTGTAGGTTCTCGAAGAAGATACGAGCAACGTCCATTTATACGTTTAATACGGTCTTGTAAATTGACTCTATCAACACCTGAAACGTTTGTTTTAATTAACGTTCAATCCTCAGCTTTACAAGCGTACGTGAAAAGACGCACTACGCTTCTGATTTGTCAAAATGGATATTTTTTATTTTCTACCCCCCCCCCCTGGGGGCGACAAATTTTATGTAAGACCCTTGCGTCACGCTATTATTTTCTGCTTAGGTTTCGCGAAATAAGTGTAAATCGGTGCACGACCTAGAATTTATTTTTCGAAATATTTCTGCAATTTGGCCCACGTCCGTGGAACAAACTGCATTCCCGAGCGTTTCAATATTCATATATCGTGGCCATTTTGGCATCGTCATAATATCTTCAATAACAGAAATAAATCGTTCGCGAATTATCGTGAACGAGCTCGTACGAAACAATTTTCAGTAGACTTCTCACACAATTCATTTTAAAATCAGTGACTTGTAATAAAAAATTCTTTATCGTTAATTACATTTATTTTAATCGACTGAAATTTTAAAGGATTCACCGTCGTGTTAATACGAAATTCGCCGCAGTCGATTAGTCGGTCGGGTCGAGTTAAACTCTCCGTGGAGTATTATTTGTACGAACCGGAAGGCATTAGCGTTTTACGGTACAAGGATGCAACGTTTTGTTGCCCCGTAAAATCGTGGTTGCATGAAGTTCGTCGTTAAAACAGTGAGGTGGTGCGCCGATTTGACACTTGCAAACTCTTTCGGAGCTTCGTCTTGTCCCCCCCTCTGTCGTTCGGGGTTGGGGCTTTCTTGTCCCGTTACCAGCCCCGACTATAAATCTCCGAACTTTAAAAGTCATCGTCGGTAGCACGGCATGCAACGGCGGAGGCAAAAGTTCTTCGGCAACTGCGGCTGCTGTGCCATTGCGTTGCAACGTTAAGTGCATAATAATTAATGAGATAAAGTTGGGAACGGCGTTGATAATTTTGTTTCATACTTGTGTGTCCATTATCTGCCATCGTCTGGTATAATGGCCGCAATACCGCGACACCCAAGCGTCAATAATTTTATGTTTTTGGTGGTTTATCGTCGGTGTTGGTGATCGCTCCGCCAACCGTTCCGATCGATGCTCGCGTAATTAACAATTTACCCCTTAAACGGTCTGTTTAGCCATTTTAATAGAATCTATTCCACTCCTTGCACCTTTTTCCGAGAAAGAGTGTCTTTATTATTTTTTTGGAACTGCAACTAAACCTACCGCGATTGGTCAAATGATGAATTTTTTAAATTTCGTTTAGAATTTGTAACACACAATATTATTTCATTTTTCAGGGTCTGATAAGCTTCCCGTAGTAAATAGCAAAGATGAAAGGAGAGAATCTTCAGTGTTCACTGCTTTAGAACAGTCCAACAACGAGTATCAAAAATAGTCAAACTTTGCACACGTACAGTTTCGAAACTACTAGTGTTTTATTAATTATTAAGGCATTGTTAGAAGCGGTAAAGCTTCCTCTTTAAAGTGGTTTTTGGTTTTTGTCAATCGGACTTTCCGTTTGGGAGATATCGTAATTTATGTGAAGGGGCCGCAGTGAAAGTTCATTGACCTCGCGTCAAAAACAACGAAAAGTAAACAAACGCTTGGACTTGAAACTAAAATCGCCATATCTCCGAACTAATTACGCTATCGAGTTGTACGAACGCTCATTTTAAAGGGCATTTCACCCTCTAATGACCATATAAACTATTATAATTTAAGCCGTCTTTTATGTGTATTTTCACATTTACTTTGACGCTGCGTACCCAAACAGGTTTCTCACCTATTCCTGTTGATTATATACGACTGCTGTGCGGTAAAACTGGATTATTCATGAAACAGAATTCGTTTTTAAGAGCGTTTTATCTTCTATTCGATGAAAATTACTAATTTACTAACAATATTCAAAGAATAATGCATGTCTAGAGTAAAAGTGTTGAATATTTTTGTGCAGATTCTTAAAATTCAATGTTTTAAGAAAAACTATGTGACATGAAAGAGGATATCTTACGAATAAACTTCAAAACACAAGTTTCTGTACATATAATGGAAAAATTAGAACCACGTTGCCTCGTAAAAGAGAAAAAGAAGAGTTTAGAAAAAGAAAGTTTAATCAGAATTAAGAATTTACTACGTTCTAAAGAAAGCAGAAATGTTTCTCCAAACATATCTAAGAAAATGATCGCGAGTACCCATGAACGTACAGAGAATTTCATCCTACAAAAGCAAAATCTAGTAAAATACTTCCAGCTCGAAGGTGAAGGGCTCTCGATACCAAGATTCAGACCTCATTTTTCTAACATTAATAAATTACAATGCAAATTAATTGCAAAGGTGACTTGGTTCTTCGATTCAACGCTCATCCCTCTTAAAGCCTGAGCCCCCGCGGTGTGTAATTAGAAAATAAGACCGGTAACTTTTTCCCTCCCCCATTAATTGTTCGCTGCTAACAACATGAAAGCGAGAATCCGACGAGCTGCGTTTCCTAATCGAAATTAATTACAGCTAAAAACGAGAGCGCGCCAAGGGGTGGAGCATTTCATTGAAAAAGAAATTTATCAGCAATTAATCCCGGGCCCCGGTAAATCGCGAGAGGAGTATCGTTTGGTACGCGCGAAGGCCTAGCAAGAGAGATAGCTCTTCCTGCACAACCCTCCTGAGTCGATAGGTATGCGAAACGAAAAAGAATCCGGGAATTTCGCGATACGATAAGGGAAAGTTAGTATTAGCCGGGGGAGGTTTAAAGCGATTTTCCAGCTGACCGGCTCCTCTCATCTTGATCTATAGAGCATACCACGGATGATGGAGTCGGGAAGGAAAGAGCAGCCGTTACAATACCCGGATCCCTTGGGAAACTTCCCCATAGCCTTGGTTATGCTCTTTCGAAATCAAAGAGACGGGAGTAGGTTAACTAATCGGAGACTAGGTTAACTCAATGAGAAGGATAATGCAAGTGAATCGAGCAGTCAGTTAGCAATGGACACTACTGTACGATACATACTTATTACTAGACTGCGAATCTTCATGCAAATTGATATAATAATTCGTACCTTACTTTATTTCTTATATTCTTGCATGTTAACTAAATTCCATAGTTTTTTGAAAATTAAAATTTCCCATAAATGCATAAACATCCGCAGTCTACTTATTACTATTATACTCTTCTCTGGTTCACAATATTCACCAGATATAACGAGCAGGTTGGAGTTGGATTATATGAATGATATTTCAATAAAGATTTGAAACTGGAATAAAATTTTATTCCATGTTACCTCTCCAAGATGAAGAACAAATTGGATGATACTCGCAAATGAGTAACAAGTATTTTCGATAAAGATGTGGCGTTGCTTCCCATGCTCGCCGCTAGAGGGCTCGCGCTCTCACAAGCGCTCGATCGACTTCCCAATATCCCAGTCTAAGGCAGGGACTGCTAGAAAGCCTCACTGACGAGCCCACTAGACTCATCGAAATAAACATTTATTCCAATAAAGTTACCAAATAGTTAAGTAAATGTTCCCTTCAGTTGGTGCATCAACTATTTTTTATTTGTATAATCTACTTGCAAGTAGAATCTCCTAATTTTGACAACCTTCTTACACACTTACAAGCATACTATAATTTTATTTAAAACCATCGATTACAAAATAAAGAATGTTCGAAACTCCCCCAGTCTGGAATATAAGAGGGTTACAGCCAGAGATCCCAGCCTATTCGGCCCGAATAGTCGTCGCCGGTGATCGATAAACAATAACTCTGGAGCAACACGTAACGGGAACGCACTAAATCTGAAATCGTATTCAAGACGCATAGCGACAACAAATTACGACCCGCGCCGATACCGTCTCGACAATAATGGCTCGTATACGTTCCCGACGTAGCAAAACGCTCAATTATCAGGCCACAATGGAGATTACAGCCCGAGTGAATGTACATGCATCGTGATCCTTATCTTATCGGTAACAGCGAACGTTGCTGGTTCCACCTACGAGGTCGAAGGTCGAGACGCGAAAGATAGAATCCTCGAGAACACAGCGGAGGTAGGAAATAAAAAGGGAATGGCGGCTTGGTCCAATAGACGAGCCCCGTCAAAGGGGCGCATTTACGTCTCTATCCCCGGCAACTTCCTTTTCTATTTGTCGGTTACTTCTCTCTTTCATCTTTACCTGACAAGCCAGTCTCGCATCGACACTCGTTTTATGTTTGTGGGACAAACCATTCGGCACAAAGGGGAATATCCAAGCAACGAGACACAAAATCGCAATTAGACATTCACACCGAGACCACAACGATCTCCATTGATCTTTTAATACCATAGATCAGACACGTCCTTCTATTTTTTTTGTCTAATTAAATATTTAAGAGAATATTCAGCACGTTTAAATCAATTCTTGATTGAACGTGTAAACGAAGAAATCACGGTTTCTAGACGATCGATTCGGAATGGAAACGGTGGATGGTCGAATCGTGGCTCGAGCAATATGTTTGCCCTCGCTGTGCAGCGATTCCCGTAAACACGTGGCAATTTACGTTCTGCCCCGTCATCTTAAGAGTAATTGCATCAGATTCCCGATAATTAGTATCGACGCGCTGTCATCAATCACCGAAGAAAGTCGGGTCGACGTCCAATTCACCGACACATGCGACCTTTGACGACGCGACGGTCATGTATATGTATAGGTTAGTTAGGAACAAACGGCATGTCGCGTAATCTTGGCACTCGTGCGAGACAATGGTATTTCGGGTCGAGTCAGCACCAGAGAGAGCCTCCTCGGGGACGTAAGAGATAATGCGTAATTTAGGGCGATTCCGATGGGCTGACGCGACTCTAAATAATACGTTCAAAGCCGGACAATAGGGCCACGATAGGCGCAACACGCGTGATCGTTCCGAATTTATCTTCAGGATTCATCTAACGTGAAAGATTGATGCAATTTTGCTGCCAGTGTCGTACAGGACGCGGCCAATGGACGAGCGTAATTGACCATGGACAATACACATTCGGGAACGCGAAAACAACCGACACTTCACATATACCCAAATAAATTAATTTTCAATTAAATAAACAATTTATAGTCCAGTTTTATCGTACATCGATTAATCGATATAATAAGCATAGAAGACGGCATAAATTATAATAGTTTATATGGACATTGGTTAGAGGGTGAAATTCCCTTTAAAATGAGCGTTTGTACAAGTCGATAGCGTGATTAGTTCCGGAGATATGGCGATTTTAGTTTCAAGTCCAAGCGTTTGTTTACTTTTCGTTGTTTATGACGCGAGGTCAATGAACTTTCACTGCGGCGCCTTCACATAAATTGCAATATCTCCCAAACGGAAAGTCCGATTGACAAAAACCAAAAACCACTTTAAAGAGGAAGCTTTACCGCTTCTAACAGTGCCTCAATAATTAGTAAAACACCAGTAGTTTCGGAACTGTACGTGTGTAAAGTTCGACTATTTTTGATACTCGTTGATGGACTGTTCTAAGGCAGTGAACACCGAAGATTCTCTCCTTTCATCTTTGCTATTTACTACGGAAGTTAATTAGGATTCGATACCAAATTTTGCCCGATTTTTTACAAATATAAATCGTTCAAAAGGTCGTTGAAACAGAATACAATTGTTAGAGCAATATAAGCAGCTAAAAGATAGCAGAACGGCGTGAAGTTAAACGTATCCATACCATGCGCTCTGCTACTGTTTCTGGTAATATATGTGGTGATTTCGTGAAGTTACCTGTTCCAACGAACAATAGTCTCCGGGAGTTTCGTTTCATGGGTTTGGAGGTCCGCCACTTTTGAAACTTTACCAATATTTTAAAGGTCGTAGGGTGAATTGTCTCACGAGTTTCCTAGAACGGCTCTCTAATGTCCCTCGCCTGCGAACAATTCACCTGCCCCGAGGATCTAGTATATCAAGGTCTTCTCAAACATTTTACCCATGAGTCTTCTTCCACTATAGCCATTCCTGGAAATTGCTTCCCTGATTTTCACAAATCCGCCAGATATATTTCTTTCAAGCTCCACGTTTCACTTTTCAATTTTTCCAATGATTATAAAAGTGATAAAAATTAATATAATACCTTATCAATGCTTGTCAATTGGAGAACCAAAATGAATAAGCACATGGTCGATAGAAGCTTGCTATTACTCACAATAATTATTTCAGTCTTTATAAATTGCTACGATTTACATCGAAGCTAGGAAAATCTTACATGAAAATTAATTAAACCGTCAAAAATATTTTTGTATAAAAAGAGGTTTAAGGTGAGGACAGCAATAAGGGATTGCGTATTATTCCCCTAAAGTAAAATTTACGTATCTTTTTGGGAACCTCAGCACTCTCCCGCGAGACAGACCGAAGAACTATGAAAGTTTGATTAAGTTTGAGCCAACTTCAGACCAAGCAAGCATATCCGTCGCGTTAAATAAAACCTCCCCTAACCTCGTTCTTGTATCGTTCATTCTGAATTTGTATTATCAAATATAAATTAAATAATTTAAATAGCAAATATATTGCTAGAGAGAACGTAAACACGTACTGCAATAATGTCGATAGATGGCTTCGCTAAAACTGCTTTGCGTTTCCGCTTTTTACAGATCCGCGACATTTTTTGTATTTGTCAATATTACGGGCGTAAACAATTCGCGCACGTTCAATTAGTGCACGAGGCAATATTACTGATCGACGTTTACGCCCCCGGACATTAATTTGCTGATTGTTGTCACGCATACGAGGAGCAGGCTGTTAAGTCGCAGACAAACATTTCGACCAAAGAACGTATAAACGAGACTTTTTATTTCGCCAGTCGCGGCAATTTGATTGTTCGACGTTCGCAAACATATTCGACGCTAATTACGACCGATGCCATTAACGTGCGCGTCGTATTAGCGAAATAAAAGGCGACTTCTCGCTTCGCTCGCCCCTTTTGGGGACACGTGCAGCATCACGAGTTGCGTAAGTACACGGTAGGTCCTCTTGCACGGTTAATTTCCACGTTATCGAGTTGTTCTTCGATCGACGACAGAGACTCTCGACCGTAACAATGATAATATTATCAACGAAGTTTGTAAAAATTCAGCTTAATCGTTGGTTAAAGCAGTCTGCACGCGAAGGATCCGTGCTCGAATCCCGGCGCGGCAATCCAATCAGTTGATTCTCTTTCCCCACAAATTGGCTGCGTGTACGGGAAAAGTGAGAACGAGGAAAGACGGGAAAGTTAGCAACGGGTGGAAACTCGGGGGAAAAAGCGACAAGGACGAAGAAATCGAGGAATTCATCGACTAACCGTTGCAACGGCGACACGCAAAAGCCCTCTGACTCGCCGCCGCGATGTAACCTAATGCAACCGGCGACAAGGATCTTTCGAGGCCCCCCTGTGAAGACACCGACTGCACATGCAAGAATGTTTGTTCGCAAAGAGAGAAGCGTTTCGCATGCATCGTTGGGCATCACGTGGAATGGACACTGCGAGAGGATATGAGGAAAGCGGTCCGAGGAGGGCGGTCGGGAGACACCGTAATCGAGTTTATCGGGCAGACTAATTAGAGAGCGAGGATACGGGAATAGACCCCGGGGGAGACACCGAAGGACAGAGCGCCTACGCTTCAACGTTCACGTCCTTACAGCGTCCTAATTGGCACGACCGTTCTGAGTGTGCGTAATCAGTTCTCCGTCTGTTTCTCTCGCCCTCCGATGCACAATTCGTTATTAACCACCCAGGAAAATCTGTGAACCGATCTCGGACGATTCTCGCGAAATAAGTGCCGTGAATCGTCACCCTTGGATCAGTAACGAGAGGGAGGCAGGTCGAAACAAAAATTTCTGGGCATTTCGTGGTCTCAGTTGAGTTTTATATTTATCTCTATGCTTCTTCATAATTACTAATACGAAATATGCAATTGAATTTAATTTTGAATAGCTATCAAGTCCACACATTCTCTCCAATGCTGATTTTTCTCTCCCCTTCCGGTGTTTTGTATTCCTCCATATTTTTAGATACCTTCTTTATTTTAGATATCCCAGGAATAGTTTGTCGGGAAGTGGAGAAAGCTGGTACAACACTCGGTTATCCGAATAACTATAATAGAAGGTGGACAAATTTTTCGGCGAAAAAAAAATTTCAAATCATTCTGGAAAAATTATTTTCGATTGCAGGGGTCAATTACGATCATTTTTGGTGAATAGACATACCCCCGAATTCCTACGCACTTTCGAGAAAAAAATTCTTTACCGAAAATACAATGACTGACCAAACTCTGAGCAATTCCCCTGAAATTTTTAAAAATATATCAAATCGTTCTGGAAAAATTATTTTCAGTTGCGGGGGTTAATTACAGTCATTTTTGGTGAATAGACATACCCCCGAATTCCTACGCATGTTTGAGAAAAAAATTCTTTACCGAAAGTTTGACCAATGTCTGAGCAGTTCCCCTGAAATTTTTCGGCGACAAAAAAAAAATTTCGAATCGTTCTGGAAAAATTATTTTCAATTGCAGGGATCGATTACAACCATTTTTAGTCATTACACATACTCCCGTAATCCTACCCATTTACGAGAAAAAAATTCCTTACTAAAAATCTAATCCAATCTAATCTAATGGTTCCCCTAAATTTCATCCGAATCTTTAAAATGCAATAACTTCTGAACGGATTGGGCGATTTTCATGTTTCAAACGGCAAACAACGCGTATTTTAGCAAAGAATATATAGAAATTCTAAAAATATACGAAATGTTCCTCCTTGACCCCGGAAAATGAGAAAAACACTATAAAAATGGTCCAGTTTTCAAACGCTGATAATTCCTACAATAGTGAATATATTTTAATGAAATTTTTTTCTGAAGTAGTGCTCATAGGTACCTACAAAAAAGTATTAGACCACATTTCCGTACAGTGCCAAACAGACCTATTAAAAATCAAAAACTCATTTTTAAGAAAAGTAGGTGTCAAAATTTTTCGCCGAAAATGAAAAATTTCAAATCGTTCTAAAAAAATTATTGTCGACTGCAGGGGTCAATTGCAATCATTTTTGGTGAATAGTCATACCCCCGAAATCCCACGCATTTTCGAGAAAAAAATTCAGAATGAGCGGAAGTTTAAACATTAATAATTTTTTAACAAAGCCTCCATCAATAAATTAGTCTTCTTAATTTTCGTCTTATTTTGGCCTCTAGAATCTCCCATTAAAGTTTTTCCCAGGGGTTGTCGAACACTCTATATTTAATATGTTTTAATCGTAAATACAACGATCGAACAAGCGCTGGAAAAAGTTCGCAAATTTACGTTTTTCCACCCCCGTAGACCGAATCGGAAATGCCTCTATTATTTACGGCGTTGCAACGTGTAACAAAAGCGGCGCAAAAAGTTGTTCCACAATATCGAAATACAAATCGATACGCAAAACAAACGAAACTTGAAGTTTTCAGCTTTTTCGCTGGCGCCGTCCGGAGTTTCGCGATTATTTTTCAAAAGGATTAATTACGATAGAAGTTTCCCGATTGGATTAAACGCGCGTCCTAATACCGCATCCTGGAAACAACTTGGTCCAACGAACAGGTTAAGATTTAATCTGGAGAGTACCGGGTAACGCGACTTACTCGATAATTCCCAACAAAGGGATAAAGCTGAACCACCCTCGGGGTAGGTCAAAGAAGCCGTAGTAGGGTTCATAATGTCTCGGGGAGCGATTCGTCTCTTACGACTAGACGCCCTGGCGTTTCATAGTCCCGTAAGAGCCAAAGAGTGACGACCATTGCCAATTTTTCGTCTCTTTTTAATCGGGTAGCAAAACGGCGTCGATGGCCTGTGTGACGCTTTCATCGCGACTTGGAACGAACGAAACAAGTATCGATGGTGCTCGTTGCGTGGTGTCTGTCTCTCTTGGTCCACGCTGATCGATTCTCGAATAAACAAATGGAGGCAAAGAAGGCAAGCGGGCCGCCGGGACTTCAGCTTTGTTGTCTTGCCTCTGACGCGTCTTGTTTCTGACAGTGCTCGACCTACATGCTTCAAATATACGGCGACTGGGGGCTCTCGAACGCTTAAATCATGATTTTTGGCACGTCAAGACGTGTATGATATGTCTACAACAAGGAAGGAGTTCCAAGATTGGATCAGTAATGTTAGATAATAAGCTACAATATATTCTATATTCGACGTATGGAAAGAGAAGAAGATTTAAAGATGATTTAATACAGAATCAACTTGTTTAAGAAAGATATAACATATAGCGGAAATGAATCCAGAATGATTTGAAACTTTTCATTTTCACAGAAAAATTCCTGCATATACTCGAATTTTTTTCTCGAAAATGGTTAGGATTTCGGGGGTATGTCTATTCACTAAAAATGATAGGAATTAACACCAGCAACCGAAAATAATTTTTTCAAAACGATTTGAAATATTGTTTTTTGCGAAAAATTTAGACACCTACCCGAATTTTTTTCTCGAAAGTGGGTCGGATTTCGGGGGTATGTCTATTCACAAAAAATGACTGTAATTGACCTCTTCAACCGGAAATAATTTTTTCAGAACGATTTGAAATTTTTCATTTTCGGCGAAAAATTTAGGCACCTACTTTTCTTAAAAATGAGTTTTTGATTTTTAATACATCTGTTTGGCACTGTACGGAAATGTTGTCTAATACTTTTTTGTAGGTACCAATAAGCACTATATCAGAAAAAAATTTCATTGAAATATATTCACTATCGTAGGAGTTATGGCAGTTGGAAAATTGGACCATTTTTATAGTGTTTTTCTCATTTTCCGGGGTCAAGGAGCAACATTTCGTATATTTTTAGAATTTCTATATATTCTTTGCTAAAATACGCGTTGTTTGCCGTTTGAAACATGAAAATCGCCCAATCCGTTCAGAAGTTATTGCATTTTAAAGATTCGGATGGAATTTAGGGGAACCATTAGATTAGATTAGATTAGATTTTTAGTAAGGAATTTTTTTCTCGGAAATGCGTAAGAATTCGGGAGTATGTGTAATGACTAAAAATGGTTGTAATCGATCCCTGCAACTGAAAATAATTTTTCCAGAACGATTTGAAATTTTTCATTTTCGTCGAAAAATTTAGACACATACCCGAATTTTTTTCTCGAAAGTGGGTAGGATTTGGGGGGTATGTCTATTCACCAAAAATGATTGCAATGGACCCGTGCAAGTAAAAATAATTTTTCCAGAACGATTTGAAATTTTCTAATTTCGTCGAAAAATTTGTAAATTTTCCTGAATTTTTTTCTCAAAAGTGCGTAAGATTTCGAGGGTGTGTCTATTCGCCAAAAATGATTGTAATTGACCCCTCCAAGTAAAAATAATTTTTCCAGAACGATTTGAAATTTTCATTTTAATTTTTTAATAACTTTATAACGAAGCCTCAGCCAAGAAGTTGATATTCTTGATTTACGACTTATTTTGGACTCTAGAATCTCCCACTAAACGAACACCTTGTATATAGAACATTCGATCTACTCGCTTGCTCATTAATTCTACGCTTTCGCGTCAGTTTTGCGATCGTTTCGAGGTTGCAAAGCGTGATATGAAATTTGAGGCTTGTAAAATAGGGAGAAGAGACTACCACAATTAAATTTCAAGTCTCAAGATTGATATTTACGCAATAGTTTTTCAATGTATTTATCTTAAACGGTATTTCGAATATACTCTAATTCGCGGTGGTTCGATGGGCGACATTTATGTTGATTTCGTGGCACGTTTCCAGATCTCCTTATTCTTCTTTAACCCGTAGAATGTCATCGGTAAAACGGGATTGAAAAGAACGGAAGATGGCAGGAGTCAAGGAGGGACAAAATATCGTCGCTTTTGGAATTTAACGAGGGACAAAGGTATCGCTCGACCTCCAACGTCCCGATGGGAAGTACTGGAGGTTGAAGCACCCTCAAACGAGTCCGTCAATTTCCGTGCTCGTTAGGTGGGTATTTATTCTCGCTTCTCCTACCCGTCATGCACCTTATGCCATACCCTTTTTACCTTGCCTCGCCGATGGATTTTAATTATTTTTTCACCCCTGTCGCCTATGGGCTTCCATAACGCTCGCGACGCATCCAACGGCTCGATTAAATTTAAAAGCCAAAACAGCCAGACGAACATTCAAGACTCCGAGCGCTAACGGTCGGCCAGAAATCTCGTTATACCATTGTCGGATGATTGCACGTTTACCATTAGTCTGTTTACCTTTCATTATCGCGGAGGAAAACCCCGATGTTAATGTTAAGAGCCATCGATCAGACGCGATGAAACATCCACCGATCGATCAGCCAACGACTCCTAAGAAGCCAGGGTATGATGGAGGGTGCCGGATGACGCACACTTTCCACGATGGAAGACAACATTCCCTTGGAGTTTTAGCGTTTAGACATTTTTAAAATGTGGGGCCAATACAGTACCAGTCTCTTAACTTGCTTATTTCAATTAATTCTTCAAGCATTTCTCCCAGTATTGGTGCAACCAAACCTGACGAAGTCTACCAATATACCGGAATAAATCAATTTGCAAACGATTATGTAGCACACGTAGAAGTCTCCTATCATCACGATCCTACGAGATCCTGTTTCAAAGCCTCAAGAATCTCAACTGCAAACAGCGTTCTGCTCCAGGATTGTTACCCCTGCACATCGATTGGATAAATAGCAGCTGCGAAAACAAACAGACGAATGATTTTATGATGAAATTTTTCACACACGCGGCTAGACACGCAAACCGTAACACAGACGAAAACACAGGGGCGAATCTATCTATCGAGTGGTTGTTTCCACATGGTTTAGAAACAAACGAATATTTCTCTAGCGGATAGAGCTGTGATCGGTTGCGCGAACGATTCGACAACTGTTCGGCCCGCGATACGGCAGCGTATACACGATCAAGATGAATAAAGATTACCAGATACGCGATAGGGAGGGAGAGTGGATTGGACGGACCGTTTCCTAGAATTTTTTTTAACGAAATCTCTGTGCAAACCGTTTAACTCGAACGGCTATTTTTATTCGGAATATCGTACTATCTAGCATCACGCTTCTCTCGATTAAATTAACAATCAACTTTATTAATATTCATGGGTTCTTTGACATTGACAATGAGAACACGGGAGCAATGAAATTTATTTTAATACGAAAAGAAATTTTGTTATCGTCGTTTTAACGGAAATATAGGCTTTGTAACGCGTTTTAGGTGTTTGGTGAAGATATAATTCTTTTTTTGGAGTTAAAAAAATTTTCTTAGTAGACCCCTAGATAATAGGATTTGAATTGTTAAATAATATTTAATGAAAACTACTTTTTGTGTTCAGGTTCGTGCAATTTTAGGGACGAGGATAAGTTTTTGATAGTTTTTTCTTTAATGTTACGAAAGTCGACATTTTTTTTTCCCTCCCCCAGCCGTCACCAGTGTGTAACAATCGTAGAGTTGCGTCGGTCTATAAACTCGACCCAATTCTATCGCTGGTAAAACAGCAAACTTGCGAGCCCGTCGAGTTTGCCGATGGTAAACCGTTGCCTTTCCTACTTCAATCTGTTCGTTTCCCGCGGTCATCCTTCTTGTTTCTGCAACCTGCTCTGTTTGTTCCTTGTTGGTCCCCTTTCTTCCTCGCTTTACCCTACCCGGGAGTAACCGCCCTCGCTTAAACGATTAACTCGAGTTTTGAGTGTTTGGAATGCCGAATGGGTAAACTGCACGTACGCAAGTGGATGAACGATGCAAGCCTCTTTATATTCGAAAATGATTCGAACGAAAACGCTGTCAGCTTGAGGTTATCAGCCTTTAAAAACCATCAGAATTCTTCGAAAACTTCCTTACAGGGGCCCCGAGCTCAGAGTCACAGAATTCGTTAATATTATGCAGTAATAACACTAGGCTAACAAGGAACCATCGCAAATGGTCCATCTTCGATTTTGATGAAACTTTGTATGCTTATAAAGCAGCCAAAAACAGTCGACACATATTTTTTTTTAGCTATGGTAACTCGAGTTTGAGGGGTGAAACCATCCCTTGAAGTTTTGGTTCGACACGGATTCGGACGAAAACGCTGTCAGCTTGAGTTATCAGCCTCCAATAACCATCAGAATTCTTCGAAAACATTCTTACAGGGGCCCCGAGCTCAAAATCACAGAATTCGTTAATATTATGCACTAATAATACTAGGTTAATAAGGAACCCTCGTGAATGATCCGTCTTCGATTTTGATGAAACTTTGTATGCTTATAAAGCAGTCAAAAACAGTCGACACGTATTTTTTTTTAGCTATGGAAACTCGAGTTTGAGGGGTGAAACCATCCCTTGTAGTTTTGGTTCGACACGGATTCGAGCGAAAACGCTGTCAGCTTGAGTTATCAGTCTTGAAAAACCATCAGAATTCTTCGAAAACATTCTTACAGGGGCTCCGAGCTCAAAATCAGAGAATTCGTTAATATTATGCACTAATAATACTAGGTTAATAAGGAACCCTCGTGAATGATCCGTCTTCGATTTTGATGAAACTTTGTATGCTTATAAAGCAGTCAAAAACAGTGGGCACGTATTTTTTTTTAGTAGTGATAACTCGAGTTTGAGGGGTGAAACCATCCCTTGAAGTTTTTGCTCCAAACGGATTCGGACGAAAACGCTTGTCAGCTTGAGTTATCAGCCACCAATAACCATCAGAATTCTTCGAAAATATTCTTACAGGACCCCGTCGTACTCAGAGTCACAGAACTCGTTAATATTATGTACTAACAACACTAGGCTGACAAGGAACCATCGTGAACGATTCGTCTTCGATTTTGATGAAACTTTGTATGCTTATAAAGCAGCCAAAAACAGTCGACACGTATTTTTTTTTAATAGCGATAACTCGAGTTTAAGGGGTGAAACCACCCCTTGAAGTTTTAGCTCCAAACGGCTATCTCCAAAAGCGGGAAGGCATACGAAAAAATTATTATTATAGGCGAGGTTAATGGTTTTTTATATACAATAACATGGTGTTAACAAATTTAACAAAATACAATTTGTTTATGATAAAAAAAAATTTATTAACTTAATTTTTCGTTTTACTGAAATTTTCGCAATGACAAAAAATGACGAGCATTTTATTCCAAATCGTATTTTGTTAAATTTTTTGACACCATGTTGTTATTCATTATAATTTTTTCGTATGTCTTTCCATGTTCGAGATAGTCGTTTGGAGCCAACACTTCAAGGGGTGGTTTCACCCTTTAAACTCGAGTTATCGCGGCTAAAAAAAAATACGTGTCGACTATTTTTGGCTGCTTTACAAGTGTACGAAGTTTCATTAAAATCGAAGCCGGACCAAAAGTTAATTTTGAAGATCAGATGTTAATATTTCGTCACGCGATATTAATATGACACTTGTTTGTCGTGGAAACTAGACGTTACCGTAAACACGTATTTTCGTTACAAATTGTGATTTATCTAATGTCTTTCGAACGATCGAACCTTTCTTGGTTGCACATGGGTTTTTTCCCCCATTACGTCCGTTCGAATATCTGTTACTAACGAGCGAACCGAGAGACTGCTTCTTTTGAAAAACAACGACCGATAACGACTCAATAAAGAAGTTACGTATCACGACGAGGGGAAAGAAACCGAACGAATTAATGGATCCAGTTTTCAGGTGCTCGCACTCGTTGCCCCGGTTAATTTCTTCGATCCTTGTTACTCGACATCGTGCACTGAGATCTCGAAGATGAGAAAGTTCAAGTCAAAAATTAGAATACTGCAGAAGTTCAGGGGAAAATTACATCTTCGAATATCTGTTTCACTTACTTGCACCTTTCTACTTTGTACAATCGATTTCTTGGCATGAACTTACCTGCAACACAAGAAAACGTATTTATTAGAGAATTAATACAGAAATACTTAAAAATTTTGTAAGACAATATTAATACAGATAAACGAGAGAACTGTGTGTATTTAAAAACGATTTTACAGATATATTTCGAGACAAATACTGCAACTGATTCAAAGTACATGACGCCATCTTGAATCGAAGAATATTTCATCGAAATCCTCAATTAAAAATTTTGTAAGTCAACATTAATACAGATAAACGAGAGAACTGTGTGTATTTAAAAACGATTTTACAAATATATTTCGAGACAAATACTGCAACTGTTTCAAAGTACTTGACGCCATCTTGAATCGAAGAATATTTCATCGCGAGAACATTTCCTCTTGACTGTTTCTTCTGAATGAAGGAGAAATCTTCTTTTTTTATTAATCAAGTGATCCAGGGTCTAGACATTGCATTGTATATTTCCAAAACAAAATGGAAGATCGCCAAGAATAAAATGGAACTCGATGGAGAAAATTCGTAAGATTTATGGACTCAAAATAGTCGTAATGTTATAAGACGAACGTCTCAAATCCTAGAAACGATTGGTTCCCCGGTCCCCGAGTATTAAGACGTTGTTTATAGTGATTAATATCGCGAGTATGCGAAACTTTCGCGAAGAATTCGTGCACGCTTTCGCATGCTCTGCATTCACGCGGACACGTGCGCGCGTCCGCAGGAAATGCAGACGTGCCTGATCGACACAGAGAAATGCACTTGCATGCTGATCGCACTCGGAATAGTTCTAAGGAATTAGGGCAACTCCCTTACGCACATACGGTGTCTGGAATTGACGTGAACGTGTTTCTCGAGGGGGGATGCTCGAGCAGGCTTTGCTACCTATTCCCAGATTAGCGCCTTTTGGTCCTTCTCACAAGGAATTACGGTTCACGGTGAGGCTGGAATTAGTTCGTGACACTAATTCCCAAATTAACACTATCGTTTTGGAATAAAATAGGTAAACAAGGCAAAATATCGCAAGTTTCTGTATTGACAACGATGGAGAATCTGTAACGTTTGAAATTTGTTTCGCCTAAACCGATAAGGCAGCTCGTAGCCTTTCAAGTTTGATAGAACAAAGCTGATATTTCACGTGCACCGCCATAATACTTTCCTCAAGGGAGACTCGAGACAGCTATAACAGGATTTATTTTCAGACCTGCTATTACTATTATGGTACAAATCCGTACGAATACGTAGAGAAGCGCCATTTATCCAACGGAACCGACGTTACTAACGAACCATCAGCGAGCTATTTCCTTTTTTCTTCGACGAAAAATAAACTCGTTCCTCCATTACTTTCGCGATTCTTCCTCGCGATGGTCCTTAAATACAACTTCGTTTACTTTTTAACCGCTCTCCGGATGCTCCGCGCCCCCCCTATTTACGGTCGTTTGTTACACGGTTATGAACATCGGCGCGGGGGAATAAACAATTTCATGGTTAAATAAATTAAATCAACGGGGAACGTTTCCCGCGAATCTGACGTTAAAAACGCGGATCGCGGAATTTCCCTTTCGCTCGAGGCATTCGCATATAGAGGGTGTATTAACGAAATTAAATTCTTGTACCGGAAATTGCGTTATAAACGAAAAAAAAAAGAGAAAAATCTACTCAACTATACGGCGCCGTATTTCACCGTGCGTAGGCATAAACGCAGAGAAAATATTTCATATATTCTACGGGGATACAAAGTCGGGTTAATTAGGGGTGGAATTGCGCAAGTTGGTTTTAATCTTCAGGCAGACGTTTTCGCTAAATATTATATCGATTGTACAATAACGAGCATTTCAGTAACTATTTTAATAAGCACTAACTTTTCAAAATTATTTAATCCACTGGTTGAGACTAATAGTTTACGTCAAACTGGGAACGATAAGGTAAATCAGGGTATAAAAATAAAATTTGATTATACATTGATTGTTGTTCGTGTCTGGGGCTTCTAGGCAGAAAGATAAATCGTTTATTTGGTCTCCGTGACGGTTTACACCGCGAAAGGCAGCGAATTCTTTCGCGTAATAAATATGCAGGACACGCGGGCCAAAGCATGTTTCGGATGTGACATCTGCTTTTGAATCAAGTGTTCTCCGTCGCGCCGTATGGAAACGCTTTTCCCAGTTTCCGTTCCCTTTCCACCGACATTCTTCCCTGCAAGTCCCTCTCACCCTCCCATACATGATACATGAAGCACACAGCGCCGGGCATCCGATGGCATGACACTCTCCCAACCACTGTCCCGTGAAATCATGCCTCATGATCCTGTGATCCCCCTGACTACCATTCTCTTTCCTTCGTCACCCTCCTCTGTCGCCCTCTTGATTTCCGCCCGTGACGCGCGTCTTTTGCCAACCACCCGTCATTCGCGTTATTTACCGACCGCCACCCCTTATTTCGCTTTGTAAATAGACACACGGTTCACGGTATCACATGCACTCCCGTTCCGATTTTATTGCTTCTTTCGCATTCGAATTAAAAGGGAACTGTTTCGATTTTAATGGAACTTCGTTCCTCGCAAAACAGACGAATTTAACACTTTCGCTGCCACGTGACCCACATATGGGTCACAGAACTTTTAAATGTTAAAGAAAATCAATTTTAATAGGCTTCGTAAATTTCAATGAGGTTAGAAAAGTAACTGGTACGACAATTTTTAAGTTGTGCAGTTTACAATTGCCTAAAATCAGAGTTTTGGTCTAATTTTACGATTTTAGACTGGCAGTCAACGTGTTAATAGAGAAATCGATATCCAAAGTTTCACTCTCCAAATTCTGACTAAAGATTGATTGGAACTTCAACGGGAATTGTATTTATCGTAAATTTTTATCGTAGTAATAACAACTGAATTTACAGTGATACAAGTAACAACGAACAAAAATATTCCCCTTACTTTTCCCTCATATTTTTCTTACGAAAACGAGTACGTTGATTGAACCAATGGCGCGATATTTTTGGAATAGTAAATTTTGAAGAATTTCTGACCGGTGGACTCGACAGAACCACCCCCTACACGTTGACTGTGACGGTGGTCACCGGTGACCGGCACTTTACCATTCAGTGAGCCCCAAACTATTATTTTCTCGACAAAAATTTCTAAATAATTTTATTTGAAATACTTTACACGGGATATATAGTAAATTTTGAAGAATTTCTGACCGGTGGACTCGACAGAACCACCTCTAACACGTTGACTGTGATGGTGGTCACCGGTGACCGGCACTTTACCATTCAGTGAGCCCCAAACTATTATTTTCTCGACAAAAACTTCTAAATAATTTTTTTTGAAATACTTTACACGGGATAAATAGTAAATTTTGTAGAATTTCTGACCGGGGGACTCGACAGGACCACCTCTAACACGTTGATTGTGATGGTGGTCACCGGTGACCGGCACTTTACCATTCAGTGAGCCCCAAACTATTATTTTCTCGACAAAAATTTCTAAATAATTTTATTTGAAATACTTTACACGGGATATATAGTAAATTTTGAAGAATTTCTGACCGGTGGACTCGACAGAACCACATCTAACACGTTGTCTGTGATGGTGGTCACCGGTGACCGACACTTTACCATACAGTGAGCCCCAAACTATTTTTTTCTCGACAAAAATTTCTAAATAATTATTTCTGAAATACTTTACACGGGATAAATAGTAAATTTTGAAGAATTTCTGGCCGGTGGACTCGACAGAACCACCCCCAACACGTTGACTGTGATGGTGGTCACCGGTGACCAGCACTTTACCATTCAGTGACCTCCAAACTATTTTTTTGTGACCAGCAGTCAACGTGTTAATAGAGAAACCGCCATCCAAAGTTGCACTCTCCAAATTCTGACTAAAAATTGATTGGAGCTTCAACGGGAATTGTATTTAATTGTATTTTTTTTGTAAAACGGGTACAGTCGTTGATTGAACGAATGGCGCGATATTTTTGGAAAGACCAGACCTCGAAGAACCAGATTAAAAAGGATATCGAAACTATATCGAATAATGTCTGTTTTATTTCGATGAGATCCACCTCGTTGCGCGTTGTCTCGAAAACATAGTTTGCCAGTTCTCGTAGGAGATGGGAGCGCAAAAATTGAAATGCGAGGGGAAAGAGCTGTCAAGGAGATATTGAATCGTTCGTTGAAAACGACTCGAAGTTATATTCATGGCGAGTCGTAACTCGATTTCCTTTGCGGACATTCGCGACTTTTCTACGGTCGTTCGTCGAGTTTCGAAAGTCCGACCGCATAACGAGTACTATTGAATTTCGTCTTCCCTTCTTTTCACCTCTTTTCTCTCTCGTTTGTAACGCTTTGAACGGTTAACTCGCGGAAATAAATAAATCTTGTACCCAGATTCGCCCAGAGTTTAAACCAATTCGTGAACAATGGTTATCGGGTCGGTTCGCGGCAATAATAAGTTCATACGCGCTTGTATTACCGTTTTCATTTTATTTTTATCGTCTTTTGATTCGTCAGATAGTAGAGATTCTTTTAGACAATTTAAATCACAGCACTGCCTTTTGGAAAATCTGAAATATAAGGATCTTGGAGCATTGCAGTCTGTTGTCCGAGGAGAAAGGTAACGAATTCGGGATCGTACCAAAATTGAAGTGTCAGATTTGTTATACGGGAACCGTGATTCGCGAACGTTGTGCGGATAAACGAATCGTGCACTTCCCAACAGCATGGCATCTTGAAAAGTCGTGTGCAATTTTACGGATGAGCACGGAACGATAAAGGAACAGGAGCCTACCAGAGACGGAAACAGCGAAATCTGCCTGCTGACTATGAGATTCCACAGGATTACCTTGCTTGCCTATTCTCGTTGCTTCTTCTCGGTTCCATTGGCATCCGGACAAGATGATGGAAACGCAAAACGTTCGGGTTTTCGCGTTCTACGATTTCCAAAATTATTCTCGATGAATTGTTGAGTTTCTGGAGGCAACAAGGATATTGCAAATATCGTTCGCGTAACTTCAATCTTCGAATTTCATTGGAAAGTTTGAGTCAAATAATAGTGTTCTACTTTATTGCGCCAGTAAAGAAAAGCACACGATTACACGTAATATCGTCTGTGTGTGAAATTGAAAAGTCGAGGAATCTGCGAAGTCGAAGTTCTTCGGTTTAAGTTCAAAACTACTGTTTGGAAAGATTTAATTTCAGTAAATCGTTTAGCAACGAACATAGTTTCCCTGAAGTTTCGATTTTAACAACTTTAACGACTTGGAACTGAAATCCACGCAAACAAATGGCTTTGTAAGCAATATATTTTCTACAATTTGAGTCTTTTTTTTAAATTTAGAATAGTTTTTGCGTATTAAGAAGCAAATATTCTATAAGATTCGAAATATCTATCGTTATTCCATTTTATTTCATCTGTACTCGTTCCAGAAGATTCAACTGACGCGAAAAAAGGGCGATAAAAGTCTAATTTTCATAAATTAATTCCTCCTTACTTTCGCGTCGAGTTGAATATTTATCACAGTATAATTTCGAATTTTAAAAAGAAAGTAATTAACACGGAGAAATGACTTGAAAAGCTGTGCAAGTATTGCAATCATAATCCAACTTGTATTTTCGTCCAACTGATGCAATAATATTTTATAAGAATATTATATGAAAATACAATCTTCAATAGCTTTGATACGAACATTTATTTATTTTTTTATCTATACAGGGTGTTCGGCAACCCCTGGGAAAAATTTTAATGGGGGATTCTAGAGGCCAAAATAAGACGAAAATGAAGAATACCAATTTGTTGATGGAGGCTTTGTTAAAAAGTTATTAACGTTTAAAGTTCCGCCGGTACTGAATTTTTTTCTCGAAAATGCGCAGGATTTTGGAGGTATGTCTATTCACCAAAAATTATTATAATTGACCCCCGCAATCGAAAATAATTTTTCCAAAACGATTTGAAATTTTTTTTTTCCGTCGAAAAATTCACCCTTCTATTTTTCTTTAAAATTTGTTTTTGATTTTTAATAAATTTGTTTGAAGTCCTACGGAAATTTTGTCTAATACTTTCTCGTAGGTATTCATGATCTCTACTTCAGAAAAAAATTTCATTGAAATATATTCAGTATTGTAGGAGTTATGGCTGCTTGAAAATTGGACCATTTTTATGTGGTTTTTCTCATTTTGCGGGGCCAAGGAACAACTTTTCGAATATTTTTAGAATTTCTACATATTCTTCACCAAAATACGCGTCGTTTGCCTTTTGAAACATTAAAATCGTCCAATCCGTTCAGAAGTTATGACGTTTTAAAGATACGCATGAAATTTCAGTGAAAAATGTCAACGGTATGGTCAGACATGAAATTTTCGTAATGAATTTTTTTCTCGAAACTGCGTAGGAATTCGGGGGTATGTCTAATGACCAAAAATGATTGTAATTGACCCTTGTAGCTAAATATAATTTTTTTAGTATGATTTGAAATTTTTTAATTTCGTCTAAAAATTTCAATACCTTCTCGAATTTTTTTCTAGAAAGTGGGTAGGATTTCGAGGGTATGTCTATTCACCAAAAATGATTGCAATTGACCTCTGCAACCAAAAATAATTTTTCCAGAACGATTTGAAATTTTTGAATTTAATTGTTAATAACTTTTTAACGAAGCTTCCATCAAGAAATTGATATTCTTGATTTTTGTCTTATTTTGGCAGTATTGAGCATAATGTCAGTATTGAATTTCATCGCGTCAGATCGTATTTTAAATGGGCTTTGTTCAAGTTTCGATTAAATTAACACTGAACCAGCCAACGAAGTTCAATAACTTCTTGTTTTCATTACTTTCGTAAAGTTTTATTCCCTTTAATTCACTCCCGCATGAAATACGAATCGTTTTCGCTATAATTATTTTACCAGCTTGTTCTCGGATATCTAATTTAATTTATGCTTCTTGGAACACCGTAAACACAGACAAGTTCATAAAATATTCCTGATGATAATACTTTTAAATGAATAAACTTTCGTTATTTTTTCAATTCCACTTATACTTTTATTTCAACAGACCAAAGCAGTCATTATTTATTTGCCACGAGGATCTAGAGCAATCTCGAGTGATTTCACGAACTTCTAAATAAATTTTTTCCCAGCAAAAATAGATGCACTGTTTTGTTAAAGCTATTTTCTTTCGTTCGAAATTTTACCGCTCTCGTGAGCCATAAATACGAAGCTAAAGATTATTCCATCAAGGAAAATCGAAATCCTCCGAGACAGTCTCCTCGGGCAACGAATTCGTGGAAATTCGTCGAAACGGCAAAGAAGAGGATTGCACGCCTAGTCTAGACAGAAGCACGACTGGTCAGCCGTTTCCAGGTCTTTGACGATTTCTAAGGGCTCGATGATTGAGGGAAGACGTCGCGGGAATCGTGGAATACGAGAACGTCTCGAAAGATTGTCTTTGATCGGGTGTTCTTGTTGGCAAACAATGGTCGAGTCTTAATTAAAAAACTTGAAGCACGACGATACGTACGGAAGAATGGGGTCTCTCCGTTGAGTACGCACTTGATTGAAAAGTATGGACAGGGGTTAGGTCTGCTGGATAGTCGTTAACTGGGGTGAATTACGAAAGGCACAGACAGACGCGGGTGACGGTGACGTCGAACTGGCGGAAACGAGGCTGGCGGAAGATGGTAGACGGTGGTCAGCGCTTGGTTGGATAAGCGAGACACATCAAAAGCATCGGATCTCCATTCAGATCTTTGATGGCCGACGGTCCCGTATAGCGTTCCCCCGTTCATAATCAAAGATGTCACCGAGGGAGACGCCAAAGGGCACGGGACCGGAAGAGACGCGAGGAAAGAGAAAAGGAAAGACGGTAAACTTGGACGCGTGCGGAGAGAGAGAAGGGTGGAACGACCGAGGATCGGACCTACTTTAGAAGAGAAAGCGTCGGATAAGCATTCAACTGTCAGCCAAGTGGGAAAGCACGAGCACAAATGCCAGCAACAGAAGGTACCCGGGGCAAAACCTTTCGATTTCTTTACCTTCCAAAGGGAAAACATGGAGAAATTGACCACGGTCCAAGAGGAACGAAATAACGCGTCCAAGGTTTCGTTTATGCTTAAACTCATAGACATTCTGCGATCCATGATGAGCTAGAGTTGAATTTCCATGAGTTTTATGGTTTCGAGATTTTATCAAGAATGACTGCTAAAGATATTTCTAAAGAAAATGTGCTTCCTTTGGATTTCATCTTCTTTCTCGATTTAAAGAATCGATAAACAAACTGATATCAAAAGAAGGGAATTTAATTATTTTTTTCTGATTCTAGTTTAATCGATATGTGATGAATGAATTATGCTTTTAATAGCAATATTGTTCGAGACTTTGTTTGTAAGAGAAAAACGGGTAAAAGTTTGCTGGTTCGTTCTGGTTCGTCGTTAATGGTAGAAACCAGAATAATTTTAACATATTTTAATTGGAAAACAGAGCGGATGTGCGTCGAAATGTTTTGCAGCTTTATTAAAAATTACCTAACGAACATCTCAACAAAATTTGATCATTAGGGAAACGGTATTACATTGCCCTCGTTAGGTATTTTCAGTTGCATAACTTTTTAAGTCCACTTTTTATGTTTTTATATTACAAAAAAATCACTACTTGAGACTGTTCACTTGCAAGCATTTCTATTAGTATTTTTGGAAATAAACATACTTCCAACTAGTAATCCAAATAGCTTGAAACTTTCTAATCGTTGGTATGTTAAGAATTCTATTAATTTTTTGCACTATCTAGCTTCTAGCTTCTTTGTATTTAAAGATTATTGTGACATCCACCGTACAGTAAGTTATGATGCAAATTTTATTCCACCCACCTTTTAATATTATATATTATAATAAAAATATTCTCGAGGATAGCAATAGAAACTTTTGTACCTCATTTTATGAACATTGAGAGTTGGGTTTGCCCCTTTATAGTGATTAGAAGCCACTCAGCTAATAATTCAGTCATTGTGAAGTAATTAAATTGTTAGGTTTCTAAAAATATTATTAGAGGGGTCGATCGAGCGCTTGTGAGAGCGCGAGCCCTCTAGTGGCGAGCATGAGAGGCAACGCCACATTACGAATTCTTCCACGCGTTTCTATACTATTTAAATGATTAAAGATTTATTACTTCTTGATAAGGATGACTAACGACACGAACATCATTCATACAGTAATTTATGGCGTAAATTAACTTTGTATCAAGTTCTATTCCACGCAATATCCTAATATTTCTCAAGCTAACAATATAATAGGAAATTTTGCATTCCTTCTTACGAACCTTAAGGGATGATTTCACCATCTAAATATGAAAACAAAAAATAAAAAAAAATACTAAATATTTTTCGATGCTTCCAGACACATGCAAGGTTTCAAAACAATCTGGGGGTGGATCCTTGTCAGTCGATATCAAACTTATAAAATTATTAACTTTATATCAAGTTCTATTCCACGCAATATTCTAATATTTCTCAAGCTAATAATTTAAAAGGAAATTTTGTAATCCTTCTTACGAACTTTGAGGGGTGATTTCACCCTCTAAATATGAAAACAAAAAGTCAATAGAGAATCAGACTTCTAAAACTGATTATCACTTAACTTTATATGAAGGTGTATTCCACGTAATATTTTAATATTCTTGAAGCTAATAATATGTCGAATATTTTTCGATGCTTCAAAGTAATCTGGGGGTGGATACCTAGTGATCCTTCCTTATTAGTCAATAGAGAATCAGACTTCTAAAACTGACTATCACTTAACTTTATATCAAGGTGTATTCCACGTAACATTTTAATATTCTTCAAGGTAATAATATAAAAGGAAATTTTGCATTACTTCTTACGAACCTTAAGGGATGATTTCACCATCCGAAACATGAAAACAAAAAATAAAAAAAACACTTGCCAAATATTATTCCAAACGCATCTAAGGTTTCAAAGCAACATGGACTTGGATCCTCCCTTATCAGACTGATAAAATTAATCATCCCTAAATAATTAACGGTATGCAAACCGTAAGTGGCGCGATCGGGGGTTGCATTGACTTCAACTTGGAAAGAGAAAGCTTCGAACGGAAAGGTTTCCGATAGTTGGCACAGGTAAAAGCCCAGGGACGACGATAACGCTCGGAGTTGGGCGGAGACAAAGCAGCCGAAAACGTTATCGCCTCGAGAATACAGAGAAGGAGTGGAAGATCGCGGCAGACCGTTGGACGTATGCTGGATTTCCCTATCGGGCCGTACGTTTCGAATCATCCCCTGCTTTTCCCCGAGACTAGCAACCACGTTCGTATGTTCCCTTTTCCGGCTGGCTCCTCTGCCCGGAGCTTGGTCCCCTAAGGGAAACTGCATCCATTAATGTACGGGGGCGGGACGCGCGGCGCGGAATTTGTATGAATGGGTAGAACTTGCGGATTTGAATTGATGAATAGCCACCTGTACCAGGAAGCGTATTGAATATTATAGAAGTGACTACTGCCCGCAGGGACCTTCGATTCTTTCGCCTCTCTTTCTCTCTTTCGTACGCCATTCGATTATGCGCTGACAAAGTTCGGCTATCCTTTACGCGTGCGAACCTTTTACGAAGCCTTCCAAAACTTCCGCTGGAAATCGAACGAGATTCCTTTGACGATCGTTCGTTTCGAGGCCCACGTGATCATCGGGAACGTGAAAAGGAATCGTGTCGAATTTTTCGACGACGGGGGAATTTTTTAAACCATAATTACAATTTTCTCCCATTTTTCGATACGTCTCTTCTGAAACGTTGAATCATTCGCTGAGTGTGTTTCGCGTTTACAGGACGACGCAAGTAGAAACACCGAATAATGGACAGACGCGACATGGCAAATTGTATTCGATCGCGCGGAATATTCAACTTCGATTGCCTCGAAAACGAAGCGTTGTACGAGCAAACTTTATTCTACATTTTTCGCGTGTTCTATTCGATTGTGCAATTTTCAAACGATATCCGCGTTTACTCGTTACTACGCGATCGAATTGATTTTCTAACGTGCAGGTTGAACCATTGTATACTGTTGCTTCCAAAACACAGTATTCTTTACAAAAAAATAGTTTATTCTTAAGAAGTTAGCAACTGACCCAGTCAGCTTGAAGAGAGGAATTCGTTTGGTAACTTTTAATTTTGCAGATACCCAGGACAATTGATACATGCAAGGACAAGAACGCTGGTGGATTGGCGAATCTCGTGGAAGGACATTCTAATTCCGGATTTAAGTTTCCAGCTAGCAATCTCGCGATGGGTTCGACGTCTAAGGCGGAGAAGTGTCTGAGGTAAAAGCAGGACAACGTCGTTATCAACGGCGCTTTCAAATTAAGCGGGCCCCTTCTTAGCTCGCCCTCGTGGCTTTACAGCCACAACGACGCGTAATTGTTCACAGTGGAGCGCCTCGAACATTAAACTGATTGACGTTGCCATCCTAATATTCGAGAGCACGGTACCACGCATCTCGTTAAAATCGTTCGTCACGGTTAGCGTCCTTGTCATCTTCCAAATGGAACGGATTTTCGCGCTGCTGTTTTCACGAGACATCGAACACAAGAACCAAAAAATACTTCTCGAATACTCGAACCGACAAGTAAAATTTTAAAAAATCCTGTACACGGACCCAAAGTTTGGATACTCTCGAACGTTTAATTAAACGTCTTTAACAGCTCGATCGTTCGAAACGTCTATGATGCTAAATAAATGGTACCAAGAAGCGCAGCAAGACAGAAATTAAAGGAAACACTGGTCTCGCCCAACAAGATAAACTTTACTCGGGAAACTTATGTACAAGAATACAAACTTGGCACGTCTTGTTACTTCTAGTTTTACAAAGTTTAATAAGTTTAAATTTCAAGAAGTCAAATCTATATGGTAGCACGGAGAAACATGATCTCTATTTCTGAACTTCGAGCAAAACTAATATTACTCTTTCCACGATTATTCTAAACACTATTATCAAAAAAGAACAAAATTAAAATTGAACGTGCTCGTTCTTGCAAAAGAAGGTTTAAAATTAAAGTACCAATGTGAATAGCTCTCCAGGACTGTTCAATTTCGAAGCACGAAGTGTTGGTCTCGACGTGGAACGAAAATTCGTTAAAAAATTCTCTAATTGAAGGTATCGGCGGATTTCAGCGACAGACGAGGCGCAGAATTTCGTAAAGTTCTCGAGACGAAAATACGAAACGTCAACCAGAGAGTTGAGTAAGAAAATCCACAGTCCTCATCGTTGATGGGCTCGACGTGCGTCGTCGTAACAGGCCATTACAGCTGCCAACGTTATCGGCTGGGTTGCTTCTCTTGCCCCGACGGGGGGGCCCCAGCAATTTGCGATACAATTTAAAGAAGACAGGCTCCGTATCCTTCTGCCATTCCTTTCGACGTCTCCCCGTCCCACCCCGGTTTCGCGTGCTTTACATTTCGTGCTTGTAATGGTAAAACTTTTCCTTAACGATCTCGCGTCTGTTTGAATTATGCACGACGAGTACTAACAATTGTCTCTCCTTTCTGTCTCTCGCATCTACGTGGCCGTGCCTGATTAGCCAACCACTCCCATTCTGTTGTCTTCGTCGAGATAAAAAGGGAAAGCATTGAAATTTCCTCGCATGACGCGAGGGATGAAGCGTTGAAGCGCCATCTTCCCTTGAAATTTTGACGCTCGTGATTAACGAGTTCTTTGTAGGATACGAAAGCTATTTTAACTTTTAATTTGATCGTTGTTAACGACACTGAAGAGGACACTAACTGGCTGACAGGAGGATCTTAGGTCTGGGTTAGGTCTACGTGTTCCTATGTCTGGATTAGGTCTGTGTTAGGTCTGGATTAGGTCTGAATTAGGTCTGGGTTAGGTCTGCGTGTTCCTATGTCTGGGTTAGGTCTGGGTTAGGTCTGGATTAGGTCTGAGTTAGGTCTGGGTTAGGTCTGGATTAGGTCTGGGTTAGGTCTGGGTTAGGTCTGGATTAGATCTGCATTAGGTCTGGGTTAGGTCTGGATTAGGTCTGGGTTAGGTCTGGGTTAGGTCTGGGTTAGGTCTGCGTGTTCCTATGTCTGGGTTAGGTCTGGATTAGGTCTGAGTTAGATCTGGGTTAGGTCTGGATTAGGTCTGCGTGTTCCTATGTCTGGGTTAGGTCTGAGTTAGATCTGAGTTAGGTCTGGATTAGGTCTGGGTTAGTTCTGGATTAGGTCTGGGTTAGGTCTGGATTAGGTCTGCATTAGGTCTGGGTTAGGTCTGGATTAGGTCTGGATTAGGTCTGGGTTAGGTCTGGGTTAGGTCTACGTGTTCCTATGTCTGGGTTAGGTCTGGATTAGGTCTGAGTTAGATCTGGGTTAGGTCTGGATTAGATCTGCGTGTTCCTATGCCTGGGTTAGGTCTGGATTAGGTCTGAGTTAGATCTGGATAAGGTCTGGGTTAGGTCTGGGTTAGAGTTGTTCTTGTTACTCAAGAGAGAGTATGGAATATGGTATCAATTTGTTAGTTAGGTACATGGACGAACCTGATGCAAACTTAGGGAGCTTCTAGGATGGAGTCACGTAAATTACCGCATTCAGTATTCTCCGAATTGCGTTAATTAGTGGGCTGCTGTATCTCGACAAAAGTGACCCCCATTTCAAAGGTTAGGTAATTGGAAAAATTGGGGAACGAAACGTTCGCGTGTTAGATATTTTGTATGAACAACTCTCCTCAGTCCCGGTTCTGGGGTAAGTGCCAAGAGGTAAAGCTTAGTCCTCTTACCAGAAGGCACCCTTGCCTTCCCCACTCGGTGGCCAGATCCTCAAGGAACAGAGTTCCTATTCTTTAAAGCAAGACAACGTCGGGTCGCTTGCCTTTTTCTAACATACCTACATTTCCTTTCAACAAGCAATCCTATGACGTCCGATAGCTGCGTGACTTCGAGTCACCAGCCATCGTCGGGCATCTGGATTGTGTCCTTGCAACCATCCCTCTTGGGACCCACGCAGGCTAAGTCCCTATCATAAATCGTTTGAGAACGAAATATCGTCGAGCTAAATGCCCTCGACGTCCCTTAAAAATAAACCGTCGCTAACACGCGATAGGTAACATTCTAAAAATTTTAATGATCTTTCAAAGGAATCCTCCCAAATGACAATTTTATACGTTAGAAAATAGTCCCCAAAATACTTTTACGCGTCAATAAAAATCCTTACCGAGCCGACAAATTTTAATTAAATGCTGGAAGACACCGGGATCTCCTCCCACCTCGTAATAGCGATTGGCATATCGTAAACCTGCGAGAACGTCAATTTGGGACAAAATTGGATCATTGGATTGTGAACTGGAATTCTCAAATTAAGGTCGTGTGCAATGTCTCCGTCTTGCATACCTCCACGTTCTGTGTAGTAGGTACCAATACTTGTATCTCTACTCATAATCCTCCAAGACGGCTTGATAAGGGGAGGAATTAGAACTTGCGTTTAACAATAGATTAGTTTCTACAACAGAGTTACACGATCTTTCGAATTTTACTTTCGCGAACTGTTGAAATCCCCGACACTTCGACTTTATTGAAAAACTATTATTATCCAAAATTTTGAAACGTATACTCGTTAAAAAGAAACTCACGAGAATACGTTTGAAATAATGCAAGAATATTTTATATTTGCAAGTTACTATTTCGTGCGATACGCGATTAGAAGTTAAAACTGCCGTCTGACGTTTATGTAACGCTTCGGGGATGGTCGCATTATCGTATGAAACGATAAAATAGAATAAAGTCGTAATTGCTCGTTCCACTTAACTTTCCAGCAAATTCAAATGCAAATTAAATACAGCGGAGCAATATTTCGCTCATTTTATGAGAACTTCGTTCCCGTCGTTGCGGCACGGAATAAACTTGATGATTACAACTGAAACGCCGATTAAAAAAATTAATGAATCCGGCCGTTTCAGTTGAAAGTTCCAGAATTAATCAGAACCCGCCCCGTCGCCGTGGAAAGTGGATACTGAAATACGCGACGAGACGCGGCAAAAGACAGACCCGTATTAGAAAATTACAAAATTATTTCCAAGAAAATTAGATGAAAAATTTCAAGACCGAATTATTCTTACGTCGTTCGTAGCCCGAAAATTGCTTAATCCTCTTAGCTTCGTCCCCTTCCTACCTAAGCAACCGTGTCCCCGTGCACTTTGGCGAAAATTGTCCCCATTTTAATTAATTCGTGTTTGACTTCAAGAATTTAATCTAGTAAAAAAAACTTTTTATAATATTTTTTACAAACGCCTCCCAAAGGGATTACTTTTGAATCACGAAATACAATGGAATTAGTTTTAGTTTCCGTTGGCTCTCTTCAGGCGCGCTTCACGAGAAACTCATTTTAATTTCAATAGACCATCTTGCAACAGATATTCCCCGTTGTATTCACGGAATTTTCACCCCTTCGATCTTCCGTTCCGACCGTTCCTTCGAACACTTAACGCGCGAGAAATGAATTGCAAGACCTTTCCTATACGAGCGATAAATATTCTTCGCGTTTAGCAAGCTCGTAAATCCCAACGACATCGAAACGTTCCACCAATATTTACTCGGACGATTCTAGTTGCAAAATGCAGTTAATTTTGTCAAAACGTTCCCATAATTCACTCCGCGAAGTTCGCGTGCTTATCGCCACTAATTCTTGGCGAAACGGGAAAGTAAAACTTATACTTTTTACTCTGTTGTTGCAAAGCTGCTTTAATTGGATCCCGCGGTGATATTTAACCATGGAAAGACAGAAATTTTATTATGAATATAAATATCTCGAATTTCAGTTGTTTTTATCTGTTCGACGAATCCCCGCGAAATTTCAAACTCGGTGTCGGACGATTTGCTTTGTTAGGACAGCCGCGAGGAACATGAATAATTGCCACGTACGAGAAGAATGTTCCAGGCGATATATTGCAAGATTCCATGTACCCAAGATCCCGTACCGAAAATTCGCTAGAAGAAATTCTTCTCCCGTTCGAAGCAAATGCGCGAGACGACTCGCCAAGATTGGCTGCAACCAGCCGATGACAGAAATTTATTCCAGTTCCCGACGAACAGCAGCAGAAATAGAAGGGAGCCTTGTAGTTCGTGGGTCAGCCACCATGAGAAATACTCGCCGCTGACGAATAGTCCCAAAATTATGCACATAGTTTTACTTCGAGCGAGACAGTGAATAATTCACTGTGAACGATCAAAAGTTATGACACTTCCTTCCCCTACGTTACCACCGAATATTCGAACCGCTTTTAACTCTAATTCTCATGGGGTGAAACGCGGTGAGTGATGGCAATTTGAGTGGATAAACAAAATATTATTGGAATTTCAAATAAGTTCGTGGGGCACCCAAATCTTCAGCTTTGACCCCCATTTTGTTTAAGTACCTGTGAATTGTTGTTCTAAGCATTTTTAGAAGATCTGACATCTCCTGAACTGATAAACTTAGTGACTTTTCCACGAGGTCTCGAATTTTATCTTCTAATCGACCGTTCCTAGTCTTTAAAGCAAAAATTCCCAGATCTAAAATGATGAAACCTACAGGCTCGAGATGAAAGTGCATTTTCTTCGTAAACAACGAATTTATATAAAATGAAATGTCGTAAGTAAATGGATACGCATTTTGTACATGATTTGTCACTGCTAGAAGTCACTATGTTCAATATTTCAGGATTTTATACACATGAGAACCTTCTCTAGACTGATCTTTAACAGCTAAGCTCCTGAACTGATAAACTTAGTGATTTTTCCACGAGGTCTCGAATTTTATCTTCTAACTGTTCCTAGTCTTTTAAGCAAAAGTTCCCAGATCTAAAATGATGAAACCACTTCCTACAGGCTCGAGATGAAAGTGCATTTTCTTCGTAAACAACGAATTTATATAAAATGAAATGTCGTAAGTAAATGGATACGCATTTTGTACATGATTTGTCACTGCTAGAAGTCACTATGTTCGCCATTTCACGATTTTATACCCATGGAAACCTTCTCTAAGACTGATCTTCATCAGCTAAGGTTAAGTGCAATGACCTCTCATCACCGGATGTTTATAAATGAATGCGTGAAATTTATACACGAAAGTCGACACGAATTTATGGGATGACCTAATAATATTCGAGAGAATTAAATGCAAGTGATATTTATAGGTTAGTTTTCCATGGAAAGTAGTAAACATATTCAACGGTTTGGCGTAACGTGGAGCAATTACGGTGTAAGCTTTTTCCAATTTGGTGCCGTGTTGGGTCGTTTAATAACGAAGGGAATCGATTCTCTGGCGAACCATCTTGTCCACCCATTTGCCAGGCGATTTGTCTGCCTTTTGGTACGATGCATGGATTCTGTACACTCGCCTAGCAACACGAGGGAATCATATGGCCAGCACTGTATCAAACGTCGGCGGTCTGCTGTATTTCCAGGTGCTAAATGGAGAAACATAGAGTTCCCTTATGTTCGTAGCACTTAGTGGCTTCGAGCGAACGATAATATATTTCCCATCGAAGTAAACTCCTGTTACCTATTCGCAGCGTGAGTCACGCACACCTACCCTTAATTCGGGTCGCACCTAAAACAACATTGTACTATCTAATGGAGAACATGGCACTGCGGTTGTATGCTAACGTGACTCATCGTGTTCGCCGCTTCAATGGCTCGATCTGGGTGATATCCGTTGACAAACACGGAAAGGACCCCGTCCCGATAGCGCTGGATATTTGTCATGAAAATATTCTAGGACGCCGCGACAGGAATAAGCGAATCGTCGCTGTGATTTCGCACAACGGGCCAAGTTTAGACGCGGAAACGGACACGGCCGGTTGACGGATCGCCGTTACTTTTATCGTCTCGCCTACACGGAATCGGAATTAACCGCGTTATGCAAATTTACGCCACCTGGAACCAGACACTGTCGCGTTTTCGATCCTACGATGCGACCTGGTAATCCCTTTTCACCCAACTTATCGCTCGTTTCTTGTAACACTTCACCCCGATGTTCGTGAGACCTAAGAATTCTACTTTTTTACTTTTATTCTAGTCTCTTTTAAGCGTTCCTAAATCGCAGACGACAGTTGAAATGAAAGTGTGACGTTGCTTTCCATGTTCGCCACCAGAGGGCTCGCGGCTCTCACAACCGCTCGAACGACCCCTCAAAAGTTATAATTAGACTGCGAATATTTATGCATTTATGGGAAATTTAGAGTGATAAGAAACTATAGAATGCATTTAATATGCAAAAATATAACAAAAACTCAAGTAAGATATTATTGTATTTAGGGGTTGAAAAATCTTCTACGAAGCTCTTATTTTATTAATTTTATTAATAAATATATGAATAGTTATAATATAAGCTGTTTTTAAAGGTACTACAGTGCGTATCATGAATATACCAACCCATCAATATTTTAATATTTTGACAAATTAGGAACAGATTATGATGATTGGGAATTTTAAAATAATGTATAATACTATTTAAGTAAATAAAACTTTAGTGTTTATAATAGAAATGGTTATATAAAAACCTAAAATAGTAATTCATAGTGGTGGAAAGGTAATAAATTATTAAATTTCTATTTTCCTACATAAAATTTAAAATAAAATGAGTTTGCAGTTGGTATATTTAAAAAACACAAATTAAAGAGTATCTTCGTTATTTAAGTTATTAATTACAATAAACTAACGTAACTGCTTTTGAATATTCATTTTTATGGTACTGTCTAGGAATAGAAAATACTATTATAGCTTAACCCCTTAACGCTCATATTTTTCGAGTTAACCAAGAATGATCAGTTTTCTTTATTGGATTTATTTCTAAAAATGCGGTTTTTGTTAATTACAATGTTGTATCCAACGTATAATTTGAAGAAAAACAAATATTATCATCCCTTAAACCATTAGAATAAACAAATATAAATTCCTTACATTTTAAGGGGTTGGTGCATTTATCAAATTTACAGAATTCCAAAATTGCATCTTCCCTTTCCAGTTTTCGTAAACGAAAATCGTACTCCCCACTTTCGATCCGTTTTTGCGCGAGGAATCGCCTTATACCCGGCATCGCCCTAATTACCGGGACCCTTTGTGCACTTCGAATCGTCGCTAACAACGCACAAAACCATCCAGTAATTAAGAGACTCGCCATTATTTGCGTAACTAGTTTCATCGATACTTCGCCATCACAAAAGCTTGAGCAACGCCAAGGGAGGGGGGAAGGTAATACATATTAAAACTTGCAATATGGAGTAACAGTATCTTCATTACGCTCCTCCGTCTCTCCCCCCTCCACCCCCCGGGTGGTCTTTTCTTACCGCGTTCAAAAGTTGCCCAGTTATATTCTGCAACCAGGTAACACGCTGGCAGCTCTCGTGGCAAGGCCATCGATTAATTAATTTCCTGTATACGTTTATCTCGCGGCACGGTCTGCTAATTTTCCGATACACGGACCCCCCGATAAATATCACCGCGAACAACCGCGCGAGACTGAAATTTCGATTCCGCGGGGGAGGGGGTTTGAAATTTGTTCCCCGTCGAAGCGTCGCGACGACGAAGCCGACGCGTCAAGCCCCCGATGCCCGCATTTTCTACGTAATACTTTTTAAGCCATAAACATCAACATGTGTACCGGGGATGCAAAACTGGAGCTTCCTATTGTTCGTATTTACCTCTATACCGGCCGTTTTCCTAGCTACCGGCTCTCGTTTTATTTCCGTCCCCGTCCATGCGCCCGCTAAACTATCTCTAGCGCAAAAGCAGCCAGCGGATTACCCCACTGTTGTATAGTCGGTTAATTAGCTTTATGCGTTCAATCTCGCAAGAACCTCGCCTCTAGCCAACATAATAACGCGGCGCGCGCTCGCGTTCGCGCAACATACGTCGCATTACCGAATGAATGCACACATCCTTCGTTGAATTTTCCCGACGCCCGTTCACCGTGCAGCGTTTAACAAATGGCTCGGCTGCCCCCGATCGAAATCGAGCAAAGTGCCATTACGGACACAGATTTAAAAAAAAAAAAATTATATTTTTGATCGTACCTCGCGCCGGAGAAATGTATCAACCGGGGGGGACAAAAGGTTGCGTTAGAATTTAATCCGAAGAAGACTTGTTTCAATTTTACTACTCGGGACAAAAGCTCGCGAGAATTTCTGAATTCCATTGTATTCGTCGTTCTTTACCTTGTTCATCGCTGACTGCAAACGTAGTTAAGAGATAACCTGGTTATCGAGAAACGAATTTTTCTTTGAGGCGTGGATAATTTCGATGGATGAAAGGTGTATTGTAACAAACTATCTATTTGGAAACTAACTGATTGACAAACTAACTAACTAACTAACTAAATAACTAACTAACAAACTATATAACTAACTGCAAACTAACTAACTGACTAACTAACTAACTATCTAACAAACTAACTAACTAACTCATATACTAACTAAATAGCAGACAAATTAACTGACGAACTAACTAAATACCTGCAAACTAACTAACTAACAGGCTCGTGTATGTATCGAAGTAGTATATTACAGAATTAAGAGACGAAGCTTATAAATAATTGCTAATAATTTGCATAAAAATGCATGAACACCGATGAATTAATAGCTGTTTAAGAGGATGTCAAGAGGAGTATTTTTTATAAATAAATCTTGAGTTTACAACCTCGCTATACGTGACTGTCGTGACCCAGTTGCGGCGAAGTATGTCCAAGAGTCTACTGCGCACCGTTTACGCGCACGCGGGGTCAATGACCGCGCGATCACAACAACGGAAACGTAAACAAACCCTATCTTCGAAACTACCGCATCGACTTGAAATTGAAATCGCTGTATCTCCGGAACCAATAAAGCTATCGACATGTACAAACGCTCATTTTAAAGGGCATTTCATCCCCTATCCGATGAGTGTATCAACTATTACTATTTATGCTATCTTCTATGTTTATTTTAACATTTACTTTGACTCTACATACCCGAAGCAAGTTTCAGCAGTTCCTATCGACGAACACTGAATTATAGATTGTTTATCTAATCGAAAATGAGTGTAAATTTGTAAATAACGCGTGTCAATTGTAGAGAAGGTGGAGTTGCAATTTTAGGGGAAAGAGTAGGGAACATTGGCGAGTGTTGTAGTTGTTAAGCGTGGCCGGATAATTATATCGTTATATGAACCGCGTAGTAAATTTGGTACCATTATAGCCGATTGTACGTGTCTGGCGGGGTCCATGGAGCTGGTTGCAGGTGCGGGACACCGGTATGCCACGCCTCGATGCACCTTGCTGATGTAATGCGGAACAGCCGAGAACCGGCGAGCACACTCGCTGGAAGCCTTGCAAAACAAGGAAATCGCGGAAACTCGGCGGCGAAACCCTCGTGACCTGCGGGTGGCACGGCATTGTTCGCCGACCGGTTCCCGAACGGCAGTGGAACTACGGCATTGCTGGCATTGCCTCCGCTTTGAATTCAATATGCATTGTTATCGAAGACGCAGGGCTACGACTCCGCATTGTCTCCTGGGATTAGTTACAGTCGCAACATAATTAATTGTCCCCGCGTCCCTGCCTCGTTTAAGCTTCCCCAGAACTCGTTTCAGACGCTTATGTACCCGAAAGATATCGTTGCTACGACGTACGAAAGAATATCTCCGCCGATCGTTGCACGTCGGAGCTCGTCAACGCGTTGCAATCGGCTCGAACTCGAGGAAACTGACGATTTCAGATCGAACTCATATTTTCTTAAAGATTCGAGTCTTAAACACAATTTTTAACGCTTTATGTGTGGTAATATTTGATCATGTCAGAATCGACTAACACTGGGGTCTGATGGACGATGCGTACGAAAGTAGTGATTTTAATTTTAATATTCTATACTCGAGCAGTGAGTATAGGACAATTAGAAATACTTACAACCCTTCGTCTTGTACAGCTGTATCAATGTGTTTGTGTCAACTTACCTGCAACAAAAAGAGACAGATATCAGTGATAATAATATTATTGGAGCTGAAAGACTATTAACCCTTTGCACACCTATGTCGAGTGTGACATCAATTTTTATCTCAGAAGCTCCTTTGTCGAGTCACTTGAAAATTAAAAAATAAAACAGATATTTAATTGAATTTGTTTAAACTTGCCCTACTTTTCAGCTAACCGTAAATTTCAAATAATACACTTAAAAGCGTTGGAAGCTGCTGGCAACAAAATTCAAATATAATTCGGAGTGCAAAGGGTTAAAAATAAATTTTGTTTTCAATAGACAAAACCTTGAATTCTAATGTTAACGTGAATTATGATTCACGAACTTTTCCAGCGATATAGCACCGGAAGCAGCTAATCCATCCAGTTTCCACGGTCATCGTAAACACAGGATGTACGGGAGAGGCTGTCGTAAAGATAGACGAGACGTCGCCGAAAAATGACCGATCGTTGGTCGATATTTCGCGGTGGAAATAATACGCAGGGACTCGCATAAACCCCCGCGACACAAAGTTACGTCCTAATGGATCGTTTGCTGGGGAGAGGGCACCTCCAATTTCCGTCGGCCGGTATGTCAATAATCTCCAGGGAAAGTGGTTTTATAGCCGAGCCGCGAGCGAGAAAGCTCCGCCATTTGCCGGGAAGAATAGAACCGGGGTCTAATGAAAACAGAGGAAAAAGGAGGGGGGAAAAAAATGAACGGGAATCGAGATAGGAATCCTTCGGGAAGAACTTTCTTATTCCTTCGAGAAGCCCGGGTTTCGTAGTTCGTGGCTAGCGGAGCAGTCGCGGGCTTCTGAGCATCGCGAAACGGCCAGAAATAGGGGAAAAGAGAAGAGAGAACCGGGAAAAGGCGGAAGGTGGTTCGCGGAGTGGGCGAAAGAGGATCAAAGGGTAGAGAAAGGGCATCGATATCGGGGGAGAGCCAAGTAAACAGCTACAAATCGAATTAACGATTACACGCGCCACGTGATTGGAATTTATCGACGATGTATATATAGTTTTGCTCGTGGAAGGGGAAAATATATTCTTGATGCATCCGTAATCTTATATTTTAGGTTAGGTTCCATGACAAGTTCAGTATTCCAGAAATCACGTTGCGTTTACGCATGGGGGGGGCGGCCATATTGGATGAGAAGTGTAGACGAAGATACTCTTGCTTCTACAGGTCCTTTTTTAAGTATTCTACAGATGCATTTTGTATTGATCTATAGTAATGACGAAAGTGACGAGCATCTCGATGTCTATTCTGCATATTTTATTATTTATTATTTATTTTATATATTTACTATTTTATTATTGTTTAATCCTAAGCCTCGGAAAACAACAGATTTTTGTATAATATGTAGAAAAATAGGTCGAGAATGTAGAATAAAATTTATTTATTGTCCATGCAGTGCTTTGCTTTCGAGATAATTGAATTCGAGTAATTGTTGGGTACATGTGCGATTGAATACGATTTGTCTGACGCGTCTGACCATTAATCACCATTTCTACTTGTACCAATGACCAAGCCATATTCTATTGCATGCATAATTGGTAAAAAAAAAGTTATTTCTTAGATTTCTTTATGTAAAACTACTTTTTTTCGATTGAACTGGGACACTCTGTGTATCAGCAATGACAAACCCCTGTTATGATAGGAATAGAATTTTCTATACACAATGCCTGATGACTGATGGTACAAACTGGAATAAAAATTGTCTTATACGACACTCTGACTTTGATAAAAATTGATTTCCAAAATTCCTCGAGAATTGAGTACTAGTTAACCATCATGTCTGACCACTACTCGTTCTTTCTACTTATTTTGAAGAAAAATTGATTATAGTGCAGTATACTATGTATTTATCAATGATTGACTACTAGTTGAACATCGTGTCTGACTATTACTCGTTGTTTCTACTTATTTTGAAGAAACAATTATTATAGTATAGTATAGTATTTATTTATCAATGATTGAGTACTAGTTGGCCATTGTGTCTGACTATTACTCGTTGTTTCTACTTATTTTGAAGAAACCATTATTATAGTATACTATAGTATTTATTTATCAATGATTGAGTACTAGTTGGCCATTGTGTCTGACCACTACTCGTTCTTTCTACTTATTTTGAAGAAACATTGATTATAGTGCAATATAGTATTTATTTATCAATGTTTGAGTCTTAGTTGACCATCGTGTCTGACCACTACTCGTTATTTCTACTTATTTTGAAGAAAAATTGATTATAGTGCAGTATACTATGTATTTATCAATGATTGACTACTAGTTGACCATCGTGTCTGACCACTACTTGTCATTTCTACTTATTTTGAAGAAAAATTGATTATAGTACAGTATACTATTTAGTTATCAATGATTGACTACTAGTTGACCATAGTGTCTGCCCACTACTCGTTATTTCTACTTACTTTGAAGAAAAATTGATTATAGTACAGTATACTATTTATCTATCAATGATTGACTACTAGTTGACCATCGTGTCTAACTACTACTCATTATTTCTACTTATTTTGAAGAAACATTCACTATAGTACAGTATACTATTTATTTATCAATGTTTGAGTCCTAGTTGACCATCGTGTCTGACCACTACTCGTTGTTTCTACTTATTTTGAAGAAACATTAATTATAGAGCAGTATATTACTTCTTTTGTGTCCATCTTACCATGTTCTAATCAGTTAGAACCACTTAAAATAAATAAATAGCCTGCCAGCGCCAATACTTGCATTAAAAAACGTTATTACACATTATATTATAGACATATATGTAAAAAAGTATATTGTAGAGAAAATAGACTCATTTAAAATTAATATATTCTCTTTTCACATAAATATACAAGGTGGTGCGCCTAAAACTGACCTAAAAAGAGCACACTAAGGTCACTCGCGTCACAAAATAGATTTTCCTTCGCACGTTTCTCTCTGAAACACTGTATATTTGATTTTACAAAGGAATCCTTCGATTTCAACGCTAAGAAACACGAAACAAATGGAAACTTGTTAAGCAATCGATCCTGGCCGCCGATAGAAAGAAACTCCCGTCGACGCGGTGATTCTTTCGCGTTCATCTGCAATTAAAATCTCTCGATCCCAAGGAGTCCCGGGATACAACCCGGGTGCTTTTCATTTGAATAGCCTGATTACAAGTGTTCCGGGGGTGGCGTAAACTGCTGGACGGGCGGGTGGGGGTGGTGCACGGACACGCGAAACGCGAAACGCGAAAATCAGAAGGCGACGGAGAAGCCTGCGATCGCTAGGCGTCAGGGGGGAGGGTGAAGGGGCAAGCAAATAGGTAGAAATAGAATTAGCGATGGCATACGAGACGCGCTCCATCGAATGCCTGATTTCCCCACGGGGCAAAACTGCCATTTAGACACGAAACGAACGTCCGTTCTTCCACGGAACGAAGTTCAGGAGCCAAAAAGACCCACGCTGAAACACGGGGGCGCGGGGAGGTCGTAGAAAAATTCCCGTTAACCCCGAAAACCAATCACGCGCTGCAGACATCTCGTTGCTAATCCATGACCCCGTAGTCCTCTTTCGTTACAACCCAAAGCCGATTGTGGGACACCGGTTAGATTCAAATCATTCACTCGATTCGTCTGTGTAAGCAGCTTTTCGATCGGATCTTGACAATTAACGCACGCTGCTTGCTCCATGGGAGCCTCAATACGTTCCAAATGGCGTGGGAGCGATTCCTTTGATTACTCGTGGGGGACACACTGTGAGTAATTAGGGAATCGAATGGCTAATTTTTAGGGAACGATGTTTCTTCGATTATTATTTTGACGATGGATCTTATGGATATTTCGATATTTGTGAAAAACATTGGCAATTATTTATTAAAAGGGAAGAAATTCTGGTAATTTTGAATGTATTGTGGTGCTGCTAAGCTGAGGATAGGAACTTGTGATGTTCGTAGGGGGTCAGAAAAGGAAAGAAGGCCCTTTCTAGCAGGCCCTGCCTTAATATTGAGAAGTCGTTCGAGGAATGTATATACAGCAATCGAGGAGTCGATCGAGCGCTTGTGAGAGCGCGAGCCCTCTGGTGGCGATTACAGGAAGCAACGCCACAGTACATTAAAAAATAAACTGTCATTTAAGGAGTAAAAACAGACATTTCAAAAGTACAAATCACACTAAATTCTCAGAAGGAAACCCGTGTATCGTGCAGGGCAACGTTTAAACATCAAGAGTCTCAATAATCAATAGCGAAAGCAGTTCTCTTCCTAACTGAATTATTCCAGGAAATTTACTTTTCCAGCAGTCAGTTTCCAAGAAATCCAGGAACTAGTTCTTTGATCTGAAATTATACGCGATTGTGCACCGTCGCGTGTTTAATAAGAATTCCAAGAACCAGGAAACACGCAACACGGTATTGCGTTGATACAGTGGCGTTTCAACTTCGATCCGTAATTTAGTAAGATATTCCGCGTCACAGAGTTCGACAAACGTTTCGTTCTCGCTGTGTTTCCGGGAACCCCCGGTTTCTATTATCAGCGGGTCGAGGAAAAACGAGTACACGGGAGACTCGATGGTATCCTAATCGATCACGTTGCACGCCACCCGTTTGTAGATTATCGTTACATCGAGCGATTGTGCCCGGGACTGATCAGAGACGCGATAACTTCCTGGGAAATGAATCAGGCTGGAAAAGATCGATCTCAGTCGGTGATTTAGGATTTCCAAGATTCAAACAAAGAGAGAACCCGAGACCCTCGCCAGACGAAACACGTTTAAGTGAATTGCCTTCCGATTATCGGGTCTGATCGATAAAACAATAAAAGTGTCTGCAACTAGGAGGAAGCTTTCCAACAAAATAAATGATCGAGAGGAATCTCTCGCTTGTTGGGCGTGTTCGATTCGTTCAACCGTTTCAGAGCAATTATTTATTTAATTTACTTGCACTCTTTGCTTGGAAACTTTTCGAGATCCCGAGATATTGCGTCAAATACAACAAAGTTTCTTCAAAATTGGACATTATCACTTAGGATAGATGAACGATATGTCTAAGGATACATTTCTCTGAAAGTTATACTTTATACTTCATATTTCATTATAATAATGTATTTTATTCGAGATTATTGATACATGAAACTACCTTAGAAAAATTAATAATATAGTATAATAAAACGTGAATTATCATGAAGTTTCGGGTAATATGACGTTCAGAGAATACTGTCAGTCAGTTCGAAACAAACAAAATCCAGAAAACGTATTTCCTTAATAATTTTAATGTTTATGTTACAATGTCGTTAAATAAATTATATTGCGTTTGCAACCACGTTTTCCTATTTGCTAAATAAATCACCCTTACGTACGTTGTGGTAGCCGACAAACACTATGTGGTCGACGTGAACGAAACCGCCCGTATAAACCGACATAGTGTTATATATCTCATTAATAAATCGCAGAACGGTGCACAAAACGCTAAATTATCAGCCTTCCATTCGGCATTATAGGCAATTCAAATTGTTGAGATTGCACCGCACTCGTAAATCATTGAGACTGTTAAAAATATTACTACCACTGTCAATTCGTTAAATATTATCAGAAATGAGTAAACGAGTGTTTGAATTTGGCGCGTATTCCGATAGTACCAGAAACGACCACCGAGAACTCTCTGGTAACAGGTTGAGCTAATTTGGATTAAAAATTATCCAAAGAAGTGGAAGACTTGGAATAAATTGTGTGATATATGTTTCTTTTTTTAAACCACGTTTGCACGAATATATTTGCAAATAATTATCCATGTGTTAAAAATATTACTACCACTGTCAATTCGTTAAATATTATCAGAAATGAGTAAACGAGTGTTTGAATTTGGCGCGTATTCCGATAGTACCAGAAACGACCACCGAGAACTCTCTGGTAACAGGTTGAGCTAATTTGGATTAAAAATTATCCAAAGAAGTGGAAGACTTGGAATAAATTGTGTGATATATGTTTCTTTTTTTAAACCACGTTTGCACGAATATATTTGCAAATAATTATCCATGTGTTAAAAATATTACTACCACTGTCAATTCGTTAAATATTATCAGAAATGAGTAAACGAGTGTTTGAATTTGGCGCGTATTCCGATAGTACCAGAAACGACCACCGAGAACTCTCTGGTAACAGGTTGAGCTAATTTGGATTAAAAATTATCCAAAGAAGTGGAAGACTTGGAATAAATTGTGTGATATATGTTTCTTTTTTTAAACCACGTATATTTGCAAATAATTATTCATGTGAGTCGAATATTTCTCGATGGAGGGCGTCGTTTCCACGACCAATCAATGTGCCCCGTAACGTGGAAGATACGAGCAGAATTTTTGTATCGTCGGGTGCTCCTTTCGATTTGTCATTCGCAAGGCGAAACGAACAAAAGATACGCGTCACACGTTTCGAATTTATACGCTCGGCTACTCATAGGCCGTTTATTCTCCGGCAACGTCCCTGGATTCCTGTTTCACGACGCTCTTTGCATCCTGCCTCCGCGCGAGGAAAAACCATAAACATGGCACGCCACGACACTGCATAAATATCGGACGCGGAAATTCGTTTTGCCGCGGAAGAGACGACCGCTTTATGCATCCAAATTTTCGGAATATCTCCGCTCCCTTTTCGCTGCACCGATAGCCTTTCCTATGTTTCCGGCATTTCTTTATTTACCTCTGTTACCTAAGGTCTCCGAACGACCACCGAGTCGAGGATCAAATGTTTATTTTATAAAGTTTCTTAGTTTCTTCCATTCCCTGCAAATGGTCTTATATTTTCCTTTTATGTGAAAATTATTTATACTAATAAAATTACTGATGCAAAATTTGCAAATATAACGGAGGAGTTTGAATTATTAGACGCGTCAACGATTCTTCTTAATAGATATTTCAACTTTATGTGGCGTTGCTTCCCGAGCTCACCGCCAGATGGCTCGCGCTCTCACAAGCGCTCTATCGACACCTCCATTGTTATCACTTCCTAATGTCCCAATCGTCTAAGGTAGAGCCTACTAGAAAGCCTTAAATTATCCACAAATCAAAATAAAAAATTCCCTATCTCGTAACAAGATTATGTTCTGATCTATAGGAAGATTTAACCTAGTTTCCGGAGGGTTTGTCAGTGTAATCACGTTATGCATGACAAAATGTGGATTCGTGCAACATCGTTTTCTTCGTAACGAAACCTGCGAGATATTTTGATTCAAAGCAAGGTGTTTGTAACGGAGAACAAAGCGGCGAGTTCGTCCCACCGGATTACTGAATCTTTGTTGAGTACCAGAATCCGATGACACAATGGGGCCCGTTACAAACTGCGGCACGTTCAATTCACCACCTAACAAGGAACAAGAGGTACTTTACACGCTGCTGGGTAATTACCCTGTTAAAGAACTCGAACACGGTTCCGCGTGTCATTTAATCTGGACTAATCTTAAACAAAATAAGGAACATTGAGCATTCATATATTCTCTTCTCGTTTACACGTACCATACCTATTCTCTAAAAGAATTTTATTACACCTTTTTGATCCATAAAGAACCATCCCCTTCAGATTTCTCTTGAAACGGTTAGACTACCCTCCATGGCAATTGATGTAACGCAAACCCTCAGGTGTTGACCACCAGGACTTACGACAGTCACTAGGACAAAAACTTAGAAAAGAATGGGTAATAAATAAACCCATTGTGCAACGTCCTGCAGACCTTGATTTGCAGGATGAAAGAAACCAGGCTATAGACGTTGCACAATCCAAACATCGACGCCTCCAAGAATGCTTCTCGACCAAAATACACACGGAGTTCTCTGAATTCGAGTGCCAGAGTAATTCATAATGAAGGATCAAGTGTCAACGGGCCAGGAATGATGCAAGAATCCCAGTGCATCAGGTCGATTGGTCACCTGAGCGGTAGCCTCGTCATCCTCAGGAAGGAGCAACGGACGCGCGAAGAAGGGAAAAGCTTGTCCCGTGGTCTTCCTGCAACTTTTATAGAGACTGAGAAATCCCTGCTGTCTTGACTTCCTCGCGACGTTTCCGTACTTTTTCCTATCGCTTCCCTACCCCGCCCCCTCGCCCTCTCTTAAGTATAGCCGGCAGCTGTGCAGGATAGTTGAAAAGTTAAACACCGGATTGGAAATTGGCATTCCTTACTTCCTTGCGCGGAAGTTAACGTACAGCGAAAGTTTCACGATTCACCACGGCTGTCCATGGCGACGACAGTTTGCCTAGGACGTTCGTCCCAACAATCCAGTTCTTTTATCCACGCAGACGCGATTCCAGTTCGGTTAAAAGCTATCGAGGCTAATATCGCGCTAGCCATCTTTCTCGAAATTCTTTTCCAACGAGCAGTGGATACAACGAAATAATTTGTAAACGAAGGGGTTAAACATACTTCCAAATTGGCAGTCCGCGAGGATTGTTTAAACAAGACGGCGCACGACCTTCCCGCTGAACTTTAAGCAACTTTTTATCTAAAATGTAATCGCACAGAACCTGGAGCTTTCAGCTACGTATCTGAAAAATCTGTTCAAAGAGTGTAACCGGTTTTCCCCTAAGTGATTCCCCCCCAAGCGTTCATCGTCGGATATCCGATTATAAACGTCGTATCTGAGCTGGATCAGCTGTAATAATCGTTAGCGGCAAGTAATTACCGGTAGATGGAAGTGGTAATGACGGTACAGTCGTGCGATTGTATTAAACGAACTCCCGGCGAAAGCGTTTCCTATAGGGTGTGCGTCGTGATTCTCATGTGGCCATGTGCTATGGATCCCGGACGGCGGCGCAACATTTACATACAAATAAGCTTCGTCCCGCAGATATTCCGGTCGAGGATCTTTATCTATCCGGCTTCCGGCTGCCGCTAAACCGAATGGCAACGTTTAATCGGCTGCCAACGCGTCGCTGAAATCACAGTTTCCGTGCATTACCGATATTTTTCCACCCCTTTGTTATCGTCGCGCCTCTCGACCACAGCGAGACCATAATTCTCGACAGAAGTTTCGCATTTTTGGCACATGGTGTTGCACGTCACGAGTTTAAGGATTTGATGGTTCAAATTTCTGCATTAAGACTCGAAATATGATCTTTGATCGCTATAAATTCAGGCATCAGGATCGTCGAGAGATTCTGTCTCTTTAATCTGTAGATATAGGTCGTTTATCGAACGCTTGTGAGAGAGACAAGAGCGTCGTGGCCCTCTGGCGGCGAGCACAGGAACTTTAAACGAGCATTGAAACAAACGAAAAGAAAAAATGGCTACTATGTTTCTGCATGCATACTATTCGTGAAAATAGTTAAACTTCGATACTGAATAATGAAAATCCTAAAATGACGAACAAATTCCTGGTCTCGTTACTAATCTATATTTCCGTTTACCCGAATAATTGGATTAGTTTTAAAAGAGAGTATGTCGTAACTTTCAGGTAGAGGATCGAAGGTCGAAGGTGGTCAGATTCGGTAACTCAGGGTGCACCAGGGAAGTTAGGCGGTAGCCTTTTTTCATCAGGCTGCACTTCTGTCCTCCCGTCGATATCTTTCGTGGAAACTGAGAGGCGGTAAAAAGGGAACGGCGGGAGACAGAGATAGATAGGAAATTGATATCGAACAGACGCTCGACGGTTTGCAGTGCTCAGCAAGTTTGTCCGTAAATCACGATACATCCACCCGCTTCTTCGCTCGCCTCGAGGAAGATCTACTTCTCCTACTTTGTCCCTCCTTCCCTGGGCTCTTTTCACGTACCGTCTTATCCCCGAACCATCTACGGGAGGGATGGGTGTCGGTTGAAAACGCGGCGGAGTTAAGCCGCCTTGGATTCAGCCAACTTTCGTTTTACCCGTGAATTTTAATGATCGCGGACTACTCGCGCCATCCGTAAAACATGTTATCTCGTTGCCTTTTTGCGAAGTCAAGTGCGATGCTGAGAGATAGGGCGGTCTTAAGACGAGATTATCGCTCCCCTTCTGATAAGGACCCGGTCGACATGCTTGCTTGGTCATCGCGTGCTCCCTGATTGCGGCTAATTTCTCGGCTCAGTTTTTCTGCCCACGCTCGCCTCGGTTAATTGAAAATTTACCCCCTTAAAAATTATTTCCACATTCTTATACAAACTTATGACAGAAAATATTATGTTCAACATTATTTCATCACGCTGAGGGAAAAGAACTCCTTGCGTTTAACCGTTGGATCGATTAAATACATAGTTAGGTTATTGATAAATTAATGGAACTTGTTTAATCAAATGGTTCGATGTACAAATAGTAGAAAGAAAACCGAAATTCAATAGAGTCTCTACGCCATGTTGAATGATAGGTTGGAAAGTGTAAAATGGCGGGAAGCTATGGTGGCGATCGCAGCGCCATTGTGTGCTGATACATTTGGCGCGCCCCGTGGTTAGGTCTGGGTTAGGTCTAGGTTAGGTCTAGGTTAGGTCTGCGTGTTCCTATGTCTGGGTTAGGTCTGGGTTAGGTCTGGGTTAGGTCTGGATTAGGTCTGAGTTAGATCTGGATTAGGTCTGATTAGATCTGGGTTAGGTCTGCATTAGGTCTGGGTTAGGTCTGGGTTAGGTCTGGATTAGGTCTGCATTAGGTCTGGGTTAGGTCTGGATTAGGTCTGGATTAGGTCTGGGTTAGGTCTGGATTAGGTCTGCGTGTTCCTATGTCTGGGTTAGGTCTGGGTTAGGTTTGGATTAGGTCTAGGTTAGGTCTGGATTAGGTCTGGATTAGGTCTGTATTAGGTCTGGGTTAGAGTTGTTCTTGTTACTCAAGAGAGATTATGGAATATGGTATCAATCTGTTTCTTTTGAATTACAACAATTTCAACAAGAGAAAAACGACTTTTTTAATATAATTTAACCAACGAATCTCACGGTTTACTAATTTTTTGGCATATCTTCCTATATTTCCACTTATAAATTCCACCTTGTATGAACAAGTATGTTTACTGGTAGTCGATTACCTAGATACGAAGTACTCGATGGAAACGTTCTGTTTTCTTACTAGGGAGTGAACAATGACGCACTGACATTTCTAGAAACTGGGAGTGGCTGTCTCCCAACAAGGAAACGCCATTATTCAGTACTAAATGCACAGAGCAAATCTAATCAGAAGTAATCATCGTTCTAAAAAGTACAAAATAAATGTCACGAAATAAAAATTCCAAGCCAAAGAAGAAGAAAAACTCCTTTCGAAATTTTTTTCATCGACGTAAGATTACAAAGAGATCGTTCGTTCGCGAATACGTTATCGTAAGCGAGATACGTACGGGGAAAGCCATAACCGGGGTTACGAACGCGCAAAAACGATCGACTGACAAAGTTTACGAACCCCCCATCGTCGAAATAATCCTTGTATCGATTCCCCGACCACCGAGGAACAAGATAGCCATACTAGACGAGTTACTAAACCTCTTGAAAGCTCGATCACGTGGACAAGTTCCAGAGGTAATCACGAAGAGGAGTGACCAAGCAGCGTCTAGAGCAGAGGATAGCGAGCAGCGAGTGGCTCGTAAATCGACGAGAGACGGTCCCTGCTACTTCACTCCTGCGGAGCTCTTACGGATATTATAGGTCACGTACGAGCTTCCGTAGAAAGTTTCGTACATAAAAATATTGTCGATTTATGGCCAAACTTGCCGGATTCTTCTCGTTACCACGGTAATTGTCGGAGATATATCGCCCACCCGACAAGTTCTATCCGCCATTGCGGACCAAAGCATCCCACCGCCTGCTGGCCACCCCGCTATTTCATCCACAGTATCGAAATTCTCACCTCGAGTACCACGAACCATAGACATCATGGATAATGATGGTGTCAGTGTCCAAGAATGTACTGCGTGTCCGCGAGAAGATGGCTAGCGAAAGGAATGCTACTCTGATTGGTTCCTCACATGACAGTGTGAAGTGTGAACTACTCAAGAACACACAGTAGAATGCACAATATAAATGCAGTAATAAAATTAAAATTAAAAGCAAATGACCATGTGTAGTCGCAAATTATCCAGGTCTTTTACATCTCGAACAATTTAAAATTAGATCCAGGATGTAAACACCGCCGTAAGAAGTTAGCCCGAAGGAGGAAACACTCGTTAAACGGGACGGAGATAAGATTTTACAGCGGTGGAAATTCGCTAGAATCCCCACGCGAGTGCTCACGGGTTAAATTAAATTAGATGGAGCCGCGTTAGGACGTAGAAAGACGGGAAACATTTTAATTTTATTTTCGCTCGTACAGCACCGCCGCCGGAACACGAAACGGAAGGAAACGTTTGCCGGAGAATTTACGTTAGGATCGGGGATTTCAAAGATTGCAAAGTTTCGTCCCTCCGCCATGTTTTTTTTTTTCCACGGCGTGTGTAAATTTAAAAGTTTGTATCCATCGTGTCTCTGTATATCGGGCCGCGGTTATCCTCGATTCCCTGTAACAGGAAATTGTTTCGTCGCTAGGCGGCGTACGAGCGCTCGTATCAACGTGCAGCTTTTTATTCCGTACCGATCGGAGCCAGCCTCCCATCTCTGGGGTAACTAACGCTAAACTAAGGCAATTTTGCGATAATCTGAACGCAGGAGAACTTTGCCACGTCGACGAAGTTCAGGCGCCGGGGCCACGTTGCCCCAACACTCGTGATTTTAAATCGGACCGCGCTTATCTCCGTACTCGAAGATAGTGCACGGATAGTGTGGCGTAATGTAAATTGAGCATCGTTGGGGAACAGCTTTTGTTTAAAAGAAGTTGCCCGGGCGCAGTTTCATAGCCTTCGCGAAATTGGCTACGTAAGTTCGCGGAACGAGGAACGGGGGCGGCGAAGCGAGCGCTTAGAGACAGATACACGCGGATGAACGCTGTCAAGGGCAACGATCAGACTTTGTTAATTTTAATTCGTAGATTTGTCACCAGGGGGGAAACTCCAATCCCCAATTAGGAACACGATGGACTCCAACTTCATTCCTGACCCCGGTTGTGGGATTTGGAAGAGCTTCATTGAGGGGGGCAAAATAAAAAATTGGAAATTTGCAAGATCCCAGAATCTTACCCTTGGAAATTATAAATTGAAATAGAAATATATTTAGAAATTGCTTGTGAGCGATTAAAATTCAGATAATACATATTTTTGGTCGATAAATCCAACTCAATAAATAATAATAATATAATTTTATAACATAAAATCCATTGAATCGATTCTGATTAAACCATCACTATTCTATGTCAGGCACCAGTATTCATCATCCATACTCAACGAAATTAAGAATTAAGCTTGAAATATCAGCAACATTGAAAAATAAAACGTACGTTCAGATAATACATATTTGTATCTGCCATTATCTGTCTTCGGTAGTTAAATGAATATGTTTCTTGCAACTTTGTCTATCAAATGTATAGCTAGCAATAAGGTGTCTAAATCGAATTACATAATTTGGTAACACAAAATCTATCGAATCGATTTTGATTAAACCATCACTATTCTATGTCAGGCACCAGGATTCATCATCCATACTCAACGAAATTAAGAATTAAGCTTGAAATATCAGCAACATTGAAAAATAAAACGTACGTTCAGATAATACATATTTGTATCTGCCATTATCTGTCTTCGGTAGTTAAATGAATATGTTTCTTGCAACTTTGTCTATCATATGTATAGCTAGCAATAAGGTGTCTAAATCGAGTTACATAATTTGGTAACACAAAATCTATCGAATCGATTTTGATTAAACCACAACTATTCTATGTCAGGCACCAGGATTCATCATCCACACTCAACGAAATTAAGAATTAACATCGAAAAATAAAACGTGACGTAATTTGTTGAAAGGTAAATTTGAAAACTTTTTTAGTTCCATACTAATTTTCAATGCACATACACAACTAGAAGAAAACGTATAAAAAGGAGCGGAGGCAGAAGCCGCGTTCTAGCCTGGAATAAAAATGAAAAATAATATGAAAACGTTGGGAATAGGTAACCTGATAAATATAATTACAAAATGTAATGTAATTAGTTCGCGCTCCCGTACGAGCAAAATTAACCAAGATAACGGGAAATAATCTAACGGGCGAATTTATTTGCTTTGTTTAAGTATTTTTTCGAAAATAACGCGCGCGGAAAGAACGAAATACACTTAACAAGGAGTTCAAGGACTTTTCTGCATAAAATTGTAATCCCCTTGTAAGCCGTATTAACTGTATTTTCAACGTGTTGGAGAACGTACTTTGTTACAGGGATGCGCAGAACGGAACGAATTAGTGCGAAAGTATTATCCGCTTTTAGCTTTAAATACACGGCGAGAAAACCGCGACGGTTTTAGCTAATGGGAACAGCATTCGGACAAAAACGTTACATGTCATTAGCAGTCACTCGTAAACGCTGTAACGATTCGACCGTTTTTCCCGTTTTGCGTAAAATGGCTAACTTCGATGCAACAATCTTGGATAACAAGACAATTCTGATTTCACTCGTTCGAAGGGAGAAACACCGTTTCTATCTTCAATTTTCGTTTAGTGAAGCATCAGTGGACTCATCAGTAAGCGCTTGTGAGAGCGCGAGCCCTCTGGTGGCGAGCATAGGAAGTGAAAAACGTGTAAACATAGCTGAACTAATTTGAACACATCTCGTTAACAAATCTCCACTCACGTTACATGAGAATCAGTGTTGAGCAATTACGATTAATTGTTAGCTCATAATTATAATATTTTTACACGATTTTTGTAGACTCAGGAAATATATTTATTAAATTTAAAAGTATCAATTTCTGAAAGCCTCTTTGAGCTATGTTGTCTCTATTGAAAATGATACCAGGGTACCAGAGTGTTATTATTTTTTCGAAAAATTTTTATTAGTTTCGACCAAACAAGTGAAATACAACGCGCGAAGGATTAAACGGGCTTTTATTCTAAAAGCAATGGATTGGAGCCTCTTGTGGAATTTCCATCGAAATTTTATACATATAGAATATTTTTATTTCATAGGACAACGGCTGAAAATCTCGACGTGATTTATGAAAACGTTTTAAAAAATATTCGGAATTGCTAAACTTTTCGAAAAGATCGACTGGATCGTTTAAAAATTTATTAACTTGAAGTGTTCGTTGTCAATTTTTGGCTGGTGAAATTGCTAGTATAATAAATAATAACAATTTATATTGTATTCCCAAAGGATAGTTAATATCGAAAATATAATAGCGAAAATGAGTTATAGCGTTAGATGTAACATTTGCTTAAAAAAAATTTTACTTAAAATAAATTTTGCAATGTTTACAGGTGACTGCCCCCCTAATGTGATTTTTGTCTAAGTGAATATGGACGAAAATGAATTATAGCGTTAGATGTAACATTTACTTAAAAAAAATATTACTTAAAATAAATTTTGCAATGTTTACAGGTGACTGCCACCCTAATGTGATTTTTGTGTAAGTGAATATGGGTGAAAGTAAAAAGATAAAAAGGACAAGTAAAAATTCTTGGTAAATAGAGACAGTATATTAAAATTCCGATACGGGCAGTGATTCGCTATGCACACGGCGGGCGATCTATCGAATATTATCGGCGGAAGCCTCGGGTAAGGTCGGCTGGTAACTCCGGGAATGATCGAATTCGTGCACGGTATATCCGGAATTTAAAATCTTTAATAAAATATAGATCACACCAGTAATAAAATACGCAATTGGGTAGGCAGCGCATAGTAGCCGTTCAAGTCTCCTGGGGCCCGTGGAATTTCAGGGTGTTGGTAGCTAACCCTCCAGCAGCTCGGTCAATGTAAATTCCGAACACACGGGGTTTTCGGCTAATGGTAGTGGTGGTAGGTACTGTGGCCATCAATTTAACGGTGTAAGTCCGTAATATAGCACGAGTCCAGAACCGAGCCGGGCTTCCAACCGCCCCTCAATCCCCCCCAACACCCCCACCACCCCCTTTTCTAACTGCCCAACGGGGTAAGAGGATTAACTACGGCTCGCGAGGGTAGGAGAGAAGTTCCGTTTTTATATAACCTTCCAATATTTCAGCCGTTTTTGCCGGCGCTCGCGTTAATCAACTCGAGAAATGAATTTAATAACCGACCACGAGAAGAAACAGGGAGAAATCGTTTCGGCGATCATTCCGTTCGCCGTCTCATTTGTACGTAACCTCTTCCACCCCACGGTACGCGGAAAGATGGAAACAAATTTTCAGATAACCGACCCGACGATGGAGAGAAACCGACTCTCAGCGATCTGTAATTTTTACTTTTCTCGCGATAAATTTAATTTCAATAGAAAAAGCGTCCAAGTTACGAGAAAAGAGAATTTTATGGCAGCTATTTCGCGTTGAGTAACCTTACTTCACTTAGACTTGCATCAGATAAACAGATACACTATTCGATATTTTCTTTTTCGACCAGGTATCTCCTCGCTAATTTTCAAATTCCTAGAGAAGCATTGTATATATATTCAATCTAAATCAGCTGCTGATTTTCTGTAATTTATAATTTTCTATCGATAAGTGTATTCAGATAATCTTAATGTAGGTATATATCCTAATTGTATTACGCATTTATATGCGTTGCTAATAATCCTGTAGAGGGTTACACAGCATTCAATAAAAAAAAAAAAAAACTATTCGATATCACGTTGAAATAAAAAATAAATTCCACTGTTTTCAAAAATGTATTCGATTCTTCAGAAGAGCCCTTCAAATTTTAGTAAATAACAGACCTGAAGTTTTATTATAATGAATTTATATATTCTACAAAAAAAAAGTTTCTTTCGATTTTCGAGATGTTTTTACATTCACAAAGATGACCATGTGGTATTAAAATGGCATAGAAGTTCGACTTAATCAAATGGACAGCCCTGAGGAACGTATAAGATCGATCAATTAGTATGTTTGTTGCTATTAGAAGAGAAACCACTGACAAAGTATATAGAAATCCCAAGTGAATAGTTCCAGTTCGACGTTGCCCACGATTTCTCACGAGAGACAATAGAAGTCGCTCAGCCATCGCCACAAAACAGTCCCATTGATTCTCAATAGCGTCAAACTGACCTATCCAGTTGAGTTTCCGGTATGCGAGCGCCCCAATTGTCCGAAATTGATCACCGTAGCTGCATAGCCGCCTAAAATTTATTTTCGAAACACCGGTGACCTTTGATTTTACATTTCCGTATCCTCGATCGTTCTTAAGATCGTAAAATACTCTAAAAATACTGACACGAAGATCTTAAAAGTCCATTCACACTATCGACGAGCTACAAAATCACAACGAAATATTTCTCTTACAGGGGGCTGTGGTTGTCATAGATATGGAGTGAGTGATATTTTGTACTGAAAATAAGTGTGACACGAGTGAATGATCTAAATACTTTGTATACTTTATGGTTGAAGAGTAAACGAAAGAGCAATGTGTGTGAAACTGGTCACTCGTAAGCGAAAATTGTTAGTGAGAAGACGTGTGAGACAAATCATAGCTATTGTATCGATTTCTTGTTAAATAGTTTTTTACCAACGTTATACAATTATAATAAATATGTTCTAAGCAATATCGAAAAATGGTCGAAAACTTCCATTTGCCATATTTTTTTCCCCCGTTACGAAACAATCTTATCGATATCGCGGCTACAAAAATCCGAACGTTTTTGTATTTTCGCCCCCCTCTCCACCCCCCGTCAAGACGACGATTTGTTTTCAATTTCCCGAACCGTCATATATAGCGAACGGGGGGAAAAAACCGACGGCGCAACAACCACGAGCATTATTTGCGACTGCATCCGTGAACCGGGCACAACTGCATTATTCGTTCGATCACGTATAGGTCGTAACGCGGTATCGAATTTCGATTAATCGATCGGTCGACCATTAAGCGGTTCCGCGGCTAGGGCCATCAATAAGAGAGCTTAATATTGTAGAGAGCGGCGCGGATGACGATCCTGCAGCCGCGTCCCGTCGACACTTTCGAGATGGATGACGCGCGACACGGCGAATAAAGAATGGAGCTTGTGCATTTCTCGAATTTCTTCCCCCGTTTTTTCTCTCTCTCTCTCTCACCTTTCCCTTCTGCGTCGTCTAGTTTTCGCACCTACGTTCCTCGTAGTCCGTGACCTTTTATCCCTATCCCCTCCTCAGGGCTCATTCTTGCTCGTCGAGCCATTTTCGCTTTGATTCGCGGCCGTATTAGACGCCGTAGGAGCACACTCCTGCCCTGTAATTTTTTAGGGGGACCCGGAGCGCGCGCGCGATGCTCGGGCGCCCCCTTTGTCGTCGGTTTTTTCATTTGCGAACAAGTCGGTAGGGCGGCGCGCCTCGCCTTTCGCGTCCCAGGCGTCGCTAAAGAACACGTCGACGCCTCGCGGAGGTACGACGACGCGAGCAGTATTTTTTCAGGCGATTCCGAGTAATTATTTTCCTTCGAAACGTCCTTCAATTAACGCCCACGCGAAATCATTATCGCGCGCGAGCAATTAACCCTTAGCAACCATTGGCCGTTTCTAGGGAAACTAACGAATAAACACAAATTTAATCAACGGGAGGAACTGTGACGTGTTGAAAAAATCGAAATTTTTTTTATCTCTTCGATTTTCCTGGTCGCCCGTTTCTAACAAATTTTTGGAAGCCTCCCACAAGGGTTCCTATTACGGCCATAATAATTAATACTTTTGCACGAAATTTTTACAAGAACTAGTTCAAGAAGTACACTTTCGAATACACTAAACATTTATCAGAGAATATTTCATAGTTACGCCTAAAAAAATTCTTGAAAATTGCCTTCATTCTTGCCTTGAGGCATCAGAGCCAAAGAGGCCATTTTAAAAGAAATTACTTTCGACGAAAAATAACACGATAATAAACATCGAATTTTTCTGAAATATAGAATGAATATATATGAATAAATATTACTGTGCCTTCAAAAACGAAACAGATATCTCTTGAGTACCTCGACTTTTCTTTTGGAATAATCCTTTCTGCACCATTTTATAAAAAAGACACACCAAACGTTACGCCTGGAATTCTATGCTAGATTTTGAGCAATTTAGCCTAGTTCCCAGTAAAGAAACGTGTCTCAATTCCGCCGCTATTCGAATAACCGAGAAAGAAGCAGTTAACGTCTTGGTTCCTCAGTTATCAACGATTAGAAACTGTTCTTCGTGGTTTTAATCAGTTTCGAGGTAACGCGAATGTAATTGCGACCCGGGTCTAAGTACAAGGAATACGAGGTAAAAGTGAAAAGCGAAGTAATTTGCATATTTGGAATGTAATTGGGTCTAAGGACGTTGTCGTTATTGTCAGCCGGGCCATTGGCTCTGACCACTGAGTAGCAGGGAGGCTATGGAGGCCATTCTGGATTCTCGTAGCCTGAGAAACCTAGCTTGGCGGAATCCTCGATCCCTCTGACAACCCATTTACACGCAGTTTAAATGCCCGGGCCGCATGAGTTGGATACGTAATGGACTATTACCCCCGGAGGATTATTAGCCGCCTCAAGAAACTATTGAACATGGTATTTCCCTGTACACGCGCTCTACGATCCTACAATTTTATACATTCCTATCGTACGTGCAATACCGTTACAAGTTTCAACGCTAATACATGTTGAAAAATTGCAAATTTTTTTCAGCTCGAAAACAAGCATTTTCCTCGATGAAATTCGTTTCGCTGAAAAAAATTTTTCTTTTCGCGAAATAAACTCTTGCCTTTCTTTTGAAACGATTTACGTTTGCAAATAAGAATATGTAATAAAAGGTAGCTTGTCGCAATTTTCGTTTCACCATAAATCGAGTCGTTTTAAATTTATTTTAAATAATTTTCTCGTTCACGAAGCTTTAAACGTTTCTTTTTAAGAGAATTACGAGAGAATAGTTAGGTAATTTAATTTTTTAAATTAAGGACGAAAAGTAAATTCTTGATTTACGATGGTATTTATTATAATGAGTAATAGCACCGATCGCCAGAAATACTGTTCTTAATTCTTTAATAGCTCGAGAGATTTTACAAGGAACGTTCGCCATTGGCCAAGAACCAACAGAATGCTTGTCAGGATGCAAAGTGTATAATACACCGCTACTCTATTGTTTGCTTATACACCCGATCGATGCAAAGTTCGGATGACAGTTGGAATGGCTATTACAAAGTTGAAATCAAAGTTTCTGTGTAAACACGTCCAGCAGGACAGGCAACTTCCGAATACGAGCGCTAATCGAATCTTTGATTCTGATAGAAATGGCTGGAACGATCGCGGTGCCGTTTACATCAGTTGCATAATCTACGAAGGAAAAAGCAACAAACTAACTCCTGAAATCTGCGAATCTTCGATACCTTTTTCGAGACTTTTGACCAACTTTTCTATCTTATTTAAATCTGGAGAATTTGGTGCAAGGTTTCATAGAAATCGACGTATCGCAGTCAAGAGATATTCTTTGTTAATAGTAGCTTTATAGCTCTTTGGTTCTAATAATTATCGTTGACACAAGTACTTACAGCCCTTTGGTCTGTACAGCTATATCGATTTTCGCCATGAACTTACCTGCAACAGAAAGAAACGTATTCGTTAGAGATAAAAATATGAATCGATGAACGGGGAAAGAAACTCGCGGACGAGATCGACAACCGTTCGTTTTAATTAAAATGACAAACAAGAAAGAACATCTGATATTGGAGACATTAATTAGCAGCTTTCGATCGATACAGAAATGATTCTGAGAGATCAACCGATTCCAAGTAGTGTTTCAAGCCTTTAATTAAGAGTGCAGGGATCATTTCAAGGATTCTGACAGTAGCATACTATGGGGAGGGCGTGATTAGGAGAAAAGTGCCATTAGGGGGAATTAGAATACTAATACAAGTTGCGAAAGTATCAGAAAAATTTGTAAGATTAACAGAATACGCAGAATATTCAATAAATAATGATAGAAGCGTCTTTGTGCTGTGGAACACGTGATTCTCCGGCTGACCTATCGAGCATCGAGTTCATTAACCCCAACATATTCAACAACAACTGCTACAGAACGAAACGAACAATTTCTTACGCTCGACTATGATCCATCGAGTGTACTTCTGCATGGCGGACGCTTGGAGTACCCGAGGCTCGTATTTATAACCTACCGATCCGTAGATTACGGACATTGTTTCCACCCCTTGGTTCCAGTACAACCAGAGAGGGTTACTGCACTCGGGAATAACAATTCGTTTCTTCGTTATTCGAGACATTTTGAAAATCCTGTTTTCTTTTGGACCTTTCTCACTCAGAGAGCCTATCGATCGAATCGATCGACCCTTCCAGAGACGAGATCCTATCGACTACTAGGCAGACAAGATTAAAATATCATTAAACGTCATCGATCGTTTCGTGGAAATTAAAATTGAAGTCAAAAGTGGAGACTACGACCTAACCCAGACCTAACCCAGACCTATTTATCTTGAAAAAATGGTCGAAAGTTTATTCTTACAAGGGCAATTTTCTGATAAATGTTTCTAGTCTGTGAGATTTACTTGACTAACCCAGACCTAACCCAGACCTAATCCAGACCTAATCCAGACCTAACCCAGATCTAACCCAGACATAGGAACACGCAGACCTAACCCAGACCTAACCTAGACCTAACCCAGACCTAACCCAGATCTAATCCAGACCTAACCCAGACCTAACCCAGACCTAATCCAGACCTAACCCAGACCTAATGCAGACCTAATCCAGACCTAACCCAGACCTAATCCAGACCTAATCCAGACCTAACCCAGACCTAACCCAGGTCTAACTCAGACCTAATCAAGACCCAATCCAGACCTAACCCAGACCTAATGCAGACCTAATCCAGACCTAACCCAGACCTAATCCAGATCTAACCCAGACCTAACCCCAGACCTATTTATCTTGAAAAAATGGTCGAAAGATTATTCTTACAAGGGCAATTTTCTGATAAATGTTTCAAGTCCGTGAGATTTACTTGTGGAATACTTTTGTAACGTGATGGTGTATCGTAAGTATCATGGGATTCAACGAAATCTTATAGGGAATTGAATATTGCCTATTCCTTTTGAGATTTTCGTCATTCGACTATGGTCCGGAGCTTTAGCGTAGATCAAAGGATTCTTTGACCGAGGAGGATCAAAATGCTTGGATTTATGAGGTTATGCTTAGTCTCGTAATATCTTGGAAACAAGGTCAGCCAAAAGAAACCTCAAAACAAATATTCAAAGGGAAACTTGAAATTTTAGATATTCTTTCAAATTCCTATTCTATATATATACCTTCCATATATTCCAATGCATCCACAACTTTGTAATTAAAATTTAGAATTGAAAAATTTATTGTAAAATTAATTTTTCCCAATGCTACGACCCATGATTTTGATCTTCAATTTCTTTTAAACGCCCCAAGTATTTTAACGAAAGCCTGTACGTTAACTAGGGTTTCCCCTACTGTCATAAACTTACTTCCAGCGTTGAAAGAAAGGTTGACAGCGAAAGCAGGAGGGGTTTGCAGGTGCGTGTATCGTCGGGGGACACGTATGGGCTTTCATTAGCCACAGGAAATTAAGCGAGAACCGCCGGAGCCACCTTCGTCACCCCTACAAGCGTTCCCAAAACCATCGAGATAGAGGGTGCCGAATGTCGCGCACCCCTAGGGGTCAAATCCCAAAAATTTACTCGCATCAATGACAGAATGATGCTTCTGACGTGAATATTCTTGCAACTGACGCTTACATTTCTCTCTTGTACCTCCCCCTATTATTTCAGAACCCATTTTTTTCAACTTACTCCCTCAAATTATTCCTTCTGATAGGTCAAAAATCATTTGAGCTTCGTTGAAACACCTTTGACAATTCTCGAGTTAGTATTTCGGAGGTCAAAATTTGAAAATCCCTCAAAATTAATAGAAAGGAAATTAATTCAACGGGCGATAATAATATCATAAAAATTGTAATCATTACCAAAACGTATATTGATAGTTACAGAAAAAGATGAGAAAGTGAATTAAATGAAGAAAATGAAAAAAAAAAATGAAGTTAAAAGATGAAGTAAATTTAAATTTATTTTTAAAAAATTGAACAAATTTTCTATTAAAAATGAGTTGTAATCATTACCAAAACGTATATTGATAGTTACAGAAAAAGATGAGAGAGTGAATTAAATAAAGAAAATGAAAAAAAAATGAAGTTAAAAGATGAAGTAAATTTAAATTTATTTTTAAAAAATTGAACAAATTTTCTATTAAAAATGAATTTAAAAGATTTCCCCCATACATGTCATCAACTTCGAAGAACACAGAAAACTTTGGAGCATCTTTTGCAATTTTGTCGCGCTATATTCACTATTATCAGGAACGCGCAAGGAGCCATTTTCAATGAACGTTCCGCAACGAAAGAATTACAGAAGCTGGACTTAATGTTCGAGTCCCTGATTCGTTACGCGAGTCTCTAAAGCGTCTCTAACAAATCACAGAGGCGATCGGAAGCCCAGGGTTCCCAGGTACACCGGTTCTAATTCATTTTCCCCACGATCGACCCGAACCGGGGGTGATGTTTGCGCGCGAGAGAATTGCCCGCCGTAACGATTCCTCGTCCGAAGGAAATCGCAAGAAAGCGTTGGGTGTGGGCGATTGTGCACGGAGGGGCGATGAGTAATTTCGAGCAGATGCCAACGAGGAGACTAATCTTCGGTGCAAACCAGACGGGGGAGGAACTATCCGGGATTGTCAGGCAGTTCGACGTGCAAAATCGAAAATGTCCATCGATTTTGCGTCCCCGTATAGCTTGCGTACAGCTAACCCGGGGACCAGCCACGTTTTAAACCCTCGGCCGATTACGCTGGTCACGTGTAGTGTCCGGTGATACGAAAGCCGCATACAAAAGTTTTTCACCCCTTTCTCTGCGACTGCCTCTGCTGCGGACGTTTCTCGTTTCTCCGCCTCTGGCTCCCCGGTGCACGTTCCCATCATGTTCCGTGGATACTCTACATCCACCTACACACAACGCTCCTCCACTCGGACGCCACACTTACCGGTCCTCCGCCTCGCTTTCATACAACGTCGTCGTTCGCGGTGCCGTTCGTGACGATGGCAGCTGTCCCGTGTCCCCTCCCGAAAAAAACAAGAAAAACCCTGGCGAGCATTAGGACCGTCACGTATACGCGGTATCGTCTTCGCAAACAATACTTTAAAGAGAAGAAATACTTGACTCGTCCATAGCGACCCTTTCTTCCGCGCTGTCCTACCCTCCCTGTGCACGGTAAAACATCTGCCCTAGAACGTTTTCGGAAGAGACGTATTTCTTGAGCGTCGTCACGAAAATCCGCGTTTCTTTCGTTTTTCGAAAATACTGGATGTGGTACCATCCAGTCTACGATTTTTCAACCCCTTTTCCGTCGAAGTTGGGACAAGAAATTGCACTTAAATTCGAAATAAATTGATTTTCAATAGAAAATTAAACGTCACTGTTATATCTCTAACTTCGTAGTATTGTAGAAGAGTATAGTACTGTAAAATTGCACTTAAATTCGAAAACAAATTGGACTTTTTCAACAAAATTAAAAAATTTCAGATCGTTTTAGAAAAATTATGTTTGGTTGCGGAGGTAAATTACAATCATTTCTGGTTAATACACATACCCCCGAAATCCTAACCATTTTCGAGAAAAAAATTCAGGAAGGAGAACAAATTTTTCGGCGAAATTAAAAAACTTCAAATCGTTCTGGAAAAATTATTTTTGCTTGCAGGGGTTAACTACAATCGTTTTTGGTCGATAGACATACCCCCAAATTCCTACTCACTTGCTAGAAAAAAATTCGAGAAGGTACTGAAATTTTTAGACGAAATTAAAAAATTTCAAATCATACTAAAAAAATTATATTTAGCTACAGGGGTCAATTGTAATCATTTTTGGTCATTAGACATACCCCCGAATTCCTACGCAGTTTCGAGAAAAAAATTCATTACGAAAATTTCATGTCTGACCATACCGTTGACATTTTTCACTGAAATTTCATGCGTATCTTTAAAACGTCATAACTTCTGAACGGATTGGACGATTTTAATGTCTCAAAAGGCAAACGACGCGCATTTTGGCGAAGAGTATGTAGAAATTCTAAAAATATTCGAAAAGTTGTTCCTTGGCCCCGCAAAATGAGAAAAACCACATAAAAATGGTCCAATATTCAAGCAGCCATAACTCCTACAATACTGAATAGATTTCAATGAAATTTTTTTCTGAAGTAGAGATCATGAATACCTACAAGAAAGTATTAGACAAAATTTCCGTAGGACTTCAAACAAATTTATTAAAAATCAAAAACAAATTTTAAAGAAAAATAGAAGGGTGAATATTTCGACGAAAATGAAAAGTTTAAATTCGAAATAAATTGATTTTCAATAGAAAATTAAACGTCACTGTTATATTTCTAACTTCGTAGTATTGCAGAAGAGTATAGTACTGTGAAATTGCACTTAAATTCGAAATAAATTGTTTTTCAATCGAAAATTAACGTCACTGTTATATTTCTTCGTAATATTGTAGAAGAGTATAGTACTGTAAAATTGCCATGAATCGATTGCCACGATATTTGAAATTACAAGGCCTCGAATTTGGAAGTAAACAAATGAACGTAAACACCATGAATTCTTATTTATTAAACTTCAGAACTTATCACACAAAATAAAAGGAAAATTTATGCAAAATTTATTTATTAAAAAATTCTATAATTAAAGCTACTTATAAGGCTTTACTACAAAGAATAAAACTTTGTGTTAGCAGAAGGTGGAATGCAGTTCGAACTGGTCTGGTTTTGTATCAAATTTTATTTTATTTTGTGTGTTAAACCCTGAATTTGAGTAAATATTACGCTATTAATAAAGCATTCCTAACCTCACTGTTATGTATCTCCGAATAATTTAAAATAATTCTTTCAATATCGTCTGTAATAACACTATGAAGTCAAGAATACCTAGTTCCATTTAAAAATGTAACAGTCTGGTTTTGTATCAAATATTCTTTTATTTTGTGTGTTAAACCCTGAATTTGAGTAAATATTACGCTATTAATAAAGCATTCCTAACCTCAGTGTTATGTATCTCCGAATAATTTAAAATAATTCTTTCAATATCGTCTGTAATAACACTATGAAGTCAAGAATACCTAGTTCCATTTAAAAATGTAACAGTCTGGTTTTGTATCAAATTTTATTTTATTTCGTGTGTTAAACCTTGAATTTGAATAAATATTACGCTATTAATAAAGCATTCCTAACCTCAGTGTTATGTATCCCCGAATAATTTAAAATAATTCTCTCAATGTCGCCTGTAATAACACTATGAAGTCAAGAATACCTAGTTCCATTTAAAAATGTAACAGTCTGGTTTTGTATCAAATTCTATTTTATTTTGTGTGTTAAACCCTGAATTTGAGTAAATATTACGCTATTAATAAAGCATTCCTAACCTCAGTGTTATGTATCTCCGAATAATTTAAAATAATTCTCTCAATGTCGCCTGTAATAACACTATGAAGTCAAGAATACCTAGTTCCATTTAAAAATGTAACATTAACCTTAATTTCTTCTGGAAAATCAATTTTAAAATTTAAGCAACTGTAATTACTTGTCAGTTGAATATTTTTTTTTTATTTGGTGCCTCTGCTGTATATCCGGAAGTTGAAATATTTTCAAAACCGTTGATGCGTATCGAAAGAGACTCGTTTCGTGTTTTTGGACCACACAGCGGCTTAAGTCGATCGTCGATCAATTTTAGAGCGCCGCGATCGGGATTCTCTTTCGTGGGAACGATCCACGTGCAGCTTAAATAAAACTGAAAAATTGTATAGGGTGTAATTGGAACTTGATATCACATCCATTACGTGCTTCAGATGTTAAAACCTTTATTCGGGTCGTTCGGGAAATTGATTAACTGCTAAAACGTTCCACGATACCGAGCGTTTAAAATCGACGATCGAGGAAATAGAAATTGTGTATTTTTGTTAAAGAAATCTTCATTCACGAGAGTACTGGCAACGAATCGATGAGGTTCCCTTGATTATATATTAATAATAATCTTATAAAATACTGAAAATGTTAATTTATTAGCGATGTGTCGCTTCGAAGTCACGATCCCGTCTCAAAGTGAATTGTAATTGTAAACAGTAATTGATTTTCCTGAAAAGCAGAAGTGGTCGATACGTACAATTAAATGTAAACATTAATTCGTTTACGCTTGAAATTAATTTATTTAAATGTTCGACCATCGTTAGAAAATAGAAGGCAATTAGCAGTCACGTGTATCCATTTCGCTCGAGTTAACATTTGCCAGGAAAGAGCGATACTCCTCGACACGCGTGTTCGCCAAAAGATCGATTGTTCGTGGATCGAGAACATCCCCGGACGCCGGATGACGTCGTTGCTAGCGACGTCTTCTTAAATCCCCGGAAATATTCGACGGATATAACAGTTTTTTAATAGGCTTTCGGTTTCAAATGGATCGGCGCAGGAGGCAGGAAAAATGTCCCCTAATGGACTCTCGAAAGAAATTATTCGTGATCAGCGGAATACGTTCGTTACGAGGACGTGAAACGAGCGTGAACGAAGATTGGAGGAGACAGACGAAAAAACGACATCGAAAATGAAGAGAGAGTGAGGGAAAGAGGGAGGGGGGAAAAAAAAACGCTTGGAAAGCAGCACGTTCAGCAGCCGATGGTGCTACGAAATTACTGAAAATCCTCGTCGACTTCAAGCAACCTGATTTGTCCGTGTTAGTTCTACTCGTTCGTCAGCTTGCTCGTTTATTCGTGCGTTCCTCTCTCTCTCTCTCTCTCTCTCTCTGTCCCACCCACTCTTCCTTTATTCTTGCGCCCCTCGTAATTCATTATATTTCTCACGGTCCGTTATTCTGTTTCTGTCGATTCCCTCTCTAGGTCTATCAGGCTTTACTTCATTAGAATCGTTCGAAGAACGTTTTCTCCCTTTTTTCAAATAACTTCTCCGACTCCTCCATTAAACGCTGTCCGTTAATAGCTTCGTGAAGCTTACGGATAGTTGGAAACGTTAAAGACCTTCATGGTAAACTCCTGGTGGTCCGTTTGATCTCTCACTCGATGACATTTATCGCTAACCGATGCCTCGACTGACGGTAATTTTAATTAATAGAAGCCTCGATGACTTCTCTCGACCCATATGGACTCGTCGTTGGGCTCGCAAATGCAAAAATTTTGCGATTCATTTGAGGTATTGGTGAACTCGAGAGCTTATTAATTTCTGTACTCTATTATCTGCACACGATATTAAATGGATATTCTTTCTTGAATTCTTGTAACTTGTGCAAGCTATCGACAGAAATAAGAAATAATCAACCAAACTATACTTTGTCCAACAAACAGAAACAAACATCGAACGTCAATATTAACAGTAGACGAATGAAGACAGAACAAGGTATAAAGGTATCCAAGTGCAATCTGAGCTCGAAACACCTGAATATTCCAACTAAAATTAGTAATAAAAACAATGGAAATAGTTTCTCAGTTGCATCTGACTAACCAACAATTTTGTTTCACGTTTCGTTATTACCAACAATGCAAACTTTGGTTCGAATCACTGACAACTTCTAAACGTCGTCTGTAATTAACACTAGAAAGACTGAAACTTAGTACATACCTATATTGCCCAAAAGCAGTCAAAATGACTGCATTGTGAAAGACTAGCTAATGTGTAAAGAAATTTGTTTAAAATTAATTTTTAATATTATGTTATAATATTATGAATTTAGGGCGCAGAAATAAACAACTTGTTAGAACAAGTATCACTGCATAAAGATTCGAATAACAAGTACTACTTTAGCTTATTGAGAAACTGCAATTTATCAATAGGTCTGGGTTAGGTCTGGGTTATGTCTGGGTTAGGTCTGAGTTAGATCTGAGTTAGGTCTGGGTTAGGTCTGGATTAGATCTGAGTTAGGTCTGGGTTAGGTCTGGATTAGATCTCGATTAGATCTGGGTTCGGTCTGGATTAGATCTGGATTAGATCTGGGTTAGGTCTGGATTAGATCTGGATTAGATCTGGGTTAGGTCTGGATTAGATCTGGGTTAGGTCTGGGTTAGGTCTGGGTTAGGTCTCATTTACACTGTTGTTGTATTTTGTAATTTCCAAGTGTACTTGAAAGAATGTCGAGTGAGACTTGACGAAGGTGCTCCTGAGATCAAAATTGATGTCGAATCACACTCGACATAGGAGTGCAAAGGGTTAAGATAATTTGGATTATTAACTAATCCAGACCTAACCCAGACCTAACCCAGACCTAAACCAGACCTAACCCAGATCTAAACCAGACCTAACCCAGATCTAATTCAGATCTAATCCAGACCTAACCCAGAGCTAACTCAGATCTAATCCAGACCTAACCCAGACCTAACTCAGATCTAACTCAGATCTAATCCAGACCTAACCCAGATCTAGGGTCTGGGTTAGGTCTGGGTTAGGTAAGCCTAAATCGACAATTTATCATGTACTTGTATGTTATCATGTGTTGGTAATCGAAAAAAAAATGAAAACTGTTATTTCAATACAGAGTCGAACTGGTCATATAAGAAATTTACTCAATTCAATAATAAGAGTCATTTGATTATTTAAAATTTCCCAAGCAGTCAAAATTACTGCTTTTGGGCGACATAGGTATAACACATACATATATATATACCGGAAATGAAGGAGGGGGGAGGTAACTACAATTATTAATAAACGCATTTATATGTTGTGCAAAAAGTCACAAAATTCTAAGAAATTGTGTCATTATATACATAATTGTTTTTCTAATTGAAATTAAAAAGCAGTCAAAATGACTTCCTTGGGCAATCTAGTGTTAAAAACATTAAATAAAATAACTGTTATTCTATAAATTGTCTTTATTTTGATTGCAACAGAGCTCTGTAATGCAGCTTCCGTGTTCCAAAACTCAAAGGGATTTCTGCCGTTCAACTTGGCTTCCAGAAACTCACAAAATTTACATTGAAATTCGATACTGCGTTCAGAGGGGCACGCACGATTCTCGATCAGGGCACGCAGTTTACAACGCGGTCTCCTTCGATCGTTAACCCCTTAACGCTCATATTTTTCGGGTTAACCAAGAATGATCAGTTATCTTTATTGGATTTGTTTCTAAAACTGCGGTTTTTGTTAATTACAATGTTGTATCCAACGTATAATTTGAAGGAAGACAAATATTATCAACCCTTAAACCATTAGATTAAACAAATATCGTTTTTCAAAGCAGACAGACTCGGGCATGAACGTTAAGGGGTTAAAGAGACACAGGAGATCCAGACGTCCATGGACAGACAAGAACACGTCTTCTCGATGGCCCATTATCGTCAGAACGTATTATTTCTGGTCTCCGCTCATTTTTGACATTCCCGTTCTCTCTCCATCCGCGTCCATTTCTCTACCACCGAGCTACACTTGTCCTTTTTCGTCGCGATTTCTGAAGAGCGATCTTTTTCCGGCGAATCAACCCGGCAAATTGGAGCTTGCAAATGATCTGCCTTAAAGATTCCCCTAATTGTGCGGAGCCAAGGAGCAAACTGGGGAGCGTTTCAGCGAAGAAACCTTATCGCTAAACTAATTGCAACTGCTAAAGAACGGGGATCGAGAGACAGACAAAATGAAAGAGACGAGGAGCCAAGGAAGAGTTGATATTCCACGGTACGTTAGTTCGCGAGACCTTCTTGCTCCTTTTTCATTTAACAGGAACAGGAAACGATCGCTTACAACGTGTGGCTAAAAAATAATGGGGCTGTCTGCGTGTGGGGGAAATGGCGAATGACTGGTCGAAGGTCGTGTCTCTGAAATTTACACGCGTATCACTCGATCACAGAATATTTCTTGCTTAATCGGTGCTTGAACATGTTTGGTTGAATTTAATTAATTAGTTGAGTTTAACTTTGATGAAATAAAGAATAATCGTGACAATTTTTAGGTGGTTGGATGCAAGTTAGTGAAAGATAAGAAATGAAACATTTGAACAGATTGAATTTTCTCAAGTTTGATCGAATCAAGTTTGATCATTCGAACTACTTGAGTAATCGTGTATTTGACTTGATTTGACTGAATTTTGAAACTTACGATGCAAACGATACCAAACATTGTTAGATCCCTATACTTTTGAATTGTATAAGCAATATGTATGTGATTAGCGTAAAACTATGATTGTATTTGATCTATCTTGAATATAATAATTCTTCAAAGAGTACAGAGTTTTCAAATTCCATTAATACATTAATATTTTCCTAGATATTCGAGGAAACAGTTTTTGTTCCAATTGCTCCAGTTGCATCGAGAGTCGATTATCTCTTCGGGAGTGTCCCCTGTGAGATATTACGTAAGCAGTATGTAACTGTGTCCCGTTCTCTGTTTCTCACTTTCAACTACAAGTGTAGGCGGTCGCCTTTAAACCCAGCGACTCGGAAACAATCGCAGTTGGTTCGTGGAACAGAGTCGTTTCCATGTATATCCAGATAGCACTTTTCAGCCCCAAACGTGTGACGGGACTATGAACATTACCGAAATATGTTTTCTCAGCGTGTTGTAGCTACGGTAATTTCGATCTGAAATCTTTGTCCAAACAAAATTCCCTGATACCAGCCTTTTTGGACTCGTCCAACCTTTATTCACGAATAACTGATGTAAACTAGAATTCATTAACAGGTATTTCAAGCTGATATTCACGGAACCTAACTTACGAGCGGATCTACAATTTTTATTCGTCATTCGTTATTCGTTATTCGTTATTGGTGAACAGAATTTGCTGGACTCTGGCGAAAAATGGAACAAATCGCTATAATATAGCAATTAAAATAAGTTATCAAAGCAACTCGTACATACTCGAACACACCTCGCGGCAGATATTAATTTGTCCATAAAACGTAACGTGCACGGCGCAGAGCAGAATTCAAACTTTCAATCCTGCTTGTTCGTGCAAAGTATAATTAAAACCGTTCATCTTGACACGAAAAATGTTTTACAATAGAATTAATACTATTAAATCCATGAAATCCTATAATTTCGAAACTTTTACTTTTGGAAAAAACAAACTGAAATTTAATAAAGTCTGAGAGACTGATGAAACGTTAAAAATGTCCCTGATTTGTACCGCCATTTTACAGAATTCTTGTCCAACGTTTCTCGAAGGAACAGTCCAGTTTGAGTGAAAAACAATGAAATTTTTCGAATTTTATGAAACAGAAACCTGGTCGAAATAGAATTAATACTATTAAATCCATGAAATCCTATAATTTCGAAACTTTTACTTTTGGAAAAAACAAACTGAAATTTAATAAAGTCTGAGAGACTGATGAAACGTTAAAAATGTCCCTGATTTGTACCGCCATTTTACAGAATTCTTGTCCAACGTTTCTCGAAGGAACAGTATAGTTTGAGTGAAAAACAATGAAATTTTTCGAATTTTATAAAACAGAAACCTGGTCGAAATAGAATTAATACTATTAAATCCATGAAATCCTATAATTTCGAAACTTTTACTTTTGGAAAAAACAAACTGAAATTTAATAAAGTCTGAGAGACTGATGAAACGTTAAAAATGTCCCTGATTTGTACCGCCATTTTACAGAATTCTTGTCCAACGTTTCTCGAAGGAACAGTCCAGTTCGAGTGAAAAAACAATGAAATTTTTCGAATTTTATAAAACATAAACCTGGTCGAAACTCGCCACCATTATTCGTACGTATTTTCCTAAGGAATATACATTTTTTCACAGAAAAATATCGAATCGAAAAACCCAAAGAAATAAAAAATTTTATGAAATCGTTTTGAAACAGTAAACATTCGCGAATTTAGCATTTTATATAAAAAAAACATCGCAAGTAAGTAAAAAATTTAATATAAAGAAACGAATGACGACGAATTCTTTGATTTCTACAGATTCCCTTCGAATGAAATTCGCTCGGGAAATCGCTGGCAGGAATTTAGCATTTTACCTAAAAAAACATCGCAAGTAAGTAACAAATTTAATAACGAGACAAGAAATGAATGACAACGAATTCCTTGATTTCTACAGATTCCCTTCGAATGAGATTCGCTCGGGGAATCGCTGGCAGGAATTCGTCAAAATCGCAGCGATTTAAATATTTGTTTACGGACTCGCCGTTTCGCGAGCGATAATATTTACTTAATAGGAATTAATTCGACGTTACTGTTTACGAGGATCGTGTAAAACGATCCAGGGACGTCCAGAGTCGTTGGTCGGCGGTTGGTCGCGCGATAACGACAAATAACGCGCCGGGGGATATTCAATTTGCGGCGCATCGGTCAAGTACAATCTCCTAGGTGGAACCACTCGAAATTCGAGGCGAAAGTCGGTCGCGTCCGTTGTACGAAAACAAAGAGACGATCCGAACGGGCAGGAACGAAAAGGCCCAATGGACATTCGAAACGCGCCGATCGAAGATTCGATAATCGCGGGGAACTCGTTCGTGGGAGCGATACGCCTGGCGGCGTCCAATTACCGATCGGTAATTGGGGCAGAATTTCTGCTGAGCTTAAATTTGCGCGCCGCGGCGCTGTCCGGCCCCTGGGTTGCCTCGGTCACTCGCTAACACTGCCTCGCTGCTCTTCGTTAATTAAACCGATTAAGCTCGCGATTCCGAAGATGAGATCTTCCCCTTTTTACCGAGCGCGACCCTCGACCTTCTTCTCTTCCTTTAGGGACGGGGGGCGAAGTGACGCTGTTACGCTTCGGGTCGCTCCGGCGCTTCTTAATTACCGATCTGCTTACCGGAAACTCGAACGACCTTGCGCACGCAAGAGGAATTCTGATGTAAATGCGATCTAATTTTTCTTCTATCGGCCCCCCGCCCCCCACAACCCCCAGTCTTTGCAGAGGCTGGGACTATTCCGTTCGTTATGGATCGATTTCACCAGACTCTGTTAATAACAATCGACATACAATGACTCACGAAACTGGTTCAGTTACTAGGGATCGAACTATCGTAAAATGGAGTCCAGATAATTTATGTTATGACAGAGTTGGTTCGTTACAGTTGTTGGTCAATTTTTTTTTGGTTGTTGGCACGCTCGTTACGCGTAAATATAGGATATTGTTTGTAAAACTAGTACAGTTCCGATTATCCGGCACCCGGTTATCCGAATAACTATAATAGAAGGTGGATTTTTTCGGGGAAATTAAAAAACTTCAATTCGATCTGGAAAAATTGTTTTCGGTTGTGGCGGTCAATTACAATAATTTCTGGTTAATACACATACCCCCGAAATCCTAACCATATTCGAGAAAAAAATTCAGGAAGATGGACAAATTTTTCGGCGAAATTAAAAAACTTCAAATCGTTCTGGAAAAATTATTTTTGCTTGCAGGGGTTAACTACAATCGTTTTTGGTCAATAGACATACCCCCAAATTCCTACTCACTTGCTAGAAAAAAATTCGAGAAGTTACTGAAATTTTTAGACGAAATTAAAAAATTTCAAATCATACTAAAAAAATTATATTTAGCTACAGGGGCCAATTACAATCATGTTTGGTCATCAGACATACCCCTGAAATCCTACGCAGTTTCGAGAAAAAAATTCATTACGAAAATATCATGTCTGACCATACCGTTGAGATATTTCACTGAAATTTCGTGCGTATCTTTAAAACGTCATAACTTCTAAACGAATTGGTCGATTTTAGTTTTTAAAAATGCAAACGACGCGTATTTCGGTGAAGAATATGTAGAAATTCTAAAAATATTCGAAAAGTTGTTCCTTGGGCCCGCAAAATGAGAAAAGCCCCATAGAAATGGTCCAATTTTCAAACAGCCATAACTCCTACAATACTGAATATACTTCAATGAAATTTTTTCCTGAAGTAGAGATCATGAATACCTACAAGAAAGTATTAGACAAAATTTCCGTACGACGTCAAACAATGTTATTAAAAATGAAAAACGAACTTTTAAGAAAAATTGACAGGGGGTAGATGCCTGAATTTTTCGGCGAAAATGAAAAGTTTCAAATCATTCTGGAAAAATTATTTTCGTTTGAAGGGGGCCATTACAGTCATTTTTGGTTATTAGACATACCCTCGAAATCCTTCATACTTTCGAGAAAAAAATTAAGGAAGGTGGACAAATTTTCGACCGAAATTAAAAAATTTCAAATCGGTTTGGAAAAGTTATTTTCGATTGAAGGGGTCAATTACAGTCATTGTTGGTTATTAGACATACCCACGAATTCCTACGTACTTTCGAGAAAAAAATTCAAGAAGATTGACAAATTTTGCGACGAAATTAAAAAATTTCAAATCGGTTTGGAAAAATTATTTTCGATTGAAGGGGTCAATTACAGTCATTTTTGGTTATTAGACATACCCCCAAAATCCTACTCACTTTCGAGAAAAAAATTCAAAAAGATATGAAATTCTTCAACAAAATTAAAAAATTTCAAATTGTTCGAAAAAAATTATTTTTGATTTTGGGGGTCAATTGCAATCATTTATGGCCATTACACATACCCCCGAAATCCTACTCACTTTCGAGAAATAAATTCTTTACCACAAATATAATATGTAACTAGTGATCTATGATTATATTCCTCATTTTTATCACTTCATACGTAGATATAGTCCAATTATCCGGTCATATAAAATTTTAATCAAAGATTGTAGTTGCCAAAATCGCGTAAATGTGAAATTACAATAATTAACGACACCTGAAACCATCTCTAGCTGTTAGAGCGTAAAGATCGAGCTAAAAAAAAGAGTATATTTCAATTAAAACTTACGTATACCATCTAGTGGTGTAGCACGGTTTGAAATAGTTCAAGATTACTCCCGAATCAGCCGTTTAGTATCCCCCCACGGTTTTGTACAAGCGACTTGGTCGCCTAACGCCAACCATGTATGCTCGAATCGTTTCACCGCGAAATCGCAGTTTTAGGGTCCGCTGCTACGAACTTGCGAAATGTGCCACGCGAAGAATACACCGAGAACGGTTTAACCCCCAAGGTATTATCACTTGAGCTACCGGGGGTTGAAAACTTTATCTTCGAAAGATTATTTTTGCCATTGTGTCGCCCACTGTGCTCTTCCCTAGTACACGTGTGCGCCAGAAAACTAATTGCCTCCCTATTTACGCGTTTCTTACCCTCCTAATTTATTCACGATATACTCAATACCCCAGGAACACGTTCGAATAATTTTATAATCGAAAGATGCAAAATCGAAAGCGTATAATATTTTATTTAACGTTTAAGGATACAAAGAAGAACAGAAGAATTTAAATAATATTAAATTCATCGAAATCAGCTTTGTACCCCATTAGAATACTTCGAGTAATCCGTTGTCACGAAATCAGAAAAACACTATTATTTCTCGACTATATTTATCGACAAAGTTGTACGAAGTAGTTGATTAGTTAATACAGACATTTCCACAAGATCGATAGATGTCACGAAACAATAATGAGATTATTTTGAATAAAATAATTCGTTCCCGAAGAGGCTCAATAATTCAGACTGAAATTGGATCAAACCAAACGGATATTAAATTACCATTATGACAGACAGGTGTAGAGCGTGCAAATTAAGTGATTGACTATTTAAAAAAAGTTATATATTCCGGAGGAGTCAAATTCTCTTCCTCAGCGAAATCACATTACCGACGATTGTTAAATTAAAACGACTGATTCGGAAACCTCTTTCGAAATTTATTTAGAGCGAATTCGTAGCAGATCGATCGAATTGAATTTGAAATGAATTCCATGGATGAGTTCTGCAAAAAATTACATAAAAGTTGTCGATATCTCTAGGAAAATGATCGTCGCTTGACAATGGTTGTAAAACGATCTTTTAATTTTGTACAAACAACTGGAGGACGCGAATTATGATCGACTGTTTGTTATCCCGGATTAAATATGGCTCAGTGATAATAGTTAAAGGTTAAAAGTCGGCAAGCTGTCTGTAAACGAGCTTTCCTTTGTCGGCGGTAATTACTGACGGAAGAGCGCCCGGGATCAAAACAATGAAAGGTCGAGTAGGATTTATGGAATACGGTAGTGGCCTGGCATACACAGAAGGCTGGAATTTAATTTTCATCCTATATCCCGTCGATGCCGGGTGGTAGGGATCGTGCAAACGAACTAATTATTTCGTTAGAGATCGGGATGAAATGAATAAAGAACTATAAGCGAAAGTTATTTTCCGTGAGCGAGATCGCGGAAAGGCAGCCGGTGCGATAAGCGGTTATCAGAGTGTAATTCAATTACTGGATCTTCACAGTGCCCCGGAGCACCATTGTTCAATTTTGTTCCTTCCCTTCCCGGATCGTTGTCGGGATAGGAACTGATTTGTTATCACCCTTCGACCCGACCAAACACAATGGTGTTAAATAAGAGATAACCAAGCAGATATCATACCTCCACTCTTGACTTCATAGTGGCGGACGACAAGTTCGTTAATGTAGTGCGAGCCGTGCCCGCTGGCTCGTTAATTAACCAATTAAACACCGAAGTTTTGCTCCAACCCTGCGTGTCCCCGGCGTGCGATGAGCGGAGAATGTAGTTAATGCCGCTGTCCATGCATTGCGATATAATATTCTATTTTTATGCTGGGACTTAATTATTTCATGGTTAGTTAGAGCCCTGTACAAACCGAGATTTCAAAACTGGCGGTTTTTCCCTGACAATCACGTTGTCTTGTGTATTCGTTGCAGATGCAATTGGAGAGTGACCATAACTTTCTTAATATTGAAGTTACGAAGACCGCTGTCCGCCATTACTGATATTGTGGACCAAAGTGAGACACACGAAGATGCTAGGAATTATAAATATAACCTATAAAGCCCATAGAAACCACCGAGATTTCAAAACAAGCGATTTTTCGACCGTAGTTCGACACTTGAGAATCTCATTAAAATTGTTCCCAGGGGTGGCCTGTTCGAGGAATAAAAAAAATTTTAAATCGTTCTGGAAAAATTATTTTCGGTTGCGAGGGTCAATTACAATCATTTTTGGTGAATAGACATAACCCCGAAATCTTGCGCATTTTCGAGAAAAAAATTCAGTACGGACGAAACTTTGAACGTTAATAACTTTTTAACGAAGCCTCCATCAACAAATTGATATTCTTGATTTTCGTCTTATTTTGGCCTCCAAAATCTCCCATTAAAATGTTCAAGTTACAATTAACACTTTAATGGCCGCACGTATCACGTGAAGACCACTGCCCGCCATTACTGATATTGTAGACCAAAGTGAGACACACGAAGATGCTAGGAATTATAAATATAGCCTCAACAAACGTAATAAGTTGAATGTATGATGAAAATGATGACTGATACCAATAGATAATAGTCTATAAGTCAAAGTCCAATAGTCAAAGTGTTAATTATCTCTTGCACTAGTTTACCGTATCCGAATATCCTAATATCCTAATAAAAACGCCATTTGTAGGGGAATATATATAAAATGATAAAGATTCTTCGATTATCTAAAAACCTAACCCAGACCTAACCCACGAAGCCCAAAGCTTTGATTTTTTATCACCAAAGGAAACGTCTTACGTTTGCTAAATACCGATTCTTCAACTTTCTTTCTCTCCAGACCGTTTCGACATGAATTTCTGACAAAATCGGGTTCTTTGACTCGTCAACGTTTGCTTATCGAATGCAGAGAGCAGCTTCGTCGCAGGTAGCAGCCCGTGGAAAATGCAAAGCAGAAAAATCGTTAATCGCGAGAGAAGACCACTCTACGCAGGGCACTAATTGACTGCAGAGACACTGCTTCGAGAGGCAACCAATTAAAAAGAGCTGAGCACAGAGGAAAAAAAGCTGAGCGGGGAAGACGGTCGTATAATCGATTCTCAAATCGAGTCGCGACGATAAGGAAGTTCAACGGAGTCGCGATCGACGCTAATTATATACATTTTTATTTACTTTGTTTCTCTGGCTCGCTGGCGTTCTATGTTATTTGCAACGAGAAGAATACGAATTTTAAACAGAATCAAAGCGTTTGATAGACTTTGAAGGTAATTTGGCACGTTAAACCTATCTCCTTCTTTTTTACGAAATTAGCACAATCGATTATCAATAATAATAAATTCCTAACTCGTGTGCTACGAAAGAAGACGTGTCAGCCACTTTATAATACTTGAACTTTATGATAAATCAATAAATATTCAATTCGTTGAACAAAATTTCCTTTCGACAACACTGCAATAATATTAGAACGGAAGCTGTTCATCTATGGCGTCCCAGAGACGTTTATGCAACGTTCTCAGAACCAGAAACGTTCTAACGCATTTGCTGTTCATTCGTAACGTCCATTTGCAACGTTCGCGAAACAATTAACAAGCATAAATACGTAAAACGTTGCATTTATGTATAAATTCATCTTTCCATCGTTTATGCTACGATTCTAAGTATTTAGAACACGAATAATAAAAGAAACTTCTGAATATGAATGAACGCTGATGCAAAATTAGCTGTAAACTCTGTAAAAATTAATACTAATTAATAGAACTGTTGTCTGAAATGAATCACAGCAGGGGTTGAATCATCAAAAGGGAATAATCATATTATTGCATGAAAAGTGAAGTGCTCTGCGTGAGCATTTAATTTAATATTTGTTCCAACGAACTGTTTATTCGTTTATTATTCCAGAACCGCTGTAAATAAATCGTGTTTGACGTCGAAATTAATTTAGAAGCTCTTTTCACACTTACCCGATCTCCTCTTGCACACTGTTGTCATACATATCGAACCGCAGTGGCAGCATGTTGGGCAATTTATAGTTAAGTAGGAAATTCGATTTCAGCATTCTCTTCTAACGATTGCTGCAATCGATACGAAACTTCATTGCGCTTAATATTCATCGCCGCGGAACGCTTAAAGCAAAACTTCTGAGTGGCTCCGACAATTTAATAACAGCTGGTCCCGCAAGTAGCATTTGTATTTATTAAAATCAGCAGCACGATTACATATTGTAAGTCACCCGTTATGGTCACTGCTTCTATTATTTTCTTCGAAACAAATTAAAAATATTTTATTTGGTATTTAGTCAAATGTAAATACTGCTTGCAGGATCGATAACTTCGATATTTTTTAAATATTGCCAAGCAAAAATACTCAGTTTTTATTCAATAATATTTTGAAGAATAGTATCATTGGAATCGAGTTAGTTCCATTTGAATAGAGAAGTATTTTTTTCGAGACTATAGAAGAGATCAAGGGTTGTTTTCACAGCTTTACTTTAAATTTTACACTGTGTGTATTTTTCTCGTATTTTATAATTATATTTTCTGATATGTTTCTATTTCTTATAATTTAAATAGTTTGGAAATGTGTAATATATAGTCTGTCACAAGATTAAACAGCTAACAGGTGAAATCGTAAATAAAAAAAATATCATTGATTTATTATTACCTTGTAAAGTACTGAAATGGAGTTTGTTATGATTTCATATTTTTCTCAACTTTTTAACGAACTATTTTAACGTTCTATTCGACTAGATTTACAGGATTTAACCGATTGGCCATTTAATCGTGGCACGCGAAGATAATCTCAGTTTTCCAACATGAAAGAAGTTTCTAGTACGACAATAAAATCCGCCATCTTTATTTTTCATCGTAATTGCGCAATAAGAGAATCGCTTGGGAAATCTCGCGAATCAACTGGAAACCTTAAATTCTAAGAAATAGAAACACAAAGCAGTACTGGAAAGTATAATTTTAGGAGCCCTTTTGTAGCTTTTCGACTCACCGAAAGAAAGTAGATCTATTTTCCAGATTTCGTCGAACGTGAGCTATCACTTAGCGAATATAGTTATGTAAATAAAATACTAGATACGACCACGATACAGTAATGTGCGGTAAAATAGAAATACTTTCGTAGAATGAAGAGAAACGGAGCCGAACGCGAGTGCTCGGATTCGAAACGCGACCGCTTAGTTAGACGTTTACAGTGATACTAACAACGGAGCGCATGTTCCTGCGATAAACAGGTTCGTCCTTGCCGATTCGATATACAGACAGACACGTAAATATCCCTACACTAAATCTCTGTACAAGATTTTATTCTCTGCTGAAAATTTTATACATGAAATTGAAGGATGCGTCTAAAATTTTTAAATAAATCTAAAAGACTATAGATATGCAACATAAGCATCCAGACAAAATTTTAGCAAATATTTTAATTTTTTATCCACGTAATACACAATAACAATTCACAAAAGTTTTCGTACTTGATAGAGTAAATTTTGTTCTGTTGGTACCATCGTGTTATCATAACCTAGAAATTACTTCCACCAATTCCATTTTAATTTGAAACTTTATTATTATTATATTTAATTTTTAAAGTTGCATCAACTCGAACGGGTCATTAGCAACCAAATTTGAAACTTTCTTCGTGTGTTGCTGTTGAACAAGAATGTGTTGAGAAAGTATTATAAAATGGCTATTAATCCTGGAATTGGACACTGTTTTGTCAGAGTATTCGGGGACTTCCAGGTTTGATGTTTGCAGAGACTTTAAACGGATAAAAGATTCTGAGATTTTACTAAAACTTTGTCTGAACGAAGACAAAAACCTTAAACCTATCACTTTATTTCGTCAAATATTTTTCATAAGCATTGGAGTAGAAATACTTATGGGACTGATTGTACCTATCAAATATAAGCAAAACACACAGTAGCCATGAATTTCTTCTGTCGTCCTTGTACGATCCTTCGAAAATACTAGATATAAACAGTGTCTGACGCTTGAGATGGAATTTGTGCAAAAACAGCCTTCTCGACGCTTCTTAGAATCTTAAAACCTTAAACATTTATCGTGAGCTTGTTTCATAATGTTTCGAAATATCTATTTAGCGAAATTACCAAACGCTAAATTGATTAAAAATCAAAAACAAATTTTAAAGAAAAATAGAAGGGTGTATTTTTCGGCGAAAATGAAAAGTTTCAAATCATTCTGGAAAAATTATTTTTACTTGAAGGGGTCAATTGCAATCATTTTTGGTGAATAGACACACCCTTGAAAACCTTCGCACTTTCGAGAAAAAAATTCAGGAAAATGGACAAATTTTTCGACGAAATTAAAAAATTTCAAATCGGTCTGAGAAAAATACTTTCGGTCGAAGGGGTCAATTACAGTCATTTTTGGTTATTAGGCATACCTTCGAAATCCTTCATACTTTCGAGAAAAAAATTCAGGAAAATGGACAAATTTTTCGACGAAATTAAAAAATTTCAAATCGGTCTGAGAAAAATACTTTCGGTCGAAGGGGTCAATTACAGTCATTTTTGGTTATTAGGCATACCTTCGAAATCCTTCATACTTTCGAGAAAAAAATTCAGGAAGATGGACAAATTTTTCGACGAAATTCAAAAATTTCAAATCGGTCTAGAAAAATTATTTTTAGTTGCAGGGGTCAATTATAATCATTTCTGGTTAATACACATACCCCCGAAATCCTACGCACTTTTGAGAAAAAAATTCAGGAATATGGACAAATTTTTCGACGAAATTCAAAAATTTCAAATCGGTCTGAGAAAATTATTTTCGTTTGAAGGGGTCAATTATAGTCATTTTTGGTTATTAGACTTACCCTCGAAATCCTAGCCACTTTCGAGATAAAAATTCAGGAATATAGACAAATTTTTCGACGAAATTAAAAAATTTCAAATCGGTCTGAGAAAAATACTTTCGGTCGAAGGGGTCAATTACAGTTATTTTTGGTTATTAGACATACCTTCGAAATCCTTCATACTTTCGAGAAAAAAATTCAGGAAGATGGACAAATTTTTCGACGAAATTCAAAAATTTCAAATCGGTCTAGAAAAATTATTTTTAGTTGCAGGGGTCAATTATAATCATTTCTGGTTAATACACATACCCCCGAAATCCTATGCACTTTTGAGAAAAAAATTCAGGAAGATGGACAAATTTTTCGACGAAATTAAAAAATTTCGGATCGATTTAGAAAAATTATTCTTGGTTGCAGGGGTCAATTACAATCATTTTTGGTGAAGACACATACCCCCGAAATCCTAACCATTTTCGAGAAAAAAATTCATTACCGCAAATATAGCACGTGGCTAGTGATCTGTGATTATATTTTTCATTTTTATCACTTTATACGTAAATATAGTCCAATTATCCGGCATTTAAGATTTTAATCAGAGATTTTAGAGGCCAAAATACTAGATATAAACAGTGTCTGACGCGATGGAATTGAAGATGGATTTTGTGCACAAACTGCCTTCTCGACGCTTCTTGGAATCTTAAAACCTTAAACATTTATCGTGAGCTAGTTTCATAATGTTTCGAGATATCTATTTAGCGAAATTATCAAACATTAAACGATGTTTTATCGAGAAATTTGTTACTTTACTTTCCACTACTGCAACCTAGTTAACGTAAGAAAAAACGCTATTAAAGACCAGTAAAAATATATTTAAAAACTTTCAAATATCATTTGGGAATACACTTGCCTGCACAGTAAAGGGAATTTTATTTAAAATCAGATAAATATTAATAACGTTGATCATATAAACTTGTGTACGTATTTAAGTTGAGGTAATATTATCCAATCAGATATTAACTGTATAAGTGTATAATTAAACCGTTTTACTTTTCTATTAAATGCACTCTCTGTTGTATTTTACGTAGTAGCCAGAATTTAGTCTCAGCTTACCTATTACCAGTGTTACGCGAGTACTACGGCCGCCTTGTTAGTGTTTTAATTATTTTGACAGAAGAATAAGTACGCGCGAGGGGCGCACGAATCCTCCTTCGTTTCTTCGTTTTTTCTACGGGGGGAAGGAGGGGGGGAGCAAGCAGAAATTTTAATATGCAGCCAGGCAACGGACAGGGAGAATGAATTTAATACTTCATTTATTTTAGAATGACCGTGGCCGCGGTAATATTACAGCGCGTATACCCAGTTTCGTCCGCTCGGCTCTCCGACCTCCGCCAGTTTTAAAAACTGTTAACATTTCCGACCATTTCGGAGACGAAATGGAATTACCTTAACGAATGACACAGTTGTTAACGATCGTTTTACCCTCGCCGCTCCATTTCTGTTGAAACATTGCCGTTTCAGTTAACGCGTCGCGCGCTTTCTTAAAAAATCAAACGAGATGTTCGAAACCAGAAACGATGGAACTCTCGTATCATCGACATTAAATTGAAAAATTTATTTTAATCCAAAGGAAAACGATATTTACGATATCTATCAATGGTCTCTTCGAGATCCATAGATCACAGGTCGATGACCACTGTTCCATAACGTAAATTTACGACCATAGAATGGAAAATAAATTTATTACAAATTTTCTTAATCGTCTTGAGAGTTCGTATATTAAAATACAAATTCATTTGCATAGAATTTTCAAACCACTATTGTATCATGTCACGTGGTGTACAGGGTGTTCGACCACCCCTGGGGAAATTTTTAAGGGAGATTCTAGGGGCCAAAATAAGACGAAAATCAAGAATATTAATTTCTTGACTGAGGCTTCGTTAAAAAGTAATTAAAAAATTAAAATGAAAAATTTCAAATCATTCTGAAAAAATTATTTTCGGTTACAGGAGTAAATTGCAATCATTTTTGGTGAATACACATACCCCCGAAATCCTACCCACTTTCGAGAAAAAAATTCGGGTTTGAATCTAAATTTTTCGGGGGAAAAAAAAAAATTTCACATCGTTCTGGAAAAATTATTTTCAGTTGCAGGGATCGATTATAACCATTTTTAGTCATTACACATACTCCCGAATTCCTACGCATTTTCGAGAAAAAAATTCGTTACCAAAAATCTAATCTGATCTAATCAGAAATGGTTCCCCGAAATTTCATCCCAATCTTTAAAATGCCATAACTTCTGAACGGATCGGGCGATTTGAATGTTTCATACGGCAAACAACGCGTATTTTGGCAGAGAATATGTAGAAATGACAAAAATATTCAAAAAGTTGCTCCTCGACCCCGGAAAATGAGAAAAACCCCTGTAAAACTGGTCCAATTTTAAAACGGCCATAACTCTTACAATAGTAAAGGTATCTTATTGAAATTTTTTTCCGAGGCAGAGCCCATGGGTAGCTACAAAAAAGTATTAGACAAAATTTCCGTAGAACGTCAAACAAAATTACTAAAAATGAAAAACAAACTTTTAAGAAAAATCGACAAGGGGTAGTGCCTAAATTTTTCGCCGAAAATGAAAAATTTCAAATCGATCTGGAAAAATTATTTTCGGTTGGGAGGGTCAATTCCAATCATTTTTGGTCATTACAATTATCCCCGAATTCCTACGCACTTTCGGGAAAAAAATTCCCATGGACCCAAGGTGACCGTAGTTCGACACTTGAGAATTCTTTCTCTATTTCGATCAAAATATTACTCAAGTTTACTAATAAAAATGACACGATTTGTGCATTGAGGAGCTAAAAAAATGAATTCTCAAGACTAGACAGGACTAGTTTCCCCAATTTGAGGGGTTTGGTACGTGCAAAGGTGATCACTGATAAAATAAAATGGATATTGGGGTTAAAAAATGTGGCCCGTTGAAATATCCGCAGTTCCTACCAGGTCGACGTCCAGCGAACGAGCGGAAGAATTTCTGGAAGGTCACATGAGTGGGCACCTATCTTCAGGGACAAAAGAGAAGCTCCTGCCCGAAGAAAGAACGTCAAGGAGGTTTTGCGCGTAAACTGATATTCCATTTGAAGCACTGAGGCGAGGAAAGCACGGCCCGAGTTTAAGAGACGCAAAAAAGACGCCCTCGTCTCTTCCGAGTAAGCAAGTAAGCTTTTTCACCGCCCGAAGAGGGAAAGGTGAACGCGCCCAAGAACGGCGGGGCTGAATTCAAAAGTCGAAAGGCAGGAAGGAAAGCGAGAAACGGAAGACGGAGGACGAAAACGAGTTCCTGACTAGTCGAGAGGAGAAGAATCGGTTTTCCTACGGTCGCGTAACTTCTTCTTTCTTAAATCTACGTTCTTTTACCGCCGTACAGGTTTGTTCGTTTACGGGCTCCGTACACAGATTCTTGTATTCTTGGAATATTTATATTCCATCATCGAGTGAACAGCCCCATGAACGGACACTCGACGAAGATCGAATAAAAACGAAACGTTTATACATTTCGTTATAAAGAAAACTTTTTAAATTACTGTTGAATTTCGATCAATTGTTTTTTAACATCGTCCAGGAGTCTTTCTTCGATTTTGAACGCGTTCATCTCGAAAATTTGCTTCCTCGAACAATTTATTTAGCTTGTTGTATATTCATTTTAATCCCACACGTTATAAAATTTCCATTAAAATTAAAATGATTAATATAAGAATAGATTTTTCGTTCGTGTCAATAAATAACAATATTTCGTTTAAAAAATCCTGCCAGCAGGTCCGCGCCTCGTTATATTCTAAATGCTCGTTATATTTTTCCGCTAATTGCGAACGCTCGTCTCTTTTGGAAATTGATCCGTAAACAATAAACGGAAATACAGTCTCGATTTGTTATTTCCGTTAACGAAAGAGCTGTCAAAAATTTTGTAGCGTAAATCGTTGATTACTAACCAGAAAAGCTTTTATCTTCGTTCGACGGAATAAAAATTTAAGAAAAAAGAGAGAACCGATTAGGCAAACGCGAAAGAAATGGACGGGCGAGTAAGAAATAAAATTCCAGCGATCTCTAATTCCCGCCGCGATGTTTTCTTTCCCCGAACTGTTCCTTCTTTTCCGCCCCCCCCCCCTCCCCCCGTCGACGTCGTCGCATTTTTGCCCCAGCATGCGAACTTATTACAAAAGGAAACACGCCGCCAAAAGGCGAAGATTAAATTGGCTTTCGAGCGCGGCGAAAGTTTCATCCGTACCGTTCCACATTACTCGGCTTACTTCCACGCCGCGAAACGAAAAGCGAGATCCGTTATTACTCGAATGCTTCGCCAGTTTCTACGGCCAGGGTTGCATACGCCGGGAGATTTCTTTGTCTTAAGTTAGTAATAATACCGTTATTTCGCTTATATTGCGTCCATACCGGTGCAATTGCGTCGGATGACATTTCGATACCGAGTAATCGATCACCTTTTGGGTGAACAGCCTGACAACGTTGTGGCGCTGCTGTCTGCGGTTAGGATCTCGAGCGCTTGTGAGAGCGTCAGCCCTCTGGCGGCGAGCGTGAGAAGCGACGTCACAAACGTAAAAAGGTCTCTGTACTTTTTGTAATATCAAGGTAGTACAACTCTCACTTTTTCAAAGGAAACATAGAAATTCCACGAGTCTTGTTTATTGAAATTTTAGATGCTTTTGTTAAAAATCTAACATTTTCTATAAGGAAAGGTCAAGTTATTTTTTGGGGGAAAAAGACGTAAATATCAGTACAGTGAAACTGAAATTTGAAGCATCAGAGTATCGAACTATTGTCAGGAAGACGTATTGGAAATTGCTTCATTATGTAGATTAATATAAATATAGTTCTATGGATGTGTATGAATTTATGAAAGCGCACGAACAGGCTGCAGCACACTTTTACAGGGCATGTTTTTAATTAATAAAGTTGGAGTTCGATACAAGAATGAATCGGTAATGTTTCGACAAATATTGAATCAAATGATTATCTCCACAGCGAATTCATCTGCAAAATACAAATATTAAATCCTGCGACGGATGTTTATTAAATGTTGTACCATTTCATTCGCAAATAGAATTTTATTCAAAATTAGTGGCTTTTCAATAAATGCTCAGCCGAATGATTATTTTTGCGGGTGCATTTCATTAAATTACTACAAATATTGATGTACAAGCTGCGATATGGTTGATATCACGATGAATTTATTAATTTACGTCCCGTATAACAGAACTTTATTCAGCGTCTACAACTCAACAAACGTCAAAAACAATTCGTGTTCCTTCCGTGATCGATTTTCGTAAATGTCGCGGTTAATTTTATTTTTTTAATACAAAATTCGCTCGTATTTGTCATTCATAGTACACGTATTACAATTATTATGTCAGTCCATAAATTCAGTTCAAGAATCATTATTCTATTCAGTTAATTTACCTCGAGCAGCAAGCAATAAGAACGAAAGAAAGACTGATCATCTCCTAAGAGGAAATTTTTCGGTGAAAAAAAAATTTCGAATCGTTCTGAAAAAATTATTTTCGGTTGTAGGGGTCAATTTCAATCATTTTTGGTCATTAGACATACCATCGAAATCCTATCCACTTTCGAGAAAAAAAAATTCGAGGTGTGAAATTTTTCGACAAAATTAAAAAATTTCAAATCGTTCCGAAAAAATTAGTTTCCTTTGCAGGGGTCAATTGCAATAATTTTTGGTGAATAGACATACCCCCGAAATCCTGACCATTTTCGAGAAACAAATTCGAGAAGTTGTGAAATTTTTCAAGAAAATTAAGAAGTTTCAAATCATTCTGGAAAAATTATTTTCGGTTGCGTGGGTAAATTGCAATAACTTTTGGTCAATAGACACATCCCCGAAATCCTACTCACTTCCTAGAAAAAAATTCGAGAAGATGTGAAATTTTTCGGTGAAAAAAAAAATTTTGAATCGTTCTGAAAAAATTATTTTCTGTTGCAGGGGTCAATTACAATCATTTTTGGCGAATAGACACACCCCCGAAATCCTACGCACTTTCGAGAAATTTCAATCTCAATTTAATCTCCTAAATTCAATGCTAATTTTAAAAGTTGGAGTTAATAACATTATTTTAAATTAACCAAATGGTTGAAGTACACTGTTGAAGTTGAACACGATTCGAAAAATGAACGCGCCGACCCCGAACATTCATTTTACGAATCATGGCCGTTCCTTCTATTTGCTCTGGCGCATTACTGACGCCTGTTGGAGCAATCCTGATCCAACCTCGGGTCTTTTCGATAAAGGCGAGGGTTATCACGCGTGCACGCAAAACACGGAGGGAACGAGAACGATAGATTCAAGTAATAATGAACGTAACACGCAGAAATGCGGAGTTCCGCTTGCGTAAATACGAGTATCCAGCGCGCTCGTTGTTTACCAATTAATTTGTCAGGTATGTAAACGCGGTGCACATGAAACTGCTCGTCATCGGTGATCATCGATCAAGTCGCGAACACGAGAGTCCCGGAGAACGGGAAACGTTCGTACTGTTCGCCGCAGGGTGAAGCTCGGAGTCACCATTTGGGAAATTCTCCGCAAAACGAAAGCACCAACCAATAGTTGCGTTTCGATTTACGATCGTCGTTGTTCCCATCGCTCGTATTCTCCCTCTCTGTGCTCAGATTTCATTTAAAATTTTTCAACGTTCTCTGAATTACAGATATTTTAGAAAAAAATTTATTAGAAACTGTTAGAATAAGTGAGGTTTACGAAACGATGCATTTATTGCTTATAATGAGTAACTGTTTTATATAGAATACAACACTGAACATAATGTGGCTTGTATGTTAAGCAATTTAGGCTTGCCACCAGGTGGCGCACAGAACCGTACATATGGATCATTCACCAGATGTCTCCACAAGCTTTTCCTATTTTAAATTTATATTTCAACCGGAAACAATTGAAAATATGACAGTATCAGAGTTGAAGTTGTATTCTAAGATGGCTATTCTTTATATTATTTTAAGATACGCGTGAAATTGACTGCAAATTTAACTATTTCAAATCATGGAATGGTCTGCTCAAAAGCTAGGTTATAAACTCGATTGAAAATCTCTGGGCATACTTAAAAATGAAATTAGAAAATAACAAAGTGACAAAGAGTGCAAAAACAATGGTATTCTATTACACCAGAGTATATATTACTCTTTAGAAAATTTTAGATAATACTAAGTATTTTGTCTTCTTTGTATTCCACATGCAAATATCGAATAAAAAATTAATTTTGTTAAAATGTTTGTGTGTTCAGTTTTGCTACTGTATGATCCTCGTTTTCAAAATATACAATTTACAGAGAAACTATCGAGTACAAGGACCCATACGAAGGAGGCTGCAGTAAAATTTCTGGCTTAAAAGTTTAAAAAGAATTTATTTCAGGACCTTTGCTTAACGGTAAATTATTTGACGCGTCGGTGAAAGATATCTCGACACTTCATTATCGTTCGTGTTACGTTTAGTCGATCCATTTCATCGTGCATTAATCGAACGGGATTTTCCAAGCTCGAACACATCGTAGAACATTGGTGGCAAAAAAAAGGTTCCATTCTCCTCTTTCTTCGCTTTAAGTCGACCCCGTTTCGAATTCCCAAACTGCGTATTTCGTCGTCCCACTCCACCCCCCCTCAGTCTATTTCTTTTTTTCTACCTTGTATCCGTTTTCCCTCGCAGGAACTCGAGTGCCTCCTATCCGCGCGATAGAGACGATGGAAAAAGAAAGACGGGGGGAAAAAGGGGTCTTATTTGCAGAAGCTTAACGATAGATCGCCGTTTCGTGAACAGAGCAAAAGGTAATTTACATTCAATTCCGGAAATCCCAGATGTCTACTGGCTAAAGGGCCGGCTACGCGAAGAATACCCGACTACCCGTCTTTTACACCGGATATCCGACATCTGCATAATTCTGGTTTCATTCTGATTACGTATTCGCTCTATCGTCCCCTCGTTCTTTCTCCTTCGCGCATCGAATTTCATTCTTTTACCCCCCGAATTCGCGTTCGCGTTCGATACGACCGTTTAGAGAAGATCCTCACTACTAAAAAAAACGTGTACAATTACAGTTTTTCGTTGCATCTTTGCAATGTGTTTACTTTGTTCTACAACTTATAAGAAACGTCGAATTTTTCTATTCCACCTTGATACTCACGAAATAATAAATAAATGTACAACTAACGAGTCACGTAAAACGTACTACCACTAAAACGAAAGAAACGTTTTATAATTGCGTCTATAGTGGATCCAGGGTGGACCAATTGCAAGGACCTTTTCCGAGTTGTCGAGCTGCGCGTCTAGCCGATATTTTGCCCCCCCCCATTTTCCTCCTTTGTTTCTTCGATGACCCGTCTGGCGAGTCCATTGATTCGGTCTATCGACTGTGCTAAGTATTCAGTTGATTTGGCTCAGACAGACTACGAGGATAAGCAAGAAAGAAGGACTATGGCGGAGGGGGGACGTTGGAAGCCGGAAGAAACCGAGGGTCGAGGTGCATGCAATTAAACTTTCAATCCCTTCTGTCTTAATTTACTTCGAGACTGCTAGTATCGAAGTGTTCTCCGAGGATGCTAGAAAGAACGACGAAACAAACGGAGGAGACACCTCTATTCAAATATTTTCGTTCGCTCGTCACTCTCTTTCTACTCCTTTGTTTATTATTTCCTCTTTTGTTCCCCCCCCCCATTTCAATTTTATTTCTCATTTCGGTCCTTTTGCCGGGACCCGGAAAATTGATGTTATTATTGCAAATATACAGCGAATATCTTTGTTGCTTTTATGCTTTCATATTTTACATCTTGCACCATCTCCTCCGAAAGTGACCTTGAATGATTATAGTCACTGAATTCCTGATGAAAGTGACTATCTTTGTAGGTGTTTCAAAAAGGGTGATTCCACTTAAAAAGATGAAGGTGATCTTCGTTTCTTTAAAAAAAAAATGAGATAAAAACAAAAATATTTTTGGCAGTGAGCCCAATTGTACTATTTAATTTTGTCCTCAAGACATTTGACGTATCTTTAACAAGGGAAAGGGACTATCATTGCAGGTGTTTCAAAAAGGGTAATCCCATTTAAAAAGATGAAGGTGACTCGTATCATTCAATAATTTTGTCCTCAAGACATTTGACGTATCTTTAACAAGGGAAAGGGACTATCATTGCAGGTGTTTCAAAAAGGGTAATCCCATTTAAAAAGATGAAGGTGACTCGTTGTATCATTCAATTTTGTCCTCAAGACATTCGACGTATCTTTAACAAGGGAAAGGGACTATCATTGCAGGTGTTTCAAAAAGGGTAATCCCATTTAAAAAGATGAAGGTGACTCGTTGTATCATTCAATTTTGTCCTCAAGACATTTGACGTACCTTTAAAAATAACAAAGATACTTTAGGTGCAAATGTTAGGTGACCCATCTTGCATACACCATTTCTGAAGAATGATTCGATACTTTAGGACAAAGAAGCTCCTATCGTAATCGATTTTAAACTCCATTTTGGAAGAATTCCCAGGCGAAAGATTCGGTAATCGACCCACGAGTGATGTCGATGATTTGCTGAAGTATTTCTGCTTTGAAGTTACGTAGGTTCATTGGCCAAAGTTGAGGTTACAAGGAAGGAATTATCCTTTCCTCGCCTCTCTCGCCCGTCTTCCTTCCTGGTCCCTTTTTTTGAGGGGGACAAAAGCATCGCGCAGCACATCTAATTAAAGGAGCCGCTATTATACTGCTGAAGATAGGTAATGAAAGCCAACGTGTAAAATTCCCGCATGCCATTCCTCCTCCTTTGCAGTGTAAATCGTTTCCCAGCCCCCTCTTCTCACTTCGTGCAACTACTCCGCACGCGACCCACTTTCTTAATTGTTCCTCTATTAAAATACACTCTAATTACTATCCATTGTCCTCCATATTTATTGCTCCAGGACTCCGTTTCGCATTGAAACCGGTCGGCGCGCTATATTTTAAGAGCGGGCTATCTTCGCGACCGGGCAGGGCTAAAAGCGTAATGAAAAAGAAGATTTATACCGGCCGTGTGTAAATTGTACTTTCATCAAGCGGAAGATTAATATTTCGAAAGAATTGCTTTTTTTTTTATTTTTTTTTTCTGGCCTATTCTGAAGCGATCTGCGTTCGCAAACAATTATTTTATATTTTAGATGTGGATAATGAATTATCCTGCACGAATTTACGATAAATTTTAATTAAATTAAATTAGTATAATTTTTGGTACCGTCAGATATCAATGGGAGAGGTTTTTAGAAAAAATTCTAAATTTAGAGTAAAGATGGCGAACAAAAGTTGAGTTAAAAATATTTTATATATTTTTATGTATTCTGAATTAATAATAAACGTGCAATAACGGTTCCTAGTTATTCGTTACGTGTTTAGGAGAGAATTATTGCATTATTTGTAAGCCATTCCTAATTAAAGTCTATCTAAATATGATCTCAGACGGATTACTTGTAATTATACATTTGACTCACTCCTGGAAAACTTCCAACTACGTATACCTGAAAATAGTTCGAACGAGGTTATGTTTAGACTAATTTTCATCGGGAAATCCTAACAAACCTATTAATAATATTCTTGCGAGAATAAATATGGCAATTTTTATGCGTAGATAGGACGAATCGATGGACTCGTTACTTGAATCCCATGTAAACGTAGTCTACAGTGAAAACAAGGTCTGAGATCAGGGAATATTTTTACCACTATAAACATATATTTTCCATCCAAAATAAGGCGATTTTCTAACGTTGATTTTTCAAAATTTTCTCATTTTTTGTTGTAATAGATTATCCTAAAACGTAAGCGGATATTAAATTACGAAGTTGTATAAATAGGCTTGAACGCATTTGTAAATCACATTAGTGACCCGGACTTGACCGACTTGGTTACAGAGCGACTAACGATTACCAGTAAATCTTATCCAATGCAATAGTTATCGTTAATTCAAGTTTTATATTTACTATCACTATTCTAGAGATCACTCGTTCCAAAATAAATTCAATTTATTACTTGGAATAATAAAAATTATGAATAATATTGTCACTTGATATCGAGTATTTTCTATGGTACCTTAAAAGTTTAAAAATTTTCAAATACTACAGCCCTTTTTTAGAAAAACGAATACTTTTCTGGAAAGTGACTCCGAATGGGCAATATTTTCCATCGTATTACTGAAAATTACCATCGAAACACCACGTTGAAGGAACCTGTTGAGCATATCGTTTGGCTTAGCCTTTCTTAGAGTACAGTTTGCTGGCCCACCGTGATGGATCGATGAGACCGTTTCGTTTATTTTTCTTTTAAATTTCAACGACGATCCACGTGATCCAAGAAACTTCGGATAGCTAAATTTAATATTCGATTCATAATTTCATCATTTTCATACAGCTTTCTCGCGGTCCCGGTTGAGACCAGAAGAAAAGCTTTAAATCAATTTACAACATAAAATCTACTCAAAATAAAATATTTCCAGGCACAATATTTAATTAGAAATAAATTTCCTTCACTGTTTAGTAACTTTTTCCATACGAGACCACTTAATGATAATGTAAATATTTAAATACAATGGTCTATGTTTATTCAACGAGAAGAAGCGTCGTTTGAGGCGTTTGTTTCTATTTTATAACCGTGGATTCTCGACGCGATTGGAGTTAAATAGGAAGCAAGGTGTCGAGATCGCCGCGTAATAAGGAAGTGCACCGTAGATCGGAGCTTTCGATGGCAGATTACAAGATTTCGCCTAGAACGACTGAAAATCGGTTTGTAGATTCGTTGAGCTTCCACACGCTTCTGCGGCATGTGGCAGGCGGTGGTCTGAAACCTATGCAAACCCGTTCGAAACTATGTAAAGCAATGCTAATCCGTCGATAAAACCCTCACCGACGAGCGAACCACTCTCACGTTCCCGCCGTTGCCTCGTTCCTACACACACGGATCATAGATGCCTCGCGTGTGTTAGGGTGCACCGCAATGCAGCCCCGGCTCTAGCCGGTCTGACGTATTTTCCAGTAATCCTCGGACCTCGACGGTAACTCTATTAGATTCCTGCGAAAGGTTTACCCCCCTCCTAGCATCGTTCGGATCACTGCTTTCGCTAATACGTTAGCGGCTTGTAGACGCGCCAACGTAATCATTGTTTCTCCCTTTACCGAAGAATCGTCATCCTCTACCACCCCCCCTACACCCCTTAAATGAACGTCACGCGATCATTTCTCGAATCTTGGTACTTTGCATCTTGTTACATTTCAAACTTTGAAACAATTTTATCCTGAATTCTGATCTCAAAATTAGCACTGATACGTCACCCTCGTCTTTTGGAAATTAGAAGATGGAGGATCTTCTATGACTTGCCACTACATGTTTACATAATAATCTAATAGTAAATCTACATAGGCTATAATGAGAATTATTTTGGCTCCATTTTAATATATCTCTACTAATATACAGGTCCATGCAATTGTTTCAAGTCATAACTCCGTTATTATTGCATTTCCAGAAAAAATGCCAAAGGAGAAAGATAAATGGTTCGAAGAGCACTACATCTGTAGGCCTTTAAATTTTTTGTAGATGCAGCAGTGCATGTGCAATCAACAATTGCATCATTTCTTTAAACAGAAATGCATATTTTTTTTAGACAGATCGATTCTTTTGTTCATTCTACGTAAAAAATGATTAGGGTACCTAACCCAGTCCTAACCCAGATATAACCCAGACCTAACCCAGACCTAACCCAGACCTAACCCAGTCCTAACGCAGATCTAATCCAGACCTAACCCAGACCTAACCCAGACCTAATCCAGACCTAACCCAGACCTAACCCAGATCTAACCCAGTCCTAACCCAGACCTAACCCAGATCTAACCCAGTCCTAACCCAGACCTAACCCAGACCTAACCCAGTCCTAACGCAGACATAACCCAGACCTAACCCAGCCCATGGCCAAAAAATTATTAGATCTCAAGATATTTTCAAAAAATGTCTTTATCGAAGAAGATCATCTCTGAACAGAAGTGCAATTGCCTATTAATTCCAATCGTCTAAAATAGAATAACCTTAGTCGATCTAGTTTTATTTACGATCCTCCTAGCCGCACCTAGCATCGACAGTACAGGGAACTTTTTCATTTCTCGGACAATCAAAGTTTATTAGAGGCACCGCGAGAATTTCAGTGCGGTCGTCTCTTTTAATTAAACAGTTAAAAAAGTTTTTTTTTCCCCGGGGGAATTCCTCTTGGCGGAACGGCGCCGTTAAGATTTAGGGAGGCGCGTTTAACAGACGAATATTTTTGGCGACCTTATCTCGGGGAAAGGGGGGGGGGGAGGGGGGGCCAGGAATACCGCGGCCGCATAGAGAAAAGTTATGACCGTTTTGGTTGAAACATTAACGAAGCAAGCATTTAAAACTTGGGACCTTCTCTCGAAGTTCTTACGCGCAAACATTAAAGCCACCTCACCCCACCCGGCTAAGTGGCACCGTTACTTCCTCGCCGACGAAGTGGCTATCCGCGACACGAGGACGGGTCCAATTCTTGATTGCAGTATTTCTGCTAGACGTTTCGGGATGGAGGCGTCGTCCAAGAAAAATATCGCCCCGGCTGAGACTATTAACTCCCGTTTCCACCGGTGTGTTTGTTTTGGCGAACACGCGACGACCACCGAAATATTACGAGATCCCGGCCCAAAGCGTCCGCGTGGAAACGTTCCCCCCCGTCGAACGACGAAATTACTTCCCCTTTCGTTCGATACTAAACGCGTCCTGCCAATCCAATCAGAATTAATCATTTTGGGAATTAAAAATAGACGAAACCCGAGCCTCTAACCTCAAATATGTACCGAATAAAATATAATACTTTGTTATGTATTATCGAAAAGCCTTGGACATCGGAAATCTAGTTAATATCATTCTTTAAAAACCAACTAAGTCGTTTCCAAGGGGTAAACATATCTATTTTATTTATTTTGTTTTATTGCTTTATTGTTTGAAGGGTAACCAGATTCTTATTTAAAAAATTATTTTTTATCAAATTTTATCCTAGAAGGATATTCGATATAATAAAATAATTTGTTTACTTATGAAACTTCTTTATCTTTTTTTTTATATGTGAAACGTTTTAAAAGGGAACACGCGAAAACAGTTGTTAAACACGAAGCTCTGTTATGGCTTGGGGGGCGTTAGTAGGTATAGTGTGGGAAACCTGGTTATCATGGCAAATCGACAGCAGTCAAATGTATTGAAATTCTGCAAAACAATTTGTTTGTCTCCGCACAAAAAAAATGGAAGTGGAGGGGGATACGTTTTTCGACGGAACATTGGTCACAAACACAAGGGAAAAATAACAAATTTTTGAAAGACAATTATATAAAAAAGGGGAACTGATAAAATATTTGACGATATCAGGTCGTTATTGAGAAATCAATTGGAATATTAAAGTTGTACTCTGCACTTAAAATGTTTGTTAGAATCTGTAATGTTTATGAGGATGTTTCAAAAAAGTTTCAAAAACCTCGTTTACTAATCTATGAAAATAAAATTAAATAAATAAATAATAAATAATAAATATATTATATTATCTATATAAATTTATTAATTTAATATCTATAGTTATTTATAAATATATATCTAGAGTTTGATAATATATAAATATCTATGATTTCATACAATCAATATATTATTTATTAATATACAATTCATAATTAACTAATAATAAATTTAATATTTATATACTAATAAATATTTATATTAAAGTGGATGATTAGTCTGGGAGTTTGTATTCTTTAATGGTATTTATTTGGGGTCGTAATTCCCTAGTGGCGCTACTAGGGAGTTTGGATGCTGGGAACTAGTAACTTGAGCTACCAGCTTCGTGACAAGCTCGAGGATATACTCGATTTTTGCTTCCTCATGCAACGAAGCGATTGTGTGATATTTGTTTTGTACAATTTGGATTAATAGTGTGATGCTAAGGTGCACCAAACTGGGGGTATATGAGGATGGGGTGGATACAGTCCTATGTCCTAGATTTTATATTCCAAAGCAGGTGGAAACCTTGAGTATCCAATCAAACCTCTGCCTATCCCTCGTGGTCCTCAGATACTCGAAATCCCACCCACTGAGGGTGGTACAGGGGTGTCTGTGGCCCCAATGGTCCCAAACTACGGTGCTCAACATCTTGAGAGTATGGCAATTTGCTTTGCACCCCAAGGTACTATCCAGAGATGACATGTTGGCTAGGCACCAACAAACTAAACGGGGCAAGGGCAAGGAGAGGAGGTCTACGTGCTTCCTCATTCCCACCATAGAGGCCTACGTCATGCTACATAGTACTAGGGTCTCCATAACCACGAGAGATGCACTTTTGTTCTGTTCATGGCTACTATTTTGAGCTTAGAGTTGCACCAATGCCTCCCACTCTTGTTCTATCATACTCTGTTCCTTTGTTACACGATGGAATTGCAGTTGTGATTGACAGGAGTCACTATTAACCCTTTGCACTCCTATGTCGAGTTCCAGTCGACACTTTTTCAAATCCAAACCAAAGAGATATCTTGAAAACTACAAAATGCAACAACAGCGTAAATAAAACAGATATTTCAACAGGTAAATTTCAAATAAAACACTTAACTCGATCGAGCCATTTCATTTTAAAATATAAATATAGTCAATTTTTATTATCCAACTAAAAATTAACTTTTCTTATTATTAAATAACTTTTTTTTATACCATAAGGCTATTTCATAAGAATTTCATTGCGTTTCATTTTAAGATATCACTACAGTCAATTTTTATTATAAAACTAAAAATTATACATTTTTTTTTTGTTGGGAGCTACTGGTAACAAAATTGAAGTATAATTCGGAGTGCAAAGGGTTAAGCTACGACCAATCGGCGTGCCTAGCCACCAAGTATTCACTATATAGTATTTGCCCAATTGTTAATCAAGTAATTTAACTAATATTGACTAAATAAGTGTTGGAATTCCCAACACAGCCTTTATTTCGTTGACACGACGTAGGAACAATGTTAAAGAGGGAAACGAAAGTCCATTTATTATCGTTCGCGAATTACATCACGGAGGACGATTAAGTTGATCGTTCGCGTCAATAGATCGATAATGCGGGCACGTAAATTTTTCACCGTGGCGTTAGTCACGTTTACCAGACTCTCTCGCGGAACGTATAAATTCTTTTACAGTTCGAAGGGCATCCGCGCAGTCCCTTTTATTTTTATGACGCTCGCGGATCAATCATTGGGGATGCGAACGGCACAAAGCTTTTTCTCTCATTCCATGACGAGCCATCGGAATTTAATAAAACTCTCGCCGGGTGTACGTACCGGTGCGGGAGACAGAAACGTCTGTTCTAAACGCGCATCCCAACGCGCATTAAAGCGCACTACGAACGCGATTCGAACGAATGAAAGGATAGTTGAATTTCAATTCCATTAATCAACGAACCGATATACGAAATATCAGAGTAGCCCTTATTAGTTCTACAGTTTTCCATTACTCGACTGCTGTGCAATTACGTTTAATTAATCTACCTACACTTTACATCTGCCGTGCACAAACAACACTATGGATGTCAAAGATTATACAAGAAATCGTTTTATTTCATTTTTACAGCATTCAACCTAGAGATTGATCGTTGAAGACATCTTGCCAGAGTTGTATACCAAAATGGCGAACAATTTCAAAATATTAACGATTCAAAACAGTCCATTTTGGAGAATATTAGCCAAAAAATTGAAATTATTAGATTTAAAGAAGGTTCTACAAAATATTAAGCATTAATTTTCATTCACTAATTGTTTCATGTTTAAAATTTTTCGTCAAGTATGCTATCATTTTGTCAATAATTGTATTTCTTTAAATAAAAATAGATAGATTAAGGAAGGTTCATTTATATATATCAACAAGGACAGTCTGAAACTGTACATACAAAAAGCAGAATTTGTAACGTTTAATAAACAGAAGTTCCAATAATTTATACGGTATATATTTACTCAAAAGGTGTCGAAACGAAACTGTTGGACGGTTAGAATATTAAATATAATTTTTCCTATTTGATCGCGATCGTACAAACAGCATTCAACCTCCAGATCGATCGTTCGAATAATATTTAAAATGGAGTTGTATCCCACATATTTGTTTAAAAGGCGTTGAAACGGAACTGCTGGGCATTTCGAGCAACTCGTTGGCCAAATACTTTCTTACCGGCTACAAGCTAGCTATTTAGTCGAGATAATCTAGGTAGCGAACAGTATCAGAGCGAGGCTTTAAACTGTCCAAGGGCTGGGTTCAAGAAAATGAAAAATGGTCACGACATGACATCGCTGGCGCAATTCCTCACGCGAATCTCCGTTCAGCCGATGATCAGATAGCCGCAACTTTTTCCAACGGCGCTTGCACGGAAATTCGAGGGAAACTGTCCTACTAATCGTTCCTTAACCACGACTTTGGCGCGAGAGATAAGCCGGAAATCTAAACGCGCGTAAAATCGCTCGTTGAGGGAGTTAAAGACGTGCCAGTTTAATGGATGGTTAAAGCGTGTTTCAGTTTACGTCGCAAGGATACGATAACGCCGTTATGTTCACCGTTAACCTTCCAACTATTATAGCCCTCTAGGTTTAGAGCCTCCGTAGTCGTAACGCGTGCGGAAACTAAAGGGCATGTACGCGATACACACGTACCGAATGTTTCAAGAATAATCTTACAAGGTGCGAATCTAGGAACTCGTAAAAACTTTTGGGGAGCTATTAACGACTCGAGGACCAAGAAAGGGTCGATTCTAACGAATTTCTGTTTGGGATACGCGCTGGTAAAAATCGAAATCGTTATTCACGTTTGGTGAAACTTGTTAGACGATTAGATTAATCACTGAAGTATACAGAATGGAACAATCGTGCAATAGAGTGTCTAACTTTTCTGGATACCAGTTTTTTCTAGCTTAATTTTCACGAAATTTAGTACAGTGTTGCTATACTGCTATTAATACTTGATTGGTCCCAAGATATGTGACTTGACATCAATTTTTATCTCAGAGCTGGTTTGTCGAGTCCTACACGACATTTTTAAAAAATCGAAATCGTTATTCACGTTTGGTGGAGCTCGTTAGACTATTAGATTAATCACTGAAGTATACAGAATGGAATAATCGTGCAATTCAGTGTCTAACTTTTCTGGATACCAGTTTTTTCTAGCTTAATTTTCACGAAATTTAGTACAGTGTTGCTATACTGCTATTAATACTTGATTGGTCCCAAGATATGTGGCTTGACATCAATTTTTATCTCAGAGCTGGTTTGTCGAGTCCTACACGACATTTTTTCAAGTCCAAACCATGGAGATATCATGAAAATTAAAAAATAGAACAATAATGTAAATAAAACAGATATTTAATTGAATTTGTTTGTTCCTCTACTTTTTAGCTAACGTAAATTTCAAATAAGACACTTAAAAGCGTTGGAAGCAGCTGGTAACAAAATTGAAATATAATTGAGAATGCAAAGGGTTAAATCTTAGTCAAATGGAGTTTACGCGATCTTTGGATGGACCTGTACGAGTTTGACCGACGCGCAACGATGAAATCCATTTTTCAACACGGACCGAATATAACACGGGGCAAAGTGAAGCCCGTAAAATGGCCGCGCCGCGAGGGTGAACTGCATTGCTAGGTGGAACAATGGGCGTCAAGTAAAAATTCAAAATTAATGCGCCTCTTCTTTTTCAATTGGTCGTGCGTTTCGCGGCTGTCGGTCGTCCGTGAATCACCGTTCCGGCGCGGAAACTGTTCCGCGGCCGCGCGATTACAGTGGCGCCACAAAATGTCGGTCATCCCGCGAGACCAACACGGAGTATCGAGTAACAGTAATGCGAAAAATCGGAACCAGAGACTCGACAGTAACCAAAATACGAGCGTGGAGCGGTGGAAGAAGCTAGAAGCGTCTCTATTGGCCCATTATTTCTCCCACCACCCCTTCTGATTAGAGGTAGCAGTGGACCCTTACAGTAATCCCAAAAATGGGACTTATTATTCCTCAAATGAAAGTGTTTCTTTTCATTGCACATAGTGGAAAGAATCAGAAACATGTAATCGTATTTAGACTCATTTTCAAACAACAAATACAGAGAATTCTTTGTTATATGAAATTTAATATTTGTGCAACTTTCTGTGCACTTTGACGTCAGTCTTACCAATGGCTCCAGTCCAATTTAAAGACACGTTAGGACGATCCTTTCGCGCGTATTCAGGGCGAAATCTCTGCATATAATAGGGCACTACAGTGTTCTCGAGAGTCGATGCGGACAAGCACTGACATTCTACGGAAATTTGGCACTTACGGGGGTAGTTGGACCAAGTTCGAAAGCTCGTGGCTCCGGAGACGGCAAAGGTTACTTACCTGAAACAAAGGAAACCGAATGTAATCAGAATACACGCATCTCGCATTATTCGACATAATTAAAACGCTTTTGGTAATCTCGACGGGCTAATTAGGATCCACGATTGTAACTGAGAATGTACGCAAAGGTAGTAATAGTAACGATACTATAGTGTACGTATCTCTCAGAGTGATGAGATTCGTGTAAACAATACATAAACGTTTATCTACTAAAACTAGAATCTAACGTCTACATTTATTATCTATAACTTATTACATTGTAGTATAATCGCGTGGTAGCGTCTGCGTCTGCGCACGACATGCGTTTGCAGCGCCTCCTGGCGGTGCTTGCTGTAACCAACATTTGCTACGTTGTTAAATCTTAAATATAGTGTATTTGTAGCTCGTTTTTTTTGCTTCTGTTTTCTATTAATAAAACTAGAAATGGAAAAGATGATTTAATTTTAAATTGTCACATGGTTACGCAATAAATTTTCCGAATATTTTAGGGTTAGGTCTCACAGGTTCCAAGCATTCATTTTATCTTTGATGTTAGTCTTGATCCAAGATAATTCCACATCGATTTATCGTTGACACGTTAGGTTGTACTGTTAATGCAACAATCGTGGAAGTTGACATAAGCCTTTCGCGCTGGTAGCATCAGCAACCACGACTGCAACAACAACAAGATCGTCAGGAACCAGCACAAGTACAACGACGTAGTTGATCGTTAGTTGAGTTCGAATTGTACCACCTAAATCGATGTATTTGGTAGCCTCGTGTCGAGCAGAGTTTCCAAAATCACGCTTGTTTACACCAACGAACGCGTGAAAAATTAATTAAATAATTAAGATTTAAGTACGGTCGCCGTTTCTCCAAAGACTTGGACCAAATAATCGACTTTCAAAAGGCAGATATTTTTAGGAAACGCGTTCCATGCGTTGCTCTTCAATCTCGACGCTCTGACAGTGTCCTATGAATAGATTTCGAATCGTTTGAAAAATTCTAGGCGCACACAGTCCTCCCAAAGTTGCTCGTTTTTTCGAGAGGTTCGAACATCGACGTCCATAAAAATGAATAGAAAATTTGACGTTTATATCTTTATTAACTTTTAATAACACAATCCTAGTCGAATTTTACTTTACTTCTTGCACACTTGTATCATATAGATATGCACTAGTCAAGGAAAGATATTGAATATCAGTTAATGAGAGGAATAAATGTCTGAACGCAATGATATTTAGTTAATTAAGACTCCCGTACAGTGAAATAAAATTATTCGAAAGCTGTCTACCGATATGATTGTCGATCTGGCACGGGGCAAAATAGCTAGCACATTGTGCAGTTAATTATGTATATTTCCGATATCTCCGATAGGTTATCGTTTATGGATACAACAGATTGTACAGATGTATCCGTTGGCCGGATACCTTAACGTCTGTTATTGTTCGAAGACACGCAGAGAATCTGTACAGGTCATCCAAAAATGTTGGGACCAAACACTTTCTGACAAGCTTTTAAGAATATTCATGATCTATCGTGTAAGTTATGGGAAATTCTAAATATTCCATCTGTATAGGAAATAATAGTTATACAGGCTATCCAAAAATGTTGGGACCAAACACTTTGTGACAAGGTTTTAAGAATATTCGTGATCTACCGTGTCAGTTATGAGAAATTCTAAATATTCCATCTGTATAGAAAATAATAGTGAATGCACTCTGTCACGATAAATCACAAATATATTTAAAAGTTCATATCTTCTCAATAAAGCATTTTCTTTCAACTATTGTACCTAACGCGTGGAACAAGGTTGGTCCCAACATTTTTGGACGCCCTGTATAATAATCGTTTTCAATTCACAGCTAATTCCTTGACTTTCGCATAGCCAATAGCCACAGAACAAAGGCGAACAGATATTGCCTTGCAGTTTGGCAATTTCCCAACAACTGTTCCTAGAATTTCCACCATTTTGGTTCGAACCCCCCTTCGCGGGAATATAGACTTTATCTCGATGAGAAGAGATAAAAACAAATCAGGCGTTTCGATCGGTACTATCATTACACGGTAAAGCCACTACTGTTATTATTATTATCAATCACTTGCTATAGATATCAAGAGAAAAGAAATATTCGTTTCCCCACGTGGCCCAAAATTGAACTACATTTTTCAGAGATGGTTAGAGTGGAGGAAATGGTGGAAAATTATTAACGTTGCAGCCATTTTACACAGTTTTGGCAACTGGTTCGCAGTGTCGATACGTCTTTCAACGCCGTCAGCAGTCGTTCGCATGATTAAAAAGCAGCGAAGTTAAATGGTTCGATTCTTCGTTCCGGAACGATGAAAAGCGACTGTCAGGGCCAGGTATGAAAGTGTTGTCCGTTTGAATCTTAATTTACCTGTCTGTTCGGGTTTCAATCAATTCAGCGCGAGAGCAGACCTGCACGCATTTCTGCTCCCTTACACACGCGATCCACGCGTCCGCGTGCGAAGGGGTTCGCTTGTCTAGCCCGGGATACTTCGGGAACTCTTTCGTGACAGCTCGTTAATTCACAAATTGCGTCAGCGTTTGACGGCGCGCGATAATTGGAAACGTCAAACTAATCGAACGATACGTATTCAACCGGGAGTCTTACGGGACACGAATCCATTTAGATAATACGTTCGACGCGTCCAAAGAAATAATTTCTTCCATAACACACATGAAGCTCGTCAGAAAAATATTTCGAACAACTGTTAAACGACGTAAGTCATGAAAATTAATTTTATTTTTTTTGGGGTGAAATTATATATTCTTCACCGTTCCCTGCGCCAAAGTACTGTGTGACAAAGTATTAATTCGGAAAATATTTTTATTTGAATATTGAGTGTTCGGTTAATGGGCATCCAAAACAACTAGATCACGGCTTTGTGCTCGAACAGTCGTTTTCTTTTTTTTTTTTAGCTGTTGGAGTTTTTAACGAAAGTTTTTGTTCAATAATAAAAAATTTGCAAACAATGGATATCGTCGTTGGGCAGCAGCGTAAAATATTCGTCGATCATTGTATCACATGGCGGTTGCAGAGGTAAAAAACTGCTAGTTCGAACAGTATAAAAATCTCGATCGGGTCGCGGAGCGAAAAATTCTAGCTTTATTGGAATTTTCCGGGGAAAATGGAATGTTTGCTCGATGGTTTTCTACTAATTAATTGATAAAGAACGACTGTAAGCTCGTGAAAATTGATAATCATATTTACACTTTTCCAATTGACTTGCAAGATTCTTCACGTAACTTAATATTAACTCGATTAACTTGCTCAAATTGATCGACTTATCGCTGAATTGATACAGAACGACTGTAAGTTCGTGAAAATTGATAATCATATTTACACTTTTCCAATTGACTTGCAAGATTCTTCACGTAACTTAATATTAACTCGATTTATTTGCTCAAATTGAACGACTTATCGCTGAATTGATACAGAACGACTGTAAGTTTGTGAAAATTGATAATCATATTTACACTTTTCAAATTGACTTGCAAGATTCTTCACGTAACTTAATATTAACTCGATTTACTTGCTCAAATTGATCGATTTATCGCTGAATTGATACAGAACGACTGTAAGTTTGTGAAAATTGATAATCATATTTACACTTTTCAAATTGACTTGCAAGATTCTTCACGTAACTTAATATTAACTCGATTTACTTGCTCAAATTGATCGACTTATCGCTGAATTGATACAGAACGACTGTAAGTTTGTGAAAATTGATAATCATATTTACACTTTTCCAATTGACTTGCAAGATTCTTCACGTAACTTAATATTAACTCGATTTACTTGCTCAAATTGATCGACTTATCGCTGAATTGATACAGAACGACTGTAAGTTTGTGAAAATTGATAATCATATTTACACTTTTCAAATTGACTTGCAAGATTCTTCACGTAACTTAATATTAACTCGATTTACTTGCTCAAATTGATCGACTTATCGCTGAATTGATACAGAACGACTGTAAGTTTGTGAAAATTGATAATCATATTTACACTTTTCAAATTGACTTGCAAGATTCTTCACGTAACTTAATATTAACTCGATTTACTTGCTCAAATTGATCGAATTATCGCTGAATTGATACAGAACGACTGTAAGTTTGTGAAAATTGATAATCATATTTACACTTTTCCAATTGACTTGCAAGATTCTTCACGTAACTTAATATTAACTCGATTTACTTGCTCAAATTGATCGACTTATCGCTGAATTGATACAGAACGACTGTAAGTTTGTGAAAATTGATAATCATATTTACACTTTTCCAATTGACTTGCAAGATTCTTCACGTAACTTAATAGTAACTCGATTTACTTGCTCAAATTGATCGACTTATCGCTGAATTGATACAGAACGACTGTAAGTTTGTGAAAATTGATAATCATATTTACACTTTTCCAATTGACTTGCAAGATTCTTCACGTAACTTAATATTAACTCGATTTACTTGCTCAATTGATCGACTTATCGCTGAATTGATACAGAACGACTGTAAGTTTGTGAAAATTGATAATCATATTTACACTTTTCAAATTGACTTGCAAGATTCTTCACGTAACTTAATATTAACTCGATTTACTTGCTCAAATTGATCGACTTATCGCTGAATTGATACAGAACGACTGTAAGTTTGTGAAAATTGATAATCATATTTACACTTTTCCAATTGACTTGCAAGATTCTTCACGTAACTTAATATTAACTCGATTTACTTGCTCAAATTGATCGATTTATCGCTGAATTGATACAGAACGACTGTAAGTTTGTGAAAATTGATAATCATATTTACACTTTTCAAATTGACTTGCAAGATTCTTCACGTAACTTAATATTAACTCGATTTACTTGCTCAAATTGATCGACTTATCGCTGAATTGATACAGAACGACTGTAAGTTTGTGAAAATTGATAATCATATTTACACTTTTCCAATTGACTTGCAAGATTCTTCACGTAACTTAATATTAACTCGATTTACTTGCTCAAATTGATCGACTTATCGCTGAATTGACCTCGATATCTTGATATCATCATAACTATCAGTCGATTTTATTCGACTAAAATTACTCTTCGCATCAAAATTTTCCACCCCAATTTTTCGCCCTATTTAAAATTAATTTTCTTTGAGAGACGTTTCAGGATGTCACCGTTGAACAGATCCATTGGAAGAATGAACCAGAACGTATTTCTAAGGTAAGATATCGGCACGATGGCGTATTCCAATTATTTTCGATATTTCATTACACGATGTTACGATAAATCACTGGAAAATTCACGAGTGGACGTGATCGCCTTGTCAAATATCTGACGAGCGCACATGTACACAGTCGTTCGATCATCGGTCAATTTCGCGAACGCTCATTCATCGATGGAATTCGATTGGCCGCATTCGCGTGTACAAAATTTTAATTAACGAACTGCCGTCGCCCTGTGCAAAAACGGCCGAATAAAGTTACGCTTCGTGAAAGGCTATTAGCCGGGCAAAACGTTCCCCGCGGAACGTTTCGCAAAAAGCTACGGACGTGATGTCTGCCCACGTCCGCCTCCAATCCCACCTGTGCCCTTATCCCGTCCTCATCAACACTTGGTCCGTCCTCATCGAGAAATTAACATACAGTAATTATCCGGTCGAATCATATCCCGACGTGCAATAGACCCTGACAGCGTATGCAACGTAAAATTTCCCTTTTATCAGCTCGCCTATCGAACCTGGGCTGACCGAAGTTTCGCATTACAAATATTATTAGTAGAATGCGGATGTGTATGCATTTATGGGGAATTTTAATTCTCAAGAAACTACAGAATGCACTTAATATGCAAAAATATAAGAAATACTTAACACTTTACCGACCGGTAGCGGTTGATTAATCGGCTATCGGTCGGTAAGCGTTGGTCGGTAAGAAAGTTGATTAATACGCTACCGGTCGGTAATGTGTTAAAGTAAGATACAAATTATCATATTTAAGGGTTCAGACAATCATCTACAAAGCTCCCATTTTATTAATTCTATTAATAAAAATATGAATTTGCATAAAGATCCGCAGTCTAATTATTACTTAAGAGAATTAGCAATTCAAGAGAAGAGAACAAGAATTACCTAGTATTCCTAAACTCAGAAACTCAGGTTCAACGATCAGGATTTGTTAAAATTACTGGTCAAGATTCCCGACGACTACATTACAAATTAAATTAGAATTATTTATTTATACCTGGACCTGTGTTGAATTCAGCTTAATTTTGACACAGAATATTTTTCTGTGCCATAAATATACTACGAGTTTATTTAGTTTACGAAAGTTTCTCCATTAAAAGCCCAAAAAACAAAAAATATGTCACATGAAACTCTTGCTCCACGAATGATACACGGCTACACAGCTTGTTATTTATTTTAACGTTGACATGCGACAACAATTTTCTGTTATTGCAGAAATTGTTCGAAGATACGGATCGATCGTAATGCCTTTTTTAATCGCGAACGTTTCAAGATCATTCCCATTCGAGTAAAATGATATCTCGCGACGGTGAATTAGCTTCATCCTCAGACTCAGCTATGCGCGAGTCGATCCGCGAATGACAATGGGGGGAAGCTCCTTTGGCGTTTCGCGGCAACAATTGGCGAGGTCACCGAGAAAATCCGATTTAATGAAACAGAGGAGCACCCCCCACTGGAGTCAAACCTTAATTTCCTCCGTGGAAACCTATTGCCACGCGTCGGAGAAACTGGGAATCGGATGTCCAGGTGTCAAAGGAACAACCGGTCTTTTGTTCGGCTTCAATACGGCGAGGATTGCATGTAGGAATGAAAGAGACGTCTTTTTCCAACATCCATCGCCGGGGGAATTTCGATCGACGCTATTCATTCGGATGAGCCGGTGACTCCGAATGGCCTCGACCCGGCACGCAATCTTCCTGTTTTCGAAATTTTAGGATCGAAGCTCTTTCCGGTGGGAAAATCCGTACACCGAGGAATCTGATACGGCCTGCATAGACGTACACATAACACGGACAATGGAATAGGTTTGTCGGGTTGGTACCCGTTGGCCGATCGCCAGCTACATTGTCCACGGGTACGGTTAGTACAACCGAACTTCTCCAGAGTACACGTACACCCAGAACGTGCGCATATATTACATACGAGGTAATGATAGAGAGACCACTTGGCAACCAAGCGTGCCCCCCCCCACCCCCCCCCCAATGCTCGTAATGGAGAAGCGAAATTGTTTTCGCGACTTTTACCGCGACCGAATTTTCGCGGTCCAATTTCTCAGATCGAACCATTCGCGATCGTTGCAATTCGAACCTAGAGGCACATTTAACGCGCTGTTCGTAGCTTTGTAGCAATGATTCGTAAATTGAACGTTTCTATTCCCATACATTGGCTTTTAAAGACTATATTAATTTTAGAACGATGTTAAAAATATGCTATCTATTACGTTGTACTATTTAAAAACTCAGCTGTACGTAAAATGAACCGGATACGGGGGCGATGTTCATTTTAAGAATCATTACCGTATAATGCAGTCCGGGGGACAAATAACTCGGTCGCGCGAAATAAAGCATCGCTAACCGTCACAGATTTGGGAACGCGACCGACATTTAGCGAGGTAGGTGGGTGTTCGTGGAATTGAGCTATTAATCTCAAGCTCGCTAGCTGGTGGGTACCCCAAGAGCGCAAGAATGAGAACCAATGACGGTCGACAAATGAGAAGCAACGGACGCGACATTTAACGAAGCATTACCAGGTACAATCGTTACCCAATTGTTTCAATTTTATTTTTTTCACGCGAAGTGGTTTATACGACTCTCAAGTTCCATCGAGTTGTCGAGGATTTTGCTTCGTGGATGGTTATAAGTCGAAAGGAAGAAATACAATTTGTTCATTTGAAGCTTCGTTTTCGAGGAAATCGAATTTGAAGCGCTTCTCACAAGCGCTCGACCGACTTCCCAATATCTCAGTCGTCTAAGGCAGGGCCTGCTAGAAAGCCTTACTGACGAGTCCACTAGCAGGCCCCAACGAAACGTGCCCCACCTCCTTTCCTTTTTTATCCTCCTACGATTCTCACTAACCCAGACCTAACCCAGACCTAACCCAGACCTAACCCAGACCTAATCCAGACCTAATCCAGACCTAACTCAGACCTAACTCAGACCTAATCCAGACCTAACCTAGACCTAACTCAGACCTAACCCAGACCTAATCCAGACCTAACCCAGACCTAACCCAGACCTAATCCAGATCTAACCCAGACCTAACGAGTTCATACCCACAGCAGAAGCAGCAGCACCACATGTTGATAATACGTTTATTATCATTTACAGATCTTTTACGACCACCAGATTCATGGTAATAATGAAATGAACCACACTCAATTAATCTCTCCTCAGTTTTAGGTACCACCCTGTTATTTGGATGGTGACGATTTTGAAATAGTCAACCTAGTCACGATCATGCTACGTGAGAGCTAGAAATAATTTTCAAACCCACTTTTCTCATAAAGGAAAAGAGTTATTTCTTTCGTTCGAACGTAGAGTCACCAATAATCTGTCCAATAGTACCACCCATCCATTAACACACTGTATATCCTCCAGTTTCTCAGCCAAGTGGCCATTTCGAAGCACCAAGCATCCGTGAACAACCCCATTAATAAACGTAACCTTCGTGCCCAGCAAAACCAGGGCGAGTCTTTCATAATGGCCGATGCACACCTATCCGCTGTTTAGAATTCGCGTTTCATCCCCCATTTCGGACACGCTGTCTGTTTACAACTAAACAGAGGCTAATTTATGCGGTAATCAAGGACCGGGCGTCGACCCTAGTTTTCGTCCTTTGTACACGCGATGTACTGCCAAGTGTATTTCCTAGTTTATACAGCCCCACTGTTACGTTCTCTATCCCTGGGCGTGCAGCCCGCTTTGTTTTATGCCCTTTCTTGTTTCTCTTTCATTGGTTCGCTGCAACACGTCTGCTCGTCTTTGTCCCGTGGATGCTGTGCCCCTAGCGCCCCTGGTTCTCGCAATGCATTTCTACGAGCCAACACCAACCGTGAGATCGGGGACACCTGCACCTACAGCTCTTTCGCGGCTAAGTACCCCCGTTGGCTCTCTAAGCATACTTATGAATACGATTAACGTCCACGCTTATGCTAGAAATTTCTGACTACGCGGTTACCCCAGTTGTTTCATCTTTATCGACGAAAATGACGCGAGATGAGCTTCTGAACCTCATCATTCCAAGACCTTGGTACCCACGTGAGAATCTGCGTGTGAATTCTACAGAAAGAATGCTTAAAACTTGTAAATTCTATCTGTTAGGGCGTTCATATCGTGAGTTAGAAGCTTCCTTTCAGAAATGTTTGATATAAATAAAGAATCATGAGAGGGGGAAGCAATTTTTCGTGCTGAAGTAAATCGTGGCAAAGCTACGATTGTTTGTCATAATGATTCGTGCATTAATTGTTGAAAACGCTGTTGCGTGCATGACTGTTCTTTCATAGGATTGGTCTGACAGCTGACACGATAGAATGCGGATATCATCACGAAAAAGCAATTCAGTTTACGTACTCAACGATTCCTAAACCAACGCTGTGTCCGAATTTAACTAAATTTGAGACTGCTCATCGGATGATTATCGAATCGTTGCAAAAAACAAGTAAAACATGTGACTCACGATCCAAAGATGGGGTTTGAAATATTGTTTAACCTGATGGAACAGGCAACTATCGTGTTTTTTTTGCCTGATCGACGTATATCATTTTTCAAGAAGACAAGGTGCTCTTTGCAAAGCATCGTCCTGTTTTTTGCATAGTGATAGATCATTCTGAAGATCGTGCAAGCTATCAGCATACCGACGCAACACTTCGAAGACCGTTTGTGCCACCTGATCGCATACCAGTGCTCGTCAGAAGGCTCGGCTGCCGGACATACCGGAAGGTCGGTTCCCGGATCTCCAGACATCCAGACAATGTCTATCTTTCCGGCAGGCAGACCTCCAACAGACGAGCCGAAACTCACTCGATGGAATTCTGTAGCTAGTCAGCGCCCAGCACTAAGCTGCTTGACGTGAACGCGGAGTTCTAATTCGATGTCTACCATTTCTCGCAAATCGTCGTTATTAAAGAATCGAAGGACGAAGAATTATCACCAACAAAGAGACTTATTAATTAAATAACTATGAACAACACTGATCCAACTAGAACATCTGTGATAGAATTGTCCAAGTACTTGAAACAATCGAGAACTTGATATTCAAACGAAGACAAACCTCCCAAATTAACTATTTAAATAATTTACTAAACCAAATATCAGAAAATTCAACTTTCCATTGCAAAATTTTACACCCGTCTTGTGACCTGTTTTTTAAGCCAACACGAGGCATTGATGTCACTTTTTTGCAATTTAGTGTGAAACTAGAGTAATAATATAGGTCAATCGAGTGTCTGAGTAACTAACTACTGTAATTTATATCATTTCCTTTGATGAATTAAATTATTATTATAACCGTTGACTTATTTCACAACACACGTCAGTGTAATACCGTAATGCTGCTAAAGGGGTAGAATTTTGCAACATAGCATCTGTTCACGAACAGAACCAGACTATGTAGAATAATTAATGTTCCATCCAAAATTATTATTCGCAAATAACTATTATAATATACAAAGTTTGAAGCAGCTTTGGGGGAGGGATTAAGAGGGATGGTTCGCTAAGCACTCTCGTAAACCCGGCATGCCTATCGTCAGATACAGATACATTCAAATTTATAGCCTTGACCAACAAACTTTCCTCAATGGATTATATATATTTTTTGCTGGAACGCGAACTAATTACCAGCCTTGGGGAAAAAACATTTCCAGTGCTGTTAGGAACAACATTATTTTTAATTATCGTGTAAAACGAAACACTCGCTTCGAATTATGTGATTCTTTTATGTTTCCAGATACTTTTCACAGAATTTTTGTATTTCCGTTCCACGATCAGGGTTAAAAACAGCTATTTTATTGTTGAACCTTGCAATTTAATTTGTACTATTGTTTCCCTCGTAAAATTTTTGTATTTTTGTATTGTAAATCAGAGTAACAAAGGCACCTAATAAATAGTTTCTTGTATTATGGAAAATTAACATTTTCCATTGGAGGATGTGAATCTCGTCGATTCTAAATAAGATCTCTAATAAAATAATAATTATTTTTCACCCAATAAATAGTTTCTTGTATTATAGAAAATTAACATTCTCCATTGGAGGATGTGAATTTCGTCGATTCTAAATAAGATCTCTAATAAAATAATAAGTATTTTTCACCCAATGTGGTTTAGTTTATTTTAGTAATTTTAGTAATTTTTTTTTCGAAAAAACGATCTCCCAAAAATGGCAAACTAGCGAGAAAATACGAATATAATGCTTTCACAACGCAGCAGGTACGCAAATTAATTAAATTCTGAGAACCAGCGATGGAAGCATAGAATTTTTTCGCTATCACGATGTTATTTGCTTTCCTGAATCGCCGACATATTAGTGTCTTCTTTCTAACACCGACCAGGCTTCGCACCGAAATTGAAAAGCTCAAATCTCTGGATTTCGCGAAACATGGTCGAGCTGTCGCCGAATCCGTTATCAACGAATGGCACGCATTCGACTGAGCTTGACTCGTCAAAAGGGATTCTCTTCCCTGCGTCCAGTATATTCCATGATCCGAGAAAATCTATCTTGAAATATCTTAAAACGGTGTCGGTGAAGCTACTGCGAACGATTTCGAACCAAAAGTTTAATATTTAAAGCAACTAAGTTGTATTAAACATTCATCTTCAGCTACTACCACAGAACACGTAAACGTCAGAATTATTTTGAGCTCGAAGATCGTCCTGAAAAAGTCACTATAGGCATTGCTTTGGTCGAATATTTATACGACCTCATCACCCTTTTTTCAATTTTCTTTCTACTTTAGCTTTTAACAATATTTTATTACGAGAACATTAAAATCCAGTGTTCACATTGACGTGGTGAACGCAGAGTTTGCTTATTTCGGAGACGCCTTGTACGTACACAGCGTAATTTGACTCTCATTTCTATCAGTCTACCAGGTAGCCAGGTTTAATCTTGTCCTTCCTCTCTTCTCGGTTTTCGATAACGTAAGTCGCCCTCCACGTTTTAATCTGCAACGCCAGGATCAGAAATAAGGGGACCCGGAGGCAGAAAAAGGCGGATGAGGGTCGAAACGACGCGATCGTGGATGTTTTAATCTAAGGGCCGATGTATTCGCCGGGTTATTCGACAGGTTATCAACAATGACCGCCGGGGAATGGCGGTGGTTTCCGCTCGACCGAGGATTTTCGAAGTGAAACGCGCCGCTACGAGGCGAGGTTTATCGCGTGTACCGGGGAATCCGCGAAAAATGCCAAGCACATCGTAAATAATCGAGGATGCGAGATGCTTCTGACGCTGACGATCGAACATTTATTGCCAACTCTGGCATTTTCTTTTTACTCGTACCGATTATCGAATTCGTAAACAAACACGGAGGCGTCGAAACTGACGATATTCTTTCTCGTTGAAGTAGAAAGTATCGAATAAATAAAATGAAGTTTAAAAGGCCAATTTTCGTGTACCATAATTTGAATTATATGGCTAGGAATTCTCGAATAGACGAGTGTGTGCGTGGATCAGTCGTTGATCCAACGTCGTATTCGCGGTATCGAGTAAAGACCGAAGGCACGCGGTGGTTTCCGGCGATTCGCAGACCGCCGCGGTTCGGCGACAGCGCAGAAACAGAGGAGGCAAAGAAAAAGGGAAATAGGGAATTTTATCGGGCTAGGTAGATAGAAGCAAGAGCAAAAAAGCACGCGATCCACGCCGTAAATAACCGCGTGCTCCACCGTCGGTGACCCTGTATCGCGACTATCCAGGAGGGGGGGGGCTTGCAATCGAGTTTTCATTGCACGCGCACCTGTACTTTCGCCGGTGCACACATGCATGCAAAAGGCCTCGTTCAAACGCCGTATAATGACAAAATAAACCATCGCACGAAAAGGCTCGCGTACCCGTTTCCCAAGCTGATCCCTTCCAGAAATTCTCGGACGCTAAACGGTTGACGCATTTGCGTATTCGGGAGTCGAATGATAAAACACGTTTCAATTTCGATCAAACGAATTTGTTGACGCGGGAGGAAGGCTGTATTTGAGGTTAGGAATTTTCATTTACGCTTAACATGTAATTAAATCATCAAACCACGTCGCAACGAGAGTAAGCGCGGTTTATAGCTTCCTATAAAGTCATTTCACTCTCGTCCTCGATGGCGCAAGACGCGTCGTAAAGAAGGGGACTTGGATGGTCAGCAACTGCAGGGGAATTTACCAGCGTCGACAACTACCACCACAACCTCGTCAAACACCGTTACACCCCTACACACCTCCTCAACGAACGCTCTGAGAACTAGAGAAGGCGTGTTTAACGCTAACTAAATATTTAGTGAGGATCAATTGATGATTGTTGAGGGCAGAGAAGGAAAGAAGGGGGTTCGTCTCGTCTGGGGCCTTTTAGTGAACTCATCAATATTCTAGCAGGCCCTGCCTTATATGACTGAAATATTGAGAAGTCGTTCAAGTCAGTCGAGCGCTTGTGAGAGCACAGTCCCCCTAGCGGCGAGCATGGGAAGCAACGTCACAAATGTACCAAGGGGTTGATGGTCAATAGAGATGAGATATCAGCCAAGGAGACTAGTCGAAATAGTCCACCATTCAACTACTTGCATATTCAAACGATCGTACATCCTCCATTGCAATCAATACGAGTAACTCGTACATCGTAGCTTAACTATGCGAGTAGTCGAATGTAGGATCTTGCATGGCTTTTGTGAAAGGTTTAATCACAATCCTCTTTATCATAGAGACCGTTCAAACATCCATTAGCAATTTAGTCACTAGATGGCGGATCATTTTCATCATCGAGTCTAATGCAAAGGCTCCTCTGCTAAGAGACCTCGATCTGCTCGTCTAAATTAAATCATTTCGTAAAGCTTCACCGGATAGATCCTCCAGGGTATTCATGACCAAGTGCCAAAAATTGCACTCTCAATTAGGTTAGAACCGAATAAAGAGATAAACTAATTTTTCTGTACCCCGTTAAGTGCCACGCGGGCATCTATCTTACGACATGCTTCGTTATAATTTCAAAACGGGCGGAACTTTCCGGCGGAGCCAATACACTTTCGTCTCTGGTGTGGGTGGAAGGGGGTGTGGAGAACAACGAGAAACTCATTTCCGCGGTGGCAAGACTCGCCCCGCAGTATTTTCGAGAGACGAGCCAGACAGGAACAGCAAGTTATTCTCGCGGAAGCAATAGACACAGCGCGACGTCGGCGTCGCGTGCAGCTATATTAATCGCGATTCCAATTAACCGACGCTCTTGTAATACATGCCCGCGTCTAATGTAGGACGGCCATAAATCAGCGAAGGTGGCCCCCTCTCCGTGGAGCTCCGCGGAGCCGCGTCTGTGACTTGGGGGCTCGTCATCGATGCCCGGCTGGGCGTCCCGACGGAACGACGCGTCGAAGTGTTTGTAATTCGATGTACAACGGTTGAGAAATACGCGTCGAGTTCGCGCGACCTCAATTACTCGGTGAGCTTCGTAACGCGTGCCCGATTGCGAGATAAGTAATGGCGTTGCGAGAGACATAACTCGCATATGCATTCCGAATAGCGCGGCTGCAAATCATCGGCCCCCCGGCGTTGCCCCCGGAATACGCGAGCGGGGCATTTAGACGCGCGCGATATCGCGAACCCGCGGCTTTTATGCCGATCAGGTGCCGCTCCGGATTCCCGTACGCGAAAGGAACGCAAACTTGCGACCCGCGACCGCGTCGACGCCATTTTGAGGGCTACGTGCAATAACGCGCGCCACTGATACCCCAACTGTCGCGGCGCGAAACGTCAAACGACTAAAAACTTGGAATTATATTTCCCAGGCTTGAAATTATTAAAAAATAGCAAAGCGTTGAATTCTTAGTATTTATAAATATTCACTATCAAAATTCGCGTTGTTTGGAACATTAAAATCCTCCAAACGGTTCGAATGTTATGATGTTTTAAAGAAACCCATGAAATTTCAGAGGAATCATCCATTCATGGTCAGACATGAAACTTTTCGATTAGGAATTTTTTTCTCGAAAGTGCGTAGGATTTCGGGGGTATGTCTATTCACCAAAAGTTATTGTAATTAAGCCCTGCAAGCGAAGATAATTTTTCCAGAATGATTTGAAACTTTTTAATTTTGTCGAAAAATTTTATAGATTCTCGAATTTTTTTCTCGAAAGTGGGTAGGAATTCAAGTGTATGTCTAATGACCAAAAATGATTGTAATTGACCCCTGTAGCTAAATATAATTTTTTTAGTATGATTTGAAATTTTTTAATTTTGTCGAAAAATTCCATACTTTCTCCAATTTTTTTCTCGGAAGTAGGTAGGATTTCGAAGGTATGTCTATTCACCAAAAGTTATTGTAATTAAGCCCTGCAAGCGAGAATAATTTTTCCAGAGCGATTTGAAACTTTTTAATTTTGTCGAAAAATTTTATAGATTCTCGAATTTTTCTCTCGAATGTGGCTAGGATTTCAAGTGTATGTCTAATGACCAAAAATGATTGTAATTGACCCCTGTAGCTAAATATAATTTTTTTAGTATGATTTGAAATTTTTTAATTTTGTCGAAAAATTCCATACCTTCTCGAATTTTTTTCTAGAAAGTGAGTAGGAATTTGGGGGTATGCTAATAACCAAAAATGATTGTAATTGTCCCCCGCAACCTTAAATAATTTTTCCAGAATGATTTGAAACTTTTCATTTTCGCTGAAAAATTCGGGCACCTACCCCTTGTCGATTTTTCCTTAAAACTTGTTTTCATTTTTAATAAATTTGTTTGACGCTCTACAGAAAAGTTGTCTAATACTTTTTTGTAGGCACCCATGGTCTCTGGCTCAGAAAACAATTTCAGTGAGATACTCTTACGATTGTAGCAGTTATGGCTATTTGAAATTTCAGCTAGTTTTAATGGGTTTTTCCCATTTTACGGTCTTAAGGGACAAGTTTTCGAATAATTTTAGAATTTCTACATATTCTTCGTCAAAATATGCGTCGTTTGCCTTTTGAAACATTAAAATCGTCCAATCCGTTCAGAAGTTATGACGTTTTAAAGATACGCATGAAATTTCAGTGAAACATGTCAACGGTATGGTCAGACATGAAATTTTCGTAATGAATTTTTTTCTCGAAACTGCGTAGGATTTCGAGGGTATGTCTAATGACCAAAAATGATTGTAATTGACCCCTGTAGCTAAATATAATTTTTTTAGTACGATTTGAAACTTTTTAATTTTGTCGAAAAATTTCAGTACCTTCTCGAATTTTTTTCTGGAAAGTGAATAGAAATTCAAGTCTATGTCTAATGACAAAAAGTTATTGCAATTAAGCCCTGCAAGCAAAAATAATTTTTCCAGACCGATTTGAAACTTTTTAATTTCGTTGAAAAATTCCATACACTCTCGAATTTTTTTCTCGAAAGTGGGTAGGATTTCAAGTGTATGTCTAATGACCAAAAGTTATTGTAATTAACCCCTGCAATCGAATATAATTTTTTCAGAACGATGTGAAAAATTTTTTTTCGTCGAAAAATTTAGGCACCTTACTGTCGATTTTTTTTTTAAATTTGTTTTTCACTTTTAATAAACACACCCATGAGTAATAATTTATTAATAAGAAATAAAATATGTACAATTCCTACGCTTTATTCGTCAACTATTTAGTATAAATGTCACTACTGGATGCTTCTGGCTGTGACTTCTTTGTTTGTTGAGCCATTTCAGATAAATTGGAACTCTACTGTAATATAATACAATTAATAAAAGAAAAAATGAAAAAAGGAACATTCTACGTCTCATGAGATTCGAGCCTGAGACAAAATATTAGAAATCGGTGTACCTATTACTACAATTGTACCTGACTGATCCAGACTTATTACTAGAATTGTACCTGACTGAGCAACTTAACTAAATTTTGTTTTTTCTATAACCAACTGGTCATCTACGACTATAACTTTGGTTACAATTGTGAAGCATGCGAATCTACAAGCTGACATTCTTCTAAAAAACTAAAAATTGTCGTTATCGTGACCAGCGTAGTGTCATTAAGTACTCCATCGATGAATCGAGCGTGTTGGTTGCGACGAAGATACGCGAAAGATAATTTTATCGCTCGCGAAACGAACAAATATTTCTGTATCCGCGTTATTCGAATAAACTTTAATTCCCGGGGAAAGTTGCATCCGGATAAACCTTTGCTCGTTACAGTGAAACTTTGCTACGAACGCGGCCGATGTTAGCGCCAGCAGCCCCGGACAGGCTTTATACCACGATTACGGACACTTTGGTATTTCTGAAGCGGAGGATTTTAGCTCCGCAGTCGGGTGTGCGTTCGGCAGAAGTGCGGAACACCCTTACGAAAGTAATTAGAGTTTATTGTTCGGAAGTTAGAATTTTCGTGACTCCCGTCATCAATAGCAGACAGACGTGTCATAAACCGAGCAATTTCCGAGGAGCAAAACAGTAATTAATTTTAACACGTACGGGGGGTCGCTCGAGGAAATTCCACGTCGCGTTGTCCGAGTTCCAAAACCACTGCCCGAATATACTGAATGTTTCGACCATGGAATATAGTCGAATACTCCGAGCACACTTAATTCTTCTTCATACTCTTGATCAATACACCGTCAATTTCTGGATTTGTTAACGAGGCATATTTCTAATTTTTTCTTTGGTAAATTTACCTTTTCTGATGATCTCAGAAAAAATTCAATCGAAAGAGTGAAAATGATATTTCAGTTAAGTTTATCTCGATGCAATCGAGCATTCCATGGGGTGGGGGGGTTGGTTCTGATTCGTATACGCTTCGTGTGTATTTATGTTTAGAACATTACGACGTTAAACCGAGTTTAGGATACTTTTGGGCCACATCTGCGCCGCCAGCAGCGAACGACTCTTAGATAATAACGTCCGATTTAAAATTCCGAGCAGCACACGGTCTCTAATCCGAAGGAGATTTAACTTGGAGCAATATGCGAGGCAACGCCAGTCACGACACCTGCGATAACGATAATATTCCGGTCGAATCACGGAATTACGTATTTACGAGACAAATGATTGGGGTTCCGGGATAATGTCGATTAACATAAGGTATCCAATAACCTCCAAATACTGATCGGTGCTGTACCCTCCCAGACATTTAGCGGACATTTTTGGAATTTAAAACATAATCGACCCAATTCAACCGATCAATAATTCAACCCCAACGTGCACTTAAGAATTTAACGTTCCTGAGTGTTGGAACTCATCCCCTCAAAAATTAACTTTCATTGGGGGGTTAATGGTAGACTCATCGATTAATAAATCTGGCAACCGTGCATCAGAAGCGATTGCAAAAATTTGTATTAATTTAAATACGTAGGAATCCTCATTTATAATAGAAATCGCCATTTAATGATGTCAACTTGTTAACTTTTACTTCATGGTCTTATATGTTTGAAAAATTGCTATAAATATAGCAATTTAAACAAATTTTCTTTATAATAGCAAAAAAAAAAGGAACAGTTTAAGATAATCGCCATTTAATGATATCAACTTGTTAACTTTTACTCCATTTGTGCCTCGACCAAGAACCATTCGCGATACAACAATACTTCGTTCAGAAGTTACGTCGCGTACGGCTGACGCGTTACGAAACTCGTTTCTGTCATGAAAATTCACGGAAGCTTAGCAAATGCGAAGAACAAGTTTGCATAGAACCATTTTTATTGAAAAATACGAAGTGATAAAAGCACGGTGGCGCGACTCCGAAGCCAGTGACGCAATGTTATGGTTCGTTCAAAACACGAAGAGCGTTACAAGTGCGCGAAAAGCGGAACTACGTCGCGATATCGGCGCCAAATATTATTAAATTGTTTTTATTCCGCCCTTAAAAGCGGTAAATACAATTTCGAACGATTGTATCACATGCAGCGTTCTCTTGCTACCGGGGAACGCGTCGAACAGCCATTTTACTGAAAACGAGTTATACAAAATGGCGCTCGATGCGCACGAAACTTACGAAAGCTTGTAACCGAATTCTGAGTTAAATTATTTATTTACGACGTTCGAAAGAGAAATATTTCATTTCTTATGGTTCACTCCTGTTTAATATGAGTGAAAATAAATTTTTATTTAACAGAGATAATCGAGATCTATGGGAGTCTATGGGGGGGGGCAATGATGAATCCTTCCTTTCTCTAAGAAAAATTGTCCTTTTCAGTTTTCAGTATTCGTTTAGTTTTGTTTAGCAAAATGCTTTTGCGTTAGTTTCATTAAAATTGGTATTACAGTTTTCGAGATAATCAGGTGAAAAATCCAGTTAAAAACCAGCGTATGTTATGTGGACCACATGTTGTCAGTTTGTACCCGGAATCCCTGGAATTCTAACGCAACGTTGGAATTCTTTCTCGCAATTTTAACGTAAGCTTAAATTTTCGTTTCGGTGCGTTTATCATAATTATACATAGTTGTACATTTCTGCCTGGCGATTTATTTGGAATTTTATTTTCCACTCTAACGTTCGGTACGTTTCTCATAATTATGGAATACGTTTTAACTTCGTGCGTTATATTCTTCCGGAAAAAACCTAGAGAAACCAAAAACAAAGACCAAAAACGTAAAAGAGGATTGTATTTGCTCTTTACGATCAATCTCGCTTTGTACGAATCGACTGCTTGGAATTTAAGGCAACTCGAAGAAATATTTAATTTTATTAGAAGGGTACATGAATTATTAATAATATTCTGAATAATATCGTGCTCGAAAGGGGATCATAAACCATAAAAGGGGAAAATTTATTTCGAAGTTCACGATTCTCTTGTTCGGAGAAAAGAAGCAGTAATTAGAAAACAGTGAGACGAAGCTTACAAAATGGAGGCTTTTTTATTGTTGTAAACCGGTGAATGCATAACAAAGAATTCAATTTAAAGACTTGATTGCAACGTAAGTATCGTTACGCTGTTTCTAAACGCGATCGAACGCTAGTTTTCAATTTTTCCCACGGTTCGCGATAAAAGACACACGGCAGTGCGTTTTCGGGGGATGGCGACTATCGGAGAATATCGCGCCACATGTGTATAGCCACAAATCGTCGGTATCTGGGTCAGCTCGAATCAAACGGTTATTGTTATTCGCTCTTTCGGAATAATCCGGAATTTGTAGCAAAATTAATGCCGCCACAGCCACGCGTAACGACGAAGATGCTCAAAATCTCGACGATTATACGCCTGTTTACGGCCAGTCGTCGAACTACATCGTGACGCGCGAATTTCAAACACTGACAATATCGAACACCCGTTAAACGGAATTAGATCGCGTAAAATCAGGTTCTATTCGACGTCGTCGTACATATTAATTAAAAGTGACAGCACTTTGGTTGCAACATGTCATTTAATATTGTTTTTTTTTCTACTATGTTTACTATTTTCAGCAAAGTTTGTCTAGCAAAGAATATATATGTACAAATTGTATCAGAATGATAAATTTCACGATACACGAATCATTTTGTGTTCGTTGCAATGCCCCAATCTTCCGTTAGTGTGCATAGAGAAAAAGGGTGGTAATATGGAATCCTGCTGGGTAAATTGAATCCCCCTCCAACGGAATCAATATTGGACCGGTGACGTAACAGCGAAATATGTAACAGAAATAAATAAATAACACGAGCATAACAGAGGACGGGTTTCTGATTACGTATTTCCCGTAAAATCGACGACTCTATTTTCTTAGTAGCTTTTACTTCACGTTGATGTATACGTTTCATTTTTGTCATATTTTATACCAGAAAGTATACATTTTTATCATATTTTATACCAGAAAGTATACATTGTATTTTTATCATATTTTATACCAGAAAGTATACATTGTATTTTTATCATATTTTATACCAGAAAGTATACATTGTATTTTTATCATATTTTATACCAGAAAGTATACATTGTATTTTTATCATAATTTATACTAGAAAGTATACATTTTTATCATATTTTATACCAGAAAGTATACATTGTATTTTTATCATATTTTATACCAGAAAGTATACATTGTATTTTTATCATATTTTATACCAGAAAGTATACATTGTATTTTTATCATATTTTATACCAGAAAGTATATATTATATTTTTATCATATTTTATACCAGAAAGTATACATTGTATTTTTATCATATTTTATACCAGAAAGTATACATTGTATTTTTATCATATTTTATACCAGAAAGTATATATTATATTTTTATCATATTTTATACCAGAAAGTATACATTGTATTTTTATCATATTTTATATTAGAAAGTATACATTGTATTTTTATCATATTTTATACCAGAAAGTATACATTGTATTTTTATCATATTTTATACCAGAAAGTATACATTGTATTTTTATCATATTTTATACCAGAAAGTGTACATTGTATTTTTATCATATTTTATACCAGAAAGTATACATTGTATTCTTATCATATTTTATACTAGAAAGTATACATTTTTATCATATTTTATACCAGAAAGTATATATTGTATTTTTATCATATTTTATACCAGAAAGTATACATTATAATTTTATCATATTTTATACCAGAAAGTATACATTGTATTTTTATCATATTTTATACCAGAAAGTATACATTGTATTTTTATCATATTTTATATTAGAAAGTATACATTGTATTCTTATCATATTTTATACTAGAAAGTATACATTTTTATCATATTTTATACCAGAAAGTATATATTGTATTTTTATCATATTTTATACCAGAAAGTATACATTTTTATCATATTTTATACTAGAAAGTGTACATTGTATTTTTATCATATTTTATACCAGAAAGTGTACATTGTATTTTTATCATATTTTATACCAGAAAGTGTACATTGTATTTTTATCATATTTAATGAATGGAGAGTATCTACTAATTTCCTTGTACAGATCGACTGGTCGGTTTAATTTTTTGTATGTTTCAAAATAACCTGGTTTCCCCCGAAGAGGTTGAAGGAACGATACATAGTGATAAGAAGGATAAGGAAATTGGTCTTCCCTGAAATATTCAGTTCCGCGAGAGGAGGTCGAGTACAATTTCACGCGCCATCAAGAACCAAGGCAGGTTAAGTTGGCAACGCTTTATAAGCTGAAATTACGACTTAATAAAAGTCACGAAAGCGGCCCTTGCCGGGCGTTGTTTGAGATCGGTAACCGCGACACATGTTCGGCCGTGTAATTTTCCACTTGTCGTGACGAGTTCGGGAAACAACGCTACAGTAATATGCATACACAAGGGGTTAATAAATCTGATAATAAATAACCCCGTGAATTTCAAGATACGCTCTTAAAATTGATTAACTCTTGTGCGTGGTATAATCGATGGAAAAACATTCTTTCTATAAAACTGTAGACGCAGGAATGACGCGTACAATCTTTCGATCGACAGGATGCACATCGACGATCGAAAGAGTATCGTCGAAACACGCTGCAAAGGCGGAATGGTCTGAAACCGAGTGTGTTCGTGGAACGCGATGTCAGCCAGGAACGTTGGACTTCCGCGAAAAAGCTTAATCGCTTCCGCGTAAAAATTACCGATCGATCCGACAGGACGTCGGGCGACTTACGAGTGCGTGACAATAGCGTTTACCCGGTATCCCTAAGTTCGATCGTGTCTGCCTCACACTCACGCTGTCACGAAGTGCAGACAGGTCTAATGTACATTAAGCCATTCACCGAACGGTGAACGAAGGGGGGGCAAAAGGACGAAGGAGAAAGAGCAGAGCCCAGGCGTTGACGTATTAGGCGACCCCTGGAAATTATAATTCAGCGCCCTTGCCTTTCACAATTTTCTACTCTACCTATAATAAAAAAAGGCATCGTAACAGGGGGGGAGAAATTTCGAAAATTTTTAATTATCAAAGAACATATATTTCGATCGTTGCAAGTCCAACGCGTCCAATAATCTCTCTGGGATTGTTTTAAAGATCGAAGTTGTATTTCTCTGACGATTTACAGTGGAAATTTTTAGTCTAAAGCATGTGTTTAACAATTGAAGCTCTTCGAATTAAAAATGCACTGGATAGGTGTGTATATGATTATTAAATATGATTTGGCTGTCGTGTCTGTCCATTACTCACTGTTTCTACTTCTACCGTTTTCCGGGGAACTCTGTTGCTTACGATTTGGCTGACGCGTCTGTCCCATTACTCACTGTTTCTACTTCTCACTGGACGTCTACACCGAACTCTTGATACTCGATACATTTTCAAATTCAATGAGATTATTTCGACAAACGCAGCTGTCAACCAGCGACTCGATGTCATTAGTTATTCTCTCGCGTGTAGAAGTCTCTCGTTTTAACACTTTACCGACCGGTAGCGGTTGATTAATCGGCTATCGGTCGGTAAGCGTTGGTCGGTAAAAAAGTTGATTAATACGCTATCGGTCGGTAATGTGTTAAGATACAGTCAGAATCGTCGAAAATCGTGTTTATCCCCGTTTCTCAGATAATGTATACTTCATCGAACGTACTATGCGTCCACCTGGGTCTGATTGGTTCGTCCCAGTAGTCAACTTTCCAGGAATGCACAGTACATTAGAATAAAACAGTTTTCATTTAATTTCGTGGTTCAAAGTTGTATCGATCTCGAAAACACCGTTGACTTATCAATTTTTTGACCAGAGTCGACAGATTTGTTGAATAAATATTGTTTTGTGGCCGTTTTCGAGTGGGAAGGTTAACAGGAAGAGACGAAGACCAGTTGCATAAACTGAATGCGCGGAAACTAATGTCGCGCGATTAGTTCGGGATTAGTTAACAGTTTGATCTTCCTCGAGGGCGTGGCATGGCCGCCGCTGTACATTTAGGCCGCAAATTACCCGCAAAGAGCTACATCCATCTACCAGGGACCGTATGACGCAGTTCTGCGCCCATTTCCGAAACATATTCGATACGCTGAAAGCGAGAGATATCTGCAAGGAGCACGCAAATTACCGTTGAATTGCATCGTGAAACGGTAATCTCTCGGAGCAAGGATGCTACGTTTCAAGCGGATATATCGCAGTTCCACCAATAACGCAATTATTTCTTCGACATTTTCCTGGATCCTTCGAGGCATCCACGGTGCTCCACGATACTGAGAATTATGCTCATACGATCCAAAAAGAGTTTTCCGTCGTCGATCCCATGCCTAGCTCGCGTCTCTGCTCCTTGCAACGTTAATTTACGGGAGTTGTTTCTTTCTTTGCTTTGCGCGCTGAATTATGCGATCATCCATAAGGTATCTCGGTTTAATCGCGTCAGAACGACGATACGATCGTTGTGCACCGTAGAAATATTTAAGATCGTTGATATTATGGTGTTATAATTGTAATTTTCAGTCTTGAGGCGTTTTTGTTAAGAAAAAGGACGAGTTTATTTCTCAGGCACTGGATACATGTACTTTCATTGCCTGCTGAGAATGTTTGATTTTGTCTCGAATGTTTCGTTGCGACAGTCGCATTACATATTTTCATGTCCAACGGAACGTTTGTGTACAGCCATAGTTTTGCTCTTATATAAATTCATATTTTGTTCGTTTTGTGTCTAAGTTTGTTATTTTATATCCTGACCTCATCAACAGTTTTAATTGTTAAAATTTCAAAGTGTTGCAAAGGAAATACAAAATCAGCGTAAATGTAATAAAATCATCTTTGACACGTTTATTTGGCACGAAAATTTCATCCACTATTGGAGACTGGAAATTCGTATATTTGTTTCTTATATTTTCGCGAGAACATAATCAAATATTAAATACTATCTCGATTGGAGAAATTTTGATCGTCTATTGTATTATTAAAAATGAACTAAATGTGGTCTGTAACAGTCTTACGAAAGTATTATATAAAATATACGAACTTTAATTTTCATTATTAGATATAGCAGAGTCCATGTAAATATTTTTATCTTGACAATTACTTAAATAGAATTCTATTTTATTAACAAAAATTACATCACTTGGATACGAACTTTAATTAAAATTATTAGATATATTGTAAATATTTTTATCTCGACAATTATTTGAATAGAATTCTATTTTATTAATAAAAATTACATCACTTGGATACTAACTTTAATTTAAATTATTAGATATATTGTAAATATTGTAAATATTGTAAATATTTTTATCTCGACAATTATTTGAATAGAATTCTATTTTATTAACAAAAATTACATCACTCGGATACGAACTTTAATTTTCCTAAACCAGGACCTAACCCAGACCTAATCCAGATCTAATCCGTAGTCTAATAATCAGTACACTTTCATAAAAGTAGGGTTATTTTTATTTAAATTCCTGTAAATAAAATCGTCAATACTGGTTGCGTTGTTAAATGACAAAGTCTTTTTATAATCAGTAGACTGCGGATGTTTATGCATTTATGAGAAATTTGAATCCTCAGATAACTACAGAACGCATTTAATATGCAAAAATATAAGAAATATTTAAAGTAAGATACGAATTATTATATTTAGGGGTTGAGACAACCCTCTAGAAAGCTCCGATTTCATTAGTTGTATTAATAAAAATGTGAATTTGCATAAAGATCCGCAGTCTACTCATCAGTCATCACGGTGAAGGAAATTAGGATACAGTAAAACGACGATTATCCCAATTTCGATACTATCTATGGCATATTAGCGACAAATTTTTAGTTATAGTTTAATCTGTGGCGTGGCCTCCCATGCTCGCCGCCAGAGGGCTCGCGCTCTCACAAGCGCTCGACCGACATCTCGTTGAATTAAATACGCTGTCAAAAAATTCGTAAACTCAACAGAATTTTGGTACTCAAAGATTAATTTAAAGATTCAAACTTCAGCTCGGTTATTAAAATAATTTTAAAGAAACTCTAACCCAGACCTAACCCAGACCTAATCCAGACCTAATCCAGACCTAACCCAGACCTAACCCAGACTAATCCAGACCTAACCCAGACCTAACTCAGACCTAATCTAGATCTAACCCAGACCTAACTCAGACCTAATCTAGATCTAACTCAGACCTAACCCAGACCTAATCTAGATCTAACCCAGACCTAACCCATACCTTCATTGATTTTTTGCCCTTTTTTTGTTAATATTCCAATTACTTTTTTTTTTACTTGTTTGTTAGATGGTCATGGTGTACGGAGCATTGTTGTATCAAATGTTTTCCGCGCCAGCGCCGCTAGGATTCGAAGAGCACATTATTACCGTAAAGGGAAACGCACTAACGAGTTTGACTTTCTCTCAGAAAGGAAATTCATCGCCGCGAAAGAAATCTTATTTTCCCTATAAATTGAAAAACTGATGAAAAGAAACCAACGGCGGCGTGACTCGATCCCCCGGCACGGTTACGAAGCCAACGGCGAGGTTTCATTAAAATCCGAGCATAACACTTCCCGGCGGTTTCCTTGCAAGAACGAAGTAACATAAATCATTGCAAGCAATAAAAACAAAATAAGAAAGAAATTGAAGGAAAGGAACAGGATTTATTTACGGTTCGTCTGGTTCTACCAAGACCACTTGACACAAATTCCTACGATATACGGTGACGAGCAATAATCGAAACACATGACGTTAATTTCGTAATGAAATCAATATAAAAATATTAATTTTTTTTTTAATTAAATTTTTCGTGGGAAGAATTCCAGATGATTTTTTTTGGACAGGGATGATTAGATCTACGAGTATGCAAAAGACACGTTCTAATTTAATTTTACTATTCCAAATAATTCAGATTAACATTGAATTCTGTATTGCAAATGCAGAAGAATTTTAATTGTCACTAATCCACACGCCTAGTCACGTATTAAATATCATAAGTAAATGTAATTACATCTTTCAACGATTAGTTCGATATCAAAGAACAGTGGCTTCTTTTTATTTCCCAATTTTTAAAAATGTCTCTTAATTTTTAGTTGGAGAAATGCTTGGAGAAGTGTATAGAGCTAACAGGACACTATCTTCAAAAATAACAAAAAAATCTACCTAAAATAATTTGTTTTTCTATCTTTTTCTGAGGACTAATTGAACGACCCTCGTGATCAGGTGTTGGACTTATCTGTTACCGAATATCACGGCTCCACTAAGCTCGTGGGAGCCTAACAACGCTATTGCTGTATGTCTCGTAGGAGTCTGGGACTAGGAGAACGTACGAAACGTACGAGCAGCCCACGCATCGTCGCTTGCGTGGTGTTTAGAAGGCTCGAAAACATTTAGGGGAAGACGGGCAAGGGTTCGAAGAAGATCGATGTCGCCGGGGCGAAGTAATATCTTCGGGGGGTGGACCAAACAGCCTGGAACGTTGCGGCAACTCGTTAGTTAGCACTTGGATAGCGCATAGCGAATCCTCGATAAGAATGGAAGGGTCGCCAACTGGGGTTATCTCCGGGCAATAAACTTGGATGGAACAACATCGAGAGAGCGAGAGAGGTTACGCTGGGACAAAGAGAGGGCGAACCGTGGAGAGAGAGCTAAGGAAGAGTCATGGAAGATCTTTGGTGGCTCGGCGCTGGGAGCACGATTGTTTGCGGCACTAAAGTCACTGGGCCGTGTTCCTGCCCTCCGAACTGAACATCCCGCAAAATCGATTTACCGAAATCGACGCTATCAATAGTATCCGATAGTAATTTCGACGAAGACGGAAACTTCCACCCTCGTCCTCGGAATCCACCGAGGAAACTCCGCGGGCTCGAATCGTAAGGAAGCGGAGGTTACATTTTCTTATTCCGATCGAACGTACCAAGCGTTACGGGAACATGCAAAGTAATACACTTTTTTATTGTAATAGAATTTCTTATCCAGCAAGCATTCTGCTTGTTTTCAACCTCGTTTTCCCCCCGGAAATTAAGAGAAAAACGGTATTCAACGCAGACCTTCGACTCGTGCTTTTTTGTTCGATTGTTCGTAGAATTTTGGTATCTAATATTGATATTGGTAGAACTAATTCTTTGAGACCATCGTTCTTATATTTATTTTTTTATTTTTGGTAAACAGAATTTTTCTGTGACACTTGTTCTTAGTTAATTACAATGGAATTTTCTTTTTTAGTAATCTATCATCCATCGACGAGCTATTTATCTGTTGATTCAATTTTTTAATTATGACCAAATTTTCATTCACGTTGCTGTCAAGATTTACAGAATTATATTCAATCTGTCGTTGAATATTCATTATTTCCAACGAATCCTCCTGGAAGAGATCGTTTCGAACAGGTTTGCCCTCGATTTTACGATCCTGTTTGCATTTCGGAACCTTGGTCCATAAGTTTTTATCCTCCGCCATCCCTTCGCGTAACAATCACGTCTTCGCTAGTTTCACTGTTAACGAAACTTGCATCATTTTATCGTCCACGTTTGGGATATATCGCGGGGGGAACGTTCTGCCAGTTCCGGTACGAGGGGAACGTGAATTTTACTTATAATTTTATGCAGGACTAACTAAATTCTCCGACCCAATACGATTTGCAATTTCTGTCTGAGCTGAACATCACTTCTAGCCCCTGTTAGGGGGATGAAAGGGTTTCTTTTACAGTAAAAAGGGGGGTCTAACGAACACAGGAATAATAAAGTGTACGCGATTGAATCTTAATAGTTATTAAAATAGTATACCAGTTGCAATTTAAGTCTGAAAGTTTTCTGCATTTTAGTAGAATAGTTTCTTAAATTTTTAAACATAATGGACGATAATGTAGAATCGAAGGATTTGCATTGTGCAAATTAATAGCTGGCTAAGCAGCTAGGAGCTGTTCTAACATTCGATCCTTTAAATCTCGGTAAGAAGCAACCTCTGCTATTTGCATCTATAATTTAGTTAGTCTCTAACTTGGTCGCAACCCTCTGATGCAAAGTGGCATTATCGGCACGAATTTGTGTTACGCTCGGTCCAATGTCGTGTACCCGACGCTTCGAGTTAAATCTGAACCTGCGGGAAGAACCCCGCAGTTAGAACTATCAACATACATGAATATTAATGCATATCTAATAGTCAACGAAAGACCGATATGCTACGCGTATCCGATTAATTCTATAGCCGAAAACAAAACATTTCTCCACCTTTGAACAGTCATTTGATTTGATTGGGCGATTGTGAAATAGATGGAGAATGTTTCCTTTTATTTCCTACTATAGAAGTAAAAAAAAATTGCACAAAATAAATGTGCAGCTTCAAACTCTAAGTATAAAATAGTTTGAATCACTTGATGTTCGAAAGCTTAGTTCCAGGATGACAAAGAGTTAAATCGTGCTGGTCGAAAGTTCAAAACCAGGGGAATAGTTTCAGCAAATTTCGAGTAGTTTTGATATTCAAATACGGAACCGGAAATGGGCCAAATATTATTCGAATAATAGATAGCTGACAATATTAACGCACGATTCGTTCCTCAAAAGTCTCCAAATACCAACAAAGTAAGCGTGAAAAATTTTAGTGAGGGATTTTAGAGACTTCGTTAAATAGTTATTAACAATTAAATTCAAAAATTTCAAATCATTCTGGAAAAATTATTTTCAGTTGCAGGGGTCAATTACAATCATTTTAGGTGAATACGCATACATCTAAATTCCTATCCACTTTCGAGAAAAAAAATCGAGAAGGTGTGAAATTTTTCGACGGAAAAAAAAATTGCAAAGCGTTCTGGAAAAATTATTTTCGGTTGCGGGGGTCAATTACAACCATTTTTGGTCATTACACATACCTCCGAAATCCTGTCCACTTTCGAGAAAAAAAATCGAGAAGGTGTGAAATTTTTCGACAGGAAAAAAAAATTTCAAATCGTTCTGGAAAAATTATTTCCAGCTGCAGGGGTGAATTACAATCATTTTAGGTGAATACGCATACATCAAAATTCCTATCCACTTTCGAGAAAAAAAATCGAGAAGGTGTGAAATTTATCGACGGAAAAAAAAATTGCGAATCGTTCTGGAAAAATTATTTTCGGTTGTGAGGGTCAATTGCAACCATTTTTGGTGAATAGACATAACCTCGAAATCCTATCCATTTTCGAGAAAAAAAATCGAGAAGGTGTGAAATTTTTCGACGGAAAAAAAATTGCGAATCGTTCTGGAAAAATTATTTTCGGTTGCAGGGGTCAATTACAATCATTTTAGGTGAATACGCATACATCAAAATTCCTATCCACTTTCGAGAAAAAAAATCGAGAAGGTGTGAAATTTTTCGACGGGGGGAAAAATTGCAAATCTTCCTAAAAAAATTATTTTCGGTTGTGAGGGTCAATTGCAACCATTTTTGGTCATTACACATACCCCCGAAATCCTACGCAATTTTTAGAAAAAAATTGGAGAAGGTATCAAATTTTTCGAGAAGAAATAAAGTGAAATTACTCGTTAGCTATTAGGTTTAGAGCTAATAAAGGTCAATACTTTTTTACTCAGAATTCGATATTCTTCCACATTTTGATATTAAAAATTTACTATTCTATTTAAAATAACAAGGTTGACCTTCAAATCACCGAAACGTGTTCACCCATAAAAAAAATTAATATACTACATAATATATCCCTTTAAACCATGCAACTTTTGTACACAAAATTCTTTTGTGCAACGCATATTTTGGAAATTACAGAGCTGCACAAGTTTCGTGGACCACCCTGTATATGGTACTATTCACGTTGATAATTTGACGTTAAAATTGAGTGAGAAGCTCGTTAGCGATAAAAAGAAAATGTTGCAAGCGTTACATGCATTTTAAAGTAGGAAGAAAATTTTGTAAAAGTCTTTGGAGAGTTTCAAACTGAAATCGGTAAAAAGCTGGAATACTTGCGATTTAATATGTACAGTTTAGCACGTAACGACTAACTGGAACTGCAAGAAATTGAGTGCAACCTTCTAAAAGGGTGGAAGAAGTATCTGTAGGAAGATTCGTTAAATCCAGACTCGAGCCAGCGTTCTTGAACTCGTATAAAATTCAAGGTTGCTACGCGAAAGAAGACAAAAACAAAATTTCCACCACGATATGAATTTAATTTCTCACAAAAGTTCAGCGAAAAATTCTACCGTTATTTGTTAAAAATTCTAGGGAAAATGTGTCACGAAAATTTCAGTGGATCGAACTGTAATTAAAAAGCGTTAAGAATCTCGTTCCACTTTTCGTGCAGTTGTATTTATCGCTGCACTATTTTCCGCCCTCACAAAAGGCGCGTTCTGGAACGTCTCGTAAAGTTCGCGCAAAGCGGTAGAAAAAATCTTGGTCGCTTTTAAATTTCTTCTGACAGGCATAACGTAGAGCGCAATTCGAAAGAACAAGGGAAGCAACGCGACTCCACCCCTCGTTGTTTCGAACACAACGAGTCACCTGACCGGGCGAAATTCGACCGGGGAGGAGGAAAACTAGCCGGAAATTCGGAGCGCCGTGACCACGCACCAGCGAAAATAAACGTGTCGCGTCTAATCCTACTTATTTATTTACTGGCGGTGAGGTTGACCGGCACAAAACTGCGTCGGGACGCCGATATCGGGCGAACCGAGAGAAAAGGGACGCTACGAGATCGTCGATCGATACGCAAAAATGTACAATAGGGGTGGACGAATGTCTGAAGAAATATCGAGCAATAAAAATGAACAAAAGATATACATATTGAGAAAATTATCTGTTTAATTAGTCAGAGTCACATGTTCAACCCTCTAAAATATCTTGATGACACGAAAGGGGGGGAAAAATGATTGTAATTGGCAAAATCTTTTTACGAAAATTAAATTCTTTCTCCTTTGAGAAACTGTACCTTTTTCTAAGGCTATTGACACTATTAACACTGTTGATTTAACAAGGAACAGAAGAGAAAAGGGACGCTACGAGATCGTCGATCGATACGCAAAAATGTACAATAGGGGTGGACGAATGTCTGAAAAAATATCGAGCAATAAAAATGAACAAAAGATATACATATTGAGAAAATTATCTGTTTAATTAGTCAGAGTCACCTGTTCAACCCTCCAAAATATCTTGATGACACGAAAGGGGGGGAAAAATGATTGTAATTGGCAAAATCTTTTTACGAAAATTAAATTCTTTCTCCTTTGAGAAACTGTAATTTTTTCTAAGGCTATTGATGCTATTAATATTATTGATTTAACAACGAATAGACGTTTTTTTTTTCTTTTGCTTGTTTAATTGAATGTAGGGTGGAGAATATTCTGAAAGTTTCGAAATTTTGAAAAATTGACGAAGTTATAGTAAAAATTGTACCAGCACACATGGCAAACTGTCGACAATAAATTCGTCGCGTAAAACTTTAAACGCATTTTCGTCGAAACTTTGTCAATTTTCAATATTTTTTTCGGCGAATTTTGCGTCTATATAACTGACAAGTTTATCTCCGGTCTGTGAAGCAATTTCTTAGCGTTTCAAATTTTTGTTCGTCGATAAAAGAGCAAATTTTTATTGGAAACGTCAATCTCGATTTTAAAATATACGAATCATAGCAATACGATGGGATTTAATAAAATTCCATCCGTTTTGAAATCGATTTATTGGTCATTTTAACTTAAAAAAAAAATCTACAAAGTAACCCTCTTCTACCAAAAAAAAAGAAGTGAAATCAATGGAACAGTTATTTTTTGATAATTTCCTGAAACTTTTTAAACTAAAAATTCAACGCGAAACAATTATATATAAAATCTAACGATTGTATGTGCAAAGTTTTGGATAACTATGTCACAGATATATTATTTTCTCTTGATTAGGATATCAGTTTTAACCTCAAAATTACAATTCTCGGTTTCCGTGATTCTGTCGCGTGAAATTCGATCAAAAATTTATTATTAAAGCCCCATGTTATTTTCAGTCGGTCAAATCCGAGTCGTGACCCCTGGGGGGGGGGGTGGAACAATTCGATAAAGTACGACCCTTACGAACATTCTGGGGGGCTGATAGAGGGGAAATGTTTAGCGACGTACGATCGAGATCGAGCACGGACGAGGGGCGAAGAAAAAACAGCCCCGCGCGTGCAAAAAACAGAGTGGTGGTTATCGGGAGACAGTCAGATCGTGAATAATTTTTTAAGATGGTTCGCTGACGCGGAAACGCGAAACGACAATTTCGTTCGCTGGCTGCCGGCGGTTATCGAGGGACTAATGATTGCTATTAAAAGGAGTTCACGATGATATTGATAAACTGGCGTATCGCGTGATGGAGGCCGACCAGGGGGTACAGGGGGGCGGTGGCGCGGATATGGAGGCACGAGAAAGAGATTCAACATTGGAATAATGCGGACTGTCGAGGACACTCGAATCGTAAATCATTTCCAAGATCGGTCGACGAGGAGGAAGGAAGAAAATAATTTTAACGAGAACAGATAGCGCGGGGCGACTGCGGATAATTAATACCGGTGGATACCTCCGCGACGGAAACGTGTAAAAGTTATCGATATCGAGTAAATAAGAAGCGTCGCTGGGATTTGCGACACGTGCGTTTACGTGCTCGCGCGTTTTTAACGACCGGTGGAATTCTATGACGGTAATGAGAAGCTGTGTAACGTTTTAATTCGAAGGAGGGTACCGTCTTAATTGAATCGCGCGAAAGAAGTCGCGGAAAAAGTAATCGCGCCGGAAGATAGAAGTCTAATACGGGGGAAGTAGATATTCCGGATGGAGTTAATGAAGAAAGAGAATAACGCAGGTTATCGGGAACAGTTAGGTAACAGAAACTGGAATGTCTGGAGAAGGGGGGGACATGGAAATTGCTTGGGGAAGGGACGATCCAATTATCGAAAGAAATTTTTTATCGAAACTCTGACGAATAACAGAAAGAGCTAAATTAAAAAAATCCATAATGTGCACTATTGCTGACACTAAACGCGGTGTGTGTAAAGTAAGTAATTGAAAGACATGGTTTTCAGCCAGAAACCTAGATCAGTATTCTCAACTGTCATAATTCTTCTTTTAAGGCATGTAAACGGAGTTACAATTTTGTTTAGATAGATTTATGGACTGTACACGTTTTTCTGGGAAAGATCTTTGATAAACGATAAAAATTCCTCGCAGCAAAGCGTGCATTATCGTTTATAAGTTGCCAGGTCATCGCGGGTGGACACAGACAATGAAGGAATTCCTGCTCGCCTTCGATGGAGTTCGAAGGGTCGGGGAAAAGTTGCGCCCGATCGTCAGATTATGGCTCGACGAAGAGAGAATAACGGGGCCGGTTATTGGAGGCAGTTTCGGAAAAGAAGGGTGAATAAACGCTTGAAAAATTGGGGGCTACGGCTGACGAGAATCGAAACGATCTAATAATCAAAATAGATCCCACGACCACCGACACATTTTCTCTTTTATCGTACCCTGGAAACGGGGAGAAATATTTTCAACGATAAAAAGGGTGTAGTTACATCATACGAGGGGGTGGTTTAGTCTGAACACAGAAAAGCGGGAATATTTTTTAATTTTATTGGAAAAAACTACTATTTATAGGCATCTTGCTACAGACTTGCTCAAGCAGCTTCAAAAATGTTTGAAACAAAAATTAAATGATTTTTTCATACAGAACATATAGAGGTTATGTTAATGTTTCTTTTTGGAGTCATGGAATCATATATTTTCTAATTCAACAAATTTTTATGACAAAAGTACATTAATATCGACTTTGTATTCAACAATTTTTAAATAATGTTTGAAATAAAAAAAAATGTGTCTAAAGCAATTTTCACCATTACTAGAACTGAACGAATTATTCAAACAGTTTTGACTTCCAAACCTACAATAATTAAACATATTACAAGCGTTTAAATAGCCTTTCGTGCAGCCAAGAACCCTTTAATTCCGAATAAATTAAAACTACCCCAACAAACATCTTTCACGACGCTGTAACCAGCAGGGCTGTTTTATTTGCAAATGGAGGACACACTAAGCTGCTTCGTAGCCTCGATAAGGATCACCTCGCGAAATATTTAAACGCTACTAGAAGGACACCTGCGATCTTCCCCTCGTTAAGACACCTAGGGGTAAAACCGCAGCGTAAAAGAACAGTGGCGACCGAGGAGCGAGAAGGCAGGAGGAAGGGGGTGGCTGGTCGGAATCGCTCGTAAATATTACCAGCAAGATCTACGACATATCCGGTACGATTATCGGTGGATGACTGCACCCCTGAATTCGCATAGGGTGGGCCAGGAATAACCGGTAATATTTCGTGGCTGAGGCCACCCCCGACAATGCTATCGGGGGCGACCTTTTCTCCTGGGCCATTCCTACGCCCTTCTCTCTTTTCGATCCGATTCACTCTCCATTTCTTCTGCTTCGCCTTGGTCCCGTACGACCGCGATTCTTCAGTTCCTCTTTCACCCCCCTCCCACAGCGTCTCATCCTCGGTTCTTCTCGCGCAGCCTGGTCTTCTTTTCCCGCCCGGGGAAGAATAATGGTTTCTCGTTCGATCGTTCGTTGGGGGAGGCGAAGGCAGATTGAATTGGAAATATGTGATTCGGCAGTGTGTAAAGTCTTCGGGCTTTTCTTTTCTTCCCCAAGTTTTCCGCCTCCGCCTCCATCCCACCCCCGAGCCCCCTTTTCCTTTATTTTCACGGAAAAATCTGTCGTTCATGATACGCCCGTCCATAAGCCACGACTCTCGAGCGGTCTCGATCCCCGATATCAATAACGGGAACGGCTAAATGTACTTCTGTACACGCGTACTCCCAGCATGCCAAACGAGCAGCCATCAATTCTCGTTTATTCGATCCCGAACGCGGCTCGTTTCGAGGTAATCGATCGATTAGCGATCATCAGATAGTCGGTTCTATTTTGTAGCCATTTGTAATCCACATAATCGTTTCTAGAAGAATTTTCTCGGACCAGATTTTATTTAAATTGTTAATTGTAACTATTATTAATATTCCCGCAAATTATAATTACTGGAAATGGAAGGAGACTGAGTTTCTCGATAATTGCAGTACAAATATGAAAATTTTTTGAAAACGTGTTTAAACATAATTTTTTTGAAAGATTTGTAAAAAAAAGTGCCTATTTGTCCTTTTCACTGACTTTTTAAAAGTAGAGAAACGTGTATTTGATGTGTATATTTCTGTCGATATTAAATACATATAACTGTGTTCTCGTTTCTTCCTTAAAATTGTTTAATTTGTCCCCGTTATTAAAAAAATGCTTCCCTCGTTCCCTCTACTCTTATTTTCATTCCACTTTCCAATTCGCCTTTTGACGTCAAAAGAGTGCGTTTATTTGAAACAGTTGCAAAGAAAATGATAAACAGAAATAATTTTTGCTCGCTAGCTGGTTCGATGGTCAATTGCAGGAAAGTTATCAAAAATATTTTAAATCTCGATACGATATCTCTACATACTATTTATCACCCAATTTACCCCGAGTCAATTAAAAAGAGGCTTTTGTTAACCTTTACTGTATTATGCTCAGGCTCTAATGGATACCGTGCAATAAATTATTATTATTAACTAATGTCTACGATAGAAGATTAATAGACCAGGGCGCGAAACAAGGAGGACGGTGAAAGAACTTGTAAAATCGTACAGAGAGCCCGGAATTCGACCGACACCGGAACCGATGATGAGATTGGAGTGGTCCGTGAATATTTATCGAAAGCACTCGGAGCCGTCGGTGGGCGAGGATCGTCCAAGCAAGCTTCGAAGAGAACGGGGCGAGACTTCAGAAGCTGCAGGTGGAATATAATCCGAGGTAGTGGAGCAAAAGTCATCGACCATCAGAATTGAATCGCCGCGAATTCGAACAGCTCCGGGCAACTGTCACGCGCAGTTCGTCGACTTCTCCACGCTGACGCTTACACCGAATCCGCTAACGTGGAAATCTACGCACGGGATCAGGTCCCACCATCCACTCGAACAGACTAAATCGCTCTGGAGAGAGAAATTATCGATAATCAGGAATGTTATTTCGTTCACGCAACAGTGATAGACCTGGTCACCAGGTTGACAAGAGCCATTTTTGCAGAGAAAGTCTCTGGAATCCAAGAAAAGTAAAATGTTCGTTTCCATCATCGATTTTGGTCAACTCTGGTTGCTTTCGGTCATTTATGTTGCCAAGATGAAGGATCGATGATGAAGGTCTTCGAGTTTCCTGCATTTGGCAAATTTCAGAGTATAAGAAAGGAATTTTGTTAAATGAAAGAAACTCTACACTCGAGTTGATCAGCAAAGGACTATATTGTTCCATGGGTGGTATGGTCGTTGAGGCTAAATGTAAGCATCGACGACAACGACCATCGCCTTAACGTGGAACAATATAGCTATAAAACACCTGCAAACCAGATGCAACCTCTTATTGCGTTGATAATTCGGAGTTTCGTTTCTTCCTCAGTAAATTAACACGATCTTTGACTTGGGGAGGAAACCTCGACCACCCTTGTCAAGGTGGCCTGAGTCTTTCCTCCACCATCAATGTAAAAGAGGAGTTTCCTACCAAAATGGGGCAGAAAAATGGGTCCTCCTCTCCCAAATCGATGGCTAATCAATTGAATCATGATTCTACAGAGGAATCTGCAAAACACCCCGAAGTGTACCTCTTTGGAGGGGATCTAAGCTGAGGAAACGGACTCTGGACACGAAAGACACTCTTAATTTATCTTTTGGCAGAAGAACTCTCTTTCAAAAGACAAAAATCACTCAACAAACCATAGGTTGTGAAGAGTCAATTTTTAGGGAACGGAGGAACAGTTCCTCACATAGTATAATCGCGCTAATATCAAAACATTATACAGTCCACCTATCATCATTATACAATAAACCTTTCCAAAAATCACAAACAAATCCACTTCAATCCCAACTAACAAATTCGAGCGCAATTAACACATTGACTGCCAGACCAAACCCCTAAAATTAAATTTTGTTTTTAGACAATTGGAAACTAGCATACCAAGAATTTGTCATGGAATTTATTTTCACAGACTCGTTAAAATTCAAGGCCCCCACCTAGCTTTATTTTCTTTTACATCTAATCTTGGGAATTAATTTTTTTAACTCCTTGGTTAAAAGTCGTGTCACCCATATGTGAATATTGTTGCAATTATGAAATAAAACAGAGTCGACACCCTTAACCGTCTTATTCTTTCTACACTTAGCGAAAAACACGCGTCTTGACTTTTCAGACAACGCTATTAGCATGAAACGAGTGCAACCGACAAATATAAAAATTAAAATGAATTTAACTAGAAAATACCAGAGTGAAAAATCAAAGAAAAAGCTTCGTGATAATTATTTGTATAACGAGCGTACGAGTCGAGAAGAAGAATCGCCTGTTGATTTATCTAACGTCGCCTATATTTAGCGATGTCTAGCGTTATTTTCACGTTCGAATCCTCCAAGGGTTAAAAAGCTCTCCCAGTCGCCGCTGTAGGAGATAAGACGACGCGAAAAATTCTTGCGTAAAAACGTGCTAATAGGTTCTTCTGCAAGACTACGTGGAAGGGTTTAATTACGAGCGTGCACGTTGCCCGATGCGTTATCCGCGGCGCGTTTCAACTCATTTCCGCGCGGAAAGTACACCGCGCTGGTACCGTATTCAACAAATGTCGGCGGTTCTCTCTGTTACATTCCTAACACGAAATCGTCTATTCACGCTGAAAGTAACGTTACGTCGGTTCGCCGTCGGAAAGTTCTGATTTGGTAGACTCCTATATGAATACTGACGAAGGAGACAGCCGATGACGGAACTTTCATACAGATAGCGGGGAACGCGTACGCCCTCGTCGTTTTCCTGGATGCGAGCACGTCGCGTAAATTTTCTCTCCGGCCCCTAACTGAAACTCCTCCTGCTCCTTCCATCTGTGTTCTGACAAATTCACGGATAAAACATTCTCGGATCTCGTGTGTACGTTCCTTTACAACCGCTGCACGTGACATTCCGGACAATTTGATGGAAACGATAAGATTCTTACAGAGCCGCCCAGACTCGTCCTGAATTTCTATTACTGTACCTGAATAATAGTACACTCGAAACGATCGTTTCGTAGATCATTGGCATCGAAAAATTTTGGTGATCGCATTCGAGACTTCTATTACCCCAATTAGCGAGAAGACAATCGCTTCTCCGACCCTGATCGCTCTAGAATTCGCGAAAAAGTGAAATATTTTCATAGACACATAAATCGAAACGATTTTAACTTTCTGATTATTAAAGATTTTTCGTCGAAAAACTTGACTTTTTTTTTTTGTTAAATTAAAGATTAGATACACGATTGTAAAGTAATCTATCTAATCAGTCTCTGGAATTTAATGATATGTTGAATTGAAAATACGAAACTAACCGATAATTGTTTCCTGAAAGCGAGAGTTTTGATAAACCATAGTTTGACGGAGGATCAGAGCCAGGATTCCTGAGTGTCATAACAGAGCGGTACCCCAGCGATCATCTTGATCTTGCACGGATGCGATTTTACACAATAAATTTTCGTTGGCATTGCTCGCAAGCAATACCGTGTAAGACAGAGCTATTTATAACCAGCCACCGTTAAGTTCTAGCAGAGCCGAGTTTACGCGAACTCCACGGCGAAGTTTCATCCATGTCTGAGAGTCGAATGCTTAGAAACTCTCGAGTAGGAACTTTCGAAGCGTTTCGAAGGGATAAAAGAACTTTCCATTCGGGTAAACGCTTTTAATGAGAAAATATGATGCACCGCCCCTCTCGGTATTCCCCACGACGCCAATTAGAGGAGAATGGTTTGCCCCCGGCCTCCCCCACGCGCCAGCCACCACCTATCCACCCCTACTTATTTCTCTCCTCTGTCGTGTCCTCCTCTTTCCTTTCCATTATCGCGCCGAGAAGGAAGTAACCCGACTGAGTATTTTGATGAAAATCGTAATGCAATAGGCATGTAATACAAAAGGGGATGAAAGACGCCCTATCGAAGCCCTCGATAAGACGATCGACCCTTCTTATTCGTGTTCATAACTACGTACTGTGGAACTGATAGGGTACTAGGGGATTTCCAGTCTCGGGCGCCGGCCACGAGGGTCGGTCTGTCTGACGGGGCAAGTTAATCTCCAGATTTGGAAATTGATTTCTTGCCAAAGAGAGTGCCAGTCGATAGAATAAACGGGCCCGTTTCTCAATACGGGGTCGTTAAAAACGATAGCAACGCTCGAGTGGCCCCTAGAATCCCTATAGAAAATAGACCATGGGAATATACAGCTAATGCTATTTACACAATAAGCTGATGCTGATTGCAACAGCAACATGCTCATATTTACTTTGACGTTATATACCCAAAAATCGTACCACTAGTGCTCGATAAAACTGGATCATAAATTGTTCATTCAATTGAAAATTAATTTAAATTTGTGTTAAGGATATTTACGTAATTACTAGCTAGCAATTTTTTCGTAAATAATTTCTCTGGAACCAACTACCGAAACAAAATTCGTTTTCAACTGGGTTTTATTTTCCTGAAATAAAATTACAGATGATTATAGATGGAAATTATCAAATTTAGTACGAGGTTACAGAACTATGCACGTTAATTAAGGTTTGCGTTCGTATTAAGCAGGTATGAAACCGCAGATCACGTGTTCCGCTCACGTGACGACCAGAAAGAGAAGTAAACAGAGACGCGACCATTCGTCACGTAATCTCTTCACAACATGATTCATTCGTTTATTTATTAAAAAATCCAGATACACGCATATTTGCTTCGATGCTGTTTGCAAATTTTTTAATGCACGAAATGAGTGGAAATCCCATCGTTAAATGGAGTCTATTAATCGTCTGGTTAAATTTCTAACGACGCTTTGAATTAATCGAATCTTACGAAGGATATTGAATTTCTATGGAGCAATCGTTGCGAAAAGTAGAGCATATGAAGTGGCAAGAGGCGTTCGCGCGATTCTCGTAACAAATACGGTACCGTGTTGTTGGCAGGTCCCGCGATTTATCTTCATTACCTGGCGATATAAAGTTCGCAAATATTTTTACGGTACGGATGAGAACCGCTGGCCGGCAGGTTGGCAGGAACTACAACGGTATACGAGAGAAGAGGGTTGGCTCGATCGACAGCTATAAATCAGGAAGGACACGCGAAGCTCGCCGCTCTTCCTGCCTCTATCAGGACAAACTCTTTCCAGAAGCACGCTTCTACAAAGTATCGACCGAGGGATAGCGGAGAAACCCGAACTCCCAGCGGCGCATTCTTCCTCTACACGTCGAACGAGGATTCTGCTTCCTTGAACATTGAATTTACGACGAGAATGCTTAATATTTCCTGCGAGCTCCTGTTGTTATCGCGTGAGACTTTACGACGGACACGGCCATCGTAATTGGCGCGACAGGACACCCTGATCGCGCGAGGAAAGAGATCTCCGCCATTTTTTAAGCACTATTTTGAGCATAAATTAGTTCAACGAATCGTCAGAATCGTTTGTCACAAATTCTCGATCTTGTAACCTTGTTAACAGTACCAGATTCCTTATTTGCCTAATAATTCCTCTAATTGATCGAAAACAATAACAAAGATAGAGATTTCCAGGTTTAGTCCAAATGTGATCGTTTCAAAGATTGTCATGCTAATTAAAAAACTTTTCTATTTTAAATTTGAATATAAATTCTTGATCTTGGAAGACAAGCAATAGTACCTTGCTAGCAGTACCAGATTCCTTATTTGCGACCCATTTGCCTAATAATTCCTCTAATTGCTCGAAAACAATAACAAAGATAGAGATTTCCAGGTTTAGTCCAAGTGTGATCGTTTCAAAGATTGGCATGCTAATTAAAAAACTTTTCTATTTTAAATTTGAATATAAATTCTTGATCTTGGAAAACAAGCAATAGTACCTTGCTAGCAGTACCAGATTCCTTATTTGCAACCCCTTTGCCTAATAATTCCTCTAATTGCTCGAAAACAATAACAAAGATAGAGATTTTCAGGTTTAGTCCAAATGTGATCGTTTCAAAGATTGTCATGTTAATTAAAAAGCTTTACCATCTATTTTAAGTTTATCCACATTCTCCTTGAACAGTTCTATTTTCGAGTATCGATTCGTTTGAAAATACCAGCAGAGATCTCGTATATATCTGACAAAATCACAAGGAAGGTAAGATCGTGCATAATTCACGACCGGACGAGAAATCGATACGCGAGAAATGGGGAAACACAGTGCACGTAAAATTCGCTAGTTCTTTCCCCTGGACTAATTGCAGTAATTCGAACATCTCCACAGGATCCGCGAGCCGTGAACATCGTTGCTTAGGTAACAAGCTCAACCGTGCGTATTAATGGGAACGTATAGTAACGAGTTCAACGCGTGTATTTAATTAATCCGTTGAACAAAGCCGCTCGCCGGGACTACAAACAGGCTACGGTACGTCAAGAACTTTTTCACGAGTTCATTTGTATCGATTGACAAGGCCAAAACTGCAGGTATTCGAATTACGCATCGAGCCGGGCGTACCGATGCGCGTGTAATTGCCGAAACGGCGATTCGCCTTTGTTAACGGCCATTTTAGCGCAAACGGGAACGATAGCACCGCTGGAACACCATAGTGGAATCTTGAGAATCGCATCAAGAGTAGCGTAAAGCGAAACTATATGCAAAATAATTCGTTTAACCTAAAATAGACAAATTAAATAGCTAATGTATGTGTCAAAATTATCTTTTTTCTTTTATTTCCTCTAGTTTTCTCATCCACTAAGTGTTTTACCGCATTTATTTTCTTCATACTCTCTCGTTTCTAGTTTCATACTCTCTCGTCCTCGCTTAACCAATATTTGCTCCATTCTTCGAAACTCCCACTTGCTTTAGCTATCAATTTCTGGTCCCAGCAGCACGACCAAACACGAAATCATAATAATCATTCAACACCTATGCATAGGCCTTACCAACAACGTCAAATGCATAACGATTGCCTGGGTCCCACCCCACCAGGGAAATCAAGGGCAACCATGAAGCTGACATTGCAAGTAAAGAAGCAAGATTGCTCCCATCAGGTGGAACCCCAAGACAGATCCCATAACAAGACCTTGCTGTTGCAATAAATCCTCAAAACAAGAATGGAACATGTGTTCATCATGGATCTCGTCCAAAAAAAAAACAAAAATGCACGAAATAATACAAGATTTTTATCGATCATTACTCGTCAATAATGTGAAGAGGAAAGACTGAATAAACATGACAAAAGGCTACGAACAGGACACTGTAAACTCACACACGAGTACCTAATGGGGAAAAAACTGAACCACCAATCTGTAACCTATGCAACAAAATCATAACGACCATCTACATCGTCCAAAGACAAAAATACAAGAAAACATCACCTATAGCCTCGATGTCTCAGTAACGTACCCAAAAAACCCTGAAATATCTAAAAGAAACCAACATCCACCACAAAATGTAACCACACCAAAAGAAGGGAAGCACCAAGTCTCAAGCTAATGACACGAAGGTGGATGCAACATAAAACATGAATTAAAAAAAGAATTTCTGGTCCCACCATTTTGCAAATACTAACGTTTAACCCCAATAAAATGTCTATGTTTCCTGTTTTCTCTAAACCTCGTCGATCAAAATCGTGGAACGGACTTGGAGGATCGTGGTCGAGCATGAATGGAAAGTAGCTGGCGAAGGATGCGTAAATCAGATTCGTAGGATTCGCGTGTCGAGCAGTCTCGAGCAACCTTCTGGTAACAGGGTAGCGATTCAAGTCCGTGATAACCATTCGGATACTGTGGCCCGACGACAGTGACACATTACGCTCGCTTTGGCCCCGCGCAGGCCGGCCACTACGCCAGGGTCGTATACCATCGACGCATAACTGGTAATTACACGAGCTGAGCGTCATTACCGCACCCCTGGCCTTCCTTTATTACTCAACGGCGGGGCTCCGCGGAAACGACGGGCCATAGAAATGCCATTTGTACCTAGGCACCGGCGGAAAATGATCGGTGAACCGGGTGACCCGACGCAGGAACGAGCTGGCCAAACGGGGGATACCCATTCTTTCTGGCCACCTGCGTCCTACGGGACGATCCCATGTAAAACGTTCGACCTTGTATACCGGATGGATACTGCTCCATTCGCGGAAATTCTGCGTTATGGAGGAGAAAGTTGGTAGAAAGTACTCCAGTACTCTGGGAGCTCAACTGTTAGCGAGATGATGTCTTAAAACGAAGTTCAATACATTTCTGCGATTCGATCCGACTTGCTTTGTCTTCCACGAACTGGAAAAAATTCACCACGCGTTCGTTTGCAAGAAGAACACTATACAATTTCGCTGTATGAACCGTTTCATCCCTCGCCAGACGACGGAGCCAAAGCCATACTCTCTACTATCTTTCTACGCCAAATGAAATCGAGTGGTGTACTTTGGTTGCAGAGGATTGTCGTGGAAAATGATGATCAATAAATAATCGCGATCGAATGTAAATTCCGTGGAAAGGAGGATACCGAGGGCAGATAATAATCAAGCGATCAACAGTCCGCTGGGTGGGCGTCGGTGGTAATAAACGGTCGTATGATTTGAATTCTCGTGCGGCGATGGCTTGTGCCTTGCGGTTTCCAATTACAGTATGGCCACCAGGCCGGCGACGTTTCAGTGACCTCTAAGACGGACTACCCCGTAGGTTGCGCGGTGTATAGCAGCGTGAAGGAAGGACAGGAAGGGGGCGGGAAAGCCAGGGATGTAATTAACACGACCAGCTTGCAGCGAGACACTGACGTATCTATCTTCCAGGCCCCGGGTAGGGAGGGTTATCCCTTCACGGTTACGTAATACGCGCCTACGTAAGACGTACTTACGTTGGGGAGTCCTTGGTTCGCGCGCGTACGTTCACCGCGGCCATCCACCATGCTTGTGTTTCGTCGAAACCCGCAATGCAGTGTATCCCCTGCACCCGGGGAGGATCAACTTCGCGGTTCTGTAACCGACCAGCCTTCCTCCCCCCCCCCGTTTGCTCACCGACTTAAATTTCGCGCCTCGTTACGATTCACCAAAGTCCCTCGCGACTCCAACGCCAAGGGGGTGCATTAACACTTTCACCGTGTACGATCGAGGGTTGCAAATCGTCTTCTTTCACGCAAAAAGTAACCACATCAGTTACATCGCACGGTGCTCGAAAATGGCGAGAAAGTTCAATTTTTTTTTGTATTGTAAACTTGTGAACCCTTGAGGATCATTTATCCCTATAAACTTAATTTTTACTGAGAAATTCGACATTTCTAGCCTTCTTGGAAATCTGTTTTTGCAGTTCTAGGAAATGATTTATACTATATGGATCTTGGTGAAGGTACACGCTTTATTTAAAAATAAAAATGATTAAAATTCATTATAATTTTAAATACAGGCTATCAAAAAGAACCAATAATGTATTTCGAATTGTGTGATGCATAATGCCTTATAAAATCAGGGTTATATAATAACGAAAATTGACGGAAAAAATGGAACACACACGTGCACATTCTTGCCACAAATGTGACATACATTGAAGTTAGGTATTGAACAATCGATTTAGAACGGAACACGACCGCGTACTGATCGTATGTCACCGGAAGCTGAAAAGCTCAAAGCGAGACCAACAATTTTATTAAATGGAAAACCTAACAGAAATCAGATCCAATATCTCGAGCGTCTTTCCCATTGCTACTCCGCAGACTTGCCCGCGTCCAGCTCCATCAAAGTTAATTTCATAACGAAACAAATCATTCTCGCAGCCAAGCCTCCTGAATTTCATTTCCCGCCCGTTGCAACGAGCCCGACCTGTGAGATTGATTCGATTTCACCTACACTTCTGCCGCGAATATTTTTCTTCCGGAAATTACCTCGAGCAGTCCACCCTTCCGCGCTGTCGACCAAGCAACGCAGTCGCCACTCTGTGAATTGCAAACTCGAATCGTTATGCGACGCAGAATTGCATTTTTTAATGAATCAGCCAGCGCGGAATCATCGCTCGAAGGGCTTGCTAACAATTTCCTCGTACTTTTCTCTTAAAATGCAAACGTCTTCCTCCACCTAGCGTTTCCTTAACCTTTCTATTTCTTACGCCCGTCAAACGCGTCGATAACCTGCGATAATAACTGTGTGAAACTCGAATCGAAAGAGCAGTTCCCCAGAAATTTTAGTCAGACTCTTAGAAAACGTAGTTTCGAGAACGTTTAAAGTTTTTCGTTGTCGAACTCATGCTGTATGCTTTTTACATTCTCCGTGGTTGTTTCAACTTTTGTTCGAAAAAGCCTGCGAGACTTTTACCAGCCTTTTCCAATGGTTCTTGCAGTTAACTTTACTGTACGATGGCAATTATGGCAATGATGTCTCGTTAGACACGTGTGTTTCGATATAAGCGACAATTTTTGGACTATATCGAATTCACGATTAAACTTGAGATGAAACCGCCTAAATTTTTTATACAATTTTTATTCATTCGTTTAGGAGAATTTCGAGGGTTGATAGAACCTGTGCATTCCCATTTTCACCGATTAATTTATCGACGAGCGTTCCTCGCGACGGTTCGCGCAAACCAATTTCCGAGAGAATGTAAAACGTCGACATCTTTTTTAGACGATCCGTGGCGCGAGCGTGTTTGAAATGTATCCGAGGACACGCGTTCGGATCGTCTCAGATCGTAAATTCCACGTCGGTCCCGGAGTTACAAATTAGGAGAACGGAATTATATTAAGCGGAAGGTTCGTAAACTCGGGAGCAATGAATGTAAGATGTTACCGACGAATAGATAGGAACCGCAGGAACTAAAACCTGCTTCAGTGTCTGACGTAAGTTACAGCTTGCTGCTACGTCTTGGGTGATGCACGTAAGGGTCGCATTACGTCGAGTTACGATTACGAGTCGAGGCGGTCGTAGTTCGTTTGCCATTTCGGAGGCTTTGCGTTCCGCGCTTTCAGAGCTCCCGGGGGCTCGTTCTGCCTCGAATTTTCGTCGAGTTAAAAACATCGGGCCGGTTGATCTCGCCCCCCCGATGGCGGGGGGATCAGTTTCGTAGCGAGCTGGCGACGAACGATAAAGATAATGAAAATACAAATTAAGAGAAAGCGTACGGATCGAATTGGCATTTCGAATTAATTCACTCGTGACTTAATTATTTTAAATTGGGCACAAACTCTTTTCGATGCAACTGTTTAATGTGCTGACGATTAGAAACTCTTTCAAATTAGTCATTTTTAATGTAATTTCAAATGTTTATATTTTTTTAAAATTATAAGACTATAAAGGGTGTTCGGCCATTCTGGGGAAAAATTTTAATGGAGGATTCTAGAGGCCGAAATAAGACGAAAATCAAGAATACTAATTTGTTGATGGAGGCTTCGTTAAAAAGTTATTAACAATTAAATTCGAAAATTTCAAATCGTTCTGGAAAAATTATTGTCGGTTGCAGGGGTCAATTATAATCATTTTTGGTCATTACATATACCCTCGAATTCCTACGCACTTTCTAGAAAAAAATTCGAGAAGGTGTGAAATTTTTCGCCGGGAAAAAAAATTTCAAATCGTTTTGGAAAAATTATTCTCGGTTGCGTGGGTCAATTGCAAGCATTTTTGGTGAATAGACATATCCCCGAAATCCTACCCAGTTTCGAGAAAAAAAATCAAGTATGTACTGTAATTTGTAGACGAAATTAAAAAATTTCAAATCATTCTAAAAAAATTATATTTAGTTACAGGGGTCAATTGCAAGCATTTTTGGTGAATAAACATAACACCGAAATCCTACCCAGTTTCGAGAAAAAAATTCGAGAAGATGTGAAATTTTTCGACGAAATTAAAAAATTTCAAATCACACTAAAAAAATTATATTTAGTTACACGGGTCAATTGCAAGCATTTTTGGTGACTAGACATACCTCTGAAATCCTATCCACTTTCGAGAAAAAAATTCGAGAATGTGTGAAATGTTTCGAAGGGAAAAAACATTTTCAAATCGTTCTAAAAAAATTATTCTCGATTACGGGGGTCAATTACAATTATTTTTGGTGAATAGAGATATCCCCGAAATCCTGCGTATTTTCGAGTAAAAAATTCAGTAAGGGCGGAACTTTAAAAGTTAATAACTTTTTAACGAAACCTCCATTAACAAATTGATATTCTTGATTTTCGTTTTATTTTGAGTTCATCCAGTTAAGAGAACGTCAAAGCAACGTGAAACACGGTCAAACTTGGCACATCGTAATTTAGAAATTATGTTTTTTTTTATATTTGAAGCACCGTGCAAACATTTGTAAAATATTTTTCGATTCCAGGATGGATGTTATTTCCTTTGGAATATTTTATAATCTTTTTGGGGTTACTCGTGTACGAACGAAACGAAATACTTGTACCGGTATTTTTACCTTTTTTATTTCACGTGTATTTCTATGGCGGACAGAAATATCGCAAAATATTTCGAATCAATTGCACGTTTTCTCGAAAGAAACTTCTGCAAATGCAATATATCGCGTAAAGAATTTTAATATACATTAAAACATAAATTTTCCTTTCATTTGAATATATGGACAAAGTTCTGTCAAAATTCTATTAAATAATCGTGTAAATACTCGCTAAAATCAGAATATTTATTTTATTAACCAAATAAAAATATTAAGTATCAACTAAAAAAATTATTTAATAGAGATACTATGTATAAAATTAAAATTGTTATACAATGGCGATGGAATCCAAAAAACGTGACCGGGAAAAAACCGTTCCAAAGAACGTGATTTATTAACCGGATAAAAATATTAAGTATCAACTAAAAAAATTATATAATAAAGATACTACGTATAAAATTAAAATTGTTATACAATGGCGATGGAATCCAAAAAATCGTGACACGTTGGAAATAAACAGAATCAAAAGAATACGATGCATGGGCGTAGTCTGCAGTGAGACGTTGTTAGCCATGCAAATTAAAACACGTCTTTTCCCGTCGAATCGAAAGGAAGAACAGGCATCGTCGCGATTGCCAAGAGAACTCTCGAAATTCGGTGTATCGGCATTCTTGGAAACTCCGGTACCGTTAAAAATAATTCCCCGAATCGTTTTAAACTTTGAAGAAATTCCGGCCCGAGTGGTAGCTCTTCCGTAACCGTGAGAGGTAGGAGGGTCGCGAACGCAGCCAGCGTATGCAAACGTGGTCGAAGGTTTGCGAGCCGTGGCACCTGTCGTAGCCGGCTAATCTTGAACACGTGTTCCCTTGTGTTAGCTGGCCCCGCGCCAATGCACAGAGAATGATCATTGTGCAGTATCGCCGCTCTATGCGAACATTTTTCTCCAATGTCGGATGGCGAAACTATTTAGCGACGTCTATTTCGGTCCATTCCGAGGTTTCGCTACTTTAAACGCTTTGGAACAGCCACTTTTTAGGCCAACAACAGACGTACACCATTAAGAATTCTGCATATGTTATCACAATACTCCATTCGTATCGCCCAGGCATTATATTTTATAATTCACAATATTTATTAAATTTGCAAATAAAATAATTGTTTTCATTATGAAGTCGTTCGTGAATTTTCTGTTTGGTATACAAGGTGTTTCATTAATCCTGTGACAGCGTTTCAGTAATTTTTGAATATCATTGCCTCGAAAGGGGGATGCATCGTAAGAAAAAAATGGCTGCTACGTTTTGGATTCGTTCTGCCACGAGGAATCAATCCCCCCCGGCGGAGTGTTTATTTCGGAATTAATCGAAGAATTCGTCGGATTGGAAGGTGACAAAATTTGAGACCTGAGACAGCCGGAATGGCCTCGAGAATCGAGCTCAGCAGAAGACGAAACAACGAATGGAAACTCGTCAGCCAGCCGGTTTTCTCTTATTCAGAAACTGCAGATGTTTCGGGGGGATGCTGTTATACGTTTCTACGGAATATCGAGCGCGATAATCGTAAAGCTCGAAATGGGTTACCTTCCGCGTTTTACGACGCTCAAATTTCGCAGCTCGTAAAGCTTTCGATTTAAATTCCAAGGGGCGGGAGACTTTTGGAGAACCAGCCATCGGGCGCGATACACGCGCGTTATTGATGTTTTCGTGCTATATGACCGCGTAGTTAGTGTTAAATTTAACTGGCTCCGCCGGGTGTACCGTCGGCTGTTCGAACCCGGAGTGACGTATCGAACGTCGAAGCATCATGCCAGGTTGTAAATATATGGATGCGCTGTCATTCGTCAGAAATTGGTCACTAATGATGCAACCCTTCGAAATTCAACGCGACCCGACACAATTAACTCGTAAGCACGCTTTTAAACGCGCTAATGAATTCGGGGATAATTGTCAAGTTATTGCGAGCGTATTAATCACTCTTATTAAATATTAATGCACTAAAAATAACGAAAACGAAGACAACGAAAGCCTCGCGTCGAGAAACGTCAAAATATAATGGACGCAATAGCAACGATTTTTAAGTTTGATATACACGGTGTTTGATTTTGGAAAAATTTTAATGGGCGATTCTAGAGGCCAGAATAAGACGAAAATCAAGAATATTAATTTCTTGACTTAGGCTCCGTTAAAAAGTTATTAAAAAATTAAATTAAAAAATTTCAAATCATTCTGAAAAAATTATATTCAGTTACAGGGATCAATTGCGAACATTTTTGGTGAACAGACATACCTCTGAAATCCTACCCAGTTTCGAGAAAAAAATTCGAGAAGGTACTGAAATTTTTAGACGAAATTAAAAAATTTCAAATCATTCTGAAAAAATTATATTCAGTTACAGGGGTCAATTGCAAGCATTTTTGGTGAATAGACGTATCCCTGAAATCCTACCCAGTTTCGAGAAAAAAATTCGAGAAGGTACTGAAATGTTTAGACGAAATTGAAAAATTTCAAATCATACTGAAAAAATTATATTTAGTTGCAGGGGTCAATTACAAGCATTTTTTGTGAATAGACATACCCTCGAAATCCTACGCAGTTTCGAGAAAAAAATTCATTACCAAAATTTCATGTCTGACCATACCGTTTAGATGTTTCACTGAAATTTCAAGCAAATTTTTAAAACGTCATAACTTCTGAACGGAGTGGCGGATTTTAATTTTTAAAAAAGCAAACTACGCGTATTTTGACGAAGAATATGTAGAAATTCTAAAATTATTCGGAAAGTTGTCACTTAACACCGTAAAATGGGAGAAACCCCTTAAAACTAGCCCAAATTTCAAATAGCCATAATTCCTACAATAGTAAAAGTATCTCACTGAAATTTTTTTCTGAGCCAGAGCCCATAGGTACCTACAGAAAAGTATTAAACAACTTTTCTGTAGGGTGTCAAACAAATTTATTAAAAATGAAAACATATTTTAAGGAAAAATCGACAGGGTAAGTGCTGATATTTTCCGGCGAAAAAGAAAATTTCAAATCATTCTGGAAAAATTATGTTCGGGTGCGGGAGTCAATTACAATCATTTTTGGTCATTAGACATACACTTGAAATCCTACTCACTTTCGAGAAAAAAATTCGAGAAAGTTTGAAATTTTTCGACGGAAAAATAAATTGCAAATCGTTCTGGAAAAATTATTCTCGGTGGCAGGGCTTAATTACAATCATTTTTGGTGATTAGACATATACTTGTAATCCTACCCACTTTCGAGAAAAAAATTCGAGAAGATGTGAAATTTCTCGACGAAAAAAAAAATTTCAAATCGATTTGGAAAAATTATTTTCGATTGCGGGGGTCAATTACAATCATTTTTGGTCATTAGACATACCCCCGAAATCCTGCGCATTTTCTAGAAAAAAAATTCCGAATGGGCGGAAGTTTAAACGTTAATAACTTTTTAACGAAGCCTCAATCAACAAATTAGTATTCTTGATTTTTGACTTATTTTAGCCTCTAGAATCGCTGTATACCGTTTTTGTTACCAGCAGCTCCCAACGATTTTAAGTGTTTTATTTGAAATTTACATTAACTAAAAAATTGAACAATTTGAACGAATAGAGGAACAAACAAATTCGCTCAAATATCTGGCTCATTCACACCATTTTGTAATTTCGAGTGAAACTCAACAAAGTAATGCAAAGGGCTAATCGTCTCTAATGATCCAGATGAAGATCCAAAAGAAGAAGAAGTAAATTTTCGCGATTGAATCGAGCCCCATAAAATACCGTGAAAATAGTTTTTAAATAATTTGAAACGATACTCGTGGCATCAGGAACCGTAAAGGAGGGAAGTTAGCGTCGCGTTTGCGTCGCGAGGAGGAAATTAATTCCGCGAAACGCGTAACATCTTACGCAACTTGTCCCCCCCCGATTCTTCCCGGCGATGCATCGACCAAGTTCGCGCCACGGCCGCCATTAGAAATTCTGGAAATGTAATTCAACCGGGAACAAGAATACCTCTTTGTGGGCGCACGTTTTGCGCTGCATATGGAGAGTATGCAGAACTTGTCGTTCCTCGCGTTCCCGCCTCGCAAACTGTTCCGCGCGAAATTGGCGATGAATGCGCATTCAGCAGCCGCGAAAGCAACCCCCCCGTACAAAAGATGCAACCTCGCACGTACGTGTCGATACGCTTCCTGCGAGCTAAATCACGGTGAAATTTGCAGGACGTAACGCTGCTAGCTGCCAAAGCGTTAAAAAAAAAATGAATCGTTCAAAGAATATTTCATTTGCTGAAATTTCAAAAGCTGCGCGCTAAAACTGGGATTATTTTAAAGCGATACGCGTTGTACTTTTTCATACGGATATCTGGCTGCTTCCAAACCGATTTGTCCCCGGGTTACTTTCGAAATTACCAAAGGGAGAAGTAGAAACGAGAAAAATATAGACGGTCGTTGGCAATTTTTGTAAATATGCCCGAACGAGGTATACACATAGTTGGATAGTATCACGTCCAATTTCCAGGGAGTAAAATTACTCGGAGCCAGGCCACGAAGCGTAAAGCAGTAATTGCCATTTACTGGTACCGCCCAGTGGTCACCGAATATTCCATTAATGATTTAGGGCAGCACTTTCGTCGGTACAGACCCCACTCGTCGGACAAAATTTCCGGAACGATAATTCATCGAGCATTTAACGATCTTTCAATAAAGAGTGAGTCAGCGGCACCGGCGAACGAAACGTTTAATTTACGTTAATGACATAACTCTGGGAATTAATTAGAAATTGATACCGGTGACACGTGTCAACCTGAAATCTATACCGTGTTCCCTTCAAACCGATTTGCCAAAATATTGTTGCTTCCGTTTTAAACAAATTCTCGCGTCACGGTGTTCGTATTTTTGGCGCTGTCAACTTTTCAATTTACTTCGCGTTTTGAATTTTGCAAAATTACTATTATATTAATCTATAAATGAAGCAGTACAAATGAAGTGGTACAAAGAGAATATTAATTACTGATAGTAATAATAAAATAAAAGAAAAGTTAGGTTAGGTACATAAATAATGTAAAATACGTAATGCTAGAACCTTGGGATTTATGAATAGTATGCGGTAATATCTGTGAAAACGCTGAATCAACGAACTCGAAGTATATAGGGTGTTCGATCAGTAATAAGAATCCTTTTAGGTTATGTTTCTACAGGACAAAATTCATGATACATATCATGTATTAAAAATCTACAAAAGAGAGCCATTGTCATTTATCTTATGAATTCATTTTCGATCAAAGTTTAATCAGATTTTAAGATAACATGATTCTTAAAAATGAAGCTTTATTAAAACACATGATAACAAATACACAGACATTACAATATTCCCGTCCAGCACGTCTGTATCGTACTCAACAAGTCTCATTAATTTAGTTTGTGTAATTTGCACGATCAGCTTATCATTTTGCCCGATCAAATTTATAAACTGGTATAACTTTTTCGTAAATGCACGGATTCGAAATTACGCCATTACGGGTCATTAAACCCGTCGAAACAGTTTAAATCGATAATTAACGCTGTCATCTTGTCTAATTAAACTCATTAATTAGTATAATTTTACTACGAATGTACGGATCCAAGGTTGTATTATCATAGGTTATCGAATACCTCGTTAAAGCTGTTCAATTGCGAATTAACAGTATCATTGAGTCCGATAAAATTTATAAATCCATCGTAAATAACGTCTACGAATATAAAATATATCGAATATTGTTTGCAACGTGTCTCAAAATAAAATGGAACCTCGACAATTCACTGTAAAGCATAAAGAAATTTAACGATAAATTATATACGTAAAATAGGTCGTTTAATTTCTGTTAAAATGAAAAAAAAAATTCTGACTGATAGCGAATTATATTACCGGCGAGAAAACCACAATTCTTTTCTTATGTAAACATAATATTGCGTAACGTTTAGTCGTCTTGCATTGAATAATTCGCGGCTACGTAATTCACGTGTTTTATGACCGAAGAAAATTTATACTTGTCATTTTGATGCCCGCAACGATGATCAACAACACCACACCGCGTCGACTTTTATCGATGTTTGATCACTGATAACTCGAGGCTGGAAAATTCCTCTCGTACGAGTCGCAGCCGGGGCTCCTCGATAAGCAGTATCGTAATATAGCGTAATACGAGCGAGGCGTCGCGACGCCCCAGACGCCCGGGCTTTTCAGGTCACATTGTTACGAAATTGTTCGGGTCGCGGGAGTTCTTTCGCGCGTACAAAGCTGTCCTGATCGTTGATACTGCATTTCCGGCGAATAACGAGAAACCCAACGATTCCCCGTAAACTTCCCCTCCCTGGTTGGCCGTTATTAAAAAACCGGGGAGGGGATTGAAATCGAACAGAATTATATTCCAAAACGAATTTCAATTTTCCGAGAAACGTGCGCTGACAAAACATTCTTTGATCGTGGCGATGATCGCGATACTCTAAACGCGAAAAAGTATGATTAACGAAGGGGAAGTGAGGATTACGAAAACATCGTCGACGACTGATGGATACTGGAAACTACAATTTTCAACTACGATCACTTTTAATGCTAATAACGCGTTTGAGGCTTGGAATTTTATTTATTAAAATTATTTTCTATTCCACGACTTTAATAATAATATGCATTGAATTAAAAATATTATTTTCGATAATTTTACTGCATTCATAATGTTCTAGAAGCTACCCTTAGAAGATTCCCTTATTAATAATGACTAAAACACGATTTTCTTGCTGCAGATGTCTGAGAGATATTATTGTTCAACTAAAAGGGAAGCTTACTGTGTTCTGATCGTCATAACCCAAAGTGAGGATAATTATTGAAGTATAATTATCGTGTAAGATGTCTCTGTTTTATTAAAGTATCAACAGATACATAATTGTTATATATTAAACGAACTCTAGAATGATGATAATCTTGAATAGAAGTCACTATATTCATAATATTTCAGAAACTACCCTTAGAAGATTCCCTTACTAATAATGACTATAAAGTGATTTGCTTACTACAAATGTCTGACTGAAATGAGAGATATTATCATTCGACCAAAAAGGTAGCCTACTGTGTTACTGATCGCCATAACCCAAAGTGAGTTATTATTAAAGTGAGAATTATTAAAGTATAATTTCTGGACACATATTATATTTTCGGTAAAGAATTTTTTTCTTCAAAGCACGTATGATTTCGGGGTATGTTTATTCACCAAAAATGCTTGCAATTGACCCCTGTAACTAAATATAATTTTTTTAATATGATTTGAAAGTTTTTAATTTCGTCCACAAATTACAATATCTACTCGAATTTTTTTCTCCAAACTGGGTAGGAATTCAAAATTATGTTGTTTCACAAAAAATGCTTGTAATTGACCGCTGTAACTAAATATAATTTTTTTAGTATGATTTGAAATTTTTTAATTTCGTCCACAAATTACAATATCTACTCGAATTTTTTTCTCCAAACTGGGTAGGAATTCAGAGGTATATCTATTCACCAAAAATGCTTGCAATTGACTCATGTAATTAAATATAATTTTTTCAGTATGATTTGAAATTTTTTAATTTCGTCTAAAAATTTCATTACCTGCTCGAATTTTTTTCTCGAAACTGGGTAAGATTTCGGAGGTATATCTATTCACCAAAAATGCTTGCAATTGACTCATGTAATTAAATATAATTTTTTCAGTATGATTTGAAATTTTTTAATTTCGTCTAAAAATTTCATTACCTGCTCGAATTTTTTTCTCGAAACTGGGTAAGATTTCGGAGGTATATCTATTCACCAAAAATGCTTGCAATTGACTCATGTAATTAAATATAATTTTTTCAGTATGATTTGAAATTTTTTAATTTCGTCTAAAGATTTCATTACCTGCTCGAATTTTTTTCTCGAAACTGGGTAAGATTTCGGAGGTATGTCTATTCACCAAAAATGCTTACAATTGATCCCTGTAACTGAATGTAATTTTTTCAGAATGATTTGAAATATGGTGCAAACTATCGACCCAGAGAATAGGTTCTCCGATCGGTACATTGTACCTAAGGATTCGAAGGGTTAAAGGACTACGTTCTCCCGGTGAAAATGGCGTCGTCAGAGTTGGGAGTGTAATGTTGTGCGCTAAGACACGGCGGAGAATTGCCGGCGAACTGGGTGAAAATCTAGCACGTATACAAGCGAACCCGTTTACATCGGGAACAAGGGTGTTACGGTGAACTGCTTATTCGATTAAGACCTCACCGCGTTGTCAACTGCGTCGCACCTTCTCGCTCTATTCAGCGACAACAACCAAAAGTAGAAATGAACTGAGAAATTAGGATAGTCTGTTAACTATCGACGACGATTTTTAAAACGAACGCCTCTGGGGCCTCCCAAACCTAGATGTTTATTTTAACCCCTTGTCCCACAATGGCTGAGTCCAACTCGTTACATGTTCTTGTTAGAGAATCGATGATGGCCGTTATCGATACGAACATACTGTTTTGTTTTTCTGTTGTTGTGCAGTCTAAATATGTCTCCCTGAGAGTACGCATCGCCTTTGTATGCACACGTGTTTAATTTACTTCTAAATATACGTTTATATTGAACAGTTATATCGAATGTGTCAGCTCATTACAAAACCCCAACAGTTCTCCATGTCAAGTTTCACAATCATGAGGCTACTCACTCGTCATCTTGTATGTTAAAATCAACAAATTTTTACAGTTACGAGGTATTCATCAAACAAATCTACTCTGATTCGTAGCCATTCCTTGTACGAAGAAATTTAAACAAAATTGAATAGTATATGTACATTCGACAAATTATTTGAAATTAAATCGTACGTCAAATGGGGTTAAGAGACATTACTATAATACGAAATTGTATTTCTAAATCAGTGTTAATACTTTAACCCTTTGCACTCCAATGTCGAATGTGACTCGACGTCAGTTTTTATCTCATTGTCAGCAACTCCATTGTCATCCACTCGACATTTTTTCAACTCCAAACCAAAGAGATATCGTACACTTGAAAATTACAAAATACAACAACAGATATTTCATTGAATTTGTTTAAATTTGCCCCACTTTTTAGTCGAAGTAAATTTCAAAGAAAACACTTAAAAGCGTTGGAAGCTCCTGGTAACAAAATTGGAATACAATTCGGAGTGCAAAGGGTCAAACAACGTTCAATTATGCTCGCCACCCAAATTCTACCAAAACATCGAAGTCAGTGCGTTCTGGAGCGAATTTACGAACGAATCCACAAAATTTGCGTTCGTTGGCGATAACACGGAGGCAGATGAAGAAAGAAAGGGACGATTCGTGAGAACGGGGGGAATGAAAATGTATGCTAAGGAGACGTGCCCTTACAAAGGCATTAAGTATACCGTTCCGCGTTCATAAAAGCATATTTGGCTCGGTATTTCTGCAACGGTTGTATACGTGCGTGTGTATCAGCGCCCGGAACCGCTCGAATTTCTTCGCGCCGCAACATCGTTAAAGTTTCCCCCCCGAGAACCATCGAAGGAACCGGAAGCCGCGGTTCTACCGGGCGCTGTTATAACGTCTAGCTTCGGTTCTTTATTCACCGGTAATGTTATTCCCGTTCGCGACTACTCCGACGAGCCGCGGAACCGCGGGGGGCGGAGATCCCCGCAATCGTGTGAAAAATTCCGCGGCGACAATGTTATCAAGAAATATTTCTGCATCCGCATCGCCTGAAAAGATGTTGAAAGGACCGCGAGACGATTTCCACGGCTCTCGGGGTTATTATTCGGACTATACCTATCAGGTCCCGTCAGAAACGAGCAAACACCGCAAATATTTAGGCGCAATGGCGGTCTGCTTTCTTCAACCCCCGCGAAATTCAAATTTATCGTTAACGCTTTAATGGCCGCTGGTCTGCGTTGTCGGGGGAATTAATTTAGAAAAAAAAACCCCAGACCTAACCCAGATCTTATCAAAATTCACGAAATAATACAAGAAACAATAATTTAACAACAAATTTAATATTTTTCCTTTGTGTGATAGTTATTGAAACGATCACCTATGTGTAACGGTACTTGAGAGGTTTTTTCTAATTTTATTCGAATAGCAAACATGATAATCCCCATGTACACCCTCTTTTATTACTGATATTTGAACTAATTGATGTTTTATTCCTCTAATTCCGCTAATCTTTCTACTGGATCGAGACGAACCACGCGAGATGGTGCAGGATCATCATCATTTGTTTTAATTCATGCACTTTCTAATTTAAGTAAAAAATCGTAGTAATTTAATTTTCGAATCATTGTTCAAATGTTCATATACATACGAAATGAGAGGAATTCATAATTTATCACACAGAGAGTGTGATATTGGCCAATAATCTTCGATAGTAGCATCACAGGTCTGGGTTAGGTCTGGGTTAGGTCTGGATTAGGTCTGCGTGTTCCTATGTCTGGGTTAGGTCTGGGTTATGTCTGGATTAGGTCTGAGTTAGATCTGGGTTATGTCTGGATTAGGTCTGAGTTAGATCTGAGTTAGGTCTGGATTAGGTCTGGGTTAGATCTGGGTTAGGTCTGGATTAGGTCTGAGTTAGATCTGGGTTAGGTCTGGATTAGGTCTGAATTAGATCTGGGTTAGGTCTGGATTAGGTCTGGGTTAGGTCTGGGTTAGGTCTGGATTAGGTCTGAGTTAGATCTGGGTTAGGTCTGCATTAGGTCTGGGTTAGGTCTGGGTTAGGTCTGGGTTAGGTCTGGTTAGGTCTCATATCGTGTGAGCGGCCATTAAAGTGTTAAATGATATCGAAATATCGAAATGGAGGCTGGCGATATCGAAATGTTGGAGGCTGGCAAACTGTGAATATTTTAAATATAAACTGTCCATCTTGTTCTTTTTCTAGAATAAAAATAAATTAACAGTGTGAACTGATGTGAAATGATGAATTATAAAATGAAACACTTATATATTCGTTGCATTATAAAGGAAACGAATGTCACGAATTTACCAAATTGTTGGCGTATATCATTTCACATTTATGAACTAACCTAATAGTAAAAAGAGCTAGCAGAAAGAATTGTTTACTTTCATCTCAAATATCGAAAGAAACCTAATACTTTTTTATGGACTAACCTAATAATAAAAAGAGCTAGCAGAAAGAATTGTTTACTTTCATCTCAAATATCGAAAGAAACCTAATCCTTTTTCGTTGGTTACGAGTAATTATGATAAATACCTGAAACAAGACATGTTTGTTGTGACATTAGCCGTAGATTCGTCTATGATAAGTTTTCGCAACTTACCTGAAACAGAAAAGAAAAAACTGAATTAGTAACGACAAACGACAATCTTGATTCCAGTCGGAACAACGTGGAGTAAATTTATTTATTTTAGAAAGAATTATACTAATTCCACTTATGTTAATCAACGTAGAGTAAGAACGATTGTTTGAAAGTGAAATAAACCTGACACGAGCTGATCGAACAGTGACAATCGTCGAAACTGTGAGATCACGTACGCGTGACAGCGGCTGTCAAAGCGATGATTCTTTGTTGATTGATTTTTGATGATCATGTTAATTCTTTGTTTTAATTCGAGCGCCAAAGCAGCTTCGGAACAACCGGGGTTCGTCGAGCGTTTCGGTTAATCTTTTCCCGTTCAGTTACGGACGAAAATATATGTTAGCCGTTAAAGTCGCGCAGAGAAATGATTAATAGATTCGTGGAAAAGCCAAGATGTTAAATATGAAAATAGTACTGGCGACCGATGCGTCGTGCCAAAAACGTTGACGTTCGATCGATACAGCGTGCAATATTCAGAATTTCAATAAACGACGTAAAAAGATCGCCTGGGACAGAGACTTAATATAGACTTGATTTTTATACTGATATTATTCCAGGAAAAACAGTAGCAATATATTTATCGCTCAACAAATTTACATTTTTATTTACTCCAAGTATTGAGATATTTATTATTTATTATACCAGAAAGGGAGATAATATGTATTATACTGTTTCAAATAATCAATACAATTTGAGTATATTAGCTTTCTGTTTATGTAACAATTTTATAACATTTTATTTCGAATCTGAGATTCTATAATTTTCTCCAGCGTATTTTTAATGTTTAATTTAAAAAGAATTATCGTGATTGCGTCTTTTATTTTTGTGATGTTATAATACCAATATTTTATGTTTTGGTATACGCTCCTGGGCCTCGGGTATTTGCCCGTTGTCTATTTCAGCGTCTCTAAACGGTGCTGGGCCAAATACTTTAATTCGTTTGGCGGACATTGGCGTCCCCGGTCTCTTTCTTTCTCTCTTGCAATGCCTTAATTGCTATAATCATTTCACGGTTGTCGAGAAATTCTTTCTAGATAAAACCCACGTCGACGTAAGTACAATTACTCCTCCTATTCGTACACTATAATGATGATTCGCCACAAATGAAAACACAAACTTTACCTGTGAATGTTTTCCCATTTATTTTTACTAAATGTTACTCCTATTTGCAATAGTAGATGTTTAAAAATATTAACAGGATTTGTTTCCAATTTACTCGAATATAAACCCTTCGATATCTCGATGTACGAAAAAATGGATAACAATGGAGAAATAAAGTTTGTTTTCATATACAGGGAGTTCGACTACCCACGGGAAAAATTTTAACGAGGGATTCTAGAGGCCAAAATAAGACGAAAATCAAGAATACCAATTTGTTGATGGGGGCTTCGTTAAAAAGTTATTAACAATTAAATTTAAAAATTCCAAATCGTTCTGGAAAAATTATATTTAGTTACGGGGGTCAATTGCAAGCATTTTTGGTGAATAGACATACCTCTGAATTCCTACCCAGTTTCGAGAAAAAAATTCGAGAAGGTGTGAAATTTTTAGACGAAATTAAAAAATTTCAAATCGTACTAAAAAAATTATATTTAGTTACAGGGGTCAATTGCAAGCATTTTTGGTGGATAGACATACCCCTGAAATTTTATCCAGTTTCGAGAAAAAAATTCGAGAATGTGTGAAATTTTTCGACAAAATTAAAAAATTTCAAATCATACTAAAAAAATTATATTTAGTTACAGGGGTCAATTGCAAGAATTTTTGGTGAATAGACATACCCCCGAAATCCTATGCACTTTCTAGAAAAAAATTCGAGAAAGTATGTAATTTTTCAACAAAATTAAAAAATTTCAAATCATACTAAAAAAATTATATTTAGCTACAGGGGTCAATTGTAAGCATTTTTGGTAAATAGACATACCTCTGAATTCCTACCCACTTTCTAGAAAAAAATTCGAGAAGGTGTGAAATTTTTCGACAAAATTAAAAAGTTTCAAGTCGTTCTGAAAAAATTATTTTTAGGTGGAAGGGTCAATTACAAGAATTTTTGGTGAATAGACATACCCCCGAAATCCTATGCACTTTCGAGAAAAAAATTCTACAATTCTAAATATAATGTCTGACAATGTCTGTCTGATTCCCCTGAAATTTCAAGCGTATGTTTAAAAAAATCATAACTCCCCAACGGATTGAAGGATTCCAATTTTTCAATGTGCAAACAACGCGTGTTTTAGCGTAGAATATGCGAAAATTCTAAAGATTCTAGAAATTGTTCTTATTATTCGGTATATTTAATTTTCCTTACATTGTCCCAATCTCGAGTATGCCAGATAATCAGAATTTTACTGTTTAAATGCTCGTTTACTTCACTTGGATGTGTACCACCACAAATATAGAATCAAATTTCAAGTTTCTAGGGTCTCGTGGACCCCATTGCGATCGAAAATGCAGAAGATCAGGGCAACTAAACTATTTAAGCGTACATGTGGACCATCTAAATGGAAAGTAACGATCACCAGTTACTCCGACACCGGTTTCTCTGCGCGTTGGTATAGTCCTGGCTGCGTAATCATTCAAGCGTATGTGATCCCACGTCCTGCAAGACTCGAGGCTCCCGGATAGATGATTAAATTTAAATTTGTCTTGGCCGAACAAACCTCGATCTATCATGCTGGCGTATCCAGCGAGGACGAGTCTTGAAAAATGAGTTTGTCATTCGAGATAGGGCGTATTAGATTCTGTCCTGCCGGATTCCCAGTTTACCGCTGCAGCCTGGCGAGCTAACTTCCTGTTACAAGCCGGAGGATGAAGTTCAATCTTCCCCATTAGAATCGAATGAACGATCGGATCCAAGCTCTAATATTTCTCGGGAGAGCTTCATTTTTTCCACCGTAAAATGTTTATTGAGGTTCAAGACCGTCGTGAAGCTATTAAAATTTACCATCGACTCATCCAAAATGGCTGTTGCGACTGTTTGATTATAACTCAACGCGATTTGTAGTATATGTGATCTCGTAGGGAGATGAAAAGAGGCAAGGTTGTACGATAATGGTTGTAATAACCATTGTGAACTGGGGAGAATTATCTATTATAATTAGAGGGCACTGTACTTCTGCAACAAGCGTTCCACGAAATTATATTCTCTACGGAACGAAATTGTTGATTATTTTTTTGTTCAGCTTATTTACTGAACATTGCAACGATCGTAAGGAAATATAACGGGTAAACGTAACATTTAATTTAAAATGTTTACGGTAGAATTAAATATTGTAATTATTAAAATTCACGCGTGTATCGTGATTTGTTTAATTCAGTTTCAATTATCGAGTTCCAATGAACGAAGTTCAGCAACGATGAATGCTTTGTACGTAAACATAATAAGAGCTTAACGAGTTAATTATTTTGTAACGAGCTGAGACCTTTACATTGTTTGGCGAAATCATAAAATTTATTTATTTCATATATTTGCTCGCATAATGAGGAATAACTTTGATTTTCTGGTACCAAAAGCATTTCTTTTAGCATATCTGTTAAATCACCCATTGTTGTCATCTGTAAACGTAATTTTTTTAAAGAATTGTATTGTATTTTGTGTATATGAAATAAACTTTTGTTCTGGGGACGATCTCCAAGAATTTTTACGCAATGCTCACGTAAATATTCATTACAGTCTCCATAAGTTGGACGTATGTCATAATACAAAAATAAAAAAACGAGATAAAATGTTCGTATCAACGATTTTGTACGGTCATATTAATTTCGTCTATGCGACCACGCCGTGATACGTTTTCGGTTCGAGTAGCATATGGTAAACGGTCTCCGAATCGATAAGATAACAGCCGTACAGTCTTATCAGAGTTGATTACATCGAGTCGCGATAAAGAGTGGGTTTTTTCTTCAAATTTTTCTGTCATTTCCGAGTTCTGAATGTTTCCTTTGACGATTGGCTGGGGAAAATTTTACTGGGGGATTCTAGAGGCCAAAATAAGACGAAAATCAAGAACACCAATTTGTTGATGGAGGCATCGTTAAAAAGTTATTAACATTTAAATTTCCGGCCTTGCTGAATTTTTTTCTCGAAAATGCGCAGGATTTCAGGGGTAGGTCTATTCACCAAAAATGCTTGCAATTGATCCCTGTAATTAAATATAATTTTTCCAGAACGATTTGAAATTTTTTAATTTTGTCGAAAAATTCCATACCTTTTCGAATTTTTTTCTCGAGAATGGGTAGGATTTCAAGTGTATGTCCAATGACCAAAAATGATGGTAATTTACCCCCACAACCGAGAATAATTTTTCCATATCGATTTGAAATTTTTTTTTCCATCGATGAATTTCACACCTTCTCAAATTTTTTTCTCGAAAGTGGGTAGGATTTCAAGTGTGTGTCTAATGACCAAAAATGATTGTAATTGACCCCTGTAGCTAAATATAATTTTTTCAGAACGATGTAAAACTTTTTAATTTTGTCGAAAAATTCCATACATTCTCGAATTTTTTTCTCGAAAGTGGGTAGGATTTCAAGTGTATGTCTAATGACCAAAAATGATTGTAATTGACCCCCGCAACCGAAAATAATTTTTCCAGAATGATTGGAAATTTTCTTTTTCGTCGACAAATTTAGGCACCTACCACCTATCGATTTTTCTTAAAAATTTGTTTGTGATCCCATTGAAACGATAGACACTAATGCCTAGAATCAATAGAGTTCTCAATGTATTCATTTTTGTGATTGAATTTAAAAAATAACCATATAATTTGATGCAAATATTTGCAGATTCCTACAATTTTTGTATTACCAATGTTTTCATTAACTATTATAGCATTTTGTATTGCTATTATTTCCCCTTTTCCTTCGTGAGAAGTCGATAGGTGATAAAGATAATTAATATACTTCTTAACGCGCGTTTGGTTAGTTCCAGTATATTTTTAACGTACCGTCGGTTATAACGTTACTTAATCTTATAAAGTTAATCTCAGAAATTAGTAAAGTGTGCCTTTTTTAAATGAAGATAAGTGAAACTGGCGAAAGGAAAGGCCGGACGACTTAACGAGCACTATCTTTCCATTATGTAATTTCTTTTTAAGAGCAACGGCGCGAATGTAACGTGTACCTTCTTCTTTGTTTTACACAGAGTGTTCCGTTATTTGCGCATCAGACGGGATGATTCCTCGTAAAAAAGAATCACTGTTCAAACAGAAAGTAGCCCCAGAGATATAAAAATTCTAAAAATGTACTAAGAGATTTAAAATGCAGCGAGCATTTGAACACTTGTTGCAACAAAGTGGATTTGTGACGTAAAATGTACTATCTGGGTTTCAATGACCTTGTTCTAATGCTATTACGCGCCGGATAAAAAAGATAATCAATTTAGCGGGAATAACACCATTAAGAAAACCAAAGATAACAAGATTCGTTATTGAGAGCCAAACTTTCTTTCTAAGAAGGCAATAAAATTTTCCAGAGTTCTCCAGGTGTGCACTATCTCGTTATTACACTATTCGAGTAAATGTTTCGGTCAATAATTCCACTTTTCTCTGTCATTCAATCGCAATTCCCTTTCATTTTGCAACGATAAACTTTCCCAACAAAGTTTAAGCCGATACTACTGGCAGAGGGGCTGTATCAGAATGGCAGATGAAAGCTTTTAATATACTTTCGCGTGTGTATCGCGAAAGAACGCGGCAGAAACGCTAGAAAATACACGGGAAAGGGGGTGAATTTCGTGATCGTTTGTAATAAAATGTCTCTGGCAGGCGATTGCTATCTAAATGAATGCAAAAACACATGGACTGCAGTATCAGTTGCAACAGGAATGATCACCGGCGTAAAGGAAATATGCTTCAGTCACGAGGAATCGATGACTCCAGCCTGACGAGAACGTACATACGTAAAAACCTAGTGATTGCAATTTAATCGAAGAACCACTGTTCGTAATTAGAAAATCGTACTTTCATTTCATTTCTAGGCGATGCATTTCACTTTTCACGTTAGTTATTTATTTATATAAAAGCATGTAACGTTGAACATATAATAAACACTTTTTTAGAAATTGAATTCGCTACTGAACGTTAGGAAGATTGTTTGATATTTATCCACGGTAACTTAATAGCGGCGATAAAACCGAAACGATCCTTATATTGCTTTCCAACGCCATAAATTTGTCTAAAATGCCATCCTCACACATTTTCTATAATATTTAAGTTACATGAAACCACTCTTCCACTACACGCGCGTTATCGCGCTGAAAAATTCATCTTCGTCGTTTCAAAACACGTCCAATCCTTCCCAACGCATTGTCGAGAAATATTTAAACATTTCCTGGCATATTTTTCTTTTCAGAATTATTAATTAATTTTATTAAAAGTTCTAAATTTTGACATATCTGTGTTTTGTGTTTCGAAATAACGATGGTAAACATGGTGGTGCTTCCTATGCTCGCCACCAGAGGGCTCGCGCTCTCACAAGCGCTCGACTGACCCCTCGATTACTATATATACATTCCTCGAACGATTTCTATCCTCCTACGATTCTCACGAGTTCACACATTAAAAAATAAAATATAATATTTCGTTATTCGATATATTTTTCAAACAAATAGGTATATTTTTAAAACAGTTTGCACAGGTGGATTCGTTGTTGAAACCCATATAATCCTCCAATTCCCAGTTTATCCGCACACCCGATAGATTTCAGATATTAAGTCACAATATTTTTTTTTCTATTTTGGGAACGATTTTCATCCCTTTAATATGGATATGGGCGATAAAAAAATAACGAAATAATCTATAAAGCTTCTCTGTAAAGCTTCGTTGCTTTGTGAAATGCGAAAAACCATAACCCATTTATCCCAACAGTATAAATAGTTGATACGATAATCCCGAGTGTAGAATGTTGTTATATAATAACAGAGAGCACAAAACCTGTCGTTGTTCTTGACAATCGTTACGCAGAATTTGTCGGGACTTTATCGTTCCCATTCATAGTTGATATTCCGTGCCTGTGGCTACGTCAATGTCGCTATGGTTCCATCCTTACTCTGTCTCGATATGTTTTGTTCGCATCCTCACGCGATAGAATTGTAGTAACGATCGAGTCAACCAGTAATGGCAATGCACGTGAGTGGTGGCGTCGTTATTACGGTACGACCAATCAGTCTGCCTTTGCCAGCAAGTTATTTCTGCACAGTACCAACCTATCGCATGACGTCAGCCATGTCGAATCGCGAGCACCGTTCGACAATCGTTGCAACTTGACGCACGACTTATCGCACAGGTGATCGTTACGTCTATAGCTGCTGCTATTAGAATCATCCTGGATAAGGATCACTTTCGACTGGCGACTGCTGAACGTAGAATAATAATACGACTAAGCTCGCTTTACGCTACTGCTCTGTCCTTGTCGAACTACATATATATATATGTGTCTCTCAGTCTTTGCAAAGTCGACCACTCGAAAAAGACATTACTTTCTTTTTTATAAGTAGGAGTTACTCTGTTCCACCCCCAGAGACTAATATTCCATTTCTCGCATTAAAAGGGCTATTTTGAATGCTGTGTCGATCAATATTATTAAGATTTTTATGATTGCTGGGTTCGTCGAGTCTCCCCCTTAAATTATCTAAGGTAATACTCGTCGTGTTGTACGTAGTTTCTGTGCAGTTTAAAATTTCTGTCGCGTGGGTCACTGTCGACGTTCGTACACGTAATTTCGTACTCGTTAGCATTCGATTCGTACAGACACGACTGTCCCGACGTTGGTACTTTTGGCTGGCGCGTACACGTGCATGTCGGGGGTGGTTCGGGGTAGGAGGTACCCCTCGGTGGAAGTTGAACCGAAAGCACTGGGGGAATTGCCCCCTAATTTCAGAACCACCTCGCCAGGTTTCGCTTATACCACGAAGCTCTTCTAACGACTGCACCTCACGCCACGTGATTACTATGGGACTTTTAGGGGTGCACGAGATGTTGCCGGTCTTATCGATTTTCTTCAATCTGTTCAATTGCGTGGATGCGTCGACGTTCCAAGACGTAACGCAACAACACTGGATTCTCGTTGATAAAACCAGAATAACGAACCTAATCCCTTCGTCGATCATTTCTCATTCTTCCAAACATATTATTTGACATTTTTTCTTAATCTCAAGGATTTTAGTTAAGTTAAAGTACACTTTGGATCATGGAAGAAGAATTTAAGTCATCGTTTCTCAGTTTTCAAGTATAATAAAATCGACAGTTTCCAACAATTTTGCATATGTGCACGTATGAAAATATTTTTATACATAGAATGTGATCAAGTATCTATTTCAACCTAGACTTCATTGCAGCTCAATTTTTAGAAGTTTCTTTTGCAACAGCAAAAATTCTTAGTTAATTACTTTAGTTTGTTAGTTTGTTAGTTTGTTAGTTTGTTAGTTTGTTAGTTTGTTAGTTTGTTAGTTTGTTAGTTGTTAGTTTGTAGTTTGTTAGTTTGTTAGTTTGTTAGTTTGTTAGTTTGTTAGTTTGTTAGTTTGTTAGTTTGTTAGTTTGTTCGTTTGTTAGTTTGTTAGTTTGTTAGTTTGTTAGTTTGTTAGTTTGTTAGTTTGTTAGTTTGTTAGTTTGTTAGTTTGTTAGTTTGTTAGTTTGTTAGTTTGTTAGTTTGTTAGTTTGTTAGTTTGTTAGTTTGTTAGTTTGTTAGTTTGTTAGTTTGTTAGTTTGTTAGTTTGTTAGTTTGTTAGTTTGTTAGTTTGTTAGTTTGTTAGTTTGTTAGTTTGTTAGTTTGTTAGTTTGTTAGTTTGTTAGTTTGTTAGTTTGTTAGTTTGTTAGTTTGTAGGTTTGTTAGTTTGTTAGTTTCTTAGTTTGTTAGTTTCTTAATTTCATAGTTTCTAAGATCCTTAGTTTCTTTGTTTCTCAAGTGCTTAGATTTAAATATTGCTACCATCAAACGTTATATCAAACAAAGAGAATAGATTTTGGATATAGATATAACAGACTGAGCTAGTCTAATGTAATAATAAACTGGTTGCATACAATGTTCGGTAGCTCCTTGTTTTTCCTAATGGAAAATATTTTTATACATAGAATGTGACCAAGTATCTATTTCAACCTAGACTTCCTTGCAGCTAAATTTTTAGAAGTTTCTTTTGCAACTGCATTTAAATATTGCTATTATCAAACGTTATATCAAACAAAGAGAATAGATTTTGGATATAGATATAACAGACTGAGCTAGTCTAATGTAATAATAAACTGGTTGCATACAATGTTCGGTAGCTCCTTGTTTTTCCTAATGGAAAACTAACAGATTAATCTCAAGTCAATTTCATGAATAATTAATTGCAAGAATTATTGGCGCAAGTTCTATCAGATGATGTACGTCGCGTGAGATTTATGCGTGACGGCATACCGTTCCATTTCAGCCGGCCAGACAATTCTTGAGCGAACGATTTTCTAACAGATGGGTAGGTTCTGCAGGACTTATTGCCTGGCCAGCTTGTTCCCAAGATTTATATTCGCCGAATGTTTTTTCTCATAGCCACTTTGAAACGTTTGTTTATTTCAATACTGGGCTAAAGTGTCTCCTGTTCGCTGTTATCACGATAGAAAGTCACGGATGCATTTATTAAATATCGCGTGTGGTGTCTGCTGGGTACTATCGGTATACACGGTTCAGCGAGTCGAGTCTCTAAACATCAACACTTGAGTATAATTATATTGATCAGCAACTACGATAGCCATTGCATCTGCCATGCAATTTACACGCTTTCGTCTTGTCTCGATTTTCACGGTTTTCTCGACTCTTGGAAGTAAATCTGGCGTTAGATGCGACCGTCTCAGCCAATAATAAACGACAAAGGCGTGACTAATCCGCCACGACCAATCAAGCTTTCAGCTCCGCGCCCAACACTTGTAAACGTTAATTCGATCAGTGCAGAGTTTGCGTCGAATAATTCATAAATGCGATTTACTTATCCGCCGGAAGTGGTAAAATCTGACCTCAAAGTCGAATATGTAAAGCTGCAAAATGGTGGTTTGATCGACGTCGCGGTGATATATGTATTATCATTAATAAATGAAATACGCGACGTTCGGTGAAACGTGCGTGAAAATTTCCGGCGAAACAAATTACGTCAAAACAGGCGATCTGTTTTGGAAAAACGATCGAACGCGCGGAGATCGCATACCAATCGAATGGCAGAAGCACGTTGCATTCCTCTCCACCCGCCCTCCCCCCGGCCACCCACCTCGTCGCCACCCCCCCCCCAGACCAAATCTGTCGGCGTCTATCGAGCGAGGCTAACTTTAGTCGTCGTTCACGGGGTCATCCGTCACTCGAAATTGGCAGATCGCAGTCGCAGTCGCGTTCTCTACGGCCAATTACGTAACCAGGCCGACGCAGCTCAGTGGCGTCGCGACGGAAATATTTCGGCTGGTAATAACGCGGCGTGCTTTCATGCCGGCCACCGACGTTTTCTGGTCGACCGGTGAGTACAGCGATAACTTTTGCAATTACTCGAATATGCACGAAAAGGAATACCTAGCGCGCCGCGAGATCTTGATATCCATCCAACGTTCTTCATTGAACGGATTGAAAATAAAGGCGCGGAAACTGCGCTCCAGACGCGATTCACGGAATTATTTCGTTCGAATAATAAACGACAGACCATTGCACCATTTCACTTTCTCCTCGAACGAAAAAGCAACGAATATTTGGAAATAACGAAGACTCAAACGATGCAAGGAGAAGCTGTATCGACACTTTAATATTTTCTATTGGGGTTGGTTGTTGTTTTCGAATTCAGAGGTAAACAGAGGCTGTATACACAATATTGGAAACGTGCATGAAAAATAAATCGTAAAATTTCGATTTTCGTCGATGCACATTTTTAAATACTTTTGAGAATTACCTACTCTGTTATATGTTTATTATTCGTGCCAGTCTTACTACCTTTCGTCCTGCCTCCGGTCTCTCGTATCCAACATACACACTCAAAACTTGCCGCGAAACAACCACGTGACCTAATTCCATCTGCACTAATAGGAACGCACATATTGGACAACGTCTTCCCGCATTATCGGTTAACGCTTCTGCCATAACTGCACACCCCCGTTTTCTGCCTCGCCTTTTGCGCTACTTTTTCTACGCCATTTTGGTGTGACTCGCCTTGCGAGCTTTCGAAACTTAATTTCTACACTTTTACAATTTTATACATTTCCCAACGAATGTATTATAATTTATAATAACATAGAGCAAAGATACTGACTCAGACCCACATCCAAGTGATAAAACATTGAAAAAAATATTTCCTGGGACAACGATTCATTTGAATATACCAAACATTAATCGTACGGTAAAAAAAGTAAGCAAAGTTTTAGATTTCTTGATTTAACATTAAATCTAGAAATAATTAATGACGAAATGAATCGAGAGAAAGACTGGAGGATTGTGACGAGTTTTGCCTTAGAATTTAAAGTGCTTGCAGGGAAGAAAATGGTAAAAGAAATTTCATTCGCGTTCAAATAAGAGCAGCAAACAGTGCTGCCCGACCAAAGCTATTTTCACTGGCGTGTAACATCGGTAAACGCACGTACGGCTGACGATCGTTTATGCACTGAGTATATTCGAGGGATGATAATTTCTAGTAGTCTGGCAAACGATCAACATCGTACGCGCATTCGGCGTGTACTGAGCAAACTAGTCTGATTCCCGGTGGGAACGAGCGCGACAGAGACACGATGGTTTAGGTTGATACAGGTCGTCAAATAACAGTTTCATCGTCTGGCGAATTTGCGCGACAGGTCACTTAACGCCCTCGAGCGTAAAATTGCAAAAGAAGCGACACGAGGGACTCTTTTAATTCCATTAGATATATTATGACGCTGTTAACTCGCGACCCTGACGAATCAAGACTGCGTTTAAATCCCAACGTTTCGACCGGTTTAGAAAATTGAAATTAAAAACCAATAAATATTTTTAGCTCATTCAGGTAACAGAATATTAAGTTAGATTCTTGAGAGGAATTTGTAATAATTAGACCATTGTTTCGAGGGTCCAGAAAAGAATTTAGAGGATCTAGTGTGGGCCCTCGCGATCGTCGGGTCTTAATCCGATTTAGAATATGTGGTACATTTTAGATGAGCACATTCCCCTGAGTGCTTGGACTAATGAAGGAAACTTTTAGTAAGCCGTACGAGAAAAGTGGCGCGTTGCTCCGCTAAAGATTTTTAAAAATTTAGTTAGCAAGGCAGCAAAGGGTACGTTTATAACATTTATACTTCGAGTTATGTGTATTTATTTAAAATTTTTATGCTTTTATCTTGAACTCAGTTGAAAAGGTGAAAGATGGAAGATGATCAAAAATAGGAATAATAGAATTTAGTAAAAATAAAAATTCATCGAACTGAGATATAAAAATATGTTACACTTGTTTTCAAAATAACGTAAGAAGCATGTAGGATGTAATTAAACAATTCTGATGAAATTTTAACACTCTATAAATCAATGCAACTCTGAAGTCATACGTCTATTATCTGCATCTTTGAAGTTTGATTTCATGTTATTGTCAATATGTATTCAACTGTTATTTTTAACTCGTTAAAATTTACTTTTCAATTTATATCTCATTATTAGTACCTATCTCATCTTGTAGAATTGTATTCAGAAGCCAAATATAATTTGAACTACAGAGGGTTGATAAATGTATCGACAGCTACACTTTGCATTGCTTATGTACTGTGCATAGCTGGAAAGATGCTTACCAAGACGACATAGGGTAAAGAGAAGAACCATTCGCGTTTCACTCAATCTCCAAGCACTTTTAGCTCCCAATAGAGCTTAAAATTCAAACCAAAACAAAACTCGTTCCTTCAAACCGAGTCAAACATTTGATTATTTTATCAAATTCGAGAAAATTCAACCCGATCAAATGCTTGAATAACTTGGCTAAATGTAAGTTCTAAACTCATTGAAATTTTACATTTTAAATCAATTTTACACACCAGTGAATGAACACTACAGATATCAAATCATCGCAAGTTATTTCTTTTTAATTTCCAGAATTATTTAAGCTTCTCCAAATCTGAACCACTTTATTACTTAAATATAAAACTGTAATTAAATGTTTGATTTGGCCTCTTTGCTCCATCATTCGAGTTCAATGAGCGTGACAACTTCAACCCATAATAAACGATAATAAAAAATAAGCGAGTGTGACTAAATCGCCAACTTTCCAGCTTTGCACAGTACATTTTGCTGTATTTTCTTTTCTATTAAAAGTATAGGTAAGCTTGCGTGACAAAGTCGTCGAATTAAAAGGACAATAAAAATGGCAAATCCTCGTTGTATCGATCAATCATAGCTATAACCAAATGGTTGAAACGGAGAAATCAATGTGGAGGGAACGAGGAAGAGAGGGAGAGCTGTACGAAAGAAGGGAGCGTAAGGTGACTGATACGCGATTCATAAAACACGAATCACCGACGAGATGCATAAAGTTCACACGTGGTAAATGCATCGCGACATTTTCGCAGGCAGGGTGAAGTACGAGCGTGCAACTAATTGTTCTGATTTATGCGCGTCGTGCGTGTCGGCCAGGCGATAGGAGACACTGGAGTAAGCCGAGGGGAACGCGATGCTCAATTATATGGCCAGCTGGCCGCGGTCCAATCATACTTTGGTTGCTTTGATTCCGTTCGGTCGATCATCGCGACTCCTCACTCTCCACGCTGCATCGGAGGGTGACCACCCATGGAACAACTGGGAGTTCCCTCCCACCCACCCCCCCATAGCGCGACGAGCAATCCGTTTATTCTTTCGACGTAACGCGTTAAATCGCGCTCAACCAAAGGAATTTAATGCCAAGGTGAACGCGTGCCCGCGAGACCCGAGAAAATTGTTTCGAAACTGAATTATGCAAGGCGTGGCTCGCCGCTCGAGACAACCTGAGGGATCGTCAGACAATTTTGGAGAACAAATCGAATCTCGAGAATCAAAAGGACACGGCGTATTTAGTACATTAATATTTAATGCTCGAACCCTGGCCGATTCCCTTCCATGGGACTCGGAAACCACCCCAATTCTGTCACGAGATTATAAGTGAAAAAACTATGGAATTGTAATTCTTGGACCAGGATGGTTAATAAAACGACGCGCATCAAATAAAATACCAACACTTTCCTAATATCTTTATTAATCACTTATCGAATATATCCTTCTCTCCACGCGTGCACGCTTCCTTTTCAATCCTTTTTACGTTCTTCCCGAACACACACACACATGCATCCACTATTTCTTACGGAATCCATAACACTGTGATGGCTAGAATGGGAATCTAGGTACACCAAGATTGAGTTGTTCAAGATTTTAGTGTATTCTATAATAACTAAGAGATTATAAGTGAAGAAACTATGGAATCCAATAACACTGTGATGGCTAGAATGGAATCTAGGTACACAAAGATTGGGTTGTTCAAGATTTTAGTGTATTCTATAATAACTAAGAGATTATAAGTGAAGAAACTATGGAATCCAATAACACTGTGATGGCTAGAATGGAATCTAGGTACACAAAGATTGGGTTGTTCAAGATTTTTATTGTATCCTATAATAACTAAGAGATTATAAGTGAAAGAACTATGGAATCCATAACACTGTGATGGCTAGAATGGGAATCTAGGTTCATCAAGATTGGGTTGTTCAAGATTTTTATTGTATTCTATAATAACTAAGAGATTATAAGTGAAAGAACTATGGAATCCATAACACTGTGATGGCTAGAATGGGAATCTAGGTTCATCAAGATTGGGTTGTTCAAGATTTTTATTGTATTCTATAATAACTAAGAGATTATAAGTGAAAAAAATATGGAATCCATAACACTGTGATGGCTAGAATGGGAATCTAGGTACACCAAGATTGGGTTGTTCAAGATTTTTATTGTATTCTATAATAACTGAGAGATTATAAGTGAAAAAACTATGGAATCCATAACACTGTGATGGCTAGAATGGAATCTAGGTACACCAAGATTGGGTTGTTCAAGATTTTTATTGTATTCTATAATAACTAAGGTTAATAAGGAATTGCTTGCATTAATGGCCGAGTAATAACGCGCGTCAGTAATATAAAATGAATACGGTTAATAGAGCCGCTCCAACTAGGGTCGCTTCCCCTGATTTACGCGCGAACGTTATTTTTCCCCTCGTTTCTCGGGTAAATAACGCCGAAGCTCGCGATTTTCATTTGTTTCGAGAAAAGCGCAAACCGCTATCAGTCAACAAGCTTAATTTTTCCCGAGAAAATGCATTAATATCGAGATTAGATCGTCTTCTTCGATTCCCTTTCTCTTTAACACATTGACTGCCAGTCTAAAATCCTAAAATTGTTTACAAGACCAGAACTTTGATTTTAAAAGTTGTCCTACTAGGTACTTTGGTAATCTCGTTAAAATTTATTTTCTTTGACATTTCAACTTGACAATTAATTGTTTTAGTTCCACTGATGAAAGTTCTGTCGTCCACCCAGACCTAACCCAGACCTAACCCTTATGACTGACGTGGCAGTCAAAGTGTTAAAAGGCACCTTAAGGTTTAATAAGACATAATTTTCATATTTCAATTGTTTTCTAAATTTTTTTTTGACCTCCAAATTAGGTATGTTTGCTTCGCGAGGGAAACGATGGGGGTAGAGATCGTGAATAACGAAGGAAAATTGATCATGCACCGAATTTCGCGTACGGTGGCTGTACATAATCGTAAATCGATTCTGCCGGAAAATAGTTTAATGATCGTGCCATATCTTGAGAGCTTATGTCTCTGCCTTGCGGTTCGGGGTGGCAGTTCTATCATTGTCACCTAGAAACCGCTGTGGGTAGGTTTGGGATTAATGTCATTGTCCGTCTATTTATCATAGAAACCGACCCATCTTTCTCCGCGACGTCAAAACTGCGACGACACTCATCGCTGGCGCGTAGGATTCGCCGATTTCGATGAAACAATTAACGATAAATACCACCGTAGCTTTTTATTTCCGCCTGAAACGTAGAATCAACATTAGGGGATGAAAGTTAAATACAACTCCACTTCGTAACTTTAAGGATAATCGGATTAAAAGCTGAATAAAACTGCAAAATGCCTGCTTGATTTACAGGAAATTTTTTATGAATTCTCCACTTTTCGTAATCGCTATTGCACGTAACAGAATTGTTATAAATTTTTTATTCTGACAGGGCATCGACTTTAAGCGTTCGAGAAACGCCTATGCTATTTAATATTCCTTCTTTGGCTTTATTCTTTCGCGATGTAGATGAAAGAAGCGTACCTTCGCAAGAGAATGCGCATATAAATGATGACAAGGCTGATACGATGGGAGGGGAGTCAAGGAACTAATAACGTGAGAGGAGAATTGACAGGGACAAGATTGAAATTCCTCGGGTTAAAAAGTTGCTCGTGGACGATATCCATCAAAGCTGACAGAAGAATAGCTATCGAACGTGCGCGATCAAAATCATGCCCCGATGAAACGTTTCAAATATTTAATCCACGGGTTGCTCACGGAACATCCACAAAGTAGAAAATGGATTGACCGTCGCGAATCATGTTTAGAAATGACGCATAAAACACTGGAATCTTATTTTCCATTTTATCGTTAAAAGAACTGAAGATATTTCAAAATTTAGTTATTCTGTTCATTAAAATGTAGCATCGTACGCTTGTGGCGCTGCTGGCTGACGAAAGGAGAGGTCGTGAGAGCGCTTGTGAGAGCGCGAGCCCTCTGATGGCGAGCACAGGAAGCTACGCCACACGCTTTTTAATAGTTTTTGCAATATTTATGATCAAAGCTTTATTATCACCTGAAATATGGTTCTATTTGAAATGATTGTGATTATCGATTAGAAAAATGTTTCAAGGCGATAAAATTCTTCAGCGATCGTATCGAGGCGTCAACAATTTTGCATCGAAATGATCGATCGATCGAAAGGGGCAAAAATGTTCATCTCGCCGGGACCTTTCGGTGAGATTAAGCTCCAGCGTTGAGCAAACGCACGGAAGTTCGGCAGCCACTGATCCCGAGGAGGAGGGTTCCGTTGGTCGGCGAATTTAAAGGAGAAATCGTGGCCGCGGACGCTCGAGGCAAGCAGAAGAGTCGTAAAGTTCACTATTGAAAAGAAACTTTGACTATGAAGTCCCGCTTTGCGTACGCGGATGGCTACTGCGAAACGTTATCGATCGTCACGTGTCTACGCTCGGATCCTCTCTTAAGCTATTTATAACAGGATCCTCTTGTCGACATAACTGTCACTGCAAATTGACGTTATCTCCAAATGAAATGCAAAAACGAACGAAATTGGCAAATTAAACGTTTATTCCGAACGTGGATTGCATTCTGCGATCCCGAACAGTATGAAATTAATTCTCCGTCGCAATATTTCAAAATACGAATTAAATCGTAATAACGCCTGCTGAGTGGCGATTTTCAGTGGCTTACAGAATAGGCACAAAACTTGGATAACTATCTATTGCAAATGTTGACAATTTAAATAGAAAATTAGAAAATAAATTGATTTCCTAACAGAATTAAAATTAAAATATCACCTGAAGCCTCGATGTCACAAAAACATTTAGAAAATACCCTGGAAAATCTAAAAAAAAACAAAACAATTATCACAAAATATAACCACACCAAAGGAAGGGATGAAACATGAATCAAAAAAAAAAAAATTAAAATATCTCCTAAACTAATGATTCTTCAAGGTAAATAGGTTCAGACTTTTTTGTAAAGAATATCAAGATGAGAAAAAATTCATCAGAATGTGGTGAGACCCAGCTTATGTTTATATCCGTTGTTTTTCTAGTCGAAAACGTTAAGGCAGAGGCGCCAGTGCAATTTAACTAGTTTGGGGATGATCATAGGGGTGGCAAAAATCGAAAGAACACTCGAATTTGCGGGCCAAACGACAGGTGGATCAGAGAATTGCAGCGAGTTCCAGGCCATTACAACCTCTGAATATTTCAATGCTGAGATGGTTGTTGAGGGGTGACTGAGAAACGGACGACCCCGCCTCTATTATTTATTGCGTTACCCTCGCAGCGCTGGCTAAAGTTCTGCGCTCCCCCCCGCCAGCCCGTTGCAGCTCGATCTTCCATTCCCCACCCTTTTCTCGTCTACCTACCACCCAGCGCCTGCATCATTGCACATTATTCATACCACGAAATTTGAATTATACATTCAATAGAACGACGCGACGTCTGGCGCAGAACCTGCGACTGCAACCGCGACGCCGCTAAAGACGTTCACGGTCTGTACCATTTCGGACGAGCGATCATCGGAAAAATGTAAATCCACGGGGTGACGAGGATAAAATCGCGGGAACATCTGACTTGTAAATCGTTCCCGGGTTTCCGTCAACCGGTCGAAAAATACAACCCCCTTTCACCCCCGATGTTTCTCTCGCTAATGATTATTTTCAACGGAGAGTAGCTCTTTCCACCCCCTCTAGGAGGATCGTTAACACTTTGACCGAACAGCCGAGTTATTCGTGTACGGTAATTCTCCTTTTCTCCCTTTTAGGTTGCCACGACCCCCGCAACCTAACGATTTTTATCTCGAGTTAAAACGAGATAAACGGAACAATAGTTATAAGTATCGGGACATTTGAATATAAGCGAAAAGAATCTTCGTGAATTCGAAGTCGGACCGTACTTCTGCATCCCTGAAAAGTGCTTTAAATTCAACCGTTTTCAGACAGAAATTTTTTTTACCCTGAAATCTGCATGACTTTGAAGATTAAAACCTCCTCTGTGCAACAACACCCTTAAAAGTTGAGGCATAATTTTGTTTCGCTGCTTTATCCCACTTTGAACGGGGGCGCGTGTCGTCGACGTTGGAATAAAGCGGGACATTTATCACGGATAGACAATTTTTGCTTGTGTTTTCCGGTTTTAATTAAAATCTTCAAAATTTTAGAGAAGCTACAGTCTTCGTGACGTGTGACAGTTTCCTTTGGAAGTGGTTTGCTAATCGCGTGAGCTCGTGAAACGATGATGGACTCGTTTGAAGGAAATATCGAGCAAAAGTTTCCTATTGTTTAGCAAATAACCGCGCGAGCAATGAGCCCGTAAAAGGGCAATGGGGTAGGGAGAGCGGGTAATAAAGGACAAAGACATTAGCGGAAGTAAAGTCGTGCCGCGGGTACATTAAAAATTGCGCCAAACGTAATTGCTCGCTGGATAAAATAATAGAGACCTCGGAACGCTTCAGCCGCAGCGCGGAAATGTTAATCTGGCAAATATTTAGCGCTCCACGGTGACATAGGAAAGCGGGGTTCGCTTTAATTCGAAGTATTCTCATTTTTGCACACCCTCCCTCTCCCACCCACCCACCCACCCCCATCAGAGCCGTTGCACCGGCGGTCGGGTGGCTCGCGAACGCTTTAGAAAGTCGCGTTCTACCGCGCTCGTGCATTTTGATAAGGAGAGTTAATACGGCGCAATGACTTTTCCGCGTCCTGGCATTCGCGTATTCGAGCTCTTCATATTACCGCGAGTTTAAATTCGTTCCGTCTCCGCTGACAGAAAATAGAGATTTGCGGAGTTAAAGTCAGCGAGCGGTCCTGCGAAAAGGAACTATAATTAAAGTGCCATAGACGACCGCGAAACGCCGCCATTCTCATATCCGTCCGCGAAACGAAGTCCTGTCGAATTACACCCGGACCCCGGGACACCCTCGTCGCGGAAATTAGATTCGTCGATGAATTTTTAAGCATTCGTCGGACAGCAAATACAGAGTCTCGAAGAATTCAAAGATCACGAGACGATGAAAATTTGTATTGCAACCAACTTTATTTTATGTATTTTCATAATTAATAGTTCGAGGATTATTTGTAAACAATTTTGCTTGATTCTGTGTTTCATTACCGAAAAGGTGAGAATGGTGTTAGCCCTATAGAGAAAATATTCTTATCAAGTTGCCCCCAATAAAGCTGTGCTGATGATTTTTTCAGCTCTGCAATGTACTGCGCGTCCGCGAGAAGTTGGCAAGCGGGTCCGATTGGCGGAGGGAGCGTTGCACCGTCCCACTGGCCAACATCTCGCGAGTGCACAGTACGAATGCACTCCCGCGCGTGCCAAACGTCCAACGCTCGACGTTCGTTATCGTAAATATCATCGTGCGTATTTTACGGCGAGAGCGGAGTAGCTATCACAGCGTGTACGACGTCCACCCACCTGCGATCCGGAAATTGGACCAGACCGATAAACAACAGATGTACACAATTCTCGCCCCTCCCCCACCCCCCGTTTGCGTTTATTAGCTTTTCAGAAAGAGCAAACGCAAACCTCGGAAACCGGGAGGGGCCCTCGCTCCTCGGCGCGGGATTATTTATGGAGAAAGAAGCACTTGAAAAATTCATAGGGAGGGGGCGGGTCACGCGTGCACACTCGGTTCTCATATCCGTCGTAAAACGAATCCGCGTATACACGTGGTCGGCGAAAAACGCGATTCGATCGGTCGCGCAAACAACGCCCGACCGTCTACCAGTGATCCGGAAATTGGATCTGCCAATAAACTACCTGTGAAAATAATTTTTTTTTTTTTTTTTTTCCGCCTCCTCTTTTTTGTTCGCGCGAATGTCACTCAGGATTGTTTGCGATGCGCAAGCTCCGCGAGGATTGCGTCCGTGCAACCGGAATATAGTGCTTTGCGCGAAACGGTGTCCGTCCCTCTTTGTTTTGCTCCCTTCGGTTTAATTTTATTTTCCTGCGAATGGCTTCGGAGATTCTGCCCCCGCGTTGCTTCGATGGGAAAAAATCCGCAAAACATTTACGCCGTTTTCCTCCTTTTTCTTTGTAAGAATATTCCTTGATACGTTCACCGTCTTTCGAATCGTTTGAAGATTTTTTATAAAATACGGGTTACTTGTGTATTTGTATCTTTGATGTTTTTGAACTTGTCTTTGAGGCATAGCAAATATAAAAATAAGTTTCTAATCACTGTCTACCGATTTTAACCCTTTGCACTCGGCTGTCTCCTCTGAAGGGTCATCCAGCAAAGAATTTGAATGTACACGATATTATTGTTTTAAAGTGATTATATAAAAAGAAATGTGTTTACTTGGATATTTACTATATATTTCGTAAGAAAGTGAGCGTTGAGTTAGTAGTAGGTGGTCGAAGAAAAATCACCGAGTGCAAAGTCGATTTTATTTTTAAAATCGAGCAATAATTTTTGACGTTAATATATATTTAAACGAAGCTTGTTTTATTTGGATGTAATCGAGAAAATCCTCGTTATTGATCGCCAATGCGTTAATATGAGGTATAATCTTTCTTGTTATGTATTGCGTTATCTTTGATAGATATTGTATCAAGAGATTCAACGTTCGGTCTGTCAAGGACACGTTATCTCTTTTGTTTCGAAGACGAAGCAACAAGTATTGTAATAAATAACGAAAGATATTTCGTTATTGATTTATACCGTACGGCGACTGAAAAATTATCTTTATATTTGCTGTATCGTAATGCAGACATCAACTTCCTCGGTTTCGCGTGTTGTGATTTACAAGTCAATGTTTCTGTTTCGATGTGTGTTTCGCAACCCGGCGGTAAAGTCACATATTATCATTTAACGAACAGACTGAGAAAGAGTTGCGGGTATTCGCGAGGGTGGGCGAGTGGAAACATTTGAAAAGATCGCGAGGGAATTAAGCATTCCGCTTGAAGGTCGAGGGTCGTTGCGGAGGCCAAACCGTGGATCGAGCAGGAATTCAAATTTTTGCCTGCGGTCGGGTTTCACAGAGATTTTATTTCCGAAACTAAATACGGATGAAACATCGTTTAGAGCATCGATACGATACCAAGGAATCGAGTTTATCGTGGCGCCATTGGCCGCTTTCGGGTCCCCACGAAGTCGCTAAAACTCGTCGAAATTGCTCGGAAGCTTTGTCACTAAAGCTCGGAAGTTTAAAGAGATTTCACAACGGTTCGGTGGGACTCGATTATAATTTACGGCGAAACACGCTAAAGGAAATAATTATAGATGCATTAAGCACTTTGAAAGTTGTTTAAAACTCACGTCGTCGCTTGTTGCCGGATCTGGAGCACGACTCTTCGGTTTAGATATCTGATCTCCTTTCGAAACAATGGCGGGATGCTTCGAAAAATTTGGATACAATATGGTAGATGAATTCTAAGCGTACATTTTGTTTTTGATGTTTCGAATTTTTTTCCTCGAAAGTGAGTAGGATTTTGGGGGTATGTCTATTCACCAAAAATGATTGTAATTGACCCCCGCAACCGAAAATAATTTTTCCAGAACGATTTGAAATTTTTTTTCCCCCGTCGAGAAATTTCACACATTCTCGAATTTTTTTCTAGATAGTGGGTAGGATTTCGGGGGTATGTCTATTCACCAAAAATGCTTGTAATTGACCCCTGTAATTAACTATAATTTTTTTAGTGTGATTTAAAATTTTTTAATTTCGTCTAAAAATCTGCCCACTTACTGAATTTTTTTCTCGAAAGTGAGTAAGATTTCGGGGGTATGTGTATTGACCAAAAATGATTGTATTTGACCTTAGAATCTAGAAATAATTTTTTTAAAACGATTCGAAATTTTTTCTTTTCGCCGAGAAATTTAGGCACCTACCCCCTGTCGATTTTCCTTAGAATTCGTTTTTCATTTTTAATAAATTTCTTTGACATCCTACAGAAAAGTTGTTTAATACTTTTTTGTAGGTACCCATGAGCTCTACTTGAGAAAAAAGTTTCATTGAAATATATTCACTATTGTGGGAGTTATGGCTGTTTGAAAATTGAACCAATGTTAGGGGGTTTTCCTCAGTTTACGGGGTTAAGGACCAACTTCTCGAATATTTTTAGAATTTCTACATATTCTTCATCAAAATACGCGTAGTTTGCTTTTTTAAAAATTAAAATCCGCCACTCCGTTCAGAAGTTATGACGTTTTAAAAATTTACTTGAAATTTCAGTGAAACATCTCAACGGTATGGTCAGACATGAAATTTTCGTAATGAATTTTTTTCTCGAAACTGCGTAGGATTTCGGGGGTATGTCTATTCACCAAAAATGCTTGTAATTGACCGCTGTAACTAAATATAATTTTTTTAATATGATTTGAAAATTTCTAATTTCGTCTAAAAATTACAGTATATACTCGAATTGTTTTCTCGAAACTGGATAGGATTTCAAAATTATGTTGTATCACAAAAAATGTTTGTAATTGATCGCTGTAACTAAATATAATTTTTTTAGTTTGATTTGAAATTTTTTAATTTCCTCTAAAAATTTCAGTACCTTCACGATTTTTTTCCTCGAAACTGGGTAGGTTTTCGGGGGTATGTGTAATGACCAAAAATGATTGCAATAAACCCCCATAACCTAGAATAATTTTTTTAGGACGATTTAAAACATTTTTTTTTCGCCGAAAAATTTCACACTTTCTCGATTTTTTTTCTCGAAAGTGGATAAGATTTCGGGGGTATGTCTATTCACCAAAAATGACTGCAATTGATCCCGACAACCGAAAATAATTTTTCCAGAACGATTTGGAATTTTCGAATTTAATTGTTAATAACTTTTTAACGAAGCCTCGATCGACAAATTGGTATTCTTGATTTTCGTCCTATTTTGGCCTCTAGAATCTCCCAAATTTTTTCTAGAACTGTATAATCACATTTTCGTATGCTTCTCGATAAAAATGTTCCCAGAAATTTGTATTTTGACATGTATTCTATATATCTATCGACATCGGCTGCGTTTTATTACGAGAGCCGCGCGTTCGAGTCGACGGATGAATTTTAATAAAAGGAATCGATCTTTCCCGATGTGTGGGACTCGAATGCCGCCTTAATTAAATTTTGTCGCGCACGAGCGAAGGCAACAAGCCTCGGCGGATTGCACCGCGGTCGCGTAATAGCGTTTACGCGACTACAATTGGCACGCGACGTAGGAGTGAAAATAACTTTACGACCGTATGGGCATAAAGGCCGCAAAGCGCGACGAAGCGCGCAAGAGACCAAGATTGCAGCCTCCTTATTGCTTCGTCGGGGGGGGGGGGTTGGATTCGAAGGTTCCCCGAGACACGGCTGCCACGGATTACCCCTTCGTGAAGCAAACACTTCCCCATTTGTCTTTCTTTTACTTCTGGTTATTCATTCCGACGGGGGGGAGCGTTTTACCATGCCGCTTGGGTTTGGTCCTGCCAATAGGAAAGGACTGTCGCGATATAACGCCTGAAATTGCACGTCGACCCAGAAGGGGGACGCGAACAACTACGAGGAAAGGAAAAACAACGTTCCAAGGGGTCTTTTTCTTTAAACGGTCGAGAGTGGAGATTGAGCCTTTAATGTGTCACGCCTGCAACGAATTGCTTCTTATAAAGCGGCGTTATCGCTCGACGACTCGGTCTTCCTTAATTAATCATCTCCGCGGAGGAACCGTGTTCTTCTTGTTGCGCGGATTATCCTTGAGCCGCCGTACAGATTATGGAACCTGCGCAACAGAAGGCGCATGTGCCTCGATCTCACGTGTATTGCACGGTTCCAGATAGAAAAAACCTGGAGGAAACGCGTCGTTAGCGGGACTTGTCGATTTTTTTTTTTGTTCGAAGTATAGAACATTTCCTCACGCGACTGATAATTTGTAGGGGATGATAAATTTAGAGCGATGAAATCGATGTGTGAGAAGGTCCGAAATATTGTAAAAATGCTTCAAAATTCGCTTCATCGAACGTTAATCAATCATAATTGTACTAATATATTTTATCGAGTTGCTATCGATGTGAGAGGTACCATTTTTGGGGTTTTAAGCTGATAAAATCGGAATGAAAACAAAGTAATTTCTCTTGGAATTTTCAATGTTAGAAAGAGTGGTACGAGGTTGCTTAAATTGGCGAACCTTCGATAACTAAATGGATGAAGATGTAGTAATTAAACGATCGCGTGTATGTAAAAAACATCGAAAATCTGCAGGTCCGACAGAAACGTAATGGTTGAAATTTTGCCAAAAAGTACAAGGTCCGAACTACAGATCAATGGAAACGAATAATGTGGTCAGACGAAACGAAGATCAATCGAATATCGCGAAATGGCAGAGTCGGTTATCGGGGAAAAGAGAAAAAAAGTCTTTAAATAAAATGGACGTGATTATTATTAGTAGACTGCGGATGTTTATGCATTTATGGGTAAATTTTAATCCTCAAAAAACTACAGAATGCATACTTAAAGTAAGATACGAATTATTATATTTAGGGGTTGAAACAGCCCTCTGCGAAGCTTCCGTTTCATTCATTTTATTAATAAAAATGTGAATTTGCATAAAGATCCGCAGTCTAATTATTAGTCTTAAATCGATACGAAAGAATGTTTATCCTTCTAGGACCAATAATTCTATTTTTCTATTCGATATCTTAACAGAAAGATCGTCTCTTTTCGAGAGTCTTAAACTCCAACGTGTAAAGCAAACATTGAAACACGGTAAAGGTTTCATTATGATATTATCGCACTAATGGCGACGTGAATCAGTGTACCTCGCCCCCCCACAAGAAAAATGAAAGGCCTAAAAAAAGAAACATGTTAGAACTTTTCGATACCTCGATTGCGTGCTGCTTTAAAAGCTTCATTTTAATTTACAAACGCGCTATTCGGCACAAAATTCTACATTTTCCACACTTTTCCCGTTGATAATCCGACACATCTCCGATAATGGAAAATTTGTAAGTTGCGTTTCGTGGAAATACCGTATTATATGTGAAAAATTCATTTTTCAATTACGCTCGGTAGAAATGGTAGAAAGCGGACCGTGTTCCATGGATAGAGTGATTTTTGAACACAACAAACGGTCTATAAAATCCGTTAAAACCTGATTTAATTTGTGAACATTTCGATTAAGAATGTGCAAAATTCAGTTTGATAAAATTAAGTCCAATTACTGGAGAAATATTAATAACATGCACGAAATCCATACATGCATGGTATGGCTTCCGGCCAAATTATTAAATTTTGGATCAATACTCACACACAATACCGGCGTGAAATTAAGTAGAACTGATCTACAATTCGGTTAAAGATTAGAAGCGTTATTGAAATTTACACGTATGAATTATTTATCAAAAACGTGATATAATTTTGAAACGTATGAGTGGCAATTTAGAAAGTTATTGAGTTTTAACCCTTTGGTCGCATTTGAAGTTATTTCAATATTATGTAGAAGTATATATAACGAAAAATATAAAATTAATTAATTATTGCATATAATCTACTGTTCTTACTTGCCTCCAAAATGAAATATGCTCCAAATGCAAGAAAATTTTCAAACAAATGTGTACCCAAAGGGTTAAGAGAGATTATTTCAATATTATGTAGAAGTATATATAATGAATAATACGAAATAAATTAATTATTGCATAAAATTTACTGTTCTTACTTGCCTCTAAAATGAAATATGCTCCAAATGCAAGAAAATTGTAAAATAAATGTGTACCCAAAGGGTTAAGAGAGATATACCATAATAAAATTGATTTCTTTCGATACGTTTCGATGTAATATTTTTTTAGAATAGAAAGAGGGATTTTAGTATTATTTTTGTAGCTTCTTTGGTATCGTTTTAGTTCGAATAGCCGGAGTATCGTGGATTTGAGTGGAAAACAGCGTGATTAACAGACGATAAAATATCCATCGGCCGTGGAGGCTCGCGAGGTAAAAGCACGCTAATTTGTTTTGGTAGAACGAACTATTAATTCTTAATTAAGCCGGTGCACAACTCCCGCCCTTTTGGCAGCTCGTACTGGCTGGCTTCACCTCATTGAGAGGCCCCGTGATATATCGAAACTTGGCCAGGCTTCAACTACAAATGATTGGGACGAGCGAACAGCGTTATAATAGCAATGGTTGCGTCCTCTCGACCCATTTTGGATCGAAGCGCGGGTGTGCGACGGAGATGACACGCTGGGACCATTTTGCGGACGATAAAAAAGCCCCATGAAATAAAAGGGGAGAAAAAAAAACAGAATATTCTACGCGAGCGGAGGTTGAATCGCGCGCATAGAGACGGACGTACAGAGAATTCGAACGGTTCGCGAAAAAAATCGGGGTCGTCGTCGTTGCCGATTGTGTGTGTACGCCTCTCGAGGAACGTTTGTATTTTCGCGTTTTATAACGGGGGAATTTCATCCCCGAGGACGCGCCATTTTACGCCAAGATTTTTAGATTTTCGCGAAAACCCGTGAATCTATCGAGGCGTGTTAAAGCTACGCTGTTTTCGATATAATTGCATATCCTCTTAAACAACTTGTTTCTCGATTGTGTCAATTTCAGTATAACAGCCACCCACGCCTATGTCGCGACGCTCGAATTAAAAACTAAACGGTCGAGCGCTTGTGAGAGCGCGAGCCCTCTGGTGGCGAGCGTGGAAAGCAACGCCATAATCTCTATTTGTCTAGAAATAAGGTTACATGTACATTTGGTTATGTGTAATTTATAAGAAGTGTATATGTGCATGTTTAGTCGACAATCCTTACAAATTGTTCAATAAATTAAAACAATAATTCTAAAAAAATATATAAGGATAAAAAATGTTTCCAGAATACTGTTTCTAAAAAATCAATATGTATTAAAAGACTGAATATTTATTCATGAAAAAATAAAATAAGTATGGAGTCCAAAAAGCTTTTTGAAATGTTTAACGTTACTATAACCTGCATGGAATAAATTTCTGATGCATCGAGAAGCATGGAAAAGCTATTTTATTACCAAAGATAAAGTAAATTGTGATTTGTATTAAAGGAACAATGGTGTCTATGAAACTGCCATTTTGTTGTTGCTTTGTTCTCGCTAAATCGAATGATCGAACACCATTAAGGTACGAAATAAGGCTACATGTACGTCCGGTTGTGTGTAATTTCTCAGCAAATTGAAACAGTGATTGGAAAAAAGATATTTGCACATCATTTACATATTATTTAGTGCGCGACTGTTCCAGAAACTTCGGTGGCTCGTGTCTATCCTAAAATGTAGGTCGTTGGTTGACGATCGATACCTGATCGATGTTGGTTGGAAATAAAATAGAATCGAACGGAATAATTCATACGCTATTTTGGTAGCAACAATATCGAACATGTTATGTTATTAAGATGCATTAAGATGCTTGTACTGTGCATAAAAGAACGCTGGTTCGAGTAATTGTTATTTACAGATCGAATGGTAAAATTTCTAAAAATCTCGCGTTTGCAAAGGAAATTGATCGAACTGAGAACCCCTGCTCCGTCCCGCGAGACTTCTTGTCAGCCGTGTACGATATTTATTTCACGATGATATATTTTCAGAACCTTTACGACGAAACTTGTAACAGCCAATCAAAGAAAGCTCGTTCTAAAATTAAAGTCTTTAACTTAAGACCATTTTACCGCGGATTTTTTCCTGGAACGAACCATTATTTGATATTTGAAACCACGGTACGCTTTCGAACAAACATTTAAAAATGAAGCGACTAATTTCTGTGAAACAAATTGAAATTTAAAATTGAAGGACTCTAATCGATACAACGCTCTACTTTCAAATCGATTAACAACACAGAAAACATTCTAAAGCTCTGCTTTCTTTGTTCAACCCGAGATCTCATCATTAAATTTGCAATCACAGGTTCGAATGAGTCAGATTTCGACGAACACGATATATCTGACAAACTATCCGATCTGCAGATTAAATATTCCTATTTATACACTCTTAATAGCACACATTCGCATCTGGGATGGCCAACTTGTTAAGATCCTATCTGACGTACAGGGAGAATCACCATAAATTATCAGACACTCTAACTTATCCTAACATCTGTATTTTCTATTTAAAAAAAAATATTCCAGGAAAAATATTTTCTGAAGCATATTTTGTGAACGAAATTAATTGTTGAATATAGGTGCATCTAAATATTAGAATAATAAATATAATGTGATAATAATTTCATTTAGAATATTTAGATTAATTTATATTTATAATTTTTATTAATATAAATATATTTTAAGAAATTTTATTTATTTTAATTAGAAATTAGGATCTGTTTATTGAATGAAATAAATATGGATATAATTTTAGTATCATCTGTATTTTCTATTTAAAAAAAAAAAAGAAAACATTCCAGGAAAAAATATTTTGTGAACGAAATTAATTATTGAATATAGGTTCATATAAATATTAGAATAATAAATATAATGTGAGAATAATTTCATTTAGAATATTTAGATTAATTTATATTTATAATTTTTATGAAATATATTTTAAGAAATTTTATTAATTTGATTTTATTTATTTTAATTAGAAATTATGATCTATTTATTCAATGAAATTTTAGTATTTCAGAGATCGAAAATATCTAAAGGTTATATTTTTATAACCAAAATACGTTTATTAGTTTTTGGGAGGAAAGGGATGTTCGAAGAAGAATTATTGTTTACTGATCGATTCCTTTAAGAATTCGCTCCCCGTTGTCATTTCACGCAAGAAATAATAACGTATTCTAAAGAAATAATTGTATTAGATGTGTTTTTTATTATTGATAGTGGACGTTTTACCGTGCTATGGAGTTATCGTATAATACGAGTGTGCAAGTTGAGTGGAAAACACCTGCGTGGAAAACGCATTGTTGAATTTCAGCGTTAAATCAACGAAGGTCCGGTAATCTGACACTTGTCCAGGGGACAGTGCCACGCTAACTTTCGAGCGTGGGTGGTAGGGATGACACGCAAATTCCGGTATCTAAACATACCCTCCTAGAGAGCTCGACGATGGCGGGTGAGGAGAGAGAGAGAGAGAGAGAGAGAAAGTGAGAAAGTTCTTCAACGCAATAACCGTGTGTCTCGTGTTTCGAGTGACTCACGGATCTCAACTCCGAAAATAGCGTGGTCCTAACGGTTTATGAGTGCATTTTTTGCAGACACCAAAGAATTCCACGATTCCGTTGCCCCGGAGCGGCGTATCGGGCGTCGCGCGTTAAATTAATGCCACGATAATGTGTTTAGCGATCCACCGTGCGATCCCGCGGCAAATATCGCGTTTTATCGCGTGACAAATCCTCGACGGTTCAATTTATCGCGGTAATATTTTATCACTCGTCCGCGAAATATCGTCGATAATTGTTAAACCGTACGCGGAACAAGAATCGGTCTTGTTGTCACGACGGGGCTTCGAAGACAACCGCGGTCGTGTTTCTCCGATTCCAAAATATCGAAGAACGTTCCCTATCGCGACGTTATCGGCACGTAATACCGAACGTGATCCTATTCTAGCCTGGACGTAAGCAAAACGAATAAATGGAAGAATCCCGGTGGCCAGCGTCGAACTAGATTTTGTCGAAGCAATGAAAACAGGGACACGGTGACCCACCGTCCACCGAAATCGATATACGCCTATATCGTTCGATGGGAAACAAGGAAACTGCACCGACAAAAGTTGGGAATTGTTTTCTACAAACCATTTTTTCGCATCAGTTTTTCTTTGAAAGAATCTCAGAACTGTAATGGTGATTTACTCTAAGTGGAGAGAAACTTGATTTTTATGGACTCCATTATTTTTACCAAATGTTTATTAGACTGTGTCATTTCTACTCACAAAGTTTGCTTTGTAATTTTTAGTTCTGTTTACAGAGTTCTGTTTTTTTGGGAATTGTTGGATGATCAATAGGTCAAATATCGATACGTCATCGTTTGTTAATCACAAGGCTCATTAGTCAGGCAAGGTCCAGCGTCTCAGAGTTGCAGGTGAAGTCTACAGGTGTTAACACCTTATCCAAGAGTCAAATTTCATTGCAAATTCAGTTATTCTTCATACTCTTATAATACAAAAGGAGCATTACTTGATCACCTGGATTCCAACAGAATTCTTTCCATTTATTTCCACCAAATGTTGTTTATTGCAACTGTGTTTACTTCTATAAAAAAATGGTTTTCTTTTTTAAATATTTTCCATTCAATTTACTCAAACACACAAAGCTTCGAATATCCCCAATGCACGAAAAGATAGACTTATATAGCTTCGAAAAACTAACGATGCAATTCATAGGAAACAAGCTTCTTTTCACTAATAGTGAATCACCATTACAGTATACGCAGAGAGAAATTAAATTTATGCGTTCGAATCGAACAAAAAGTTCATGATAGCGAGTATAACTTTTCATTATATTAACAACCCCTTCGAGGAGATATAAGATCAACTAGGTTTAATATAGAGAAAGCTTAAAATGAAAAATAAATACGAAGATAGCTGCAAAAGATTGAAGTGCCGCGCAAAGCTTTCAGAGTACCTTTGAAGACGTTAAAAAGTCTCGAATGATAAAAAACAAAATATCGTTCCATTTTTCTGATAACTAAGACGAGTTCAATATGCCTGAAATAATTCCAAGACAACAACGATGGTTTCAAATTTGCCTGAATAATTTTAGGTCTACGCATTACTTGAGTCGTTGTTGAATTGCCTAACTGTCTCATGATGTTACAAAAATCATCTTCAGTGACGAGATATTCTATTAAATTTATTTTGAGAAAAAAAAATCCTGTTTTAGCCATGATATCATTTCAAGATATTGCTATATAGTCAATTCATAATATCCACTTAAAAATTGTGTTTTCTCTGTTATTAAATAGCTTTTGGGTTAGGTTTGGGTTAGGTCTGATCCTGTTTCAGCCATGATATCATTTCAAGATATTGCTATAGTCAATTCATAATATCCACTTAAAAATTGAGTTTTCACTGTTATTAAATAGCTTTTGGGTTAGGTTTGGGTTAGGTCTGATCCTGTTTTAGCCATGATATCATTTCAAGATATTGCTATAGTCAATTTATAATATCCACTTAAAAATTTAGTTTTCTCTATTATTAAATAGCTTTTGGGTTAGGTTTGGGTTAGGTCTGATCCTGTTTCAGCCATGATATCATTTCAAGATATTGCTATAGTCAATTCATAATATCCACTTAAAAATTGAGTTTTCACTGTTATTAAATAGCTTTTGGGTTAGGTTTGGGTTAGGTCTGATCCTGTTTTAGCCATGATATCATTTCAAGATATTGCTATAGTCAATTTATAATATCCACTTAAAAATTTAGTTTTCTCTATTATTAAATAGCTTTTGGGTTAGGTTTGGGTTAGGTCTGATCCTGTTTCAGCCATGATATCATTTCAAGATATTGCTATAGTCAATTCATAATATCCACTTAAAAATTGAGTTTTCACTGTTATTAAATAGCTTTTGGGTTAGGTTTGGGTTAGGTCTGATCCTGTTTTAGCCATGATATCATTTCAAGATATTGCTATAGTCAATTCATAATATCCATTTAAAAATTGAGTTTTCTCTATTGTTAAACAGCTTTTGGGTTAGGTTTGGGTTAGGTCTGATCCTGTTTTAGCCATGATATCATTTCAAGATATTGCTATAGTCAATTTATAATATCCACTTAAAAATTTAGTTTTCTCTATTATTAAATAGCTTTTGGGTTAGGTTTGGGTTAGGTCTGATCCTGTTTCAGCCATGATATCATTTCAAGATATTGCTATAGTCAATTCATAATATCCACTTAAAAATTGAGTTTTCACTGTTATTAAATAGCTTTTGGGTTAGGTTTGGGTTAGGTTTGGGTTAGGTCTGAATTGAAACCAATCTCAGAAAGACTAAACAGCCCAATTCCAACAATTTAAATAGTGAGCAACAATGAAACTAGAATAATTCGAGTATCTCTGTCAACAACTTCACTATTCAGTGAAACCTTAAAAGTGCTAAGTTCAAAGTGTCCCAGAGACGATATATCGCTTATTAGCGAAAATTTGTTGTGCATTTTGATGTTTCCAGTCGACAGTGTGGTGTTCGAAGCCAGGTTCAACCTATTCACGTCCGTCGGTTCTATTAGTCGTTATCAGCAGGATTTCGATTCCGGCCACTTCACCGTCCCCCTTTCCACCCGATCCTGTAACCTATAAAACCCTAGATCCATTCGACACCAGAGCACACCCTGACCCGACCGGATACTTTCTACCCGCTTTCGAGCGTATTTGTATGCACGTAAAAGTGTGTGCATTCGGTTTATACGCCCGCAAGCTGGATCCTCGAGATCCCGGGGTCTACCTGGCTCGGACCACGGTTTCGGTTTATGCGCCGCTTTTCGATTCGCTTAGTCGTTTTCAGCGTTTCAAAGACAACTCCCGCGATCCGGAAACTGGGCCACATTGACGGATCCGCGGATTTTTAATTGTGTACACGAGACCACCCCGTCCCTGCCATCCCCTACTCGCTGCCACGGTGAAACACCATTATTCGAGACCCGTTTTCTCAAACCTGCCGCGAGTTTCGTTCAATCTGCTCCCCTCTCTCTCGTTCGGTCCCGCGTTCCTTCTCTTTCGCCCTCTGTTCTCTTTAAGATACGCCCGCGGTATGAATCGCAAAACGGTTCCAGCCTGAAATTCCGTCGTAACGAGTCTTTCAATAAAGCGAGTGCTTTATCCCTTAAAACTTTTAACGACCCGGCGAACGTAAACTTTGCTTAGATTTAACTTTTACCAAACTCGAGCTACCCCCCTCCTCCGTCCCCCCGCGAGCCTCTCATCGCCCCTTCCGTGCCCGGTTTTACTTCCCTTCGCGGCTCAGATTTGCAAGACAATCACTGTGCGTAGCGGTTCGTTGATTCGACGTTTATTTCTGATTCGCATTTAGCAAGTGCTCCCCAAGTTTACCGATAAACTGCTCCAACGGCGGGGCAACTTCAAATCGCGCCTAATTTATTGATTCGACGATCAAATCCGTCGCGACTGCTCCCTTCTGTTAGTCGTGAACGAGAGTAATGTTTCATCGCGATTCAAATTGGTTAAAAAGGCGTTCGTTTCGTGATTTGCTGTTATACTTTGTACATATTTACTAACTCGCTCTGAAACGGGTGAATTTGGTGTAAAAAATTGTTACGAAAATCATCTCCAGCGACGATTGTATATGTCTGGAGCTTTAGAAATTTATTATAGAAAGATAAGAGTTAGATATACCTTCTAAATATCAAATAATCTAAGACTTATTAAGACACTATCGTATCGATGCTTGTAACTTTCATGATTTGTGAATGAAAATAATGGAAAAAATTCATAGTACGTTCACGGTTTTATTCTATTTTATTTCTAACGTCGCGATAGTTATTTGACAGGATATTTTCTGTGAGAAAAGACAGTGTGCTGTCTCTGAGTGAAGAGAAAGACTCACAATTAAGGATACAGATTGCCCCAGTTTGCTACATTAAAATGACTGTAATGCCAGTTTTGTATTTCTTACGCGTCCAAGGTTCGTTCGATTTGAAATGAAGAAGGAAGTCGAAGGAAGAGGAAACGCAGAAACCCTGTGCAAAGACGACAAAGTTCAAGTACAGTCGAAAACCGCGGTGACTCCAGGTTGTAATTACCGCGACGTCCGCGGCCACGTTCGCCCAAAGTGCTTCCGCTCGAAGCATTTCCGAACCACGAGAAAAGAGGATTTGCCCGGCTGGCCGGATTTTCAACCGCGTTTTAAACAAAGAGTTGCCCTCGACGGGAGCCTCCGGAAAAGAAGTTCACATATACGCGAATTCTCACTGCGAGGTCACGAACTGTCAACCCGGAATTCGAACCAAATTTCGCAGACTTGTACAAACCGATGTCCAAATCTAATCTGTCAAATACTAGACGTTTATAGCCAGCCATCTTTGAAAAAAAATGACTTCAAAGTTTAAAATTTCGAAATTGTCGGATTGAATTCGTTTTTTTTCTAAATTTCAGGTCTCGATGAGGGGAACACAGAAGTCCAATACATTTTTGGTGTATCATCAATAGTTTAGCCAAAGATTTGAATTTTTTGTAACGAGATAGATCCATAACGTGTAGTTTGATGGTGTTTTCAACAGCCATGGTAGCCATGGAGTTAACGTCGAAGAATTTGACCTGGAAGACTCGAGTTTGTGTCCCCAGAATTAGTGCATTTTGTTTGTTTTTCTTTTTTCGCTTATTTTTTTAATTTTAATTTTTAATATTATGAAAATAGTTGGCCATTACATTACGCGTGACTCGAGCCATTTATCGTTCAATCTCGATCCACAAATCGTTTCCTCCACCTTCGAAATTTCACTACAAACGACGAATCTAAAGTGCAGAACCATTGATCGTCTCGTTTTTTGACCGTAGTCCACTCTGAACGCTACAAATAATTCAATTCTTATCCGTTATTGATAGACCATACATTACTGGTAGAAGCGGGGCCATGAATCTTTCCGCGAAATGTAAAATCGCGGATCGCCAGCTTCGCAATTATTGATAGTTCTGAACCGGTTCCAACTAAGAATGAAATCGAAAAAAGGCTCGACCGTATTGTATCCGCGAGGAGAATTCGTTTCAATCTCGAACCCGCTGTTATATTTTACTGTCTGGCGTCTTTTAAAAGGGAACCAGGTCGCTGTGCAGATTTTCGAGTAGATTATGCTTGACCGTACACGTCGATTCGCTACGGTCATCACTTAGGATGCGTCGAGACAAGAAAGGTTGCTCGAAGAGAGCAAACACATTGTTTAAAACATTTTTAAAATCTGTTTTTAGAAGAATAAGAGAAGATTACTGTATGTTCGTTCAAACAAAAGCAAACAATGTGTTGTCATGCAGTAATAAGCATTCGATAGTCTAGAAATTAAGAGAAATAAAATTGAAAAATCATGATTCGATTTTCCACCAAGAATTTTGTTCAGACTTTTCTTGTACTAACAGAAGATCCCAGGATTGTTTCTTAGATCTCTGTATTATTTTAATATTTCAGAAAGCGTTTGCTCGTCGATCGGAAACACGTTGATGCATTATAACACTTTATTCATCTGTTAACGAATTTAGACGATGCGAAACTTCAATTGCCCAGCATTTTCTCGTTAGCTTGATGGACATTTGTGATCGAGTTGGCTATATGTACACTGGGGCTATTGTTACGCCGCTATATTCGGCGGGAGTGCGGCGCATCCGACAAAACTGACCCTACCACCGACTACGACCATTGTTTTATACATTTTTTGTTGGCTTTTTCGACGAACGGCCAGTTATCCCGATAGATAAAGCAGGAGTACGAGCAGGATGAGGCTGATAAAACTAATGATTTACGCACAACAGACTCAACCGACCCACCCTTCTATTTCCACGTTCGAATAAAACTACTGCGTTTTCCGGGGGAAAAGGCGGAGCCGAATAAGGGGGTCAAAAGTACCCCCCGAACGAAATTGAACGCCCGATCGAACGTTCGATAGCTTATCGAAAGAAAACACTTTCCACCAATTTTTAACCCGAAATCTCGACAGGGGGGGTAGTAAACGGGTGATAGAGAAAATTATGTTTCCATTGTCCTATCCAATACGATAAATGTGCAAAAATTCAGAGACATTTCGGAATTTTTTCAGATGTTTAGATCGAGAAACCAAGTTGTAACAAATAAGAAAACCACAAAAAGTATCGATTGTATATTGAAGCAGTTGCAAAACTACGTCATTTTAATTTCGTGCCCTAATCACTGCTGATTATTTAGTGTTTAGAATGGCGTGCCTTGACTTACCACTACAACACAGGTCTGAAGGTTTCGAAAATGTTTAGAGCAAGTCGATTTCGGATGACTTACCTGGAACAGAAAAATTTGATAATTCAGATTAGTATACGTAGGTATTAAACAATACAGGATGTTGCTTGGAACGTTTCGAATAATTTAGATATATTTTCTCTATAATTGGGAATATTTTATTTTACTGGAATTGTTGAACACCGCGATGAGAATCGTTTTGATTAAGAATGATCATAAAAATGTCCTTCGAATATCGTGTTGTTTTCTAGTCCGCATCAGGCGTCGAAAGAAAAGGCGAAAACAATAACGGCGAAAAAATTAAGAGGGGGAGAAGCAAGGATCGCGGCGCTTTCAACAGAATGCAAAAGGATGAACCGGCGCAGTCGTCGCGGGGGCGGCATAGAGCTGGTGACAATGAATATACGTATGTATATTTGCAGAGCGATGTCTCTGAAAGAGGAGCAGCGTCCTCCAGCGACTCGAGCTCTCTTTACGCTCCTCGCTGAGAGGCTTTGTTACGTTATTTATTCGTTTAATTAACTCTCCATCCTTCCAATAAACTTTCAGACGTAGCTGTCCTTTGGCTCTACAGATTTTAACACAAGACACTGCCACCCGGTATTAAAACTGACCACTTCGCTGATCTGCCACTGTGGCGCCAATTGTTCATCCCCCTTCATCGAATTGGGGATTTTTATCAAGACTAGTAATTAAGGAATTATTGGAGAATTTTTTTAATGGGTCGTTTGTGATAAGTATATTTGAAATATCGAAATATCTGAAACGCTACTTGCGTTATTTAATTTTTGCATCTGGGATAACCTGAGATGTTCCTATGTTTGTTGTAGAAGGAAATAATCTTATTATCTGCTTGTTCCTTTAATTTTAAAATAAATTACCGCCACTCTAAGTCACTTGTTTCAGAGTTTTTCAAATCATGTTTATTTCCAACGTTTTATTTCTCTTCGATAAAGCATTCCTTTCGATACGAAACTCATCATTTTATTTTATTAATCTTTATATTCCTTTTCGACTAAAATGCAGTGTTTAATATTATACCTACGACTATAGTCTTCGATTTGTCGTCCTCGTGCAATCGTCTTTCAGACTTTTTGTTGTCCATTTTAAATACTATTGTGCACACTTTCACGTTACTGTTACTGGAACGATGTCCTAACATCGAGTGAACATACCAATATTTTCATTTAGCAATGGTGTTTACATTCAGTGCAAAGGAAGGTGAAGAACTATCAACAGTGTTGTACAGCGTTCGAATTCTTTTGTGAGTCGCTTACTATGCGAGTTTCTAATAAATCCTCAACTTTACGTTGTTCAATCCCTTTCAAATTTTACTGGAATAATCTTAAGACTTCCTATCTTCCTATTGACATCTACTTGTTTCATCAAATTAATCTAATGTACATTATTTCGACCATTTAAGTTTGCAATATGTAATTGTTCGAATACTTTCGTGAGCCACTGTATGTGTAAACGTCTTCTATGTTTCCATAAAATGAAACAATATTAAATTTTACATTTATTAAAAGGGTATAGCCGAATAAGGGGGTCAAATGTGCCCCCAAACCGAATGGAACGAGCCACGTGTCATTCGATAGCAAAAAAAAAAAACCCCCTGTGTGCAAATTTTTAACTTGAAATCTCGACCGTGGGGGTAGTAATGGGGTGAGAACGAAAATCATGTTTTTGTACAATTTCTCTTGACCTATTGAGTAAAAAAATGTAAAAAAATTCAGAGACATTTCGGGTACCGGGGCACATACTTTGGGAGATTTTCAGATTTTTTGATGGAAGAACCAGGTAGTGAAAAATAAAAAACAGCAAAAAAATGCCGAAAAATGCCGATTACGTATTGAAGGAGGCCCGGAACTACTTTTGTACTTTTACAGTAAACAGGTATTACTGTTACTATTATTCTCAATTTTTTTCAGATTTTTTGATTGAAGAACCAGGCAGTGAAAAATAAAAAACAGCAAAAAATGCCGAAAAATGCCGATTACGTATTGAAGGAGGCCCGGAACTACTTTTATACTTTTACAGTAAACAGGTATTACTGTTACTATTATTCTCAATTTTTTTCAGATTTTTCATTTTGGTGCGCCGCGGTGAAAAAAAATAAAAACCGAGTTTTTCCTCGTTTTCTGCGTATTAGAGTAACTTACACGTTGAATTTTTATGCATCCTCTTGTGCTCGATGAGTAAGAGCAGAGTAATTTTTCACGTTGGACCGACCTGTCGGTCGGATACGCGAGAAATCTGGCGGGCAAATCGAGTTGGCAAACCCCTCCCACCGTTCTGTTCCTCGCTTGTCATCAAATCGTTTACGCCGGAGGTGATAATTAACCCGAAGTAAACAACCGCCCAATAACATGCTAATGCGAGCGGGCAGCCTGGTCAGGCGGAGGCGGCTGCGAGAGGAGCCGAACTAAAAGCGGGTGAATCGAAGATGAAATTCGATGCGGATCGCGTAAAGACGACCCCCGCTGCGATCTAATCGCATTATTGATCGAGTAAGAAACTTCTTCCTCGATTTCATCGGAAGGACGGGAAGAAAATAAGACCGAACGAGCCCCGCGATCGAGAATTAAATCGAATTCTTCTCCCTTTTTTATTTTGTTTCCCTCTTCGGTAAAGTTTCCTCTTCGAGATTATTTTATGAATGAAAAACCGTTCGTCGGGGGCGAACCGAGTTAAAATTCGATAAATTATCTAGCACAGCGCGAACCTGTAATCGACTCGGGGTCACTTTGACCCGGATAAATAGTTGCAATCTTAACGATCATGTTACAGCTCTATTAATTCTACTTTACACATTCAAAACTGGATTGTGTGCAAATAATAATTTTCAACGGTTCATCGATACATTCGAGATGATTTTAAAACAAATTTTTATTAGGTATATACTTCCTACGTTATTAATGTTAATAATTACGCCAGTGTAGATAGTTAAAAATTGAAAACTATACGCGAGATTTTATGCACAATTCTTTCTTGAAATCTGAATTAAAATGATTACTGCATTTGTCCCGAACCAACCCCCCTGCTAAGGGTTGAATGCTGATTGAAAGCCACGAAAATAACGGATCGAAATAGCATCGGGCCAACCTAGCAGTCTAATGACCCAATCATTCATGATTACAGTCGCAGAAACCATATATGTATTATTACGAGGCAATATGGCTGTAGCGTAAAACTTTCGGCGCGATACATCATGACGAAATGTGTCGACGTTATCGTTAATCATGATGCATTAGACAGTGCCACTGATGATTTCTCTTGTCATTGGCCTTCATTAAGTTTCGAACGTATCCGTTGCAAGACTATCCGCGTGGATGCCGCGTATAGATCATTTAGTATCAATTGATATTAAAATCTAATAATCATTACCGACTCACTTTGGAAACATTTATGTATAATACATTATTTGGCATTGATTAAATTATTTAATTGCAATCACGCTCCTCTTGTTTGATTATTTCATTATTTACTGTCCCCATTAAAAATTTAAAACAAATTTAGATGCAACTGTAAAATGAAGATTAAAATCTGTGAAATGGGATATTCATAAACGTTATTTTACGATACAAAGTAATAGAATTAAATTGAATATTCTAATTATTCGAAATTTAATAACATATCCTTTTAAAATCCTTTTTTATTTCTAAACAAAAAATTGAAAGATTGGGTCCACTTTGCTTTTTTTAAACAAAGTCATTCGGTTGCTAAAGTATGTACGTTTTTTCATCCCCTGAAAGTTCAAATTTTATTAACGAGGGTTGTTCTATTATAAACTGCTCGATCGTCCCATTGACAGCAAAGAGAAGTATTAAGGTCGCGCGTAAAATAATTTATAAATGGCAAGGCGAACAGATATACATACTATGATTTTAAGCGAGATCGATAAAACGAGTTAGTACGTGTTTGCAGCACGTTTGACCACGTATGTACGTTCTCCCTCTAGGTCGTGCTATATGCGCTTCTTATCATCTGTTTGTACGGTACGTATAGTTTTAATTATCGGTGCCAGCCGGAATGCCCAGCTAGCGTCATTTTTTCTCAGCGAGTCGGGGCGGTTTATAAATTATTTCGCTGAACGTTCCATCAGATTCATTTATAGACACCGCGTAAGTGTGTTGCACTCCCCGGAACGACGTACTTTATCGTTTGTTTTACTATTTATTCGATAAACGCTTCGGAGTCGTAGATTCGGAGAGAAGCCTTCGAACGTGTTGTTTGCCTCGTGAGTTTAAATTTAGATTAAGTATAATGCAAATAGCGTCTGTGTACGCCTGAATAATCGTGCATCGAGAGTAAACAAATAACAATAAAATTTGTTTTACGTTTGCGTCATCTCTTTACATTGCACTGAATCTCGACTATAGTCGTTTCAAGTATTCTAGTCGGTGAAGTACATTTTTCTTGCTATGATCGTGGCAGACCTTGACGTTATTCTGTGACAAACACGTTTAAACTGTCATATTGATGCACACGAAGTGTTGGATTTTAAGCGTTTTTATACAGTAGAAGAATCGTGATCTTTGACGATCTTCGGTTAATGAAATTTATCCGAATCGATAGTTTTTTGTTTCTTTGAGAGGCTAATTTCCTGGTTGACAGAGACGACGTGCTGCTGGCTCGTGTTCTCTCTCTTTAAAACAAACAATGGGCGGATTCAACGCTGTAGGAGTAAATACGGGGCGAGCAGCAGAAAGACCACTGACGGTGGTATATTGGGGCTACTACTCGATAACTTTGCTCAGCCAACGTAGTTGAAAACGACTATAACTTCGGGGGCGGGAATACTTTGGTATTTAGAAATGAACGCGATATTTTCAAGCAATTAATAAATAACTGTGTAAGACAACCTATTTACTGATCTCCATAATTTTTAAAATGAACGAAGAATGGCACGAACAGAAGAATAATTTAGTACAGACTAAAGTAGACGTTGGAAAGTTATACTTCTTGAGGAGTATAGAATTCTATCTATTTCGAGTCCAGGACTCACGAACCGTCCAACGAGGAAAATAAATGAGATTTTTTATATTTTTCAATATACTTTGGGGAAAATATTATCATTGGATTTGGCAAGATTTTCAAAGGCATCTGTACTCGAGGATTTCAGAAAAATCGTACTTCGTTTTACACACGGTGATAAATAATTCGAATCATTTTCCATTGGTTGATCAAATATTCACGAGAAAATAATATCGAAAATACAAATATTTAATTTTCGTCAATTCGAGGTAAATGGAATTGATCCATTCATTGTAACGCATCTTTTGCAACAATCTAACACAGACGTTCGTAATATTTTCATTTTAAATAACGCGTGCAAGCCTAAAGTTCCTTGACTTTTGATAGGATAAATTCCAGTGTTCACGATACAATCGATAAAGTGGTAATTATATAAAAAATACTTTGTATTCGAGATGATTGAATTTAAAAATTTGTGTGTTGATAATTCACTGATTCTAATCGAACTAATCGTACGAAAGAGATTTTGTTTTTTATAGAGAATCGTCCCTTTCTTAACTGCAGCACGATTAGTGAAACCACCCTGTATGGACACGAAATTGTTGCGCAATGTCGCTCTTGCGGATACCATTGTTGCATTAAGTTGGCATGCGACGGGGAAGAAACCTACTTTCTTCCATTGTGTAACCGCGCGGCAATTAAATCGATCGTTTTTCACCGGGACTCGGGCACTAAAGATACATTGCACGGTAACTACCCTCTGCATAGACAAAAGGGTCGAAGGAAAATGAAGCAAAGATAATCGCAGAGATTGACGAAATGCAATCAACGATAACAGTTGGGAATGTCATTACATTTAGCAACGTTTACAACCGTAAACGTCATCGCAACTTAGTTTTATACGATCGTGCAACCAAAATGGCGCGATCAGCCCGAAGCTATTCGAGAATTCGTAATAACTCCATGACGATAATACTTCGATTACCGATTAGGTTCACGAGCTAAGATACGTACCACAACGACCACATAACCGTTCGTGTATTTTTCTATCGTAACACAGGACAAAGATCGTCCCTTAAAACTCATTTTCTGTTTGTTATTACTAGACTGCGGATGTCTATGCATTTATGGGAAATTTTAATCCTCAAAAAACTACAGAATACTTAAAGTAAGATACGAATTATTATATTTAGGGGTTGAGACTCTAGAAAGCTCCGATGTCATTAATTCTATTAATAAAAATATGAATTTGCATAAAGATGCGCAGTCTAGTTATTACTGTCGACCGAGTTGTTTAGAGTTTGCTTGAATTAATCATATTTTCAACCTCTTTTCTGAACCAGTTGCCTCACGAAAAACAAAATACCGTTTATTTACGAAGGTTCTTACTTGTCAATCTACGAACGTGTTTCTTGGAAATATTACAGGAAGATGGCAGGAAAAGTGTTTGAGTTTATAATTATTCGCAGCACTGTGTAGGCCGATCGACGAAGAAAAACTCTGCCGTGTGAGAGAGAGAGCGACACTCGATTATAATCACCCTTTCACAAAGACCTTCCTACCTGTTTGCAAAAGGGCCTTCGCTGTAAACAACGCCCACGAACACGAGACGGGAGTCCGCGACAAAACACGATGGACGCGAGAAGTAGGTCGCCGGGGGAGAGAAACTTTTCCTTTCGTCTTCCGCCCCGCGTCACCCTTTCGTCTTGCGACGAGGGGGGTTGCGGCGTTGGTATTCGTATAACTCCTTGCGACAACGGGGACGTCTTTGAGAATGAATTTCGAAGCTAAAACATCGGCGAACGGGCGCGAACAATACCGAGCAGAGACACGGGGGATCTCTTTTGTCGGCGTAACTTTCCCATCGTTTGATAGTATATATTGTAATGTTAGGTAATTGTAAAAGTTCTGACCGTTTGGTTGGAACGATGCTTTTATTTTACTCCGCGGGGGTGTTGCTGTCATCGACCAAGTATTTCGATAAATGATCATTTATTTATACCGCGATCGGCTGGATAATAGCTCCGAACACAGATTGATCTGGACGACGGAACGGAATTATTTTGTCAAGTATATCATTATCGATCCTCTTAAGTCGTGGATTAAACATTTACGATTCTATTGGTATGGTTTATAACAGTGTTTCTCAACCTTTTTTGTACTGTACCCCCATCTAAGCCTTTCAATAATTGAGATGTTCACTGAAGAAACTTGAATGATTTTTAGGAAGAAATCATTAATTATTGAGCAAACACAGTAAGCAAATTTTCAGAACACATAATGGAGAACTGAAATTCAAGTACAAATTAATTTTATATTATTTTCTATATTATTTTAATTATTAGTAATTATTTATTATTTAAGTTTAGTCAGATCCTTGACGCTTGATTTTAGGTTCCAAATTTAGTAAACTTGAACCACGTGGTTCAAATAAGTTTTACTAAAACCTAAAAATCTATCTATGGACTCAATGTAATAATTTTTTAAAATAGAAGTTATATTTCTGATTTGTGTGAGGTATAAACGCAACGTCGAACATGAGCGGAGCAAATTCAGCAAACTAAGTATTGCAGGCCCACGTCAAATATCGATCCGTGTCTCGTTTCCGTTTAACATCATTCCGCACACACGCAGACGTAAGCATAGAGTTCATGCAGTCTCCCGTCCATTATTCGACTTTACGCTGTCACGATGACAATGGCAATGGGCGATGGCGGTGGCGGTGGAAATGCGTTACGAGTCATATTACCACGTTTCTAAGTTGAGCATCCATCAGTGGCTCTGCCTACTTCGCGGTCGCTTTATAGATCTGACAAATTGCGCCACTATTCCCACACCCCTGCCTCCTCCCCACGCGAATATCGCGCGATGTGACACAGGCGGGCTCAAAGGATTATCTTCGACAGATTACCAGGCGTTAAAAGCATTTTCATCGTTATGCTAAACGCACGCAGACTCGCGAGTTAATAGACTGCTGGCTTGAGGGTAGGAACCCGTGACATTCGTAAGAAAACAGAAAAGAAAAGGAGAGTCTGCTAGTGGACTCGTCAGAAATTCTTTCTAGCAGACAATTGAGATATTGAGAAGTCGTTCGAGGCATGTATATATAGTATAACAACCGAGGGGTCAGTCGAGCGCTTGTGAGAGCGCGAGCCCTCTGGTGGCGAGCGTAGGAAGCAACGCTAAAGTCGCATTAGACGCCCAAGCAGTCACTTTTCCCAACAAAGATTGTTTCGACCCTTGAAAATGGTGCAAAGGTCTCAATAAAAATATCATAAATACGATTAGAGCGATAGTCGAACGTTGAAACTATTTTAGGTTCGACCACCCTTAAGAAAAATTTTAATGGGAGACTCTAGAGGCCAAAACAAGACGAAAATCAACTTTTATTTATACAATTTAGCAGACTTGAAACACTTTATGAAATGACATGGTCGTTTTATAAAAAACATTTTTGAATTTATTTGGCAAGTTACGTAGATCTGTCTGTAAAAATGTTCAGACGACAATATATTTATTCATGCCTTACGTTTGGTCTCGTTACGCTGGCTGGCCATTCGATGAGTGCCGAATGTATGAAGCCGGTTTTATAAACAGATCGATACCCATTTGTACACGTTGCTTATTTATACATGACGATTAATATTGCATACGTGGCGATGCCAGAATACCGTACGCGACTAACTTCTGCGGGATTGGAAACGTTCATAATCGAATTACTTTAACGCAGATAAAAAAAGAATCGATCGAGCGTTCACTAAACTTGGATTTCATGTCGAGACTTCCGCGTAATCGAGCTATTCTCTTTCTAAACTTATTATTCTATACAGCGTGTTTCACCACTGGGAGAAATTTTAATGTGAGATTCTGGAGACCAAAATAAGACGAAAATCAAGGATACCAATTTCTTGATTGACACTTCGTTAAAAAGTTATTAACGTTTAAAGTTACGCCTGTAGAACAGCAATCTACATAGTGGTTCTCATTCATCATGAGAAACTCTACTCACAGTTTTTTTATTGAGAACCACTATCCCCTGTACGCAGCTTAAAATTCGATAACACGGAAACTATATATAAAGGGACAAGAGTGAAATCCATTTTTAAAAATTGGAACAGGAATAGAATCGTCCAGTCGGATCTCTGCGAGTGTTCGCGATTCGAACTTGGACATTTCGTTGCTCGGAATCTTTTATTTCCACTTCGAGATAATAAAATAATGATGTCAAATCGCCCGGTTTTCGCGAAATTGTCGAGAAAAAGCAATTCAAATTCTAAACTCAAGAGTTATCAAGCGGACCATGATAAATTAGAAAACAGTAAAGGCCGTGTGCTGCTTTGCAAACTCATCCATCAAGCTGTCAGCTGTATGATATGGTACACTCGCGGCGAACAGGGGGCTACTTTTCTCATTTCCCAGTAATTTCGGAAAATCGGGGAAAAATTCGTGTTTGCGTATGCCATTCGGTTTTTTATATCGACGAATATTTTAACGGAAATAATTACGACGAACATGGAACTTGATTATTTGCAAAAGCTCACGTTTCATCCAGGATTATATAAGTTAGAATCTTGAGCAATATCTTACAATTATTGTAAACTTTTTAAACACTACCTTTTGCTTGTAAATGTCTCGAATTGGTTTTAATAACAACGAATACAGATATTCCAAAACTGCATGTATCAACAATCATGAGTGGCTCAGGTTACTTAAGATTCCACTAAATCCATGGGACGCAAGTTTCTTGAAAATAATTACGAAATATTTAAAGCAGTGATTTTTCTGCTTTTAATTTCGACTCTTTTCCAATCTCTATCTAACTTTGTTCTAGCTATGAAAACTAAATATTTTTATTATTTTTTCTATATCAAAACTATTTCGTAAGAATTTCATTGCATTCCATTTTAAGTTTTTTACTATAAAACTAAAAATTGAAACGAAAACAACGCAAAAGTAGCCACAGAACAGTTTCTCATAGTTTATTTCGGAGGGCTGGCGTTCTCGAAGCCCAGATTTCAATCCACTCGATGATGATCAACTGTGGTCAGATTTGGAGAACGTGGCTTTGCAAAGTTACTTATAGAAATTTGGGTAGCCTTAAGAACGCCCTGGCAAAAGTAGCTTCTGAAATAACCTTGGAGAACGTACGTGCCGCGATAATCGATTGGCCGCGTCGTTTGCAAGCTTGCATCACTGCGCATGGTGGCCATTTTGAATAATATCATTATTTTATTACATATAGTAGCTTCTTTTAATTACAATAACCTAACATGTTTGCAACTACGCTTGGAGCATGGATTGGTTAAGTGAAGATTGTCAAAATGGACGCCATTTTCTTCAATTCTAATATTTCTAAGAAACAAATCCTTTTAATTTTAACACTGACTTAACGGAGATTTATTCGAACAAAAGTGTAATGTTCTATTAATGTGGTTTAAGTATACAATGAAAAACTTAAATCACACTAAGATTTATTTAAAACAGTTTTCTGAAAGGTTAACCATCATTATCTATGGATAAAAATGGTTGAAAATATTGAATATAAAACGTCAATGTAAACTTTCAACGTGTTAGAAGACCCAGATTTTAAAAACTGTTCTTAAGAGACAAAATGTAATGAGGGTTGTTTAAAAATGAATTCTTTCATAACAAAAAGTTCCAAAAATTTTGTTCTATTACAGTATGTCACCTTGCATCGAACAGAAGGTCTAAATTATATTTCTTATTATGAATTAAGAGACAACAATTTGTCTTTTGGAGCAAATACTCGAATGTGTGACCGTCCGGAGTGAAACAACCCCCAAACGCAATAATCGTCGAATTACCAGCAGCCCACGCGCCCAAATCGCAATAAAGAACCCACCCCCCCTGGAGATCTCCCCTCAATTTATAAATTTCGCCGCAGAATCTTCGATTATGAACTGATACCGCGTTTCTCAAGGACGTGCAGTTCTCGATAGCCAGGGTGGGAAACGGGGGGGGGTGTGTTATAGGGTGTCTGGGGTACGTAGCTGCATGGAAGCTCCGACACGGCGTCAGATGGAAAAGAAAAAGGATCGCTCGAGCGTGTCGGATATTATTGTCGTCGTCGGTATAAGTGTCGGGTCGGGTAAGAAAGTGGCAAAACACGGGGAGGATCGTCGGTGGCACATGCAGCACGCGACGACGATACAATTTGGAGCTTTGCACCAGGGACATGTGACAATATCACGGCTACGTGGTACGTGCCTCGTCCGTGACACTGTCGATGCTTGCACGCCACGAATACGCGGATCACCGACACCGACAAAGACACGGGGGATGAAAGGAACAGACGAAGCAAAGATGGTCCGCCGGCGCGCCGGATAAGCGCGTGTTTCGCTTGGATTTTTCGCATTTGGATTTGTCGGATTTGTCAGATTTCTCAGACGATACCCGCTCCGCGGTCTTTCATTTCCGGATTGTCGAATCTCAGGTTTCCCATTTGTTGTCACGCTAACCCTTTCTCCACGCTCGAACCGTAGTAAACGATACTTTGTTTCCAAACGATTGGAAACTATCCACGATTTGTCAACTGACTTTTACAGGCTCGTTAAAACTCGGTATATAGATTTATTCTCTGGGAAAATCGACAGTCGACGCGTTAAGGACTGATCACAGGTTTTTTGAGAAGCATCGGGGCGAATCGAACGGCGAGAAATCGAGGGAAAACAGTTTTATCTCGAAGGTTAAGAATGAACGGATATATAAAGGATACTAAAAGCGTGAAATCCGACAATGTAACCAAGATCCCCTCTAGGTGTCTCGATTTCACCGGATGGCTTCTCTAAATCTTTCAGAGACTTCCGATGGGATTGCATTGTTGCCGCTTCGCGCGGATTTTAACAACTTTTCGTAGCTGCTTTTGACAGCGACGACAATGGACCACGCGATTCCGTTCGAAAGTTTGGAAAAGGAAGCTCAGCTTGCTTATTCAGTCATTGTCGACGCTTTAATTTTCGTTCCGGCGGTTAAACCGCAAATCGTTTCTTGTATCCGCGATTAAATGCGTTGTAGGAAAAAAAATGTGATCTAATCTCACGTAAAACCGTTTGTTCGCTCTGTAGCTATTGGTATCTGTGTATTAAAACAACCATATCTTGTATCAAATCATACATTGCCTCGTTAACACGTCATCTACGATGTGAAAATTAAAAAAAAAATGTTATATGAAGTTGTATATGAATATCGTTAATAATTTTTATATCGTTTCAAAATGATCACATATGGCTCGATATGGAATAATCAAGAACAATGATATCTTATATTAAATCATGCATTGGCTTGTTAACACGTTTGTCTCCTACGATGTGAAAATTAAAAATAAAAAATGTTATATGAAGTTGTATATGAATATCGTTAATAATTTTTATATCGTTTTAAAATGATCACATATGACTCGATATGAAATAATCAAGAACAATGATATCTTATATTAAATCATGCATTGGCTTGTTAACACGTTTGTCTCCTACGATGTGAAAATTAAAAATAAAAAATGTTATATGAAGTTGTATATGAATATCGTTAATAATTTTTATATCGTTTTAAAATGATCACATATGGCTCGATATGGAATAATCAAGAACAACGATATCTTATATTAAATCATGCATTGTCTTGTCTCCTACGACATGAAACTTAAAAAAAAAAAATGTTACATGAAGTAACATATGAATATCGTTAATAATTTTTATATCGTTTTAAAATGATCACATATGACTCGATATGGAATAATCAAGTACAACGATATTTTATATTAAATCATGAATTGCCTTGTCTCCTACGATATGAAACTTAAAAAAAAAAATTTTATATGAAGTAACATATGAATATCGTTAATAATTTTTATAGCGTTTTAAAATGATCACATATGACTCGATATGGAATAATCAAGAAAAACGATATCTTATATTAAATCATGCATTGCTTTGTCTCCTACGATATGAAACTTAAAAAAAAAAAATTTTATATGAAGTAACATATGAATATCGTTAATAATTTTTATATCATTTCAAAATGATCACATCGATATAACAAGAACGATATCTTATATTAAATCATGAATTGCCTTGTCTCCTACGATATGAAAATTAAAAATAAAAAATGTTATATGAAGTTCTATATGAATATCGTTAATAATTTTTATATCGTTTTAAAATGATCACATATGACTCGATATGGAATAATCAAGAACAATGATATCTTATATTAAATCATGCATTGGCTTGTTAACACGTTTGTCTCCTACGATGTGAAAATTAAAAATAAAAAATGTTATATGAAGTTGTATATGAATATCGTTAATAATTTTTATATCGTTTTAAAATGATCACATATGACTCGATATGGAATAATCAAGAACAACGATATCTTATATTAAATCATGCATTGCTTTGTCTCCTACGATATGAAACTTAAAAAAAAAAAATTTTATATGAAGTAACATATGAATATCGTTAATAATTTTTATATCGTTTTAAAATGATCAAATATGACTCGATATGAAATAATCAAGAACAACGATATCTTATATTAAATCATGCATTGCTTTGTCTCCTACGATATGAAACTTAAAAAAAAAAATTTTATACGAAGTAACATATGAATATCGTTAATAATTTTTATATCGTTTCAAAATGATCATATCGATATGGAATAATCAAGAACAACGATATCTTATATTAAATCATGCATTGCTTTGTCTCCTACGATATGAAACTTAAAAAAAAAAATTTTATACGAAGTAACATATGAATATCGTTAATAATTTTTATATCATTTCAAAATGATCACATCGATATAACAAGAACGATATCTTATATTAAATCATGAATTGCTTTGTCTCCTACGATATGAAAATTAAAAAAAAAAATTTTATATGAAGTAACATATGAATATCGTTTCGAAATGATCGCATCGATTCGACATGGAATAATCAATAAGAATGATATGAAAATTAAAAAATAAAAATACGTGTGTGTAATATCTGCGTACTCTTAGATTGAAAATTGTATTTTAATTCCATTGCACGCGACAACGCGAAATCACTGACTCGCGTGACATTACTGCTGCGTCCGATAACCGGAAAGCGACTGCCGCGGCCACGATGAATCAATGGAAGACAAGAACTATCGTGAAAGTAAACACAGGCAACGTTTCGTATTATGGAACTTGGAATATTATTCGACGCACATGTTCGAACTAAATATTTGCCTATAACTTCGTGTAATAACGCATCCACGAACAAACTTCACACAACACTTTTTGCTTATTCAATAAAAATCAATAAAAATATGTGCAATCAATGTCCATGAATCTAACGTTAATAACATTAGAGTCTCAAGTATTATCGTCACGGTTAAGTTGTTTTTTGGGGAATAATCACACGTTAAGATTAGCACGAAATACAACTTATCTGCGAGGGGGCCACGATAACGATAAAGTTACACTTTTTGTGAGCGATATTTCAAGCACTATCCACTAAACCGTACAAAAATAAATAATACAAACGACATTCATTTCTTTAAATGAAACTTACAATTACATAATAGAACAGTTCGAAAGGGAGATCGATGGAAAAGAAAAATTCTAGAATCCCGCCTCCGGAGACTATAAATCGACTTATCGAAGTTTTTAAAAATGGAGAAATCGCTCGAAACGATTGAATTTTGAAGAAAGACTTATTATCGATCGGTAAGAATTGTTATCAACGGTGGATCTGGATCCGTCACGAAAACGCGACAAACTCGCCGCGTAAGGAACAATTCGTGTACGCGGCAACAAATATTTGCGTAATTCATGACGTAGGAAAGTGCTGGCGCCGTAGAACCGTTCCACGCGACACGGAGATAGAAACTCACCTTGTCGACAAGTAGAAATTAATTTCAATGTAGTTTCCCCGGCGGGTTGAAGCATTCGAATCTAGATAAGAGGACCCTCGTACGACCTTTAAGGGTCCGCTGTGACCCTTTTGTTCAGCGAATTCCTCCCCCCGGGCCGTACATATCACTTAACCCTTACACCTATCGCGCTCCCTACGCGCGTTAAGCGCCTCTTTGTAAACTTATGCGCTCGCTTCGGGAAGCAACTTGCAGACCGCGGTGTAACACTTCCCGTAATTAACTACTCATTGCGGCAGTATCTTATTATTCTATGAGCCGGCTCCACCGGCTCCACGGTATTAGGCATTAAGGAGAATTTACGCGACAACTTAATACGCCACGCTGTCGTTAATCGAACGTAAACGCGAAATTCTCTACGTTTATTAACCTATCGGAGAAGAACGGACAGACATCGCGTTCGCATTAAACGAGAAATCGCTCTATACGGCGAAAAATAACAAATTAAGAGACTAAACTAATTTGATAAATTGCTTCTCGAGTTCCAATATTGTATGATTTAAGAAAAAATCGAAATTTTAATGGAACCAAGTTGTAACATGGATTTTACTTAGAATTTCCTGAGTAGAAATGATTGCAAGAGATCTGAGTTTAATAAAAGAAACATTATCGCAGATATACTTTGAACGAAACAATTCGACACGAGAATTTCCTTTTTCGCTGTGTATATTTGATTATATCTGTAGAAGAGTATTATCTATACTTACGACCATGTTTAAAATAGTATCAATGTCCACGCATGATAAAAAGTGTTCCTAGATGTGGCGTGCTTCCCGTGCTCGCCGCCAGAGGGCTCGCGCTCTCACAAGCGCTCCACCGACCCACATAGTAAAATTGGGGAAATTTGTAATAATTTCACGTAGTTACAACGACATGAAAGAAGTAGGAAGAAGCTCGATCTCGTCTATTTATCTTATCACTCTCGACTGGGGCCGTAATTCGCGCGCGTTGACGGGTCATTTACTCTGAATAAACACAACCAGTGGTGGGGATCGTTGCGTCACTCGAATCTTATGTAAAATCCGAGAATTTGTGTACACATTTTCGCGTTGTAACTTTGTCACGATTTTGGAACTTCGAAGACGAAAAATTTCACTTAGAGACGGGGGAAAAATATTGAATAATGAATTAAAAAGATAATAAATAAAAATTGAAAATCAAATCACAGAATAATATTATATTTTACGTTCAATCGAATTTAGCGAATCAAACAATTTTATATCGTTACAAGTTAACGTTTAATGTTTGAAGAATTCTGAATTTATCTCTAAGAATCTATCAACTAGGGCACATAATCGTAATATTAATAAAACTCGACAAAAATTGTTAACAAATGATATTTACAAGTTCTGTAACCCTAAGTATGAAATCTGAAACCTGGAAAAATTGTTACCCACGAGTCGTAAAGTATTCGATTGTTGAGTAAGTGTGGAAGGAAGGTACAGAGCCACGATATGGCGGCATACCCTTCTTCATTATTTCGTTACGTCGCGTAAACGTGGCCCGTGGTATAGTCATCGGTGGAATGAGAAGGAAGTGAAAGCCTAAAATAACTTGGCGACATTCCTCGATGCGGGAGAGGGCTACATCCCTCTAGTTCTTCCATGCAACATTGCTTCTCAGTTAGATCTCCCTAGCTCTCTCTTCCTTCCTATTCTCACCTTTTCTCGACAATCTCCTTCATCTACCACCCACGGCGCGGATCTCCTCTAAAATATGCACCCGCCTAACGTAAAACGCGATATTCGAAGGGCGGAATTCCTCGCCCGTGGACCAAGAACCGAGAATTCTAGAGGCATAACGGCGTTCCGGCGTATACCTACACCCCCACACACCACTGAAAATATACGAACGCTTCCATTTGCAATTTTTAACAAACGAACTACAGTTACCACTCGTATTCACACGCTACAATAGCGCTTCGCTATAAGCGAAAAGAAACTTTCCTTCGAGCTCTTTCCACTTACTTTCACCAAATGTTGTTTGTCACTAGCCTGCAGATCTCTATCTAAATTCATATTTTTATTTATTTTATATTATCTCAACCCTAAACATAATAAATCGTATCTAACTTTAAATAATTCTTATATTTTTGCATTATTCGCTATAAGCGGAAAGAAACTTTCCTTCGAGCTCTTTCCACTTACTTTCACCAAATGTTGTTTGTCACTAGCATGCAGATCTCTATCTAAATTCATATTTTTATTTATTTGATATTGTTATCTCAACCCCTAAACATAATAAATCGTATCTAAATTTAATTTCTTATATTTTTGCATATTAAGTGCATTCTATAGTCTTTTGAGAATTAAAATTTCCCACAAATGCATAAACATCCAGTCTGTTTATTACACCGTGCTATTTCTATTCATGAAGCAGTTTTGGTGTCACTTTTTTAACAAACGAACTACAGTTACTCCCACTCGTATTCGCTATAAGCGAAAAGAAGCTTTCCTTCGAGCTCTTTCCACTTACTTTCACCAAATGTTGTTTGTCACTAGCCCCTGAGCCTCTATGTAAATTCGTATTGTTATCTCAACCCCTGAATATAATAAATCGTATCTAACTTTGAGTATTTCTCATATTTTTGCATATTAGGTGCATTCGATAGTCTTTTGAGAATTAAAATTTCCCACAAATGCATAAACATCCAGTCTGTTTATTACACCGTGCTATTTCTATTCATGAAGCAGTTTTGGTGTCACTTTTTTAACAAACGAACTACAGTTACTCCCACTCGTATTCGCTATAAGCGAAAAGAAGCTTTCCTTTCGAGTTCTTTCCACTTACTTTCACCAAATGTTGTTTGTCACTAGCCTCTGAGACTCTATGTAAATTCATATTGTTATCTCAACCCCTGAATATAATAAATCGTATCTAACTTTAAGTATTTCTCATATTTTTGCATATTAAGTGCATTCATGAAGTGGTTTCACTTCTATTTAGGTACTTTTGTTTATTATAAATTGCAGTTCTACGTGTTGCACTGTCAAAGGAATATCGAATTTACTTTCGTTGGGGAGTAATAGTTTAAGGGGACGAAATGGTGCCCGATACTTTCCGTATTCTGAAGGACAGAAGCTTGTCGCGTAACTAACGTCCCATTCTCGCGGAGTGCAGTTCTAAAGGCTATTGTCGGAAGAATGGATAACATAAATTTTACTACGAATAGTAAGTGGGATTTACGATACGATTTTTAGCTATTTTCGAGATTAACCCTTTCACCGTTATTGGCGCCCCTACACTTTCAACAAGAATCACTTACCCTATGTCAGTCGTGCTCGAGTATAGAGCAAGCCTCTACGAGATTATGTACCTAATTCTACCATAAATTCTGTTACAAGTATATCGAGCTATTCTAATAAAAACAAGAGAAATATATCATTAAAAATGACCACCTTTCACAGTGATGCAAGCTTATAAACGACATGGCCAATATTAAATTACAAATCACGCAATAAACAAATAAGATTTTTACTTTTTTATGAGCCACACATCATGAATAAATTACTTTACGTTGCTTGTGTTCGAATAAAAAAGGCTGCTTTTTTCAAGGCACTTTTTATACCATCCAAATTACTACCAGGAAGCCAATGATTATCTTTAGTGGCCAAAAAAGGACAACGGCGTTGACAAAAGCGTCAAAAGCGGGCTACAGTCTACCAAAAAGATGTGTTTGAAGGATTAGTACAACCCCGAAATACGATGCTCTTTGAAAGGCAAAGGTGGCTTTTCCAATAAAACTTTGTCCCGGATTACAAAGCAAAAATAACTCGAAAGTAGCCACGAGACCAATGTCTCGCAGATTGGGAAAACCTACATTTCGATTTAAATATAAATTGAAACCGGAGCTAAAGGGCAGTGCAACAACTTCTTATAAAAGTGTTGGTAGCCTTAAGAAATCTTATTCCATAGTCACTTGTGTTTTTTATGGTAAACAACAGTCGTTATTAGAAATAATAGTCGTGTACAGTCAGTATTACCAAAGTCGTAGACTGAAATAATCCGTAACGAATCACATCTATTCCGAGGTTATCTATTAGTTACTGATACGTTGAACTCTCGCGATATCAGTTATTTCACAGCAACTGCAATCGTACAAGAAGCTATCATTTTCCGGGCACGTATTTATTAAGATTACAGGAACGTCTCTGAATAAACTTTATCATCCCTTAAACTTTCCGCGTATAGTTCATTTACACACGGTGAATTAACAAATAATTTTAATAGACGCGAGTCTCTTTCGTAAAACTGTGTCATAAAGGTACATTTGATGATAGTTTTAAAACCATTTCTATTACAATTTACATCCTGTTTTGTTGAAGATGTTTAATTAACTTGTGAAAGGCCGTTTTAACCGGAAGACATTACATAACGCGTCGTCAGAGCTGCTATTATTTACTCGACGTTTTTCCAGAAAAAAAAAACCGCTCACTTCGTATATTCCCGAGGGACAACCTTTCAATTAAGCGAAGTGCCTTACTCTCAGATTTTACAAATAACGAGATAATGGAAAATGTAGCCGATGTAGATGGAAAGTGGTCCGTAACAGGCATTAAATTGACATTTTCATTGTTATCGCGACAGTGCTCAACGTAATTCAACTAGCAATGATGCGTGGAGTTCGGCGTCTCCTTTCTCGTTAACCAAAGAGAGCGAAACGTTCAAACATCCGACTTGCACGACCATTATTATTATCGAACGAGTAAAACTCGTCTCTGTTTTTCATTTTGCCAAGGAAACGAATGCCAATCGTGGTGAAACTTTCGACAAAAGAGAATATCAACCTATCTAATATATTTTATTTATATGCAGTTTAATGCACTATGTAATAAGTGCTGTATACAAATAAGTATAGTAGCACTTTAAATGTTATAATTTCAGTGAAGTTCAGTTAAAGAAAGGAATAGTTGAGAAGTATATTCGTCAACTTATTTTCAATTTTAAATACATTTCTTTTTTCTATATATATATACAGGGTGTTCAATAAAATAAAATACAATAAAATTCAGAAATTTCAAATCGTTCTGGAAAAATTATTTTCGGTTGCGGGGGTCAATTACAATCATTTTTGGTGAATAGACATAGCTTCGAAATTCTATCCACTTTCGAGAAAAAAAATCGAGAAGATGTACAATTTTTCGACAAAATTAAAAAATTTCGAATCGTTCTAAAATAATTATTTTTGGTTGCAGGGGTCAATTACAATCATTTTTTGTCATTACACATACCCCTGAATTCCTATGCACTTTCGAGAAAAAAATTCGAGTAGATGAAATTTTTCGGGGAAATTAAAACATTTCGAATCGTTCTAGAAAAATTATTTTCGGTTACAGGGGTTAATTACAATAATTTTTGGTGAATAGACATACCCCTGAAATTCTCCGCACATTCGAGAAAAAAATTCGAGAAGGTGTACAATTTTTCGACAAAATTTAAATATTTCGAATCGTTCTGAAAAAATTATTTTTACTTGGAGGGATCAATTACAATCATTTCGGGTGAATACACATACCCCCGAAATCCTACCCATTTTCTAGAAAAAAATTCGAGAATGTGTGAAATTTTTCGGCGGGGAAAAAAAAATTTCGAATCGTTCTGGAAAAATTATTTTCGGTTGCGGAGGTCAATTGTAATCATTTTTTGTGAATAGACATACCCCCGAAATCCTGCGCATTTTCGAGAAAAAAATTAATTACTGGCAGAATTTTAAGCGTTAATAACTTTTTAACGAAGCCTCCATCAACAAATTAGTATTCTTGATTTTCGTCTTATTTTGGCCTCTACTATCGCTCATTAAAAGTTTTATTATAGGTAGCCGAACACTCTGTATATATTTCTATACATTTTTTTTTCTATATATATATATGTCATATTTTCTTCAGTTTTTGTTCATCGAATAGAATTTCGTGAAAAAACCTAATAAAATGAACCACACCCTCATGACTTTAGCGTCTAAAAATATTCTAAGCTGAACTTACTCTGACTAGCCTACTCTAAGGCGATCCTTTGTAGGTTATGTCTAAGACCACCTGCACGACCCTGACCAACTTAGCGACACTAGAACATTTTCTTTTCTATCGCCTACAGTTTTATCCTATGGTAATACTACAACGTATGCAAGAGATAGGGAATTGTCTTTGTTATTTTTTTTAATAACGAGGTAGATCGATTGGGCAGTTTAGCGATCCAGGAAACGAATAATCCAAGATCGAATTTTGATTCAACGATCGAATCAGCCGATTCTTCTCCCTTTACAGATACAACAAATTATCGACGACAGCATCGTATATAGTGTTTGCTTAAAAAAATTAGAATTTTGAAAGAGACGAAGCAGAAAATGTGGCGGGTCGTATGATCGACGAAAAATTTAAGAATGCAGTAAATTTTCTGGACCTAATAATTACCAGAATATTAATAAAAAAAACAGTTCTTCTCTACATCCTATAATTTTTATTATATTTTTAAATTTCATAGTGTTTTTCAAATCCAAGATGTTAATACCAAAAATTTCCTCAAAATATAAACCAACGCCGTCAGAAAATATACTGCACCGTTAGATTATTAAATTCGAAACGTTTCCTTCATTTGCTGCCCCGTTTTGTCTTGCTTTACCGTCCCCGGTGGTTTCGTACACAAAGATTCCATTGCTCCGTTGCGTTCATCGCGCTCCACAATATTGCGAGATCCGTTTAAAACAACATGCATGTCGAGCATGCATGTTTAGCCGTAGATAGAAAACAGTATTGGACTTACGTGTTTTCCTTCTGATCACCGTTGCTAGACTGCGAGGATGGCGACGGTTGCTGGTTCTCCTGTTTCGAATACGGATGATGACGATGCACAACATTGTTATTGTTGTTGTGAATGTGCACCTTGTTTGCGTTGCTGTCAGTCGGGGAGCCTGGCGAGATTTTACTCGCCAGAGTGTTCAACGATTGAAGCATTTTCATAGGAATCCTCCTGGCGACCGGTTCGCGGTGCCGCCTTCCCTCAGGCTCGTTTATCCTTGAGGAAGACAGGATTATTCTTCGTTTGCGGTTTGAAGGTTTCGACCCTCAAACTCGTCCGTACGCGTGCGAATAAAATGCAACCCGGGGGATCGAAATAATACAGAATACACTTTCCCTTGCAAACGCTTCTACACTTATTTATTTATCTTTCGCGCGGGTTTTTGGGCTAGAAAATCACTGAACTCGGTCCGAATATTTCCTCGACACGCGACAAGCAAACACTATTTACGATGGCACACGCAATACGCATACATACGAACACTTGTTTTGTTTTCTAACGAGCGTTCACTGCGAAAATCGACTCCGGAGGATATTTCAAAATGGCGACAAACGTTCTCAAGGTTGTCGAATCCCAGTTACCGACGACGCAGTTTCTTGATTTGCTACAAGAAAAAGAAACAAAAGAAACGTAAGAACGTTACTTGGAAATCTTCTACAAGAAATTAGACTAGTGATCACACGTGATTTATCGATCGTATTATTCTCCTCGACTGTTCGACAAAGACATTAGTACGCTTCTAGGTAATTAAACTCCTTGGTTAGCAGAACTGAACAAATACTCGATCGAACGTTTCTACGTTTCCTTGATCTTTGTTCAATTTTGCTTCGAAGACCACAATGAAAGGTAATTATCCTTAAACAATATTACAACACAAAATAAAATAAAAATACATGTATGTAAAATTTAAGTCATTTATATTTAATAAAAATTCAAACGATTCGTGTAAGTTGTGCTCGTAAAGAAAATGGCGTACTGTCAGGGGAGTGGATAAGTTCTTTGTTTAAAAAATAACTATGACATGACATAAAGTCCTATGCTAGATGTTAATTTGTAAAGCAATTTTGAAAGGACAAACAAAAAAAGTAATATCAATTTTGAGAAGTACATTCGCCCTTTTTTTTATTTTCGACAAAATGACGAGGGATCGATCACGCGCACTAATATGTCAAAAAATTTTATCGTGAAAAGTGGTGCTACACAAGGTGACTCGGTAGTCATGGTACGATCGAAAAAATAGCAATTTTTGGAACGAGAACGAATCGAAAATAAAAAATCAAATTGTTCTGTATGGTCTTCCGTTATCGAGACAAACATTAATTGTAATTAATTGTGATTAATTGTAAGTGTTAGGCTTATACACAGTGTTCAATTTAAATCAGTCAAATATCTCGGAAAGTGTTGATACTAAAAAATGAAATAGTTTCAAGGGGCACACAATTCGATATAAGTTCTTCAACTATGTTTTTCTACGTGGTGTTACATATTTTCTAACAATTTAGAAGATATTTTAATTTTAATATTCTTGATAATAACAGTATATATTAAATACTAATTCCCCTATATTGAAATTAAAATATCGTCTAATCTAACGACCTTTTAATATATGTTTCGCGTTTAGAAAAAACAAAGTTGACCTGTACATGTCTCCAGAAATTATTTAACTTCTGTCTGAACATTACTATCGTAAATTTGGTTCTCGAATAATGAATAAATGCGTTAAATTCGTAAACTAGCTTTTCCAAGAACTGGTTAATAGATTCTAACTTAGAAACTGACAAGTTAGTTTAGGAATCGATCGAAAATTTCTATTAGTTATTCGTGAATAAAATTTGCCTAATACTGGCCATAAAGAAGGTTCCGCGGACAGTTTTGGAACGAAATGGGCGTAAGTAGCAGATAGGAAAGGTCAAACCCAGGGAAGACTGAATACTCTCGGAACAAGCGAGATCGGAGAAACGTGGATAACTGAAACGCGTACATGGAGACACACCTCTTGCGCGAAACGGCTTTCCAACGAGTCAATTAAAAGTTTAAGTTTAATTAGAAACTCGTCTCGTATACGCCAACCAGGCGAGTCACTGCTTGATCTTCCTTAATGTTACTCTTCTCGTTCGCCCTTCCTACTACCTTCGTGCATCGTATCTTTCATTCTCTCGCACGGGGGAAGCTTCCTCTTACTTCCGGTTCAGTCTGTACGCGCAGTTTCACCGGCTAGTTCCCTTTGTCCCCTCAGAAGCTCGAAGCGATCAAGCCTCGGTTATTTACCAGACGTGAAAGCACCAGAAAATGGGTCGAGGATAAGGAACGATGACATTTCGTAGCTAGAGAATTTCAACGTTTTTTCGGGTGCTCGAGTGACCATTTACTCGGAACAGCATCGAACGCGAAAGATCCTGTGGGAAGAGAGTGGCCCTGGCTATTTACAAGGACCGCACGAAGAAATTCCAACGAAATGCTTAAACGTAACGAGCAAAAGGGATGGCGAAAAGCACCACGAAACGCGGAAATCTTTTTCTGTAAAGCGTGAACGAGTCTATACCAAATAGATAATTGCCCAAATAGAGTTGTAGGGTCTATTAATTTGAGGTTGTGTTGAGGGTGATATTGAAAAGATACTGTCTTTGTTGCCCTCACGTGAAGGGTTTTTGAGGAAGTCGCAATTTTTCATGGATTACATGTAATTTCTAAAGGACTAGGTCTGGTTAGATACCAGTTTCAGACTTCTTTGAAAACGGTCCCTGATTGGGCCATCCTCGACTGCAATTGATGCAACGCAAACCCCTCACGTGTTGACCACTGAGATTAGGATTGTAAGAAGAAGAATGGGTAATAAATTAAGGAATTATGCAACGTCCTGCAGACCTTGATTTGCAGGATGAAATAGATCGAGCTGTGGGCGTTGCACAATCCAAATTTGGATTAGGCAAGATGAGACCCCGATCCAAACATCGACGCCTCCAAGGAGACACCAAGAGGGAGATTCGAAGGTTTCTTTTTTAGCTACAGAACAGAATTGCTTGGATTCTCGATTTGTTTGGATCCTCAACGAACATTAAACGAACTTGGAACAACTGAACTTGCTAAACTTGAACATCGTAAAGGAGATCACCTCACAAGCGATTAAAATAGCAAATATTGTTATCGTTTTGTTTTAAATAAATTGTGTTTGTATTATATTATTACGTTAATATAAAATTCTCCTCCACTAAATTCTTCCATTAAATGAGAGTTTATGCTGGATAATAAAGGGTTGTTCGTTTTCGAATCTCAACTACTGCTTGATAGCACTTGGATCAACATTTGAAAGTTTTCAGAGTTACAGCTAACAGCTATTGTAATTTTAAAGAATCGAAAGAGTGAGATTAATATTTATAAGTGTAATGTATATGACAAAAATAAATAATTCTGCAGATTTGGAGGAGGAAGTTTGTTATCAAAGATGCAGCTCGCGTCTAGAGGTCTGTTACGACAAGTGCTGATAAAATCAAGGCCATGATTGATAACGAGCGTCATTTAACGATTCGCAAGATTACCAATGCAATGAAGGTTATTATCGATTTACGCGTCGGGCAAAAAATATTTAGTGGAGCGAATTTCTGCGTCCAGTTCGCCATCGAAAACGCAATGAAAACGAGTACCCAGGTCCCTGTGAAACACGGTACTTCTGCAACACGATTTCGCTCTAACACGGTTACAGAATCGCGGAAATTTCCACTATAACGCGACACTCTTACAACACGGATTCGCTTTAACGCGATTAAATAATTTCGGAACTCTCTCTCGGTAGAACAGAAAACGCGTTGATTGTCTTTTGTCGCGGCATAAAGTCCACGTATTGTTTGCATCTGCTACACTTTTTGCAACCTATTTCAATTTTTCACACATAATTACATTCATTAATCGACGGAACGGATATCCTGCTCGTACAGAGGATGTTCCTTGCACGATTCGTCAAAGAAAATGGTTAGATAAGGTAAAGTAGGACGAACTGCACGATCTGTGTGCTTTTCAGGTTTCGATAGACGATTCCTTTTGTTTGAGAATATTTTAAATGACTCATCTACCGACGAACGATTATCAATTTAAAAGATTTCAATACATACATGGTCTATAATGTGCTATATTGATCATTTGAAAGATTAGAAATTACAAAAGTTCTAATTGTAATAAATAGAATATATTCTGGGGTTGTTCGAGACCTTTCAAATGAAATTTTAAATTAATTATTCTATTTGCACAATATTTGCTTCTGATTTGAAAATAAATCGTGCAGGAAATTTATAGAACATTTCTCTGTTCTTTCTACCTCTAGATTAAGTACCCACAGATTGATGGAAATGTTCGTCCTTTTCATATTAGCTAATTTCAAAGTAGCAAAGCCCCTTAACGCGTTGACTGTCAGAACTTTGATTTTCCTTACTTTTGTAACCTCGCTAAAATTCACGGATCCTATTCAAATTTATTCAACATTTCGACTCGAGATTTAATTGCTCCAGTTCTACAGTGAGGAGTCAAAGCGTTAGGAGTGTTTGTTATCATCTTTGAGGCTCCTGTCGCGCAAGTGGACAAAATTTAGGACTAAAAAAACGCTGGACAGGGCTCGAACGTTTTCCCAAGGAAGCTTGCAGCGAAAATATGCGTAACGCGACGGATAGATGTCGAAGACTTGGAGGGCCGAGTTTCGCGAGGACGCGTAAAGTCAAACTCCGTGGGGGGAGGGTCTGGAGCGCGAAGATAGAGGTACAATTACCGGAACTGCCGCCGCTGTCAAGTGTCAAAGGGGTCACGAATAATTTAGCGCGCGAGCCGCCTCCAGGAGCAAGAAGGCGAAAGAAAGCGACGGGCGGAGAACGGAAGGGAAACAGCGACGCCCGCGGGCTGGTAAAAGCGCTCAGGAAAGAGAGGCTCGCTCTCTCAGATTACCCTCTAACGCTTTTGTCCTTCGCGCCGCTTGCTTTCTTCCCTTCCTTCGTCCTTCCCTCCGTGCAACCGGGGTCGCTGGAGGCTCCCAAGGTTTCGCCGCGGCGTTTCACGAGCTCCTTTCCAGCTACTCTCTATCCTCCTCGACTTCTCTTTACCGCTGATCACTTCGCGCGTTAAAACGTCAAATTAAAATCTCGAGACGCTTTGAGAACAAGACGATTAGAGGGTACGGGCGAGGGTAGAGGGACACGAACAGTTCCCCCCCGCGACACCGATCGTTCGTTATCCTTCTTATCCTGACGGTCGTTTCTCCAACCTGTTTTCTCTACGGTGCTCCTTTCCTCCTGGCTCAAACGTGTCCCGCCACCTCCTCGAAATCCTCCGGCAGTGCCCTGGCAGCCTTTAATTCTCGTCCAGCCGGTCGAACTCGGTCAGCAGGATCGGAACGCGATGCTCGTACGTGGAAAAGACGCGAACCCGCAATATCAGCGTAAGTTAAACCGAACGGCGATCTCGTCGACGCCACCTGAACACTACGACTGACGATAAGAGCCGAGTTGGCGGCCATCGTATCTTCGGATAAGCCTTATCGGTGCCCAAAGACCCCACCCTTCGCCCATGGGCCGCATCCCTCACGATCCTACGAGCGCGTTTTCGCGCCGGAACGGCTCGATGCGGCGGCTGCACGCTTCCGTAACCACTCAAACGTATCTCCCGACAATTTACACGCTCGGTTTTCTCCTTTATTCTTTTATTATTATTATTTCTCCTCGACAGACGCTTTCACGCTTTCTGAAACTGTTCACGCGTCGCGTTCACGGAGACCCGTCGAACCGTCACCGCCATTAATTGCAACGTCTCTTGCGTCCATTCGTGGTTGTGCTCATTTTTTCGTGGACGGCTGCGTCGACCTTACGACGGCGGCATGCCGAGTGTCATCTGCAAGGAAGGATCACTCTTAAGTTTCTTGGAAATGTTTTTTTTGGGGGTTCATCGAAAGGCGGGTTGCAGTCGTTCGTGTTCCAAACTTTTCATCGAAACAATTACGAAACGGTGGATTCTTCGTGCAAAACTGAATCGAACTTTTGAAATAGAATCTTTTTATACCAGGAAATTTATTTTGGACATTCGTGTAGTTGACTCGATTCATCAAATGATAGCTAACCCTTTGCACTCCGAATTATATTTGAATTTTGTTACCAGCAGCTTCCAACGCTTTTAAGTGTTTTATTCGAAATTCACGTTAGCTAAAGAATTCAATTAAATATCTGTTTTATTTACATTATTATTGTATTTTTTAATTTTCAAGTGTATGATATCTCCTTGGTTTATCACACTCGATATAGGTGTGCAAATGGTTAAGATAATTGTTCTGTATTATTTTGCAGCTGATAAGAGTCCATAAAATACGAAATACGATCAAAAATATTAGGGAGCTCGAGCAAGTATAGCTTATTTAATTTAATTACAGTTTAAGTGTATTTCGTACAACACGAAGTCATATTTCTCATATTCGAGGAAGCTTTTAAATTGATTTTTTAATAATCGTATAATGTTCACTGTGTACATCTACGATAATGTTCGAAATGAATTAGTTATAAACATTACTGTAATAAAATATTCAGTTAGCAAAACCAAGTATCTTTATGCTCACAGTAATATTTAATAACCGTCAACGAAGGTTGTGTATTAATTTTAGTACCAAACAATTGAAAAGAGAATGCTCGTTAATTTAACATGCAATGCCATGATCGAAAATCATGTTAGTTGAATTATTAATTAAAATGCATATTACATACGTCGGTTAAAAAGCAACGGTGAAACGCGTTGGTACACGCGAACGAATGACTGAATGATAGAAGACTGTTGAGAGCAACATTGGCGGTGTACAAACATCGAATGTGTAACGGTGCTTAATTGAAATTTGTTAAAACGCACGTAAAAGAGAGAATCAATCAAATGCAAATATCAAAGAAAAACATTTTAATTAAACGTAAAGTTATTTATTTTCATGGGTTCGTAAATAAGTTTAACGCGAGTTCAATGGTATTTAGCGAAATTGAAATCTATTAAAAGACGCGTATTGATTTCTTCCTATATTTGCATTGGTAGTATTTCAAAACTGAAGTAACAAATTGCATTTGATTTTTTAGCGACTTGGAACGTAAATTTTTGGTACATTTATACGATAATTAATTATTTATATTTCTTTGCAAAAGAAGAAATAGATTTCCACTGCCTTGGAACAGTCTAACAACGCGTATTAAAAATACTAAAACTTTAGACGCGTGTAATTCCAAAACTACTCGTGCTTTATTCAAAATTCCACCGCTGTTGGAAGTGACAAACCTTCCCCTTTAAAATTGGTTTTTGGTTTTTGTCGATGCGACTTTTCGTTTTCGAGATATCGTAATTTATGTAAAAGGTAATTTTTTTTAATTCGACTACCTCACTGTCCGGCTTGCGTATAATAGCCTATTCATGCGTATTAAAAATACTGAAACTTTAGACGCGTGTAATTCCAAAACTACTCGTGCTTTATTCAAAATTCAACCGCTGTTGGAAGTGGCAAACCTTCCCCTTTAAAATTGGTTTTTGGTTTTTGTCGATCCGACTTTTCGTTTTCGAGATATCGTAATTTATGTAAAGGGGTAATTTTTTCCAATTTGACTATCTCTGTCTTTGTCTGACGCGTCCCGCTGGACCTCTCTCTCTCTCGCACGTGACTCGTGACCGAGTGGTCGCGTGACCTAGTTACTACGAGTCACGTGCGGTCAATGACCTTGGCAAGGCCGTAGTAAGAAAGTTCATTGATCCCGCGGACGTAAACAAACGCTTCGGTCTCATCCGATCGACTCGAAACTAAAATCCTCATATCTCCGGAACCAATTGAGCTATCGACTCTCACGAGCGCTCATTTTAAAGGGCATTTTATCCTCTATTCGATGACTATACCACCCACCAGAATTTATGCTTCCTTCTATGTTTATTTTCTCATTTTCTTTAACAATATACACACAAAAAAGTTTCAGCAATTCCTATCGATTACACGACTGGTATATATGCTGGTAGTGTTAAGATAATTTGAATTATTCATTTGTACACCTGATACTATTTCAGAGAATATTCCTAACATTGATATAATAATTATAACATTTAAAAATTTAATATCGAAACAGCAAACGGTTCGCAATATTGATTTTGTGAATCAAGACAAATTGAAATTAGCGTCTTCGAGAAAATGTGATATCGTAGGCAGTTGGAGATTTAGGCGCGACGAATTTGACCTAAAACCGGATGCACATGGAAGGTATGACGGGTTGCGAGTAAATATTTCTTCACTCCCAACGCCAGTCGACGAGGCAAAGACACGGGGCGACTCTCGGAGATTAGATAACAGTTGGAACGTTTTGTACCGTTGACTTGCACAACGACGTCCTCGAGACGCTGCTAGATCCACGCCGCGACGCGAACGAATCGCTATGAAACGCGTTTGACGTTCACAGCATAAGCAAATACATGCGCACAATGGATGCTAAACCAGTGCAGCAAAGTGTTAAACAGACGCTAAGACCATAAACGGTTGGGCATAAATTACACATCGTGTGTCCTCAACGTGTGCAAATTAATGGAAATCGTTCTTACTTTGTAAATGAAACCGAACTCGTGTTTCCATAACAGCCATTGTGATTCGTCCTGACGCTTCACGGTTATCGATTCAAAATATTTTTGTATATTCTATAACCGCGGGGAAAGGTACAAAAAGTTGTTTCCCGGAATAAAATTGTTACAATCAACGATTATTCGACGATTTCGACGATGTATCGCCTGCGTATTCCTGCCATGTTTTAAACGACGACACAAAATTCCACGAATGAGATTTTTCGCTTAGTTCAATGTTCTTATTCGTGTTCGTTTATATGATTTTATGAGCATCGAAAAAAGTAACAATCTGACGTAATATCCGGTCATTACGGTGGACATTCCGATTAAAATAGTGAAGTTGCAACGTTTCTTTTACACTGACGGAACAGAACTCTCCGTTGGCTAACTAAAGCCAGCTGTTTTGCAGTTCTTTCGCAGATGGCGGTGGATTCCGGGACGAGGCGAATTAAGTTTTTCATTTTCTTCAACAATAACCCCCCCCCCTATAAAATGTCCATGTACAGCTTTATTGATCTTCTGACTGGGTGCCTGGACCGAAATATTTATTTTATTAGAACTACCAATGTGGTCGAAATGACCCATTCGTAATTTCTAATAAAACTTGTAAAAAATTTACTCGACTGAATTGTAATTTTCTATAAGAGTAGTATCTAATCGTTTCAATTTCTTTGGTACAAATAAACACACTATAATTGTGGGTAGATTGTCACTGATATTGTAGACGAAAGTGAGATACATTAAAATACTAGGAATATTATTATAAATGTAACCTCAACTAACGTGATAAGTTGTATGTGTGATGAAATGGTGGCTGATACAGAAAATGGCGCACACGTGATGGATCAACGTCTGCTAGCTCTCTAAAGTCACGTACACGTGACAGCGGCCGTCAAAGTGTTAGTTATCTCTTGCACTGGTTTACAAAATCCAAATATCCTAATAAAACCGCCATTTGTAGGGGAATATATTTAAAATGATAAACGAGTTATTTGGAGAACTGATGTAGCAAGTAAAGTGTAACTTCTGAGCGGTCTATAAGCGTTTTGTTTATTTCCAGAGACCTTGTCGATCGTTCGAAACGTTACGCGTAACTGCTGGATGCTTCTCGAAATTCCAGAGCCATTACCTATGTCCTCTCTGAGCGGAGAGAGAAAGAGAGAAAGAGAGAGAGAGAGAGGGGCTCTGTATACATCACAACGACACACCAGGCACATCAAAACACAGATTTGAAACGACAGTTCAACGCTCACGCATTCTTCAAATAGAAATCTTTCTATAAAATAGAAAAAGAAAATTTGATTTTGTTCCGTTATGGGAATTACGTAACTTTTTAACGAGTAACTGTGATAAAGGTCCCTCGCGAAGCAAAAGCACGTCGGATGTAAGCAAGTGTCAAATGGAAACATTAATTTAATAAGGACGAAGAAACTGGGTTTAGTTTCCCGTAGAAATAACAATGCAGACGGTGAGTGGTATTGTTATTGCATAGCTAAGCACCAACAGTTGTTTGCCGGCACGAAACAGCCGTTTGCAACTCGACAAAGAGGTATTGTACAGACGAGGGATCCATCTAGCTCGGCTGGTGCCTCCTATTTACACGGCCTAACTCAACATTATGTCGCAAACTTCACGCAGCTTCTCCCTACGTCGAATTTCCCTCTCGAAAATTATGCCTGCGCGGTGACTTTCGGTTTTGACACGCTTTATCCTGGCGATTCTTACAGAAAATCACTAAACTCTTCCCTCCTTCTTTATCTGTCTATTAACACTAGATTTATGGAAGTCGTCAATTTTACAGAATGTCTGATTCCATATTTAATACTAGATTTACGGAAATCGTCAATTTGATGGGTGTCTGATTCCATTTTTAAAATTGCAGAACGTTTAAATATTATTTTTTAACAACTTATATTAAACTTAATTGATGCAATGACATAAATACACATTCTAATTAAAAGAAAAAAATTGTATTGTAAGGTAATCGTCAACATGAAAGGTATCAATAAATATACGTGCGATCAATGCTCGTAAATCTAGTGTTAAAATTGCAGAACGCGTAAATATTATTTTTTAACAACTTATATTGAATTCGATTCATGCAATACATATTCTAATTAAACGAAAAATCGTATTGTAAGGAAATCGTCAGCATAAAAGGTATCAATAAATATACGTGCAATCAATCTAGTGTTAAAATTGCAGAACGCGTAAATATTATTTTTTAACAACTTATATTAAATTTAATTGATGCAATGACATAAATACACATTCTAATTAAAAGAAAAAAATTGTATTGTAAGGTAAACGTCAACACGAAAGGTATCAATAAATATACGTAAGATCAATGCCCCTAAATTTAGTGTTAATTGTTCCATTTTATAGTATTTCGATTAACGTTAGCAAAAGGAATATTCTATAAATCAATATTTTATTTTTTTTTCTATAATATTACTAAAATAATTATATTTTATGTAAATATTTAAATTTCTAAATTTAAGAAAATTACTAGGAATTATTGGAATGATATCTAACGGTAGGAACGACCAATGACGTTCACTTATTGCTAGATAAGACTGAGTAAACAAAGTGCAAGTGGTTTTACGCGATATCGCGTTATCAAATACCGCAATTTTAAGGCGTGCGTGTAATTCCAGAGTAAATAATTGAAAGGGATTTATTATCTACTCTATCAACATTCCGCGTGTAAAATAATTTTACACATGACTTAGTCAGGATATAAACGTTTGGAACGTTCTATTTTCTAAACAATATTGATAAAAAAAAATTTGTAATGTGTATACAAATATCGGGGACGTGGAGGAAAATATCGAGTTTGCGTTAGAGGGTTTGTGAGAGGTGAGGATGGGGGAAGATTACAAAGAATTCATAGAATTAATGCTTATTTTTCTTGTTAGTGGAATTCCTATTCGTGGCTTTTCATTCGGAATCCCTGGGGCTTTTCACCACGCTAGATGGATGGCTCAAGCTGTATGCATAACATTTATTTTGAGAGCAATTTGAAACGAGAAAGAAAATGTAGGAATTCGAGACTAGATTAAATCGATAATAAATTCTTATCAAAACGACTGAAACATTATGTTGCCATTACTAACGATTCTAATGATTTTAACAAGCTATTCATTTCTCTTGAAAACCTAGGGTGGTGTAAATATTGCATTAGAAATCTTACAGAAGGATTTTTCTGAGCAATTTGGCATACAAAATATTATAATTCAGTTTTGAAGACCTAACCCAGACCTAACCCAGATCTAACCCAGATCTAACCCAGATCTAACCCAGATCTAACCCAGATCTAACCCAGATCTAACCCAGATCTAACCCAGATCTAACCCAGATCTAACCCACACCTAACCAATTTGGCATACAAAATATTATAATTCAGTTTTAAAGACCTAACCCAGACCTAACCCAGATCTAATCTAGACTTAACCTAGACCTAACCAATTTGGCATACACAATATTATAATTCAGTTTTAAAGACCTAAGTTTTAAAGACCTAATCCAGACCTAACCCAGATCTAATCCAGATCTAATCCAGATCTAACCCAGACCTAACCAATTTGGCATACAAAATATTATAATTCAGTTTTAAAGACCTAAGTTTTAAAGACCTAACCCAGACCTAACCCAGATCTAATCCAGATCTAACCCAGACCTAACCAATTTTAACTAACCAGTTTTAAAGACCTAAGTTTTAAAGACCTAAGTTTTAAAGACCTAACCCAGACCTAACCCAGACCTAACCTAGACCTAACCCAGACCTAACCAATTTGGCATACAAAATATTATAATTCAGTATTAAAGATTTCTCAATGTGGGCCACAGACGCCAATTTACAACATTAGATATCGCAAAGAGTATCAAAGTAGTAAATGATAGAAGTATATCGCTGAACGAGGAGTCGAATTAGTGGAAGATTAGAATGATTGCTTAACAAAAGATTAGAATGAAAAAGTAATTTATTTCAGAAGTTCTAAGCGATTGTCAAAAGCGTTATCCCACTGTTATCTTGCTACAGAGTTTCAAATAAGAAGGTTATATCGTTGTTTCCTAAATTGCACTATTTTAATATTTTTTAAAATAGAAAAACTTGAGAACAAATAAAAATTGACACACAATTAGAATTAACGAAACTTCTGCCATTGCTTTCGGGAGTTTTCTTCGCAATCCATGCAATACATATGTTTTTCAGGTATCATTTCATGGAGTGGTTTTACAGAGTGACGAAACATTTGTCAGGGTTGTTCACATCAGTATAAAATTCCATGAACAACAAAGTCTTATTTTACGGTACATTTTCCAATTAATTTCACACGCATCGATTTCGTGTTTTTATGCAGAATATCAGAATCAATTTGCAGCAGCTTTACACTCTCGTTTCGCTCTTTTAAAATGGCTCTGATCGACACAAACAAAAAATACGTCAATTTTGTTATTAAAAATATCTTCCAAAATTTATTCTTCATCCATTTATTTAAGATTCTCAACAACAACTGAAATTCTTTTTTCATATAAATGTGTTTCAAATGCTCAATTAAACAAAAATAAAACAGAAGCGTTTGAGACAAAGGGGTTGCAAATAAATTAGCGTAAAAAAATCATTTATATTCTTCTTTCAATTTTTCTAAATAAGCAAATGTTTCTTGCTTCAATGGACAATAAAAATGAAATCGCGTGGTGAACATAACTGAGAATTTGGCAGCTGTTTAGTGAGTCATAAAGCTTACTATAAAAAACAGAAGTTCTCGATGCTACGATCACCAGCTTTTGGATTTTTTAAGAACGAGAAAACCTGCATTATGTCACGATAATGAAACATGGAAGGCTATCGAAGTCTAAGAACGCGTTTAATCGCAAACATAAGCGATCGAGACGTTTACCAATCGCTTCACCAATTAAAAAATGGAGAACCGTGGACGCGTCTAGGCAAATAACCAATGATGGACGTTCCGAGTATCGTCGACGTGGCGCAAAACACCGATCAGCCTGATTAGCGTAACCGCGAAAGGCGGTAAGTTTGTCGATACAATACTAATTACGAGCCGTAGCTATAATCGAAGCGCCCACCAGGACCCACACCGTTCCTCGCTGAATGCCCCTTAACGTAGCTGCAGGTGCGCGGTGTCATTCATCAGCTCGATATTCGCGGTCGTTATTAGCAAAATTGCGTGAGCTAATTGGCTAATTAGTGATTAGCGACGGGTCCGCTGCCAATTCGTTCGGATGTGTTGATGAATTACTGTTTTCGGTTTACTAGCGGGGCACAATTATACCAGATCGCGCGTCCGCCCCCCGTTGGCCGTCATCGACCGGAAGATTCCGCATCGATACGTGTCATTTGCGGCTTAGAACGCATACAAATGATCGCCCGCACTGTAGATACAATCGACAGGACGATCCTTGTCCAGCAAAAATAAAAAAATATCGTACAAACCGAACCGTATTACCGAAACGTCGCGATCGTATAATTCCGGCGATAAATTTCATTAGCGTCGCGATTCCGTAAGTGATTACAAAACCAAATAAACGCGGTGCACGCGATCATGCAAACGCACGTTTCACGGTGGGGAGAGGGGCAGCTTTGCTAATGTATTACCACGCGTCCCGATGATACCCGGGCGATCATTGGAACGGCCACCAGAGGGTATAATGCTTGAATACATTCCGCGATATCGCGCGGCGATACACCAGCGAAACCGGCCGTGTGAGCGTTGCTAATTTTACACCGATCGGCGTATTTTTCGACAAAACGGAGAACGCGGGACGGGGGAGGATGCTTACATCGAAAAACGTTTGGCGACGAACGCACCGCCGAGCGGGGATTAATTAATTACTGATTAACGTTGAAAAGCAGGGGGTAATAGATGGATTGCTATTTCCGATCTGTTTCAACCCGGCATTATATCCGCTAGCGTTTCCAGTGGCCACATCCGTCGATTCGTGTTCGATGAAAGTGCTGTGGATACCGACGATACACGCGTTTACCGAAACTGAAAGAATCCTATAAATGCTCTTGTTATTTAATTTATCGAAATATAGAATGATAGGTTTGGGGTTAAATGAGGTGATCTGATTCCTAATTTATATAATTGTACGATCTAAAACTGGGGAAGAAACTTAAAATGTGGATCTGTATGTGTTCTGTTAACTTTTTAGGAGATTAGAAAATTGATGAATCAGAATTGATTATCAGTTTAAAATAAACTATTGATTCTTGTATTTTTAGTCATATTTCAGAGTTTCTATAATTGTACGATATAAAAAACTGGGGAAGAAACTTAAAATGTGGATCTGTATGTGTTCTGTTAGCTTTTTAGGTGATTAGAAAATTGAAGAATCAGAATTGATCGTCAGTTTTAAAAAAAACTATTGATTCCTGTGTTTTGAGTCATATTTCAGAGTTTATATAATTGTACAACCTAAAACTAGTGAAGAAACTCGAAAAAAGAATGGATTTCGTCAACTTTTTATGGGATTAGAAAATTTACGAATCAGAATTGATTATTAGTTTCAAATAAACTACTCTGATTCCTGCATTTTTAGTCATATTTCAGAGTTTCTATAATAGTACAATCTAAAACTGGGGAAGAAACTTAAAATGTGGATCTGTATGTGTTCCATTAGCTTTTTAGGGGATTAGAAAATCGATGAATCAGAATTGATTACCAGTTTCAAATAAACTACTCTGATTCCTGTATTTTGAGTCATATTTCAGAGTTTCTATGATTGTACAATTTAAAACTAGGAAAGACACTTAAAATGTGGATCTGTATGTGTTCTGTTAGCTTTTTAGGTGATTAGAAAATTGAAGAATCAGAATTGATCGTCAGTTTAAAAAAAAACTATTGATTCCTGTGTTTTGAGTCATATTTCAGAGTTTATATAATTGTACAATCTAAAACTAGTGAAGAAACTCGAAAAAAGAATGGATTTCGTCAACTTTTTATGGGATTAGAAAATTTACGAATCAGAATTGATTATTAGTTTCAAATAAACTACTCCGATCCCTGCATTTTGAGACATATTTCAGAGTTTCTATAATAGTACAATCTAAAACTAGGGAAGAAACTTAAAATGTGGATCTGTATGTGTACCATTAGCTTTTTAGGGGATTAGAAAATCGATGAATCAGAATTGATTACCAGTTTCAAATAAACTACTCTGATTCCTGTATTTTGAGTCATATTTCAGAGTTTCTATGATTGTACAATTTAAAACTAGGAAAGAAACTTAAAATGTGGATCTGTATGTGTTCTGTTAGCTTTTTAGGTGATTAGAAAATTGAAGAATCAGAATTGATCGTCAGTTTTAAAAAAACTATTGATTCCTGTGTTTTGAGTCATATTTCAGAGTTTATATAATTGTACAATCTAAAACTAGTGAAGAAACTCGAAAAGAGAATGGATTTCGTTAACTTTTTATGGGATTAGAAAATCGATGAATCAGAATTGATTATTAGTTTCAAATAAACTACTCCGATCCCTGCATTTTGAGACATATTTCAGAGTTTCTATAATAGTACAATCTAAAACTAGGGAAGAAACTTAAAATGTGGATCTGTATGTGTACCATTAGCTTTTTAGGGGATTAGAAAATCGATGAATCAGAATTGATTACCAGTTTCAAATAAACTACTCTGATTCCTGTATTTTGAGTCATATTTCAGAGTTTCTATGATTGTACAATTTAAAACTAGGAAAGAAACTTAAAATGTGGATCTGTATGTGTTCTGTTAGCTTTTTAGGTGATTAGAAAATTGAAGAATCAGAATTGATCGTCAGTTTTAAAAAAAACTATTGATTCCTGTGTTTTGAGTCATATTTCAGAGTTTATATAATTGTACAATCTAAAACTAGTGAAGAAACTCGAAAAAAGAATGGATTTCGTCAACTTTTTATGGGATTAGAAAATTTACGAATCAGAATTGATTATTAGTTTCAAATAAACTACTCTGATTCCTGCATTTTTAGTCATATTTCAGAGTTTCTATAATAGTACAATCTAAAACTGGGGAAGAAACTTAAAATGTGTATCTGTATGTGTTCCATTAGCTTTTTAGGGGATTAGAAAATCGATGAATTAGAATTGATTACCAGTTTCAAATAAACTACTCTGATTCCTGTATTTTGAGTCATATTTCAGAGTTTCTATGATTGTACAATTTAAAACTAGGAAAGACACTTAAAATGTGGATCTGTATGTGTTCTGTTAGCTTTTTAGGTGATTAGAAAATTGAAGAATCAGAATTGATCGTCAGTTTTAAAAAAAACTATTGATTCCTGTGTTTTGAGTCATATTTCAGAGTTTATATAATTGTACAATCTAAAACTAGTGAAGAAACTCGAAAAAAGAATGGATTTCGTCAACTTTTTATGGGATTAGAAAATTTACGAATCAGAATTGATTATTAGTTTCAAATAAACTACTCTGATTCCTGCATTTTTAGTCATATTTCAGAGTTTCTATAATAGTACAATCTAAAACTGGGGAAGAAACTTAAAATGTGTATCTGTATGTGTTCCATTAGCTTTTTAGGGGATTAGAAAATCGATGAATTAGAATTGATTACCAGTTTCAAATAAACTACTCTGATTCCTGTATTTTGAGTCATATTTCAGAGTTTCTATGATTGTACAATTTAAAACTAGGAAAGACACTTAAAATGTGGATCTGTATGTGTTCTGTTAGCTTTTTAGGTGATTAGAAAATTGAAGAATCAGAATTGATCGTCAGTTTTAAAAAAACTATTGATTCCTGTGTTTTGAGTCATATTTCAGAGTTTATATAATTGTACAATCTAAAACTAGTGAAGAAACTCGAAAAAAGAATGGATTTCGTCAACTTTTTATGGGATTAGAAAATTTACGAATCAGAATTGATTATTAGTTTCAAATAAACTACTCCGATCCCTGCATTTTGAGACATATTTCAGAGTTTCTATAATAGTACAATCTAAAACTAGGGAAGAAACTTAAAATGTGGATCTGTATGTGTACCATTAGCTTTTTAGGGGATTAGAAAATCGATGAATCAGAATTGATTACCAGTTTCAAATAAACTACTCTGATTCCTGTATTTTGAGTCATATTTCAGAGTTTCTATGATTGTACAATTTAAAACTAGGAAAGACACTTAAAATGTGGATCTGTATGTGTTCTGTTAGCTTTTTAGGTGATTAGAAAATTGAAGAATCAGAATTGATCGTCAGTTTTAAAAAAAACTATTGATTCCTGTGTTTTGAGTCATATTTCAGAGTTTATATAATTGTGCAATCTATAAATTATTATAGAAATAGGAAAGAATCTAGAAATCCAAGTGAATCTGTACAAATGTTGCACAGAATAATTTTCAGTGATAATTTGTACCATTCATTAACCTATTATTTAGAGAACTTAGAATGAAAAAATTGTTGAATCCATTTGTAACACCTAAAAAACCTCACCCAGAGCGTAAAAATTGTGTTGCAGACTCAAAGTAATTGGACGTCTAATTTGCGTGTATTTATCGCGGTAAAATTAATTCTATAATACTAAGAATTAACGAAGAAAGGTATTTTTAAAGGTAGACCGTAACAATGGACATTGAGGGAGCTCCGCTATGTACGAGTAATGCATTTTCTAGGTTCTTTCATAACGAACAGATTATAGTTGGAATTTCTTACAATAATGCACAACTATGGACGGTGATTTAGTGGAAACACCGAACACACAATATCAAATAGGACATCAAAGCCCTTTCACGATAAAAGTCTAGTGGAATGCCAACAAAGAGAAGTCGGGGGCATTTACGAGAGTAATAAATCTTACTGCACTTTGTTATTATGAATACCGTGGTCCGTATAACAAGATTGTTCTCTCTTTGGTAACGATGACTGGCGACTTTTTATTTGTCTAAAGCGCGAGTAATGGTACCGCGATGGTACCATGGAAAAGAGCCAATGTCGCGAGAGATGCGATCACAAGGGAACTCACTTTAAACCATGCTCGAAACGGGGTCACGGGCTTCAACGTCACGCCATTATTATTCTTTTACCGAACAACTTAACGATCAAGATCGCCAACGCTATTTGGTACACAATTCCAGGAACTACCCTTCGTAAAATCGAACTTTTTGAAATATTGTACGACCCACCGAACGATGAAGTTGTTAGAACGAGGGATTCCCAGGCACTAAGCAGGGCGTTTAAAAATGATTAAAGCGATCGTGGCCGTCCGAAAATGTGTAAAATTGCGATTTAACACGAACAACGCCGGGGCTCGGCAATCGTGAGATTAAAATCCCAGTACATACATAACCGTAAGTAATTACAACTATCAAACTGCAAGCAAAACCGCGTATTATTGAGCTACCGGCAACCGCTGTTCAAACTTTAGATCGAATTCTCCGAAATGTAAGAATTATCGTCAATAATCCGCGGTAAGTTTCGACCGCACATTCCGACCGGGCGGCTACGGTTATTACGAAATTCCACGATAAAGCGTAGTAGAATTGAGATACAGTGGCTTTTAAAGTATTATCGTGGCTACTGAATCTTCCGGACAGATTTAACCCCCGATACAATGTAAAACTGGTCTTGTTAATCAATATTGCGGTAAAGCTTCCGCAGGATCGCGTTTTCGTGGAAACGTTGGAACCGTCTGATCGTTCGCGAAATCAAGGAAGAAGCGGAATAAACAGCAGGAGCGTTGCTCCTCGGAGAATTGGACGGATTTATCTCGCAGGACAGCAACCCTAACAGAGACCTTATGCAGCCCCTCTCACGGAAGGTCTCCAATCATGAGATTGCTCAATTGTAGCTTCGTTTTTATCCCACCCCGTTCCCCAATCCCTGTTGCTTCCTTTTCACAATTCGACTTTTCCATTATCCAGCGGGACCAACGAAAGGAATCGGGATTAAAAAGCGCGACTTCCCGATTTCTAACAACCACCTTCAACCGGAAGTATCGAGTCTTCGGATCGTAAACGCGTGCAGAAATTCTGATTTTTGTAAACGGAGCAACTTAAGTTCACGAGTTTCCATATTTAATTTTTAGAGAATGTGATGTTTAGGATAAAGAAGATTTTTAATTAACTTATCGTGGCTTTTACAACAGACTCGTGAGTTCCCAACAAAATTTATCGAAGGATGAGCCAAATAATAAAGAAATTATTCAACGTTTTGACTCGTTTAAAAATTGAATCGACGCTGGATGAAAACAATCGCGAAAAAGTAACCGTTAATCACGCGCATTAAATCGCCCGATGACAAATAATCTCCCCGGCCTTCTTTACGCTCTTTAAGCTTGCAATTCTCTAGCTAGCCCCTTTAACGCTTAGTATCGAGCGAGCCAAGTGCTCGCTGACACGACAAAAGTCACTTAGCCCGAATAATGAGATAGACTTCGCTGATTTTTATTCGCGTTTCAGCTCGCGTTGCTGTGCAAACAAATACTCCCAGGCAGAGAAATATGAACGGGGCTACAGAGCCATTTAAAACAAAGTATAAGAATGTAAAATTACTTTTCGAGAGAAACAATGGCACGTTTTCTAACAATGCAATCAGTCTGTGTTTACCGTTGTTCGAAAGGAGAGCTGCAACGACGGGGGCTTTAAAATCTTTTTCCCGGCGATATTTAATTAGAAAATTATTAAACAACTCGAGGAGATAAAATAAGCCGGTGAATTATTACTCGACGCACAAAGTCGAATATTCTTCGCGATTCGACTGCGTTTTTTGCACGAATGCAAAGCAAAATTAATTCTACTGTCTTTTCTCGTTATTAACTGTGTAATTAAATGTGTTAAGTAATAATTTCTATATAAATCTTCAATGGCCTAATCAAGACGTATTTATTCTTATTAATCCTTTAAATTATCCTTATAATTATTGATCTTCGACTTCCAAAACTACCACGGTGATCACGTTGCGTATTCTTAAAAAACAATATTCCCCGTTTTGTCGCTTTCTTTTTGTCCCTGGGAAGAGGAACTCCGCAGTGTTTTCTTTTTACGTGAAGCGGACAGAATGACAGAATTAGCCAACGCTGGTTGGAAGTTGAAAGGACTCTTTTGGAAGCATCCTCGTGCCGTCGACACAAGGTGTGTCAATACGACTGCACGTGGAAAAGAAACCTTTCGCAGCCAACTGGCTATTCAACTTGTTTAACCGACCATCCAAGCCGCGTACAATAATTAACTCACGATGGGAAAGCAACTAAGAATGTTATTTGAAAGCTTAAGGGAGGATGTCTGTCCCCGCGGTCCCCACTTTTCAACCATTATACTTTGCAAACATTTTTGTCGCGAACCAGCCACTAGAAACCTTACGCGTCTCAATGTTTCTTCAATTATCTTTCGTTTTAATTTATAAAGAAGTGTTCATATGAATTTTAAAAAAAGTTCCCAAGTTACTACAACACTATTGGAAACAACGAAGCAAATGGTTTTTGGTTCATGGTATCGTTTTGTCCATTTTAAAAGTTTAACAAGAGGTATTGAAAATAGTCAAACTTCACACGCGTATAGTTCAGAAATTACTAGTGTTTTATCGGTGATTGAATGATTGTTAGAAGTGGCAAGGCTTCCCCTTTAAAATGGCGTTTGGTTTTTGTCGATACGACTTCCCGTTTTTGAGATATCGTGATTTATGTGAAGAGCGACCCAGTTTACTATTGTCACGCGCGAGAGGTCATTGACCTCAATGAAACGTAAACAAACGCTTCGAACTCTTATATCTCCGGAACTAATAAAGCTATCGACTCGTACAAACGCTCGTTTTAAAGGGCATTTCATCCTCTATCAAATGACTATACCAGCCACTATAATTTTTGCTGTCTTCTATGTTTATTTTCACATTTACTTTGGACACTATGCAAACAAAAAAAAGTTTCAGCAATTTCTATCGATTAAACGACTCGTGTGCAATAAAACTGGATTTAAATTTGTATACAGGGTGTTTACATAATTACCAGCATTTTTCCGGAACTAACTTATCAGTCCAAAGAGTTTATAACGTCAAGCGATGGTAGGAGCAGGTAGCGGCGTCATCGGTTGCATTTCGCTTGACCCGAATCGCGTCCCAAACTCTAATAAGTGCATATAACGTCGAGGAGAGCACCGGCTGCAGTATGGTGGGTAACACACTCGTGGCGCGTTCCTCGAAACTGATTCGTGCAGCGGAATATATCGAGGAGTCGTGGGAGACGTTTCGAGACGTATTCCTGCGGCGGCGGTCGCGACTCGTAGGGAGGGGGGGATGGGTGCTCTTCAAAAATTGTCTCGGCTGTCTCGGGCACGTTCCGCGTTGGACACATTCGCCGGTCGAATTTGAAAAGTTTCAAACAAATCCAATAACACGCGCTGCACAAGAACGTCGTTGCCCTTCCCCGTCCACGGCCGGGCGCAACGACGTCTCTGCATTGTGAATTCGCCCCGGGGTGCCCGTGTGTACGTACAGACACGCGCGCACTGAACCCACGGGGAAGACTATGAGTGGCACGTGAACGCTTGGACGCGAACGCAGGTGTGTACGGGATACATCCACGTCGAACGCGTATTCCGCCTTGCATCTGGCTGGGAACACGAGGCGCCTACATACTTTTCGATGTTCGAATCTGCCCCCAGCCTCCTCGGGTGTATTTCGGTCCCGCCCGCCTAGACATCCGCGTGTTCTACACCCACTACCACCGTGTAAATATTCGCGCCCCTTACGTCTGTCGTGCACCGCAAACTCGTCGCGATCGTGTTCGACAATCTTGGAACGGGGGGCTGCGATCCTGAGGAACGCAACGGGACGCGGAAGAAAGGAATTACAGGGCTGGAATATGTGCACAGTGCTGAAATTATGTACTGTCGGTCGTGGAAATGTCATCTTGCTTCTGTACTTCGTATTTTAAATAAAATATATTCGAACTTCTGGGTTTCCAATTCCGACAAACTAATGAAAACAATGTAGGTTGGTCAGCGTCGGGTGTGACAAGATTAGGTCTTCAAGACACTTTTACTTGATAAATTAGGATTCCATTAGGAATACTTGGAGCTCTTTCTTGCCTCAATAGCGATTGATGTATCGTAAACACGCGTTAGGGCACAGAGCTGTGGGACCACCAGGGTCTCAGTCGTTGGGCATTTAACAAAAGTTAATAACAATGCAGAGTTCACAAATTGTTAGGAACCGCCCTTGACCAATCCTCCCTCCGGTAGGCAATGTTGACAATGAACGTAAGACACTTCTGTGTAATAAGTTGCCACAGTTGTTAAGGAAAAACCAATGACAAAACGAGATCTATCCAAGGACCACGACAGAGTCCACCGAGGACCCACAAAACGCACACAATGGCCGCTAGATAAATTTGATCGAACAGTAGAATCGTGTCATGGTGCGTGTTTTTGGTCCTGTCGTTTGGAAAAATCGGCCCTGAGAAACGCGGAGTGAGAAAATTTGAAGCCTCGCGCGTGGTCACCTGTGCACCGTATGTGGGAAACGCGTATTCGCCAGAGTTGCTAAATCGGTGGCCGAATCGTTCCTATCTGCGTACACGCGTCGCAGAATCGGCACAATGGGGAGATTACAAGTCCACCCTGTCCGCTACATGAAGCACGAAGACGATCGAACTGCTGCGCGCACGATCGCGACACGATGAAAAACCACCACGTGGATTTTCACTCTTATAATTCCCCGCTGTTGCTCTTTACTCCCCCTCCTCGAAGGAAAACTCCAGGCGCTGTGTAATAAATCGACATTCTCGGGGCAATTTCAACAGCAAATTAAAGAAATAAAATATAGAGTTCGAAGGATTTTGAAGAGATTTTAAATATTGTTGCAAGGAACATTCCATTTCAATGTAATTTCTCGAATTTAGAGAAATTGAGGAACTGTCTGGAAAAGCTATCCACGAGATAGAATAATAAATTGAGTCAATTGCACTAATATAAATCAAAAAATCCTTTTCTTCTCAATCTTTGCTACATCATCCGGATGCAAGCAATTAATTAACGCGTTAGGACGTCACGAGCAGATGTTTCTCTTCCCAAAACCAGCTATAGATGCATTAATTTCGAATCTACGAAGTTTCGAGCAAAGGAGATTAATTCGTTGTTTTGAAAACTCGATGCAAAATAACAATCAAAGTTTGAACGTTGTCGTCCGGTGGTCAGCTTCGAAATGGACGCTGAACCGTGATCTCATTGTTGGAATTACGGCCTGCCTCGCTACTTGCATATTTCATGGTCTTTGCTATTTGTTATGCAAACATTAATCACGAAAATTGGATCAATCGTTGCGGAATACTGGGAGAAAGATCGCTGCATCACCGTGGCAAGATCATTACGAAGACGAGAAACGATTATTATCGAAGAAACTGCATCCATCGTGGAAGAATCGATCCACAAGATACTCTGTTGAAAAAATAATTCGCGTGTAATTAAATTAATAAAGTTTTGAAGAAACTTTGAAAGCAATGGATTGCAATGTATTTGTTTTTCGTTTCGCGCACTTAGCGTACATTTGCTACGCGATGAATTTGTAAATAAGTATCGGAAAATTGCATAGGAAAGTTGATCGAATTTCTATGGACTCGACGAGCATTCGGATAAATATTTTAAAACTGTGCAAAAGCGAGGCATTTAATAATTTCAGTACATTACGTTTAAAATGTATAACGAAATCGATGAACTGAAAAGCAAGGATCAAAATATCATAAATGTTATATTTGAACAAAAAATGTGGAGTACGTATCGAGAGTTGTTTTTTTAGTTAATGAAATATAACGATGAGTAACGATCGGAGCGAATTCGAGTCGCGAGCATAACTAGACGGTCATTCCACGCGAAATCGGACACTTTTCGCAGTAACGTTTCGAATTTTGTTCAAATTAGGACGCTGGGCAGTCTTTCGCGATATTACAACGTATTTCGAGCGATTTTTAACAATTTTAAAAATTAGTAAAATCGATCAAACTGAATTTTTTGGTGCTCAGAGTGAAAGACCGTGTGAAATAAAAATCACGAAAACTGATGTTTGGATTTCATGTTTAAAAGGCAACTTTTACCTACCGGTTAAAAGTCACGAATTATACGAGGAAAATCTACCCCTAGATTTCATTCCACCCCAGCGTTCGATAAGCACAATTACTGAATACCTCAGCATTTAAACCCCAACGCGAAAGGGTTAAACAACTCGCTGGCGAGCAGAAAATATTCACGGTGGCCAAGAAACCGAGGGAAAATGAAAGAACATCAAACGAGGGGGTGTCTGGATATACTTGTTACTCGTAAGTCCGGATATATAGCGACAGAGCGTATTTTACGTTGCATTTTATAGGTAAGGGTTAGGTCCTACCGTTTTTGATCAGAGTGCTCCCAAGACGCTCGTGGCAAAAAAGTTTTAACGAGACAGCCAGAGGTTTTTCGACGGCCGAAAGGGAAGACGAAAGAACCGGACAAAACTGTTTCTTCCTCAGTGCCAGAGGCTTCCACGGATGCCACCCTTCCCGTCTCTGTCTTCTCGATTGTCGACTTCGACGCGATTCTTTCACCGAGTGCATTTCGTGTGGCGCGAGAATCGTGTGGGATGAACTTGAAAGAACAGAAGCGTGGAATTAGATACGATTGTGCAGTTTATTTCGAGTGCCCTGTATCGATTTATCGGCCACAAAATGGGTTAACCTCCTACGGAGCTGCTAAAAACGCCCGAGCAGGAAGATCTGAGGGCTCGTTTGTTGCGAGAAAGAATTTTATCGTACAGTGTGCCCCGAATAACCAAAATATGGAATAAAATTTTATCGTTCAAGGCTCAGTTTTCGAGAAAATCGACTGCTCAGGCAAATGACTATTAGAAGAAGTCTGAGATCATTTTTTGTAAACACGATACGCTTTATTATACAAGATAGAAACTTAACGATTTTCTCGAAAATTAAGCTTCGAATGAAAACATTTTATTCCCTATTTTGTACTTATTTTTGCATAATTTGAACAGAGAACAGAGAATCCAAATTTTTAAATGTTACTTTGCTGCTCGATCAAGTTACAGGGGCAATTTTTTTTTTTTTTTTTTTGCTCGAATAACCCAATTTCCCGACTGATTTCGCGTTGAGGGAGGAACAACAGTTTTGTCGCGAGTGTTCGATATAGCAGGAACAATGGAACGTTCGATGTACATTGCCGTGACTGGCGTCACTCGGTAAAATTATTTGACGCGTTTTACTCGTCGCGTGGTGTATCGCACGGACAGCTGTTCGTTCGATGGACGAGACACGCACAAAGTGATTACGGAACCGACAAGCGATAACAATGAATACCGAGTTTGAGAACACTTACGTAAAACTGAGAATAGAGATTCGAAAACAATGAATGGTATTCATGAGCGAAAGATTCTACGCAGTAGTTACTAATCACGCTAGGACCTGCGCGTTATCCGATTACTCCAAACGAATCGCGTTGAAATTGATTTACGATCTTTGGTGGTATTTATTTTTTCCAGATTTAAAGACTTTAATTTTCTAATTTTTAGAATTTAATATGCTATTTTGACTGTGTAAACGCTCGCTGATCGAGTCTCAGAATTTTCAAACCAATTTGTATCCCGCGAAAATGAATTTCCTGGCCGGGGGAAAAAAATTCCTACATTGTGCACTTTGACAAACGCGAAATTCAATCAGTGTCTGGTTGTGCGCAACGTGAAACGAAACGTATTTTTCCACCGGACGAAATTGGTGTCCAGTTTCGTCAATGGCGTGAAAGCATGATTTTTGCGCGCGACATAATTCCTGCCGGATAAAAAAATTATCTTCGACGGATATTTAACCATTAACTTTGTCGATCGATGGTCCTTTTTTCGTAAAATAAATTCGACGAGTCACGCGTGCGTATACGAATCTGACAACTTTTAAAGAAATCTGCTAAAGTTAAATCCTTAATTGATATACAGGGTGTTATAAGACGAAAATCAAGAATACCAATTTGTTGATCGAGGCTTCGTTAAAAAGTTATTAATATTTAAAGTTCTGCCCATAATGAATTTTTTTCTCGAAAATCCGCAGGATTTCGGGTGTATGTCTATTCACCAAAAATGATTGTAATTTACCTCCACAATCGAAAATAATTTTTCCAAAACGATTAGAAATTTTTTTTTTCCCGTCGAAAAATTTCACACATTCTTGAATTTTTTTCTAGAAAATGGGTAGGAATTCGGGGGTATGTCTATTCACCAAAAATGACTGTAATTGACCCCTGCAATCGAAAATAATTTTTTCAGAACGATTTGAAATGTTTCATTTTCGCCGAAAAATTTCACACCTTCTCGAATTTTTGTCTAGTATATGGATAGAATTTCGGAGGTATGTGTATTCACAAAAAATGATTGTAATCGACCCCTCCAAGTAAAAATAATTTTTCCACAACGATTTGAAATTTTTCATGTTCGCTGAAATTTCCCCTGTCGATTTTTCTTAAAAATTAGTTTTTCATTTTTACTAACTTTGTTTGGCACTGTACGGAAATGTTGTCTAATACTTTTTTATATGTACCCATGAGCACTACTTCAGAAAAAAATTTCATTGAAATATATTCACTATTGTAGGAATTATGGGTGTTTGAAAATCGGACCATTTGTATAGGGTTTTTCTCATTTTCCGAGGTCAAGGAGCAACTTTTCGAATATTTTTGGAATTTCTACATATTCTTTGCCAAAATACGCGTTGTTTGCCGTTTGAAACATTAAAATCCCCCACTCCGTTCAGAAGTTATGGCAATTTAAAGATTCGCATGAAATTTTCGGGCAACATTTCTGGCCATAAATTACATTTTCGTTTAGGAATTTTTTTTCTCGAAAGTGCGTAGGATTTCGGGGGTATCTGTAATCACCAAAAATGATTGTAATTAACCCCCGCAACCGAAAATAATTTTTCCAGAACGATTTGGAACTTTTTAATTTTGTCGAAAAATTTTATACATTCTCGAATTTTTTCCTCGAAAGTGGGTAGGACTTCAGGGGTATCTGTAATCACCAAAAATGATTGTAATTAACCCCCGCAACCGAAAATAATTTTTCCAGAACGATTTGGAACATTTTAATTTTGTCGAAAAATTGTATACTTTCTCGAATTTTTTCCTCGAAAGTGGGTAGGATTTCGAGGGTATGTCTAATGACTAAAAATGATTGTAATAGACCCCACAACCTAAAATAATTTTTCCAGAAATATTTGAAAATTTTTTATTTCGCCGAACAATTTAGGCACCTACCCTCTGTCGATTTTTCTTAAAAGTTCGTTTTTCATTTTTAATAAGTTTGTTTGACGCTGTACAGAAAAGTTGTCTAATACTTTTTTGTAGCTATCCATAAGCTCTACTTCAGAAAAAAGTTTCATCGAAATATATTCACTATTGTAGGAGTTATGGCTGTTTGAAAATTGGATCATTGTTATGGGGTTTTCTCATTTTTTCGGAGTCAAGGAATAAGTTTTCGAATATTTTTAGAATTTCTACATATTCTCCATTAAAATACGCATAGTTTGCTTTTTTAAAAATCAAAATCCACCAATCCGTTCAGAAGTTATGACGTTTTAAAAATTTCCTTGAAATTTCAGTGAAACATTTCAACGGTATGGTCGGACATTAAATTTTCGTAATGAATTTTTTTCTCGAAACTGCGTAGGATTTCGGGGGAATGTCTATTCACCAAAAATGCTGGTAATTGACCCCTGTAACTAAATATAATTTTTTCAGTATGATTTGAAATTTTTTTAATTTCGTCTAAAAATTTCAGTACCTTCTCGAATTTTTTCCTCGAAACTGAGTAGGAATTCAGGGGTATGTCTATTCACTAAAAATGTTCGCAATTGATCCCTGTAACTGAATATAATTTTTTCAGTATAATTTGAAAGTTTTCAATTTTGTCAAAAAATTTGTCCACTTGCTGAATTTTTTTCTCGAAAATGCATAGGATTTCGGGGATATGTTTAACGACCAAAAATGATTGCAATCGACCCCTGCAACGGAAAATAATTTTTTTAGAATGATTTGAAATTTTTTAATTTAATTTTTTAATAACTTTTTAACGAAGCCTCAGTCAAGAAATTAATATTCTTAATTTTCGTCCTATTTTGGCCTCTATGTATTCCTAGCTAGCAGACACTCGCGACTACGAAGGCGTTCCAGCGTCTGAACCCGCTTATTAATCCGAGAGCAATCGTGAATCGCTCGAAGGTTTCCGTTAAACGAGTCGAATCCTTCAAGATGTTGAATTATTAATTGTCTCGGGTGCATCGCACATAGGGAAGGCGGTGGTATACCTCTGGTGTACCTACGAAACCCGAAGAGGGGCCGCGCGCGTGCCGTACCGACGCATTACCTTGATTGCAACGCCAGGAAACGCTAATTCACTAATGCGTCGCTTCCATACTCATATACTACCACTTTGGTTTCGTACGGTGCAAGTATAGCTCATGGCTATTGAAGATAGTTTAGGATTATACGCTAACGATTCTGCACCGGGGTCGTTTTGTGTATCTTCGATCATGCTGTTCCGAGCCAGTTGCCTGCAGAGTTTACGGCGCTCCTCGTTTTTACCCGTCTCTTGCCACCAACTTGCTACAACGAGTTAGAAATTTATACGCACGACGATCAAAATTCAGTTTCTGGTAAACTAAATTAAGGAAAATTATACTTTTAATCAAAAAGTGAAATACACATGGTGGAGCACTATTCGTACTCTGAACATTTAGTTATTTCCAGTACCAAAATACATTCAGAGTATTAAAGTCAGGTGTATCATAGATGTAATTTGTATATAAATGTATTTAATTTAATTTTCTACTTTATTATCACTCTGCTCGACCGTTATCAATTTTAAAAAGAAACATGAAATAGTTTATTATTTGTTTATCGATCGACTGGAAATACTAATTCGTCAATGTTGCAATTCCATTTGTTTACTACCATTTTGGTTGCGAATGGCGCGAGCATGGTTCGCCTATCGAGGATAGTTTAGGATCACGCGCTAACCATTCTGTGCTGCGGTTGGTCTGTGTATCTTCACCATACAACGTGAATCAGTAGCCTAGAAAATTAATCTACCACTCGTTTACATTGTTATTGTGCGTTAATATTAAGGCAACTTGTATCGCGACTCGCCAAATCGATGTTTTGCAACCTCGTGCTGCACACGTGACTTTTCCAAACCGTACAAAATTAATTAAATTGGAAAATGTTAATATTTATGGAAAATTGCTGGAGAATTTAGAATTAGAGTTCAGATTCTATTTTTTTCGTGTAATTTCACGTTTCTTTAAACCTAATGTACAAAAGCAATATTTCATCGAAGAAAATGAATTTTAAAATTCCATCGTGACAAGAAGGGAAAAATTATTTTAGGTTGTGGGGTCAATTACAATCATTATTAGTCATTAGACATACCCTCGAAATCCTACCCACTTTCGAGGAAAAAATTCGAGAAAGTATAAAATTTTTCGACAAAATTAAAAAGTTCCAAATCGTTCTGGAAAAATTATTTTCGGTTGCGGGGGTTAATTACAATCATTTTTGGTGATTACATATACCCCCGAATTCCTACGCACTTTCGAGAAAAAAATTCCTAAACGAAAATGTAATTTCTGGCCAGAAATGTTGCCCGAAAATTTCATGCGAATCTTTAAATTGCCATAACTTCTGAACGGATTGGGGGATTTTAATGTTTCAAGCGGCAAACAACGCGTATTTTGGCAAAGAATATGTAGAAATTCCAAAAATATTCGAAAAGTTGCTCCTTGACCCCGGAAAATGAGAAAAACCCTATAAAAATGGTCCAATTTTCAAACAGCCATAATTTCTACAATAGTGAATATATTTCAAAGAAATTTTTTTCTGAAGTAGTGCTCATGGGTACCTACAATAAAGTATTAGACAACATTTCCATACAGTGCCAAACAAATTCAGTAAAAATCAAAAACTAATTTTTAAGAAAAATCGACAAGCTTTGCTAAAATTTAGAAACAATTTTGAAACAAAGCAAGGGGATCAACATCGTGACAAGAAGCAGCTTTTATAATAAAAGAATTTTTTATGGAATTTTTTTATGCCTCGGCTATTTAATATTCTAAATACGTGAAAATTATGGTAGAAACGATATTGAGATGTAGTTGTATGAATTACACTGTTTCCATTGAGTATTAAAAGCAACTGGCAAATAAATCAATTAGAAACGCTCATTAATATAAAGTGACACGTAAGAACGCAATCAGGGTAGTTAGATTATAGCTGAGCAATACAGTTGCCGACAATTGCTCAGGATTATACTGTACGTCTACGTATAATTGGCTTCGCAGTCGCCTATGTTTGTACCACTATCGAGTTCCGGTAGATTTACTCTGTCTCCTTGTCTACCTCTCACTTTACCCCGTGTGTGCAATTTCAATTATTGTAACGGAGCCAAACACATAAATTAAGAAATTTTTATCAAAAAAACAGAGACGTCTACGTCGTAAGTATTATAATTTCATTTTTCCGATAATTACCCTTCGCTTTCGTAATTATTACGATCTTCCAGATTTTAAATTTAATCCACTCGTTACATATATATTCCTCGAACGTCAATAAGAATGAAATTTTATTCAATATTCATACGAAACTCAAATATCAAGAAGAGTGACTGTCATGGAACTAATTACTTCGTATCCCAAAATCTTGAACGTTGAAATTTAAATTTTTTAAGTTTAAAATTGATTAAATGATTTGGTTCGATCAATAATAATTTTAAGTGTTTCAAGTTTCAGAAATGATTGTTTCCCAGAATAAAATTTATGATCTTAATTCGAGTTTCTGTGCATGCTTCGTCGATATTTCTGAAAATTGTTTCAAAAGCCACGGTTTTCGAATTTCTGCCCGTTCCATTCAGCGAAAGCGCTACGCGTGAGTTGAATTTTTCCAAAAATATTGGATAAATGGCTCAGGTCATATCGGTCTGCAATTTCGACTTCGATTTCGCTACAGTTACATTTTCTCGATTGAACCGGTATTTTTAATACTTTTGAATTAGAATAACACAGAAAGGGTTCGTATCTAGCAAACGGGGGAGCCAGTAAGTCAATTGCAACGCGTTTTGGGTGTATACGTATGGTGTTGCTTCAAATGCTCGCCGCTAGAGGGCTAGCGCTCTCACAAGCGCTCGAACGACTTCCCAATATCTCCTTTCCTTTTCTGTCTTCCTACGAAATTCAGCCAACAGCGCCACATAGTTAAAATGTTCTATTTAATATTGTGATCTAGGTTATTTTTCTTTTAACAGTATTTTTGTTTATAACGAATCATTTCTGTTTCATATCGTGAAATCCACGAGCGAAACACGAGCCAGCAAGGTTGCCTGCCTTGGATCTATATTACCCAGATGATCTTCGCCGCAAAATTATTCCACCGAGTCTAGTCAGGTGCACAATGGTGATTACGTATCTCAGGCACGGTGCTCGCCAATAACTATACCTGCAAACCGTTGCGAGGATGCTCCGTGCAACATTGAAAACACACAGCTGTTCGCAACGTTAATTTTAACACCCACGACAAGCCCGATTTATTTACATACTCCAATTTCGAATTTCAATACAATCCGCGTATTACGTGTGCACGACCGACCCGGTGATTTATAACTTCTGACGCAGATATTGTTGGCGGGCACAATACTCGGAAAACAAAGAGAACGTGTCGTCTCGTTCCTCTAATACCTTCGTTGCTAAACACGACGATTCTTTAAATATTTCGGAATTCGAAAATAAATGGACAGAAACTCGCGATGACAAGGAATAAAATATTCATTATTTGTTTCTAAATAAAACAAACTGCAGTTTTTTTTTCACTATCGAATTGCCTGTTGTCTGCATTCTATGTCACGAAACATGTTTTTTTAAAGACTGGATGTTTGAAATCAAGAATAATTCATTTCTTATTCAAAATACTCAAATTGTCACAATCTGTTATAGAACTTATTTTTACAGCCTCGTCAAAAATTTATTTTCTTTAATATCTAATCTTGGGAATTTTGGTATCTCTTTAGTGAACATTATATAGTAGTAAATGTATTAAAAGTAACAAAGATGTCGTTTTATAACAAAGTTAGCAAGATATTCAAAATGCTCAAATTGTCCACGAAAACGATACTCTGTATCTGGACGCACGATTTGTTATAGAACTTATTTTTACAGCCTCGTCAAAAATTTATTTTCTTTAATATCTAATCTTGGGAATTTTGGTATCTCTTTAGTGAACATTATATAGTAGTAAATGTATTAAAAGTAACAAAGATGTCGTTTTATAACAAAGTTAGCAAGATATTGAAAATGCTCAAATTGTCCACGAAAACGATACTCTGTTTCTGGACGCACGATTTGTTATAGAACTTATTTTTACAGCCTCGTCAAAAATTTATTTTCTTTAATATCTTCTAATCTTGGTAACAAAGATGTCGTTTTATAACACAGTTAGCGAGGTATCCTATTATAATTTTCTTAACCTAACTCATGAAATTCGTAGGTGTTGCAAAGATACTGATAACAGAATTTCGAATTATCAGCGAGAAGAATCGCTGGACAAGTCCAAGTAACGGAACCATGTAGATGGCGCTGTCGAACTCGCAGAAGGGAACCGCAACGATGGCGGCGAGTGCATAAGTTAATCTACGTTATCCGCGTAACAGGATCCTGCAGCGTGTGTCTAACCTTGCACTCGACGAATTTGCATCGCGAAACGTCGAGGTACGAGTTATCCGCGCGCATTAAACTCGCCGCGCCTAAATCCACGCGGATCCTTTATCCCGTACAACTGTTCAGATGGAACATAAATACTGGAATATTTTAATTGACCGTCCAACAATGCATGCAAATCTGTCCGGAAACTCGACGCGGAATAGGTATTACGTTAATACGAAATATACGGATGCCCGACGACGTTAAACCGATTTACATAAATCGACCGATCGTGTCACAAACTAATTCTCTGGTTGACCACTTTATTGCCGCGCATCGCGTTACCAACGATGCGGAAAAATTTCCTCCATTATCGTTCGAATTTCCCGTCCATTGTCCGAAACCGGTGAAATAAAATCTTAATAAACCGGGGAGAATCGCGGATATATCAACTAAATAAATAAATTCTAATAGCTGCTCGATCTTAGGACCACGTTTATGTTTTTCTGTGCTCGATTTGAATTGATGATCGAAAACCTGCATTCGATAATCATGTTTAGTTTAAACGTTTCAACTTTTAATCTCCTGCGCAGCATCGTTGCATAACACTGCCGTTTATCACGAGTTTCATACCTCGGTGCTAAAGAATTCTCGAGAGAATTTTTCAGCGAACGAAATAAGTAAAAATCAGGCAAGGCAAAGTCTGGTGAATACAATTGAATAATTTTTAAAACTCCTTCTCTGAATATGAATGATGACCGTTCCTTTTGTAAAATTGTTTTTAATTTATCGTGAATTCTCTCGCATTTTATGATACAGTATTAAAGTATCGACTTCAATGGACTTATTGCACAACCTGGTATGAAGAAACTGTTCGATAGGGACTGACGTGATTAATAACGTTGATCGATGTCATCGTTATTTCAATTTTCAGAATATAGAAAAGACTTTGGTAATAATTGAAAAAGAAGTTAACGCTGACAAGGATAGCCGTTTAGAACAATATTTGGCGGCGAAACACAGCTCTGTTTGAAAGTTTGCCGACAGCTCGCGAAATATGAGAGGACGTTAAACGCTTTAATCGAAACAAAGAACCGCGCGTCGATGTCCGTAAAGTTTCGGGGTCCGCCTTAGGAAAGTTTGATAGGACATAGACACCGCCAACGCGTCACAATCCATAGTATTTACCGTCACAATGGTTACAGGGGGGAAATCAACCCCGGTGCACGAACGCACTTCATAAGACGTTCCCTTTCTACTTCAATAACGAAGCAAGTTTCGGGAGATGACAACGTTGCGTTTTCACGCCTCAGCCCCTTTAATAGATATATGCATAACGGTGAAACCGCAAATGCTTCAATTATGAAACAATGAAATAGTTAGAACCTCTGGTTCGAGGTCTCACCCCCGTCGGGTCCCCCCCCCCTCCCCCCTGTCCGTGGAGCTCCTCAGCTGCAACGGCGCTGGTGCCAACTGACGCCAACTCCTCGCGCTAACTTGCTACCGTTGTTTCATCGAGTTAACCAGCTAACTTCGTAGCAATCTACTCTGCCCTCCCTTTTCTCTCACCCCTATCCTTCCGTTGTCCTCTTCAGAAACCTCTCCTAGCATCTACATCAACTCTTACGGCCGTGGCTCCTGCGGATGAACGCCGCGGATCCACGCCTACTGTTAGACCATCGACTTTCCTAGCGACTTACAAACCCTCCTACCACGCGTAAAACCATTCACGAGGTATACAAACACCCCTTACATCCGATGTACCCTTTCGATCAATTTTTCTTCGACCATTTTCGTGTCATTCGCAATATTACCAGGTTAAATGAACACAAGGGTTGGAGTTATTATTTATGTAATTTTTTTCTCGAAAATGCGTAGGATTTCGCGAGTATGTCTATTCACAGAAAGTGATTGTAACTGACCCCTGCAACCGAAAATAATTTTTTTAGAACGATTTGAAAGTTTTCAATTTTGATGAAAAATTTCACACCTTCTCGATTTTTTCTCTCGAAAGTGGATAGGATTTTGGAGGTATGCGTATTAAACAATAATAATTGTAATTGACCCTTGCAACCAAAAATAATTTTTTTAGAACGATTTAAAATTTTTTTTTCCCTTCGAAAAATTTCACACCTTCTCGAATTTTTTTCTAGAAAATGGGTAGGATTTCGGGGGTATGTCTATTCGCCAAAAATGCTTGCAATTGATCCCTGTAACTAAATATAATTTTTTTAATATGATTTGAAAATTTTTAATTTCGTCTATAAATTACAGTATATACTCGAATTTTTTTCTCGAAACTGGATAGGAATTCAAAATTATGTTGCTTCACAAAAAATGCTTGTAATTGACCGTTGTAACTAAATATAATTTTTTTAATATGATTTGAAAATTTTTAATTTCGTCCATAAATTACAGTATATACTCGAATTTTTTTCTCGAAACTGGATAGGAATTCAAAATTATGTTGTTTCACAAAAAATGCTTGTAATTGACCGCTGTAACTAAATATAATTTTTTTAATATGATTTGAAAATTTTTAATTTCGTCCATAAATTACAGTACATACTCGAATTTTTTTCTCGAAACTGGGTAGGTTTTCGGGGGTACGTGTAATGACCAAAAATGATTGCAATTGACCCCCATAACCGAGAATAATTTTTTTAGAACGATTTAAAAAATTTTTTTCTCGCCGAAAAATTTCATCTACTCGAATTTTTTTCTCGACAGTGGATAGGATTTTGGAAATATGCGTATTAACCAAAAATGATTGTAACTGACCCCTGCAACCGAAAATAATTTTTTTATAACGATTTGAAAGTTTTCTATTTTGATGAAAAATTTCTGCATTTACCTCCTGTTTTTCTTAAAAATTAATAAATTTGTTTGACACTGTACGAAAATGTTGTTTAATACTTTTTGATAAATAGATTTCAATGAAATACATTCACTATTGTTTCATAACTATATAAAAAACCAGAATTATTATTGTAAATGTTTGGAAGATGTTTTCGAATAACGTTATTCATTGTTACAAGGTACATATAGTACTTGAGTAACTAGAATTTACCTCTCGAACGAGCTTATAATGATTTCCAAAGATTGGAAGTAGTGAAAAGCGAAGTATTTATATCGATCTTATACGTTTAGCTAAAGTGATTGAAACCATTTGGAAGTTGGATGGTTATTGATATGTTGGGTATATCTTGAATAAAAGCACGGTATCGATATCGTTTGATGCAAACCTGGTGCCATTAGCAACGGATTTCATGCGTTATCTGTTGGAAAGGGACGGCAAATAAAAAGAGAGACGACGAGAGTGAGAGAAATGTCACGCTCGAAATATGCAGTGTTGAATAGCGTGGTTCCAATGATAATCTACCAAGCACAATCCGCCCATATACTCCAGATAAGGCTCCCTCATGTGATGCATGGTACGTGGCCTGTAAACGCCCCCCTTTCAACACTAAACACCTTTCACGATTCGCTTACAGTTTATCCTCTTTTTTAACAACTAAGGAATTCGTTCTATCTAATTCTATTCCTCGCGTTTCAAGCCAAAAGTCATTCCTGGATTATGGATCACCACCATATTGTTTCTCATTTTCTCTATGGTCCTTTCGTTCAGAAAATAAAGTAGAAACGTTAGAATCATTCTTTTGCAACCGTGTCTGTTTATTCATAAGAACTAGAATAAAAATTGTTTTTTAAGTTCAAAAATAATAACAAAGATGTTTATATCTCAGAAACGATTGACCTTTCGACCTACTTTTCTTTTTTTGAACATTCCGAATAGCTCGATTGGCCTACCCAATAAATTAGACGCTAAGAATGAGAGGGTTAACAATCGCGTTAAATGTAATAGCGCGAATCCGTTCGACGAAACGTAATTTAACAGTCCTCGCTATTTGATCTGGTCATGGTAATTCGTTTTTACCATTATGAGGTCGTGGCGTGCGTAATTTGTTCGCCCCTCGCGTCGAATGATATATTTCTACAGAGGGCTCTATCCGATACCATCCGGTATATGCCACCCGATACCAGGGATTCGTCTTTCCACAGACGTTCAATTTTATGCCTGATGTAAGTCGTACGCGGCTCCCGGGTTTCCGTTTGCCCCCATCAGATATACGTTTCGTTTCAGCTTCGCCTCGAAACACCTACATAGAATTCGTTCGTGCTTGGAAATCGCAACCGAACAAATTAACGTGAAACAGTACGAAACAAACGGGGGGTAAATAATGCAACGCGACTGCTAGAATATCGCGAGCAGTCGGCATCCAGCAGGGAGGTCGTTACTCTTACAGTTTTACTTATTTTTAATTCAAACATTAATCTCGGTCCAATCGTTTATTAGAATTATTTAATTATTTATTCTCAACGTTGAATGTATTTTATCATTTGTTCTGGTGAGATTGCGATAGGGAATTTTTGACAAATATCCGTGCACTTAATTTTAATACCGTCTGCAAGCACGGCGCCGCGAACGTGCAATTTTCTCGCGAAATAGACACGACGGTTTTCGTTGCGAAAATACACCAGCACTGTACAGGACGATTCATACGACTGTAACAAGCTGTATCTTTATTTTGGTCGAAGTTGGAAAAACGATGCTAGGAAAAAAGACTCGTCCTTTTTTAGAAGCAAATAGCTTACGAGATATTTTGAAAGAATTGTGGCCATCGTGGAGGCACCTTGTTCGAAGAATCATTATTGAGATTATTTTTTAAATATTGTATACTTTAGTATGTTCATCAAATATAAATCTAAAAATTCAAAAATTCAAATGTAAAAATTCCAAAGAAATGCTAAAAAATTTCGTTCTAGTATACCCTTTAATAAAGACAGTCTTTCGAACTATCGCGTGTACTATTAATTTTTTGACTAATATTTTCCTATGTAAAATAACAGAAGGTGTCGACAAGTGTAAGAAATATTTTTCCATCAGTTTTGATTTAAAAAAATTCATGTTATGGTGAATCGAGGAAGAGGAGCATGGCCCAATTAGAGAAGTATGCCTTCCGTTTCGAGCATGCATTACACGTACGGAGCACAGAGCGACTTGCAGCGGGCGTGGAACGCGGACACCATTCATTCCGCCCTTTTCTGTCGCAGTAATAACCTTCGTCGTGTTATCGTGCTATCGGTAGGGGCAATAATTTTTCCATTCTTCCGGCGTCACGAATCGAGGGGAGCCCTCGGCGCGGCTGTACAGCAGCCTCGAATCTTAACGGAAGAACGAAGATATACGAGCGGCGGGAGGCGCGTGGCCGAATCGCGAAAATGTAAATTGAAACGATGATCTGCGTGCAGACAGCTCCGACCATAACTCTCTTTGGACATCTTCATCCGCACCGGGTGTATTCGCGGTAATTATGTCAGTCTGCCGGGGGGGGGGGGCCGGTTCGTAGCTACCGCCGGATCGATATACCAGAATAGAAATGATTTACTCAACGGACCGGTGTTTTCTAATCTTAAATTACCACTTACACGAACTTCGATGCAAACGCGCTCTCGTCGCTTGTAAATCTCCGTAACAAGATTTCGCTGTCTATCATTTAAGTTGCGGCACCGCTCGTTTTATCGCCGGGGCCAATAACCTCTACACTCTAGGATCCCACGCGTTTCTTATACAACGTTATTTCAAAATCTGACGTTGCTCGTCAGTTAGGTAAACTGGAAAATTTCTCAAGTCACATGCCTTCCTACAAATTTTACTCGTGTGTGGTTAAAGCAGATATGCAATAAGTGGTTACACGTTTTCTTTGCAACGAAATGTTTACTTTTATAATTTTACGTTGATCTACAGTGTCAATTTTTATTTTTATTCCACGTTTGGTCGAGCATTCGGTGATTTATGGGATGGTAGTGTATATGTGGCGCCTCCCATGCTCGCCACTAGAGGGCTAGCGCTCTCACAAGCGCTCGAACGACTTCTAGAAAGCCTTACTTTTTTTAAAAATAGTTCTCTCTTAAGTTTGTTTATTTACACAAGTAACAGTTATTGCAAAATATATATAACTGGATAACAAGTTTGCAATAAATTCTCGTATACAGACTTTAGTAGTGCCTACTTACAAGAAGCTTAACCCTACTCAATTACATTTCTTACTCCTACTAATGCTACACTATAACTAGCATCACAATAGAGTGTTTACACATACGTGGTATTAATACATTTTCTCTGTTGAGGTTATCAAAGATATCTGTTTTTGCTTGCAGGAAAAATATGTAATAAAAAACCTACTTTTAAGAAAGCCTCACTGATGAGTCCACTAGTAGGCCCTGCCTTAGACGACTGGTATATTGGGAAGTATTACAATATTAAATAGAACATTTTAAGTATGTGGCGCTGAGGGTTAGGATCTCGAGAGAATTTCGTAGGAAGACAGAAAAGGAAAGGAGATATTTGGAAGTCGTGAGAGCGCTTGTGAGAGCGCGAGCCCTCTAGCGGCGAGCACGAGAGGCAACGCCACGTACGTATCGTGTAACACGAAACCGTGTGTGCGTTTGGCAATGGCCAAAGCTATAAGCTCGTCGTGGACTGGAAATATTTGGCATTCGGTCGTAAAATTAGTCTTTGGATACACCATAAACGGCCGAGCGCGTTTCTTTTGTACGGCTCGTAGATTGCGGGTTTTGGTGCGCGTCGTGGAAGACCGTCGGGAACATGGCAGAGACTCCCGGTTCTGCGGTGCTTTCTCGACGGACCCCTCTCGAGGTTTTTCCAGCGATGGCTAGTAAAACTCTACGGAAATGGATTCCGGAATGGGAACGGGGGATAAATGTAAGACGAGATGCAGGAAGGAAACGAACCGGGCACCGAAATACTGAGGGAACTCTGACCGTTTCAGCATTTGTACTCGGTCCAGCGCACTACTTGTTGAGAGGCCAATTCAACAAACTGCCGCCAATATTACGTACAAGAATTTCCACTGCGAGCTACGTTCGGGGCTACCCGGGGTTCATTGTGATTTTAAGGAATACGATTTCGGTAAGACTATTCCCTTCGTCCATAACTATATTCTGGTCTGTGTTTATATATAATTTAAAGCCAGAGATAGCGTTACGTTATTAAACTGGGAATGATTACGATTGAGATCGAGATTGGGGTATTCTACTGTAAAACGTGTATTTTTCGGTCCACTTTGATCATTTTTTGGCAAAGAAATATCCTACATACGTTTAATGAGATTTGTGAATTATGTACTAATTTTGTAAAAATAAAATAGTAATAACTAACCATACTGCGTGTCATAGAACATAGTATTATAGCCACCATGGTTTTCACGCCATGTTACATGTTTGATTACATTCTTGTTCGATTAGGGGGGTCAATCGTTTTGACACCGTGGATCGTTATCTGACCCGCGGGGGTCATAGGTTGTCGATCACATCTACGGTTAATGCGCTGAGAAATCTTTACACAGCCTGCGTAATAACACGATTAAAACGGAACGTCGATAAACTGTGAATTAACATTTCCGGAACGCGAATAAATCCAGAGCGGGATAAACGGTCGTCGTCGCCGTAACTTTGCATTTTTCCGTTGCTCGATAATTCGCTCCCGCGACGTATTACGAGTTATTCGGTGAATTTAAGGGGTTCGAAACATTCAGCGCAGGCGGACACGATCCAACAAACTACTCGTTCAGACACCAATTCCACAAGCATCGCCGATATTACGTAGTACCAGTTCCCTCCTCCCCACCCGAGCGACGTTCACCATTTGCAATTCATATCGTGTCTCATGCATGCACGATGGAGTGACTACTGTGACCGTGCTATGTCATCGGTCGTGTTCCGTATAAGTGGTCACGGTATATACGCGGTACGGATCCCCTTTCGAAGAAGTATGCCGGCCTACCACCGAATCCTGGTCCGCCCCGCAGATTGAGAGTTTTGGTGCAGCCGCTACTACGGAGTTTGACCCACTTCCCTGCCCGGTGGAAACAACTGACGCGGATGACGATGACGAAAATGAGAATATAGAGGATATAGATTTTCGCGCGGACCGTCACGGATTGTACAGTTCGTTCGCGGGGGAAGCCTGTTTAGCTCTCTGTAATGGATGGAAGTTGAGTGGAACGGCGATTCGGTCGCGAGGATCCGATAATCCCACACTTTATTACGGTGCAATTAACCCTTAAACCGAGGCTTCGATGCAAACCACGCGACGCGAACAACTTATAGCTCCACATTCGATGAAATTTCATCCCCTGTTCGGACTACGACTCCTTAATATTTTATTTAAGTTGTTTTCAATATTATTCTTTAAATATCATGTAAAATACCAGGATAGTATTTCAACGTTCCTATCTCGCTGTGAATTAAAAAAATATCATTGCCATTGATACCAATATTAATTATTATCAAGCATATATCCGTGGACCAAGAATACAATTTCGATTAATTTATATTATTTAATCGTACGGCTTCATTTGATTTAAATTATATCGACGAACACTTTCATTAAAATTCATTTGCTATGTATTACTATATATGCTGAACTTTTCGTTTATTCGACATGTAACAAGTACACAAATAATTTACTAGAAAATTGTTTTAATAAAAATTGATACAATCTATGTATTATATATATAAAAAGCTTAGAATAACGTAAATTTGATGCACTATATTTTTGTATAGAAGAATTTCATTGTCTTTCATTTTGAGATATGACTATAGTTCATTTTTACTATCGAATTGAAAACGAACTATTCCCATTATTAAAAACCTCTTTTTTATACCATTTTTACACGGTTAAATCTGAGTTTCAGTAGTTCGATAAAGTATATTATTATCGTGATCGACGAAAATGGATACTCGAACTTTTGTGGCTAGAGTGACGTTCGTTTTCAGAGTGCATTCTCGGCCTAAGTGCGTCCTGAGTTTGGCCGAAATAGGGAAAGAAGGGTGGCCCAGAAAACCGGTCCCTAGCAACGAGACTTTAGTAGAACAGTCCGTTGAAAGAGTCCGTGGCGTGCGTGCGTCTTAAAATCTTTCGTAGTAAATATAAATTGTTTTTTTATCATCCGTTATTTATACCGTGTCCAACGACCGCCCTCGCACGTAACTTTTATTCTTTTTATGCAAATGCGTTCAACTGTGCTCATCGCTGTAATCGATAAAGCGCCTAAAGACGTCAACAGCGTGCGACGAGCGGTTTTGTCAAGCGCCACCGGAAGTTGAAGACTCGAGGAAGCCTTTGAACACCCTAAAAAATAATTAACTCTCGTGGAAAGAATTCTATACTTCTTGTTACATGCATATGTAAATTTACATTTGATATCTTATTTAATTCTGTGCATACAGGATAAATATTATACTTGCAACAGTGGCTTTAAAGTTCTTGTCAATTTGAACTTGTAAAGTTATTGATATTTTCATGCAAATTTAATATTTATCAAAGTCAAATGCTAAACTTTGACGCCGAGATAATCGTTTGACAATTCTTACGAGTATCCTGGTTTGTATAGAAAGTTATATTTCGATGCACGGCTGAATTAAAACTTTCTGTCGCAATCAACAATCCGAATGTTCCGCGTTAAACACACGGTAAAACAATATACGGGTGAATATATCGTGTTGATCGAGCAAACACATCGACGGTATTTTTTTGCGATGCAAACTGCCCGTACAAATTAGATTTAATTAATGATCGAACCGCTCGAAATTTCACCGTATCCCACGACTTCGTAGTTTCGACGATCGGCGATATCTTGGAACGTATCGCGCGGGAAAGAAATTAACGGAAATTCGACTGGTGTAACTCGATAGAATCGGGACTTCCTGTCGAATTTTATTCCAGCCGATTCGGCTGAGGTTCACGCGTCCCGGGTGTTACGGCTTTCTAACTCGGCTTTGTTCGGCTAGCGAAAAATCGATGGACCGATGTATTAAAAAGTCGTGCCTATCGATGGCTCGTTACAAAAGCGCCCCATTGAAACCGGATACTATGCTACAAAAGAACCTCATCCACTCCGGCATTCAAAATCACGTGAGAAATATCTTTGTGCGCCGATGATAAAGTAAATGTCGAAAAATATCGTCCCCCGGGTGCCATAGATGAAATATCATCGCTCTGGAGAGCGGAGCGCGGCAGAAAACCGGGAGAATTAATTCTGGAAATTCTGCTGGCGCGAAACGGGATCGCTCGCGTTAAATATCTTACGATCCAGTCGATAAATTTCAATCGAAGACTGAGAATTAACGCGCGAGCCCTCGCCCGTTACCATCCGTTGAATACTTCACGCGTGTTAATTCCTGCGGGCAATTTATACGACTTTACTTTACTTTGGATTTGTTATATTACGTACCTTTTATCACAAAAAATTGCGTACCTTATCGAACGCCAACAGGTAATTTTTATTCTCGACGACTTATTCTTTCTTTCGTAATTTATATTTTCCGGGAATATTTCATTATTTCAAGCGTACATTACTTTCAAAATTAGGTGAAATAATAGGAAATATGAATGGAGAGAATGTTCAGTGTTCACTGTCTCAGAACAGCCTAACAACGCCTATTGAAAATAGTTAAACTTCACACGCGTATAGTTTAGAAATTACTAGTGTTTTATCGGTGGTTGAATGATTGTTAGAAGTGGCAAGGCTTCCCCTTTAAAATGGCTTTTGGTTTTTGTCGATCCGACTTTCCGTTTTCGAGATATCGTAATTTATGTAAAAGGTAATTTTTTTTAATTCGACTACCTCACTGCCCGGCGTGTGTATAATAGCCTATTCATGCGTATTAAAAATACTGAAACTTTAGAAGCGCATAATTTCAAAACTACTCGTGCTTTATTCAAAATCCCACCACTGTTGGAAGCGGTAAACTTTCCCCTTTAAAATTGGTTTTTAGTTTTTGTCGATCCGACTTTCCGTTTTCGAGATATCGTAATTTATGTAAAGGGGTAATTTTTCCCAATTTGACTATCTCTGTCTTTGTCTGACGCGTCGCGCTGGACCTCTCTCTCTCTCTCGCACGTGACTCGTGACCGAGTGGTCGCGTGACCTAGTTACTACAAGTCACGTGCGGTCAACGACCTTGGCAAGGCCGTAGTAAGAAAGTTCATTGATCTCGCGACGTAAACAAACGCTTCGGTCTCATCCGATCGACTCGAAACTAAAATCCTCATATCTCCGGAACTAATAAAGCTATCGACTCTCACGAGCGCTCATTTTAAAGGGCATTTCATCCCCTATGCGATGGCCATACCAGCTGCTATAATTTTTGCTGTCTTCTATGTTTATTTTCATAGTTTCTTTAACACTATGCACACAAAAAAGTTTCAGCAATTCCTATCGATTACACGACTCGTGTGCGATAAAACTGGATCATAAATTGTTTATTTAATGAATTTAAATTTCTATACAGGGTGTTCACAAAATTATTAGCCAGCATTTTGTCGTAAATAATAGCTTTCCCCGGAATTAACTACAGTATCGATTTGAAACAAAATTCGTATTCAAGAACCTTTCATCTCCTATCTAGATGAAAATTAAAAAATTTCAACATAGTTTGTAAATTTTCTGTAGTAAATATAAAAGAGAAAAATATCTTACGAGTAAACCTCAAAACACAACACTCCGTACATATAATTGGAAGGTCTGGAGCACGTTGCCTGGAATTTACACACTTTTTTCGATCGTATCAGAATTCCGTACGCAACGTGTACTTTCCATTCTTATCGCGGAAGAAGCAAGCAGGTAATCACGCGACTCCGAGCCCTCGAGTGGACCGCGCCACGATAGTACGGAGTTGTTTAGCAACGGAATCACGGAGTACAAACAATTTCGTTAACGAGTTCTAGCTATTAGGCCCGATTGGAAGTCGATTCTTGGGACGGATGCCCCTTCGCAGGCGGAACCGTTCGTGCATAGGGGCGCGTCGTATATTAGGTTGCGTGTCACGTGCGGGCACCTCTGTTCGTGCGTGTCCACCTCCCACGGCGCACGCTTCGATTGAAATGCGTTTCCCGCCTTTGAATCGTGCGACGCCCGGTGCGTTTGTTTAACGAGCACCTTATTTGACGCGTGTCGGAAGGAAAGAACCTGGGTGGATATTTAAGGGTAACCGGAGCAGACGAAACCCACGTCTTTCGTTCTTTATTTATTCATTTAAAATGATCAGAAATGCTTTGAAAGTCAGACCTTCCTTATATTTCAATTCTGATATGACAACAAGAAGATGTCAATATGCACAGCTCGATGCAATTAGGGGAGGAGGTTGTTAGACAATTGCGGGAATGAATTCGTCTCTGTTTCCCCCCTAAATTCTGCACTAAAGTACAACTGGCAAAGCATTTGGATGCCTCTGCGACGAGACAGTGGTCGGGCAAATTATTTTAATGCGCGTAAACCAGCCGTATAATAATATTTACTCTTCGCGTTAATTCGAGAATCCTGTACCGGAGAAAGATAATGCTTTGGAGACGAACCAAGCTTACCTCGACGAATTCTTGGTCCTAGTTCGAATACCCCGTCGGAACAATTTGACCAAGGTACGATTATAACAGGCCCGCAGTTTGCAGGAACAGGAAGAACCCGGCAAAGAGAAAAGACAATCAATAGAAGGAAAGGGAAAGTGACAGCAGGGAAGAAATGGAGGACAAGAGAAGGTTTGAGAGGGTGCGGGTGCACACGGACGACCCTGGTCGGAGTTGTGTGGGGTCTCTATAGCTTGTTGCGGATTATGTAGACTCGCGCTGGAACATGTGTTCGTTATATCGCTCCGACGGAGTTAGCAACTCTTGGCTAAGGCTTCCCCATGCCCTCTCTTCTCTACCTGAGAGGCTGCTTACGTTCACCTATACGGCCGCGCACTTGTACACGTCCTTTTGTATTAGTAGCGTCGTAAATATTTCATGTTGATGTGACGTGAATTAAGCGGCTTAAGTGGATTAAGGGATAGGTATCCGCTATTGGTGGCTGTATTCTTAACTGGTTGGGTACGCGTGTCTTCCAGCGTCGACAGACCCGACTATTGATATCGAGGACGTATTCTTTTACGCCACGGAAATAGAAAAATATATACTTTGGCTATTCTCGTAGCACACATGCCTATCTATTCGTTTATTATTTTAAGATACTTTTTATCTTTGGAGACTACATTTTATCGGTTCGATCACACTCTTACTAATGACACTCCATTTTATAATCCATTTTTGTGATTTTTTCATTATTTTCCATATTCTTATGCGAATTGTTCCTTTTTACAATTTTCTGTTTGCACGTTTATTTATTCTCTTTTATTTTTAATAAGTGTTACGAGATTTGCTCAGTACGTGTATACGTAACTTTATTTTTATCTAGAAGTATATAAAGGAATGTATCACTTTGCAAGTCACATTTACAAAGGCAATAATTAAAATCATTTGCAGATCGAACAAAGAACTGTACTGATCTTCTAACGAGTGAAGAATCAGAACACATTAGAGCATGTTAGTCAAAAAAGACAATGGAATTGAATATATTACAAAAACTTGTATTATTTTACAAATTTAACAAAAATTGGTTTCACGATTGAATTCTACGATAATTTTAATTTTTTTTCAAACAATATCTGGACGTAAATTCTGAAGACTATAAACTCGATACCATATTCTCTAGCTATTGGCTGAGGAATAATTCTGTTTCGACCGGAAGGAGCTCGAAAATTGAATTTCAGTAATTATCGTAAGTGGATCGGAGCTAATACACTGTTTCCAGGACAGACTCCAATCGAAGTTGGACGATTGGGGCTGCGGCGAGTACGCAGTACGAATTCGTTGGACGTTTCTTTCGCGGAATTGGACCGATCCGATGTTGAACGAGGGAGAAAAGAAACGTCCGTGTATTCATTATATCGAACGTCCTCCATTTCTTCGTCCCGGTCGGAAGAGAACCGATCCCCTTTAACGAACCGCGTTGCATTTTCGTTTGTTTTCTCTGAAAACGGTAACGGGCGAAAGGCTCTCGTCGGTGTCCTAGAAATCAAGCTAGGTAGGATCGACGACCGCTAAGGTAAACTCGCTGGGGCGACGTCGGTGAAGGTTTACGAAAACGAGCCCCGGACATGGACCCTTGTACCAGTTTCCACCGTCTTGTTGGAAATCACGCCAGCTCGAGAGCTCGTCGACGTTTCGAGAAAAAGAAGGAAAAAAAATGCTTCCCGGTTTGCTTCCTTCTCCGGGGTTTGCTTTGTTTCTTCTCGCGGCATTATAAAGCCGCGCGACATTAAAAAATGCAAAGGAAAAATCCCTCGAGGTCGAAGATCGATAAGCCGTCGTCGTTCTAACAATATACTCGTATCAGCTTTTATAGACTTACGATTGGTACGCGTATCGATCGACGACGAATATACACGGTGTCCCGCCAGAAACGATCTATTTTCGACGACACGGTAGAAGATTCTAGAGGACCGCTCTTTACTCGATATTTCTAGTGCATTATTTATACCATTAAATTCGGTGTATCTTCCGGAGTGGTAGATCCCGATATACACAGGTTTCTCGTTTCCAATTCTTTTTCCTTCGAGAAACGTGCATTGATACGCCGACGTATTACCTCGGTAATCCAATGGTAAGCAGGCTTAGTATATATACGTAGCATGTTGGTAAACACGAGCGTGTACATTCACAAATTAATTCGAGGAAATCGAGTTTGATGTTTGATATGAAATTCCGGCGAGATCGATGTAAGATTCGTTCTCTGACTGAAACTAATGTGCTTCTTTAATAAGAATGAGTTGGACTGGGCTAGGCAAACCTAATTTAACTTTCGAAATTAAAATTGATCTCCTCGATATTATAATAACATCAAAACTCAACTTGTTTTGCGGGTTTCTTTTCGTTACATCCGCCTCGAATAAAGCACAGTAGCCCTGTTTTCTTTCTATGCTGAAGGGATAGTTTCATTGATGAAGTTCCATGTGGCTGGTTCTGTCCACGCATGGACAGCGTCTATGGAATGAACAGCAATAAAGGTAGGCTGTAAAGCAACCGAAAGTCAACGCGGCAAAGTCGAAGAGCGATTCGAATCGATCGGGTGTGTCACCTTCGTCGCACACGTATATATTTGTACGTCAGGTGGTACAGGGTTGGATGCAATTAACCATCGTAGCAAGGCAGCTCGGGTAAAGCGTTCGCCGGTGCGTGTGTACGACCGATAGGGCGACAGGCGAGAGTTCGTTTTGCGAAACTGTCGATAATAATTAACGTCCGTACGGAGCCTCGTCTCCTGGCCCGTATGTTGTGTGCACAGGAAGTGCCTACGGGTAGGACATGCCCGCCGTATAACGAACTTTCGCGGACGGACTTCGGCTTCGCAGACCTGTCAATAATTATAGACTGCGCCACGGGCGTCAAAGGCATGTGCTGGTGCACAAGAATCCGTTCTCGATGCATCTACAGAAGCACGTCCCCTTCGTATGCAGACGCGTCTAATCCCATTGGAATTAGAACCGTTAATGCCAAGCAAGGAGAAACCCGGGTTCTGAAATCAATCGACTCCTCAACGCCACCTACCAATCGTTTAAATACCTTGCAAGTCATTCGTTTATGGTGTAATGACTAGCAATTTTAAGGTTAACCACGTGTTTCTCATGATTTCATCGATCTCCTTCATCCCTAGCCACCTACTATTGTTGTAGAAACAAGCTAGGGAGTGTATATATAAAAGTTGAACGAGTACTTGCGAGAAAGGTATAGGTTGAGCGTAGCCCTCTAGCGGCGAGGGCGGGAAGCGACACAGTTTATTCTCAGAGTAATTAATTTTCTTTATAAATTAGAATCTATACAAGGACGAGTTTAAAAACGAATTAAAAATATTTATTCGGCATTCGGTGAATAAAGTTTGCCCCGTTTGCTGCCAAACGCAATTGTCGAATGCGGGACAAGCAGACAAGAGGCGTGTACGACCTGTGACCGGTATAGGCCACCCCTCGGCGGTCTTCAAAGGCAAATTGATTTTGTTCCGATCACGGGTATCGGTTTGCGTTTTCATATGTGCCACGCGAGGCACAGAACGCGCTTGACCGGAGATGTCTCAAGTGTGTTTTCCCATCGCTAGTCGCAAATCTAGGAAACGTAAAGTTTCCCAATTGGAGAATACTACCAAAATCATTCTGATACTTAAAAAATTGATCATCTAGGGTAAATATAGAGAAACAAAGTTTTAAAAGAACTGTTCGCGTAAACGCCTCGTCGGGAATATCCCCGCCGTGCTTGGACCGGGCAGAGTTTTTAAAAGCTCCCTGGGCTTCTCTATTACGTCTGCTCCGAAAAATTATAAACACAAACGGCGCTTCCATATTCATGCTGTCAGACATCAAATAAACAACTCGACTATTTCCGGACCGCAATTAGTTCGCGTTGCGTAAGCAAAATTCAAACAACGGGAAATTTATATATTCGAGCGGCGCTCGCGATCAAAAGAAGTTTCCACTCGCGAAACGCGAGAACGGGGAAAGTCAAAGGCAATATCAATGGATGGGAGGGGAAAAAAACGGTTTTGGAACGGCGCGAGACAAAGCCAAAATAAAAGAAGCGGCTCTCTCGTGTGGGAGTTGAACGAGTTAAGAGAGAGAGAGATATATGCAACGAGGATTACGCGAAGACTCGTGACGCACGGGTGCATACGTGTTTACATCAAATATATCCAAGGCGGGCCAACGGCGGCCCTCCGGAGAGCTGTAACACGGAATTGCACAGGCATATTCGTGTACACGCCGACGCACACGTAACACGAGTACCCGAGTACAAACGGGTTAAGGGTATTTTATTACAGCCGCCAGATAATGCTGAATGTGCTCTACTTCCAACACGCGGCCTGTGTTATTATGCGAGTGCCTACTAGATGACCACTGTGTGCGATACCGATTCTGTGCCGCTCGATATACCGTTACGAAGCCACGGATTTCTACCACGCACAAACAACAACAAACGACGCGTTGCTTTTGTCACTTTTTTCCATTTTTTTATTGACGTGGGGATATCGCGTGACTCAAACACGTGACGATCCTGGAATCTTAACGAAAGAAAATAAACGAAATCGGAGTACCAGGGGCTTGGAAAATGTATTTTACGAAAAAGGAAACGCTTCTTGCAACTTTTTGAAATTGTTGCGTTCTGTGTCTAAAGAAACGAAACAGAACATTCTGACCACAGTTCGTGACTTCCTCTTTTAAGTAAAGAGGGACCAGGGATATGGTTTCGTGTTTTCTCAGTGATGAAGACATTTATCAGGGGACATCCTTGCAAACCCCATAACGAATTACGCCCCGATGGTTCTAACGAAGCAAATTCGTACAGTTTCTATTAAATTATAGAGAAATTAAGGCACTCCAAGCGAAATGTAGATCGATCGAACAGCGGGACGAGCTTTGATTTGAAAACACTTGGCGCAAATGTTGTTTGTGCCAATCATATAGCGTGCGCAAATTTTATATTGGCTGAAACGTTAATGAACCAGGATGCGCGAGTGTCCAGCATTGCGTTGCAAAGAGCTCTCGACTTCTGTTCATTTGCGTAAACAATATGACCATGTAAAAACGAATATATGCTGCAATAAAGCGGGAATTGCGAACGATACATGCCTCGATAACTGTTGCGCGATTTTTTACGCGGAGATTCGATTCGTTGTGTACAGTTAACTACATAGGATACGTAGAACGGGGTGCAATTTACAGCACGGGTGAAAATAATATCACTGTTTGCGACAAAACTAAGTTGCACGTGAAAAATGGTCATTTTTTATACGATTATAATATTCTGTTTCAGCATTCTTCTCTAAAAACCTTTCCTAATTTCTTTGGGTTTGTTTAAAAAATAACTGAACTTTTCTAGTTGTGTGTTTGTGTATCGTCATAGCAACGAACAGTTGACAGCACTGCAATTGTCATAATCTTTCAGGTAACTGATTTTTGTACAAATTGTTTACATCTTGTTTAGTTTTCGAGTTATTGCTATTTGAGTGCAACGTGCTTCACTGTTTCAATCGAGGACATTAACCCCTTAACGCTCATATTTTTCGGGTTAACCAACAGTGATCAGTTTTGTTTCTAAAAATACGGTTTTTTTTAATTACAATGTTGTATCTAACGTATAATTTGAAGGAAAACAAATATTATCATCCCTTAAACCGTTGGATTGAACAAATATTGTTTTTCAAAGCAGTCAGACTCGAGCATGAACGTTAAGGGGTTAAGAAAAATTCGTCATAGGCATTGAAGGATGTTCCAAAAAGAAATATCGCTGGAACAAGTGTGTGAATAGAAGAGGAAAGTACTTTGAATGAGACAAAGAAGAATAAGTTCGTGGCGTCGCCACCAGAGGGCTCGGCGCTCTCACAAGCGCTCACAGACCTGGTATTGCCCCCAATTTTCGACAAACACGTCTTTAATGAGATGACGAATTAACTAAAGACTATATTCACGGAAGAAAATTCGTAGAAATTGACAAATTGTAAAGTTATTACTTGCAAAAGGTCCTCATATTTCCCATTGCATACTTAAATTACATTAATGGCATGCACTATAAAAGTAATTAATGTATTTACGAAGATAGAAAATTGCATGAGTCTGCTGCACGACTTTCGGAACAATTAAATTGAAAGAAGATATCGCACACGTCCGCATTAAAGAAACGTTTTTATTAAAATGCAAATTCGAAGATATGTTTCTAGAACACTTATGTAAGGTGTCTCTCGCATTGTTCTGTTTCGTCACTCTTTCGTTCCATTATTCTATCCCGTCTACCGAAATAACACACGTCTGAATGCATATCTTACCCAGTGGATATTTCATCTATACTGCGCCCACTTTATACAACGAATATTTCTGTTACAATTTTGTTCGTGCATTTGATATAATGGTGCGAACAGGCACTCCGTGACAAAGAAGGAATAGAAATCGAACCCTGTTCTCGAAATTTTACACAAAATTACACGCACGTAGTTTCTATATTTGTTTCGTTAAAAAATATGTTAACGTGTATCGAACAGAACGTTCCGCGTGAAATTCGTGTACAATGTGGATTTAAAAATCCATTCATTCCCTCTTTCTTTTTCTATATCTGCGCGTTACGAATTCAATTATTCATAGAAAGCTACACAAAGGCAGCGTTTTTAACAGACATTGAATGAGGACCGTGGCAAAACTACAGGAAATCCGAGAGTTAAACGAGTAAACTGTGCCAATATATTCTATATATAAAAAAGAATAGAGAAAAAAAATGTTATGCGCAGGATGTCCCATTTGAATCAATAAATATTTCGTACAGTACTTTCCAAAATAGATGCGTTCATCGGAAAAATTCTGTATTGCACGGTTGTAGCAAAAATAACTGATACTTTATACATTTGAAAATTATACACGTGACAAAGTACCTACATACCTAGAATCGAGAGGTTAATAATAAATATTTAAATTTAAATATTATTCTCTTTCGATCGATTCTTACGCAAGGAATGTTCTCTCTCGTTTCTTCTCGCGAACCGACAATTCGATCGTTTAATACCGCGAGAGCTTGTACAGGGAAATGGTCAAGTTAACAAAACATGATAATACTCGGTTACCGGTGTATGAATGAATTTTACTTCTCCACCCGTTGTTAATAGTATGTGTGAAAACGTTTGCTCCTGAAAAAGCACAGCTTGAAACGAAATGTGACCCCGTGTCGTTATCCCTTGTTAGCTATAACGAGCAGGAGTGACGCATGTTCGTTACACGCTTACAAATTAGCTGCGTTGAAGAGAAAACGAGCAAACGCGTGTACATGCACGCGGTCGCGGGTACACACACACAAACGCCAACCTGTATATTTTTGAATAGCAGGAAATTTCGGACGGGGCACCGGTAAAAGCGTAAATGAACATCAAAAGGATCGGAAAATGATGAACGAGTAATTTCTATGCGTGAAATTTGTTTTTACACCAATTTCGTTTCGCATTGTTTCGCGCAATTTTTACAAACCCGCGAACAATACTTTTCACGCGAGTCTCTACGATTTCTTTGACTCGAAACTCGGGGGAAAATCACTCAGCGTTGAAAGACAGAATTTCTGAATTTTTTTTTCATTCAGAATCGTGGAGAAAACTTTAATAAAATTTATATTTCTAGAAGAATGTTCTGAAATTTTGTACAGGCTGTTCGACAAATCACTAGCCCCCGTCAAATTTTGTAATTAAATATATTAATTGAGAATTTTTCCACGTTTATGGTTTTAGACCATCTTGAGAGCTCCAGTGATTTTTAACACTAGAAAGACTGAAACTTAGTATATACCTATATTGCCCAAAAGCAGTCAAAATGACTGCATTGTGAAAGACTAACTAATGTGTAAAGAAATTTGTTTAAAAGTAATTTTTAATATTATGTTATAATATTATGAATTTAGGGCGCAGAAATAAAATAAACAACTTGTTAGAACAAGTATCACTGCATAAAGATTCGAATAAAAAGTACTACTTTAGCTTATTGAGAAACTGCAATTTATCAATAGGTCTGGATTAGATCTGGGTTAGGTCTGGGTTAGGTCTGGATTAGATCTGAGTTAGATCTGAGTTAGATCTGAGTTAGGTCTGGATTAGATCTGAGTTAGATCTGAGTTAGGTCTGGGTTAGGTCTGGATTAGATCTGGATTAGATCTGGGTTAGGTCTGGATTAGATCTGGGTTAGATCTGGGTTAGGTCTGGGTTAGGTCTCATTTACACTGTTGTTGTATTTTGTAATTTCCAAGTGTATGATTTGGTTTGGACTCGAAAAAATGTCGAATGGGACTTGACGAACAATGCTTTTAAGTGTTTTATTTGAAATTTACCTGTTAAAAATGACTTCCTTGGGCAATCTAGTGTTAAAGAACGTAATTAAGTCGTAAATGGACGACTAAAATATAGTTGAATAAACTACGAAAGGAATAAACTGCAATGTTGAACGTAGCTTTTGGTTTAAAAAAAAATTCATGAAAATATCTTTTGCAACCACGGAGGAATGGCCCTTCAAAACCCACTGTATTATGGGATAAATGTTATTTTTATCGTTTTATTGCTTGAGTTTGAAAATATTTTTGAAGGATAGGGTAAGTTGGGATGTGTTTATGCACTCGTCGTTGATTTCTGTGGAGATCACCGCAGAAACGGGACGCAAAGGGAGAACCGATCGCAAGCTGGAGGGCGCATAAGTACATAGGTCGCGCAATACGCAGGTCTGGATAGGTTTACATAGGTCTCTCGCTTCGAATATTCCTACCGAAGTAAAAGAGCACTCGAGACTCGACCCTTCCTCCCTGTCGTCTGTTTTACTCGGTTTTGTACACCGTCTTCCCTCTTCTTTGCGATGACTTCGCTCGGTATTTATCTTATTTGCCTTGTTATAGGAAATTTTCGTTCGATCGGGGACCGAACGCGTATGTACACTCGCGGAACCTTTGATTACCAAGCAAAGAGATGGCATTTCTATTTGTACGCCCTTCCGCATTACGGATCCAAGGCATTTCACGCCAAATCGATCACTTTGCTCTTTTCGTGGCCGTAACTTTCTTCAATACTTCAAAAATAACGATAAAATTCTATGGAAAAATACAATGCAACAGTTACGGTAACTGTAATTTGCAATTTAACCCAATTCATCCAAGCTTTGCAAATTTTTTCTTTAGAACGAGTATAAATAAAATAGAAAGCGGAAGTCATTTCAGAAAGATACATTTCTGAACATTGTTGCATAACTTACTAAGACTTCATTGAAGCCAAATACTAAAAAGCTTGTATGTACAATATAACAGTCTTCGCTACTTCAACCTCGGGAAGCCAATAGAAAGCAGAATACTTTAATAAACCATGGAATATACGTTCCTTTCTCGAACAACATTATTTCGCTCCGTTGCCAGAAATTTCGTTCCCCGCATCGGATTGCAACCAGCCGCGATACGATCTCCCCGTTTTTACAATTATAACGCGCGATGAAAAATGAACCGCGCACGCATATAACAAGAAATCTCATCTTCGGTTATCTGCGGACGACCATTCGCAGGAATCATCCATCACGAGTTTTTAAAAGTGAGAAGAACTATTACTGCTAACATCCACTGCGATCGGTTGGAACGAGTTCAGGAGGGATTACGAGTTAAATAAATTATCGAGGGACGTTCCGTTCGAAAATATGATTTATGCGGAACACCGTTCACGCTCATTTTACACGTTCGGCGACCCAATTTTTAATTGAGCTTTTTTCTAAATATGTGCATGGAGGACCTGAAGTCAATAAAAAGACGTTTAACCTTTCAAATCCGCCAGATAACTATGGTCGTTTGAACAGCCTGTTTTTTAATTATAATTTTTTTTATTCGACGTAAAGTTTTAATTCCGTCCAGCTGTGCTTAAGGTGGGGTATTTCAATCCAAGCTTAAAAGGTTAAAAGTTTTCGCGGCTCAAGACGATCTCTTGGAGTGTCCTTTTGCAGAAAGGGCTTCCGCGAGGACTCTTGGAACGATCGAAGTACAAAAAGTTCTGTAACCTGGGTCACGAGGTCAAATAGAACGTTCTTTTATAGCGGGGACGCGTTAAATATGAATAGTACGCGAATTCGATAATGCTCGGATAACTGCAACGAAATCGAGATCACAGATGTTAGGGTTGTCGACCTTTAGTTTCTATTCTCGTATCACTTGGTCGTCGAAAATAAAAGGAACACACGTGTCGATACGACAGCCACTAAGGCAAACTAAAAAATTCTATCACATTGTTCGTTCTATCCGAGAAATAGTATTAATAATGGAACGGAAACTGCCTTAATCGGGAAGCAAACAAGTGGAATAAATCGAGGTTTTATTATATATTCATATCTGTTTAAATTTTACTTCGTTAAATGCTTCATCGTGCTTCGATATACGCATTAAATATTGACGAGCATAATTCTAAACTGAACCTATTTATGGCTAACAATTTCCTGTGAAATATTTATTTTATTATACTATCCCATTTGATACGATGAATGGGACAGAATGCAAACATAGAAAGGACCCATTAGCTTTTTTGTTATTTCGTCCTATTCATTCTCCCCTACGAAATTCAGTCCACGTGTTTTGATACGCCCTTATAATTCTACTTAATGGAGGATTATAGCAACGCTACCAAACTACGTGCACGATGCAAGATGCAAACAGACAGGAATAATGATATTAAGCAATTGTATGCTCATATTTAGCAACGCGACTGGTTTCTTCCATTTACTAACGTCAAGCGAGTGTTTGTGCCAAGCACATTCGTACACATTGTTCGGACTGCATTATTACCGCTTGCTTTAATTATTCTATGCACTTGTACGTCGTGCATCGTGTTTGGATTAAACATTGTACTAATTCCTCGGGAAGAGACTGCAGAGAAACGGTATCAAAAGGAGAAATTACGACGCGACTCGTAGATGAGTGGATGACTTTGTTAAAAAAAAGAAATCTTTCGTAACGTCGTTAATAATTTTTTACATTCACGGTATATTATTAAAGTTTCAAGCCATAAGCGTGCTCGAATGCCTCCGTAATGTGCAGAGAAAATGCTACTCCGGGTCTCGCTTCAATGCAACGGTTCACGAACTAAAAACGTTAGCTCGACAATTCGAACCATGGACGCGCGTCGCTGTACGAGGCGGATAAAAAATGAAAAACCTTTGAACCAAATATCCAACATCGTATGGCATTTCCAAAGTGGAATCTTGCAAGGAGACGCCTTTGCGCATACTAAATGCAACGCGTCGAATGAAAACGCAATATTCCTTTTCAAATTCGAGCCGCCGCCGCGCTGCAACGAAGAAATTTTTTCTTCTTTTTGTTCCCCCCCTCCCCTTTTTTTTCAGAACGAATGGAAATGTTATTACACTCGCCCGGCGACTTTGAGCATTTCCCGTGCACAGCATGCATTTAGAGCAGAGCCAATGGTCCGTGGAAAATGCGACGCTACACCCTAGCAGTTGCACGTGCGCCGGTGATTAGGTTAACACGAATACGACTCTCTTTCTTCAGCGACTCGGCCCCGTTTCTTGTTCTTCGCGCGCCACTCGGGTGCTTTTTCATCCCCCTTTACCCATCCGATACTTTCGACAGAAATTATAAAATGGCCGCGAATATCGCGTTTCGTCAAATGTGACAACAAGAGGTGAACATCATCCGAAGAGATGTTATTTTTGAGACAAATTAAATCGTGTATGTAATAATGTTATAGACTTGTGGAAGCAAAGTTACGAACATTTATTTATCGTTTTCAAAAATATTCATAAATTAGCTGAACTTTTGATATGATGTCCATTTTTTACCTTTTTGGCGTTTTTTGTTTTGACTCTTGAAGGGGAGTGAGAGGGTCAGGGGGTCGCGGGGTAATATTTAGGGGCCCACAGAGTCACAACAGTGCTTCTTACACTAAAATAAGGCCCACTATTATTGACTTCTGATCCCCTAAATCTCAGAATCTGTTCAATTTACGATCTTAGGCCCATTGGAACTTTTCATCAAGACACAATGAACTTCATCACATCAAAAGTTAAGCTAATTTAACTATGCTTTAGCTAATTTAAATATTTTCCATAAGATCTGTGCGGGGTCCTTTGAAAGTTAACGGGAATAAAATGTTTCAGAATAGATTTTAATAACCGGACTTTATCTTTTACGCACTTACGTGTTTCTTGTTTTATTCACTTTTATATTCGAGCACCCGCACTCGTACGTTCGTGCAATAAAAACGTAAATAAAAAAAATAATAAAAATGTGGATGATCGGGGGCGGCCATTGTTCCACCGAGCGATGTACAGTTTCAAGATTTATCTGCTCGCAACCTCGTTTATAATCCACATCCGTTGCATATTGTAACAATGATATTTTTAGAGACTACTGCTGCCGGTTAGACAGAGCGAATATACGAACGGGAGTTTAGATTCGTTTCGCTCGGCCATGATCGTCTTCCTACACGATTCGTTTTACAACCAACAAGCGGCCTCTAAGAAGCTCTGTATCACATAATACGGTACTAATTCACGACACTAAAGAACAAGATTACACGTTCGTTGCAATCGTCTTGTAAATGGCAAACTGGAATTTTTATTTTCAGAATTCCATCATCGACGTAACCAAAACTTTCCTGGATAGTATACAGAGAGTGTAAAATATTTGTATTGCAAGCTTTCGTTTTTGAGAAAACTAATTTCGAACTACTTTAATTTAGGCACCTATTCGAATTTTTTTCTCCAAAACGCGAAGGATTTTGAGGATATGCCTCTTCAACAAAAATGATTGTAATTAACCCCTGTAACCAAAAATAATTTTTTTAGAACGATTCGAACTATTTTAATTTTGTCGAAAAATTGTACAGCTTCTCGATTTTTTTTCTCGAAAGTGGATAGGATTTTGGAGGTATGTGTAATGACAAAAAATCATTGTAATTGAACCTTGCAATCAAAAATAATTTTTTTAGAACGATTTAAAATTTTTAATTCCGCCGAAAAATTTCACACCTTCTCGAATTTTTTTCTCGAAAGTGCGTAGGATTTCGAGAATATGTCTCTTCACCAAAAATGGTTGTAATTGACCCATACAACCAAAAATAATTTTTTTAGAACGATTTGAAATTTTTTAATTTTGTCGAAAAATTGTACACCTTCTCCAATTTTTTTCTCGAAAATACGTAGGATTTTGTGGGTGTGTCTCTTCACGAAAAACGATTGTAATTGGCCCTTGAAACCGAAAATAATTTTTTTAGAACGATTTAAAATTTTTTAATTTCGCCGAAAAATTTCATCTACTCGAATTTTTTTCTCAAAAACGCGAAGGATTTCGAGAATATGTCTCTTCACCAAAAATGGTTGTAATTGACCCCTACAACCAAAAATAATTTTTTTAGCACGATTTGAAATTGTTAAATTTAATTGTTAATAACTTTTTAACGAAGCCACAATCAAGAAATTTATATTTTTGATTTTCGTCTTATTTTGGCCTTTGGAATCTCCCATTGAAATTTTTTCCAGGTCAAACACCCTGTATATTAGATTATAATACTATGACAATGAAATATAAAGGTACAACTCGTCTATGAATATATATATAAACGATAAAGAGATGTAAGAAGTGATTTTGACAAAACGAAATTGCATCGTATTTCGAAGGGGAAGTAAGGTGTACTACAGTTTTTCTTTTTCTTCGTTTCGATAGACGGGAACCGTAGTCGAAGTTACCGTGAACCCTTTTGTAACAACGGGTTGCACGTGCGCGACACTCTGCGACAGGAAACGCAGAATAGAATTCGCGAGGACAGACGTTGTTTCGCGTGTCGGCGGAAGCTTCGTAAGCAGTTCCGCGTGAGAACCCGAGACGGTCGCATACGTAACGAAGTATCAAGCGCGGCTGCTACCGCGATTCGAGGCATTATTCGGAAATTTCCGCGATAGTATTACGTTTATAATCGCGTAGCGCGCGGTTGACATGCTCCCGTTTCGAAGCGAAACGAATTTCCGAGGCGAACTCCTTGGGCGCCCGGAATCTTACCGTTGCGCCCGGCACGGGCTGTATAATTACTCCCGGCGAAAATTGAAATTGAAAGAGGCGGAACGAAATTAGTAACAATAACGGTTCCGCGGGCGGCAACGGAACGTTATAACGAGCGCTTTCGCGTGGAAAACAAAGGGGCACCGAGTTTCGGTTTCGCTTGCTCGACTCGCGAGTTGAAAGGCCGAAAACCGTGGAAGCAAAAAAAGAACTGCGGAGAAGACTCAAAAACTCCGCTGCTCCCGCGTTGCTCTCCGTTCGCCCCGCCACCGCCCCCCCTCCCGGAACGTTCTCCATCGAAGCAACGTAAGCACTTTTGCGTGGGAAACCAAGTGGTTTGCCCGCGTTTGTAGTCAGACATCGGGCGACAGGATTTGCGCCCAGCCACACCGCAACCCACCCACCCTCCGGGTTTCCCACCCGCGATACACGCCCCTTCATTTTTCAGCACCTTCAGCGATTCGAGCGTGCCCGATGTGCGCTGGAAACTTCCACTTTCCCTTCCCGCGTCTCCATTCTTTTCGCCCCCCTTTCCTCGAAATCCTTTTCGTGTCGCGTTTCACTCGCGCCCAACTTCCTCAAAATACCGGCATAATAAGTTTCTTCCTGTTTGTTCACAGGAATACTAAGTACCAGTGTAACCTTTACACTCGGAAGCTTTCTTATCGCAGGTAACTGGCAACTCGATGTACTGTCCAAGGGGTGAACTTTCTCAAAATACTGGGTTAAACAATAAGTTTGTTCCTGCTTGTTTCCCTGCTAACCCTTTGCACTCGAAAGCCCTTTTATTTTAAGCAACCGGCAACTCGGTATGCTCGAACTTTCTCCAAATACTGGGTTAAATTATTTGTTCGTGTTTGTTTACGAAGAGGTCGTAAATTAAACTCTTGAGGGTTGGGACCGTTTTTAACCAAATCAATGTAAATATAACAATTAAACAAACTTATGTGCTTTGTTCTATACTGGATTTTGTATAATGCCTCAATCTTTCAGTAGAAATATTTTTTTACAGAATTAAATTTGTCGTAAACATATATTTTCAGCGCATTAAATAAATATGCCTGAGTGTACCGCCGGTGGTACACGTGGCTTGAAGGTCAAGTTTAACGTGTACCACCGGTGGTACACTGACACCTTGAGTTACTGCAGAATACTAAACGGCGAATGGGAGTCGCCTTTCGAGTGCAAAGGGTTAAACTTGCGTAATTAGTAATGTACCCCTGAATTTGTAATAAATGATAAAATATATTTTAATCGTGAAAACTTTACTTGATTCGTTTCGACGAGAAATTCGGATAGTTTTATTATATTCTGATCATATTTGCATGTTCGTCCGAAGCGACGTAAAATTTCGCTCAAAACACGGAAACGCCATTGTACCTCATATCGGCACCAGGTCGAACTTTCCGAAATACAATTTACCAGACGAAAGGTCATAAAGGATAACGACGCGCGAATAATATTCGCGTTCGATTTAAACGGTTGCAAAATATTTCATGAACATCGAACAAACGAACATTACATTATTACAGGGGGGGGGGAAACATCCAACGCGGTCCCTGGTATTTGAATATTAAATGAAATCTACGTTCTCCAAATTAATTAATAAGTTTTACATCGATTTATAACTTATAATTTGTAGCTTCGAATAGGATCGCGACGCGACGGAGGGGGCGGACGGGGAAGAGGGGGAAATTACTGTATTAATCAAACGTAATATGAAACACCAGCGGCGATCGATAAATCGTAACGCGTTTGGTACGATAATGAAATCAAGTTTGGACCACAGGATGAAACGTAATTGGTACTATATGGAAATTGTTGAAATGGTATTAATGAAAAATTTGCAAATTTCTTACTCTCTCTAAAAATTAAAATACCTATCAGACTATAAATATCTGCTTTTGACAGTGCCTCATCTTTGCAATATCTCTGTTATCATCTTAATTCACACTTTCCAAAGAATTATCGCAACGTCACGATGCAATTAAATGTTATAATGCACGCGTCTCTAAATGCGTAAAAACGAATAGAGCACGTGTTAATTTGCGACGAATAGTAATATCGTGCAGAGGTGACTTGTTGGCTAAATTGATCTAGACTCTACTCACACGCATTGTCATTATTGGCAGAGACGATCGCAGCTACAATTCTATCGCGTGACGAAGGTCGTGAACGAATCACGTCAAGACAGAATAAGATACAACCATAGTGAGCGACATTGGCATAGATGTAGGCTCGGAATATCAACTATGAATCGAACAAAAAAATTCCTCTACATTTCGCAATACGGTCTTGATTAAGTATACGTAATAAGAATTGTCAAGCACAAGTGCATACAAAATAAAATTTTCAAAAGTTGCAATGCCCTAATTTCGATAATTATACAATTGCTATTCAGAATTCTGTTGTGGAGGCAAGGTAAACGATTTGGGGGTGGTTTTTATAAGATTTCTATTTAAATTCTCAACCGGTCTTGACCTTCCTAATTATCTATTATTTTATTAGCAACTGTTTCACGCATATTCAAGACCATTATACAAGTAATTATAAATATAGAAATATCGATAATCGAACTTGAAGCTGGACAAATATAACAAACAGACTGGACGATGAAACAGTGAAATAACGTGCACGAGTTAAAAATTTATAAACGAGCTAACATTATTTATCAAATATTATCGAATTAATTGTACACCAGAAACGGAGAATTGTAGAATAGTGATCCAACGACTGATAGATTACCTTCTGTTTCCTGAAAATCGAAGCCTCGCAACTACTTTCCTATCGAATTACGTACAACCGAAGAGCCCCGTCGAAGCCATGGAATTGGAGGCGAACGATGTATTGTTCTCATCGAAATTGATGATTACATTTCGACTATATTGCGAGTCCTATTACGCTAGCTTACAACGCCGTAACCCCTGTATGGAAATGACCGCATTAAAATCCATGCCGAGACACGGACCGCCCCCATTCATCGAGCCAGGGAAAACTAATTAACTAATTTTCTGCAGTCTTCTCCCTAACCGTCGTCTCCGGCCCTTCTGGTACGCGTCGGTTCCCGCGTTGCCCTAAACAACGTTTGAACCGTGTTTTTCCCCAGTTAGCGATAACCTACGACGTCAGAAATGTACACAGGACCTCCGCGAGGCACCGTAAAACTTTACGTTATCGCGAGACGCGTGCTACGAGGGTCCAGTTTTCGACTGGTACTCGCTTTGGTAATTATGAAAATGAACCCCGAGAGAACTGCCCGATTGAATCCGTTAAGGTATGATAAACGGGGGGATTTCTTTCTATTACGCAGCGGCGAAGTAACCTTTGCATCGAGCATTTTTTACCGTTTCCTTCCGGGTTGCTGGAAGACTCCGGTCGGTAAGGCGGAATTCAGTGAACTCTGACCTCAGGCGCGACCACATGTTGGGATTAATTCATACAGGGAGGAACGCCTGGCTTATCAGAACTGTCAGAAACGGTTTAAGCGAATCACCATCCAAATGCGTTCATTAGAGGGTATTAACAGACAAATTTTAAGAGAGGATCATTTATGCAAAGATAGAATTTTACTACGATTTAAAAATAATCTGACTAATAATAACGTAATGAATTTATTTCTCTAATGAACAGATAGCTGGACATTGGTAGAACTTTGCTAGTCGCCAGTTTGTTAAGGGGGAAACCTTAAATGAATTTTTGCTCAAATTGATATTAACAATTATTCATGAAAAAAAGTCCTTTTTTCAGAACTTCGCCATTTTTGCAATTTTAATAAAAGAAGACCGTCATGCTGAGCGGTTTTCCATAAACTAAAGAATGCATTTTAATTTTTTCGTTTCAGATCATTTTCAAGTGTTATTAACAATTAAAGTATTAAAAAAATATTCATGTTACATTATAATATTAATAAATGATACCTCTAAGTTAATCTACGCATTATATTTTTTATAAAAAATTGTTGAAAAAGTGGCTATTTACATAAGGTCTCCCCCTCCCAAGGAGAACAGTATTTTTGGATATATCTACGTATCTGGGAGTTAGAAGATGAGTGATAGAGAGAGAGAGAGTATTAGGGGCTAAGAATATCACGCGATTTGCGTGACGCGAGGAAAATCCGTATGACTGATAGGTTAATTGGAGTATGAGACAGAAAGACGTGTGTGTGTACCGCCTTAAATGGAGTGTTTAAACTAGAATATAAAAATTAAAGAAACAATAGTTTCCTACTGTCTGGTTTGCAAAACGTACAACATTTTCGCGAAGTAACATTTAAACGAGACTAAGCACGACACACTTTGGATCATAAAGTATCAAAAATAATCTTTTGTTGTAATTTCATTTTATTCTGTCGGGTACGTTATTCATCTACCGAAACATCCTCGTTACGGTAGCTTGGGGTTGGTGGAACCACTTTACAAAAATTGAAATTAAATTTTTAATTAGTAACCCTTTGAAAATGCCCTGGCATTGTAATTGCCGCAAATGTCGATTGGACCCACAGGTACAATATATTACGAGCGAAAAGTGTTTGGTTAACTTTAAAGGAGGCACGTGGGTCGTCGAAATTATCACAATAAAAATAGTAATAAACGCGAATGTGGAGAAATTCTGACCAGCTGCGCGGGGTGTTTCCAACCGCCAATGTTGCAACAGAAACAATTCTGACTAAATATAGTATACATACTCGCGCTAAAATGCGATCCTAATTTTGTCAAGATATTTAGTTGTCAACAAATATAAAAAAAAAACAGTTTCAAAGAAAAATTCTTTCGTTACTAATCCGATAAAAAAAATACTTCAAATAATTCGTTCATTTATTATTGAATTTGCATGGAACTTGCACCAAACGATGGAGAGTTTTGTGAAAAATATATCACAAGTAAAAAATGGAGTCCCTCTAGAAAGTCTTCAATTCTTCAATATTTCGAATGTTTCGTGTAATCAAAAAAATTGAGTCGTTAATAAAAAACTGACCAAAGTGCAAAATGTCGGCCATTCTGTAGATTCTACTGATTCTCCACGGCGAGAAAGAATACCCAATTACTCTGCCATCGTCGCGAACTCTTCGAAACGTGATCCACGAAAGGTCGTTCCAATAAAACAGCCAATACAAAGCGTTTTCTCAATGCCGATATTTGCGACCAATTTTAGTATCGATGCAATTGCGCTCGCGCACACGCCGCGCCGATACACGTTATTGGCTCGTATTCAGAATTTGCTTTCAGATAGCGCCATTGTTTTTTCAAGTGCGCCTTCGCTGTATAAATAGAGGCCGCGCGAAACTCAAAATAATGTTACCGCGGAGCCGATACGACTTGCGTACGGATCTGCATACCGCGAGCCTAACGACTCGCCTTAACGATCTTTTTTATTCGAACCGCGGTACCGATTGGATATCAGCGTTACGCGTTTGATTATAGACCGGTCAGCGTTTCTTGTAAACCTTCGATTTGATCGCGACCCGCCTTGGAGCCGAGCCAGACGTACCTACGTGCGTTATCGTACTTTACACGCTGTTCTTTCGTCGGCTATGAATCACGGCTACTTCTCTCTACCTTTCTTACACCCGTTAGTTTCCCTCCTCTCTCTATATATCTCTCTCTCTACTGCACACACTCCACGTTTATTGATGATTTCTAGTCCATTCGTTGCGTTACATCACGAATTTGTTTTCCAACGATTGATACATTGACACGCTGTGGAAACACACCGATCCTACGCCCATGCGTTAAATCGCCAGAAAATATTTGATTTCTCGGAGTTCGCCTGTTTTATATCCACTACCATGACAGAGACCATTCACGTTATGATCAAAAAATTATCCATGATTTTCCAAATGATTCTCACGATTCTCCGTAATACTATAATTTAGAGTTAATTTAGACTTTGCGATAGAGATTCCACGATAACTGTATATTATTTGCCATTTAACAGCGAGAACAGCATCGAAATAGGTACGTCCGAGGCGCTAAAACTTTTTCATCGTCTAGTGGCGAACGTATTCATAATTCGAGACGAACGTGGGGCCACGTATGCGAGTAAATGCTCCGATCGGGCGTATGTCGAACGGCTGGCAGGCACGTGCGCGCGGAAAAGCGTTTTCATATGCCTTCGTGGCACGTACGAGAAAAAAAAACGGTGCCACGAGCAGGACGGCCGGTAGGGAAAGGGACTTCAAACGGGGGGAAAGGGACCGGGAAATACACACAGCCGCGAATAGAATCGATGGAGAAAGAGTCGGGGAGGCACATTTTAATTAATATTGACATAAACGGGACGGAGACTCGTCGCGTAACAAGCGAGACTGTTTTTCAACGTTCGAAATAGGCCGTGCCTTCCTAGTTTTCATCCATAGCATTCAAGAAACGTTTCTACGCTCGATTGTTTGCGCACGTGGTTTCAGAATGGGCGTCTATCCGATACCGATACACGCTTCGAACGAGTATTTGCACATTTGGAATTACTTCCGCAAGACGACGCTGTTTCGTTGTTGCGCGACACCGCCGTCTCCCTGCAGTAACAAACAACTCGGAACAGTATTACCGTAACCTAACCCAAAACCGTGGCAATGAATTTTATAGAACGTGCAAGCAGAAACCAATCGCGCGAAAAGATGGCCGTTATAAGCTTTTGCGAATTTGAATTGATCGAAACTATTTTTATTATTCGTAGAATAATTTAATTTAAAATATGGAAAAGGAAAGGTTTTAACATCTATGGTAGTAATGCATATGCTGTAATCTGTTGTATAAGGCTGTGTCACACAATCGAGACGAGTTATATCGTGAAAAGGATTGCAGAGAGAGAAGTTGAATGCACATTTTTCTGTGGCATCGCTTTCTTCATAAATAAAACCGCGATCATGAAAAATGCAAATGCAATTTTTTTTAGACGCAGTCGCATATTTTTGTTCTTTTTCGCCCGGATCGTTTCTTCGCGCATTCATCGAGTGCTGAATTATCGTGGAATATTTCAACGAACCTTGTTTTTTTTAATCCAATGCCACGCTAAAATATTACTAAAATTAACAGAAAATGATAAATTGGGCCGGGTTAAAAATGTGTTAAATATTGCACTAATGAGGAAACGACGCCGGACAGCCTGGCTCTGATTCGAAAGAAATCGGTCGAAAATCGTAGATATTTTACCAGCTGTGGTGGCTCAGGTTTAAAAATCTCGTGATTTACGTATCACTGTGAAAACCTTGAATTAATTATAAATTGAGAAACACGTTTTTCTAGGTGTTATGTATTACTATGACGATGACACTGACATATCATTAGAGTATAATTACATTCTTTGTGTTGCATAATTGTCGAGAGGAAAATCCTTCTCGACGACATAAGGTACGGTCTCGCGTACGAAACAGTTAGTTTGTATAAATCCTGTTTTCTTATGTCAATTATGTCTTGTGGTTCAATGAGAGTGTAATCGTCGTCATAAAAAATGGCACGTATATCACGAGCTATCTACACGTTGCAGAATATTCCTTTCTAAATTCGCCTTGATAAATATGCAGTATGAATGATAAAAACACTGATGGCCGGTGTGTTTGTTAAACACATTGTAAAGTCAAATCTGTCGATACTCCATAACGAGTGATTACGCGCTCTACAAATTATGTAAATTATCTATATATCAATCTGTATCCCCCTCGTTCGTAAATGTTGTTTCCAAACGATTCCGCTAGATTTAAATCGTATCGCCGACAATGTTTATATTTAGTCGTATCGGTGTTGAATGTTATACTTCGGTTCGGGAAATAAACAAATTCTTATTCATGAGATACGTTTCTCATATTCATCGCGGTAATGTATTTCAGATTGCTGCAATCAAATTGCAATTAAGAGCGACGAAATGTAACTTTTTGATAAGAACGACACCATCGTTTCCCGTATTTCTTCCGATCGTGAAGAAATATATTTAACACTAAGAACGTCGTAAATTTTATTGCATAATAAGTACTGCGATTTGGGTTCATGTAGTGTCTCGATACAGCCTGGGATGAGTGCCAAATTTGAACGATTTTGTACATCTCAACCTTGCTACTTTACTGTACGATGATCTTATTATCAGAACCGAAGTGTATTGACGCGAGTATAAATAAATGAAAATTGAATAACATCACGTATATGCATGCATTTGCATTTTCTTCGACGGAATACAATGATTAACGCTGTATTTCATTCGCTATCAAAATACGTTTCGTTTAATATTGTTCGTTCTTAAAATATAAATACAACTTTCCAGTTTTATTTTTAAAGAAAACCAATTGGTTTATATTTTGAATTTGATAAGTGAAAAACTCTAAAGGAGAAAGTTGAAAGGTGTATATTTTTACTGGTATCGATTCCTGAGAAGGTACAATGTTTCGCGAGATATCTCGTACGAACTCGCCGCGGCGATAAAGTGTTAGTAACCGAGCGAATCTTGTTGACAATTAGAGTTTCTGCTCTCGAGAGGTCGGCTGTTGTTGATCGCGAGTACATATTTACAGTCAATACGTAAAATATCTTCCACGGAACGTACAACTTATCTGGAGTACGAGATATCCGACGAAATATTGATTTTTTTTAAACATTGTATCTCGGCACATTTTTACGCGGAGGAAAATAAAATCGTAGAAAGATAGACGTTATCGTTCAGCTCTTTCCTGCTTGCCCCATCTTTTACCAAATACGAGACGTAACCCTTGTACCTTGGAATTTTTTTATTATCTTTTATTAAATAGCAGTTTTATACCGAAAACAAAATTTTGTTTAAAATAGATATCAATGAAAATCAGTTGATTAAGTTTAAGACTATGGTTAAATAAAAGACTTTATTACTATTTAATAGAAGGTAATAAAAAATATTTTCATATAGTTTAAGGGTCTCTTTTCGCGCCCCTAAAAGTCCAGTACAGCAGAATTTAAAATTCTTCGCGAGAAAAATTAAAAAGGTTAGACAAGAGTCTCCCCTTAAACGACGTCGAAGGATTTATATTGTTGATCGAACGTAATCTACAGACAAAGTCCGTGCAGTTTCGCTTCCACGGGTCGATTCTGGATGGAGGACGCAATCGTTATTGGCAACCGAATAACGGACGTCTGATAAGAATTATGAAACGAGACCTTGGTGACGTAGCCTGGTCTAAATAAAGTGCTCGGTCGCTGTGAAATGCTCTAATTAGGGACAAGCCGCGGGAGTGAAGTTCGGCCAGCACGCGTGCAACGAAAACAACGAGACCACGAGACCACGTTTCGGCCATTCGATGACTTAGAAGCGGGTGCTTCGCGATAACGAGCCACGGGGCGAACTCGAAAGGAAAGCTCGCACGCGAAGGGACTGGAAAGAAAGGAGGTATAGGAAATGGGGCTGCAAGAGTCAGCCCGTTCGCTTGTTTCTCGCGCTGTTTCACTAATACAGAAACCTCGTCGAGTTCGTGCCCGGCACTGTAAAGCAGGGAAAAACGGCGTGTCTTCGAGGACCGGTGGCGTCGAGAGCACGTCTTTTCTGGCCTCCCCGGGCCACCCGAACCGTGCTCGGTCAAAAGCTCCCGCGAAAGACAATTCGGTTCCACTTTGCCGTATCGTTTCTCGCCATCGGGAACAACCGGGAACTACGTCGTCCTGGCCGCGCGATAGATTCCACGATGCCGATTTCTTCGGGTCTCTCTCGTTCCCTGATTTTGGCACGAGGCTCACGTGCCCCGTCAACGGACGTGCCGATTGGGACAAAGACGAACGGAGTCGCGTTTACACCGAGTGCCTCTTCATTCAACCACATAGGCGTGATACCGTTCCAGTTTCTTCGTTCCATGCGCATCGCGTACCCCCAATCAACAAATCTTTCCTCTCGATCGTTTGTAATAGTGTTTATATTTCTCTTAAACCCCGACAAATTGTTTCTAGACGATTGCAAACTACCCACGATTTGGCATAGAACTTATTTTTAGAATCCCGTTAAAATTCAACGCCCTTAGATTTATTTTCTTCTACGTGTGATCTTTAGAATTCATTTCTTTTAGATCAGTGAAATGTCGTGTCAATCATATATTATATGTATTGTGAATGGATCTGGACACTACCTTTGTGTTTATTTCGAATCTATGGGTTATGAACTGGATGCTAAGATGTATAGTTCGGGCCACGATATAGCGAGGTCGTAAATTAAACTCTTGAGGGTTAGGATTGACTACTGCTGCCGGCATTTATGTCTTTCTGTGTCCGTCACTGCACTATCTTTTTTCATTTTCCACGTACATATATTATAAGCAGGTAAATTAAGACATTAAAGACCTTTACCTGTTACCTCTAAAAATGGCTTTCTAAAAATGGCTACACTAGATAAAACGTTTCTTCGTACGGCCCTGACTATGGCCTAAGGCCCTTATCTGCTCGAATTTCTGTTAATTCGCTTGTTTCGGGGGCTAGAACGTGTAAACTTTGACACCTACTCGAGTTTACGACCTCGCTATAGCGTGGCCCAGGCTATAACATAACTGCAACGTTATTTGGTACTTTATAGACGTAATATACGAGTATAGTGAGATTAATTAGTCGTTCACACGAAGCACAAAACAGACAGGTGAAAACAAATCGAATTCGAAAATCTGTTTAAATTCTGAAATCTTCTTTAACGTATATGTAATGTGTATTTTTCCCCTAATTTATAGAAAACCTACAGCCAAATTTAGTATGTATAGTATCTAAACTGCGGATGTCTTGTATTTATAGGAAATTCCAATTCTCGAAAAACTACAATATTCATTTAATATGCAAAAATATAGGAAATACATAAAATAAGATAGGAATTATTATATTTAGGGGTCTATGGGATGTTTAATTGCACATATCAGTAAATATCCAGTACAAAATATCTATGTAATTTTTTATAATTCACTGTTTCTGCAATTTCCGATCGAATGCATTAAATCGATTTGAATTAGACCTTCGCGAATATAGAACAATTTCTGGGTCATCTTCTCATGAATATTAAATAGCTCATATAATATTGGAACGGATAGTTGATTTGTGGAAGACAATCGTTTCACAAAGTAGAACTGCATTATTGCATTATAGTTTTATTTAAAAACTCGCTGGAAAATGTAATATTATACACGAGGAAGAGTTTGAATCGAACAAAAGTTTCATACTAAAAATATCGAAAATTGAAAAATAGTCTGTTTTTAAAAATCAAAACGCGTGGTGACGTTTATAATCGTTTAAATTACTATACGTATCGGAGAAAGTGAGAATTTTACATTTCACGACGAATGTATTTATTAATATCTACTGTTTAGCGTTTCGGCCTTGAACCAACGGATTGCAAGCAATAATACACTAATTAATAATAACTGTGGAGATATAACGAAGAAAGAAATCACTTCTCTGGCCAGAAGGAATCACCAACTCGTACGAGTTTCGAAAGTATACAGTGTCAATATTTATGACATTCAAGTTATAATTTATTATCGATCGAATATGTGTGGTCTACAGTATTATAAGCCACGATAACTATTTCTAATTATTAAATAAAATTTTTCATTTTCCTCCTTAAGTTTTTTTAAAAAAAAGTTAAAAATGAAACTCTGTAATCTTCCTACATTCGCAAATATCTCATAATTTCTTTTAAAGATATTTCCCTGTCGTCGAAGATAAGAACAACAAATAGAATTCGAACGTTTCGGTTCTTTCGGGTGACCGTAGAATACAATTTACGTAAAAACTGTTTGCACGCTGTACATTCTCGAAAACGTTCGACCAAGACGACCGAGAAGAGAACTTACAAGTGTACATAACCGTCGTACGGTCTGAACACATGTTGCATGCATACATCAGTTTTATCGTTCAACTTGGAGCTGATATTTCGCACATACCGATGACAAAGATCGCAGTCGTGACGAGGCAATTAAAGAAGAACATGAATGAAAAAATAATTTATTCCAAGGTTTCGAAAAGAAGTTTACGACTGTACGTGTCTCTCGTGTTATTTTTAAATTTATGAATTATTTTTTGTTCCGTTTCGACAGGTCATCCATCGGGGACGTACTTGGATACTATTATTAGACGCGAACACGAAATTCTGACGATCGGAATTAGTTCAAACCGCTAGAAGAACGTCTCGATGGGGTGAGCGTTGTTCCACAAGGACAAGTTATGTTCGTATAATACAACCTTCGAATAGATAATTCGCGTAACTTCGAGCGAAGAACGTACCGTCGTAGTTAAAATATCTCCGGATATTAAGGTGACCCGTTTCCCAACGGGACACCCTGTACGTCCGAAGACGATCGTTTCCTATAAATCTTGCATGAACGATATCGCGCGATCGATATGGCGCAAGAAGAACAAGGCTAACGAGACCGACATGCGTGTATGCGAAATGACACGAAACGGACGAGACAACGAAGTTCGACGCGACAGCAAAACATTGACGAACCTTAACAACGACGTCTCTGTGAGGAACGTTCGGAATCAGCGGTACCAGCGCGATCTAATAATACCGATAACTGGTCCAACATCACGCAATACGTTAAACTGCGTCGCTCGAGTCGTTTACGGACGCGGCTGGTCGATATTAAACGTTGGGGGGGAGATCGATAATTAACGTTGCACGAATTGATATCGAAAAGCTGGAGCAATAAAACTACGGCGCACATGTGACACACGACGCGGCACATTGGCGGGTTAAATTGCGAAAGCCCGTAACAACGTCAAGGTGAGGAGGCCAACGTCGATGTCAATGCAAACAGTTGCTCGGCCGATCATTATGCGTTACAGACCCGTGTCATTAATGCGTATTACACGAATGGATTGTAATATAATGGTCACAGCCATTAGACATCTTCGGGTAGCTACGGGCGCTGAGAACGTTCCCGTTCCCCTATTGTTTATTCAACGACTCGACATCGGTTCGCGTTAATTTCTGCAAACCGAAACCGTTTGTTCGAGGAACGCGTACACGCCGTGGCAAACTCGACACGGCTCTCTGCCCGAAGATATTCCGGATCCGGCTCCGTAATCGTAACGTAAGGAGAACCTTCGAACGTTCGTTGCCCGATGATCAATTTAAATTTCCACGAGATTATCTTCGAGTCGCTTCCACGACCCGGCGAACGAAAACTGTTGAAATATTGATCTCTCGAGGAATCCTTAACCGAAGATCGGTCAACGTAGCTGATCCTCGGATATCCTATCCGGTCCAATGTCAACGAAACCGTTGTTTACCCAAACGTTAATCCAAGTTATTGCTCCAGCTTCGATTTGTCACTTGGTGTATACGTACGAACGTGTTAGAACGTGAGAATCCGACCGTTCTCCTCGAATAAACGATAGTGCGCTAACACTCCGAGGCATCGCGCACTTCACGATCAACAAACCGCTCCAAACACGAACGACTTCAACCTCCCGGACTCTCGGAACGTGTAATATGTTTAGAGGTTCAATACCTACCCAACGGTCATAATCCAAAGATGTATTCGCACTGATAATCACCGAGAGACTTCCTCAGTGGCGTGTTACCACGAGGGTCACAGACTTCCTCACACTCGGATGACTTTCCTCGTAACAGACATACACCGATCGTGCACTGGTTTCAGTTAGCCGATGACGAACATATTCACTGGAACCGCGGTCACGAGGCGTGCTGTTCCCGCGGCGATATTGTCACGCGCGAACCGAATGAAAAATCGCGATCGCGCCCGGGTGGAACGGGAACGATTCACGGGGGGACCGGGGGTACCGATTGTTCGCGGTGCTCCCGGTCAACTTTCTGGAGCGAACAGGTGGCCGAACACGGACGACGAGTCACGCTGCGAGGGACACGCGAGTCTCATGAGGTTCGCGAAACCGGCGAAAGAGAATACGCACGCGTCGCGACGGCTTGACGTCGACTGAGGAGAGACGGGTTCGCCGCGACGCGTCTGTCCGCCCCCTGCTGCCACGATCCCCCACCACCCGTGCTTTGGAGGCGCCACCGACGCTCGCCACCCCCTCTGGCTTCTCGTTCGTTTCGTTTCCTCTGTCTCTTCTGCCTTGCTGAGTCGCGCCGCGACGTACCGCGTCGTTCACTTTCCACTCGCTATCGCAACGTGACACGCCGTTGGGGTTGCGCCCCCGCGCGACAACGCGCCCGTCCGATTACGATTTCTGACCCCGTCCAACACGTCGATCGCAACCGGGGACCTCCAATTCCAACCCCTTCCGATCCGATTTTTGGTAATTGCGCCTAGAAACCGAACGGAGACAACTACAATAACGATGCTCAAAGAATGTAGGAACCCTTAAAAATATTTCAAAAATATAAATTGAACATTTATAATAAACTGTCGACAGATCGATGTAAATTTTATATTTCACAATTAATTATAACCAATTCCCCATAGTATATTTATTTAAATTCAATGTCACCATATTCCTACTTTAATAAACTACCTTTACAATAGCCAGGAGCACATTTTAATTAATAAGTTCTGCGCGCGTACATACGAAGATCACGCAGACTTAAGATGGACGAGAAATTCAGTGTCACAACGTCGACGTGAATAAATCGTGACTTCCGTATATTCAGATTTGTTTTGCATACTAAACTTCCGACACTGACAATGCATGCGTTTATAATGACACGTGAAACAGTTCTTCCTCCATCGCATTAACCATCAAAATCAATATTACAAATTTAAATATACATTCCGAATTAAATATCAGTTCCATTTCATCTTTCTTACTTTCACTATTTTTGAAACTTTTGGGAAATTTCTTTGGAATTGAATATTGAGGAGTTTCAAATATGTTACTAGCGATACGCCCAAATCAATAACAACTGATTCTGAATAATTCAGCGCTGATCTTGTATTCTTTATTGATTCCAAACCACACTAAACTGGCACATCCCCTGCGCGACCGATCATATACAATTTATACAATTTCGTTCCAAATTCTATCATCAGACAGAGTTAAAAAAAAACTTTACATTACCTTTTATTCAATTAAGGAGTCTAGTGATTGTTGGAAACATTAAAAAATTCGAACAGTTTTATTATTGGAGCGTATTTATACGACATAAACTAAACTATCCCACAAATTGGACAGAATAAAAATGTTCAATTTACGAATCATTTTAATAATCATTGCTGTAGTCATAACTCAGTACCGACCGAATATTTGCAAATATCTCGGAAACTAAGGCCGAACGGGGGTTGTATGCATCAGAAAAACTTGATTAGAATATCGAGTTCTATGACACATTTGAAAATCATCGAAATTGGTGCAATGTATTCCGAGTAATTACCAAGTACTCTACCTGGCCAAGAAGGGTGAAGGTCTGCCGCGTTAGAAGGAAATTTAATCAATACGACTACAAAGTAAGCTTCTACGACTTCTGTGCAATTTGTAATAATCCACGTTCGGATTCTCGTAATATAGCCAACATTGTTAACTAGTTCGGTACATGCACGAAACCTTCCTCGTGTTAGATTAAGCGAACAATTGTCTCTCGATCGCTACAACGAGCTAGCGCCAATCCTGCTCTTTGAGTTCGCGCTTTCAAAGCAGTTAGGTTCAGCTTTTGCATGCGATAATTTACCGATGAAATATCGCAATAACTAGAAACAACGCTCCTAACGAATATATATCGGAGTTCGAACTTAAATACTGCAATACTACGAAGACATCGGATATGCGATATGAGATATTCGCGAATGTTTATGTACATGTTCATTTATCTTTTTTGTTTGCATTTTTTCGCGAGGTATTCGACGAAGACGATATTTGTAACGTGGACGGTAATATGATTTTAATAGGTGGCCGCGTACTCGGCGGTACCAACACTTTGGATTCACGATAGACCACTGAAGTATCTATCGTTCAACACGCACTCACCGCAGAAGATTAACTAGTAATGGAACTGAGACGTGATTCGATACCGTCGATACATTTACATTTGAAATTGATATTGCCGTATCAAACCGTTCCATTTAATTATAATTGTCGCGACTAGGATCACTAATTACTCGCAAATACAGTTAACACTTCGATAGTCACACATTTCATACATAGACTGCGCTGTTGGGCGGCTCCGGCGAACGTGTCAATGTAATGTGTCGTGTCTTTTGATCCCAGGTTGTTTCATTTAGTAATTTTATTAATATTGAAATATCCCCCATTGTGTGCTATAATAATTAAATTGAATTAATATCAATTGCATTCATTTACATAACATTCATTTGCATAAATCGTCGACGCCGCGATAAATGGCGCTGGGGAAATCGGCACATACCTGCTCGTTATTTCCAACAATTTTCATCGTAAAATATTTTCACATCGGGGATATGTAGGAACTGAAATTTATCGCGAGCTTATGTGTATTTGTGTCGATGAATTTTGAATTTAAGGCGCGGGATATCGAAGTCGAGCGAATAATGTATCTTTTTGGATTGACGGATTCGTTTCGACCAAAGTCAGACGCACAGCGTGTAGGAATATTGTTATAATAATGTATTATATTAAATAACAATAACTCCAGTCTCTATCAGTGTGGAACTTGACGAAAATTTTAAAAAGAAGCATTAATCATAATGCCTTTGTATTTACAGCAGAATGCACTGCTTTGAATGACATTTTAGATAGTTTCTTTGTCTCTTTAAGCAAAGTCTTCAAATAGACATAAAAATAAACTCTTGCATACTTAAGATGAAACAGAGATGTAATACATTTTTACAGAAAAATACAAATAATAGTACCACTAATTTTTTGAGAAAGAATAGTCCTAGAGCCAATGAATCAAACGCGAAAATAACGTTTAACCCAATTCCTTGGCTGGCGATCTGTTGTATAATAAGACATAATGGTTCGCGTGTCGCGGGGCAAGGTATGTGTTCCTCTGATCTGGAAAAGTGTAAATAAGGTTCGTGTTGACGTTATCAGTCACGTGTGACCTGGTTACATTCGACTATTACTAATTGTGAATTACCGAAACGTTCCGATACATTCCCGCTTCTTCCGCGGCCGAGCTGCTGCGAATCACCGCAAATAGTTCGCGATAGTTTAAGAATGATTGCGCGACGTGATGCTACAAAGAACTCTAATTATGCAGCGCGACGGTTTCGGTAGAATGAGTTTCATTATGATGTTAGTATACTCACGCGAATGGCCTCGAGAGCCATTTGTCACGACTGTCGCAAGTTCGCTAGTTTAATGCATCCGTGCTCCTGGATGCCTGGTTCCTACCGGCATCGCCTTTGGTGCAATTTTCGAGCGACAATGCCGTTACTAGGCGGCGTTGTCCGTCGGACAAAACGGACTTACACGTATCACGCCTCCAACACGTTTCCAATAGTTTTACTCTAATCCATACAGTTCGATGAAGAACGATTCCTAACCGAATGGAAAAACTGCCTCTGTCGAACATGTTCGTCGAATTCCATTTACTTGATAAAAAACGTCAGATACATCGAACTTGGACGACATAAACATTGGGTCGATCCACAAGTTTGTGCCTAACTTTGTACTACAACTCGAAGCAATATTTCAAACTCAATCAAACATCGTTACTGTAAAATTTCTTTAATTTTTTGTTAATTCAGAAAGAATGTTTTCGAAACCAATACCAATCAAAAATCGAAACGTATTAACAAAGTTTGACGATACAAAGGCGAGCGATTCGAGCAATAGTTTTTTAAAAATCACAAAATCACGAGAGCTTGCGATACGCGCTTTTTATTTAAAATTTTCGTGGCATTCGACATTCGTACGATTTTACAAAAATTTCTGGCGACCATTGAAACATGAATTTATCGCATTCACCGTATCGAGCACCGAGACCGGTACGAAGCAACGACAAAAGAAAGAATTCAACGAACGTAACGCGTACTCGCGAGTCAATGCGTTAAATGATAACGATAATTGGCCCTTGATGACTGTAATTGTATCGATCGCTCGGCACATGTCGGAAGATCCGCGTACAAAGGAACTCGCGTGCGTGAAATTCCATACCCCGAGGACGATCGATCGGACTATCCCGAATTTCGAGGTCCGTATCCGCCCAATCTTGATCGTACCAATTATTTTCCGCGTAACGACGTCTACGAAAGTAATTAGCGGACGGGGCGCGGGCGCGGAAAATTTGTTGCGATCGAGCGTCCTGGAATTGGTTGCACTCTAATTACTGGCAGTTGCACTCCATCTATGACTTATTATTACCAATCGTAAATACAATTACGAATAATAATATCGGGAGGGGAGGCAGATCGTGCTCGTAAATAACGACGCGCCGTGCCGATAATCTATTACGCCGCGGCGGGTATCGACGCTAGATTTTCACGGCGCGCTGTCGAATCGTTTCCACTCGGAAGGAAACGCGAAACCCCCGTTTACAAGAGGAACGGCTCAAAATTATTTCACCGCGGACAGGTTCGTTAAAGCGATACGGAGAACCGAGATATAAATGATATACGCGGGGGGTGGGAGGAGGGGGGAGGGGGCTGTGGACGTCGGCAGTCCATGCTCTTTGTATGCATTCACCGGGCAGCGCAACTATTAAACCGCGCCAAATGTAATACACCGACGCTTTAAATAAATGAGCGATCGGTGGTTACTGATTCCTTTACGTTCTGCAGATCCATAACGGTCAAGGAGTGTGTGTGTAGAAATGGGTGGTCGGTCGAGCGCTTGCGAGAGAGCGTAGCCCTCTACTGGCGAACGTGGGAAGTGTTTTCACAGTACTAACATCCAATCACTCAAATGTATTAAAATAAACTTGTAAAACTTAACACAAAATGCTGAAACAATACTATAAAACGAAGAATACTATAAGAACTGTGTTGGAAATTAATTTTTGCCCCGAATAAAAAAACCATATAGTTTGTTTAACCCGCACATAAGTTTATATAGTATATAGTTATTCGAAATTATAATTCAAGAGCACCAGAATGCAGTAGATAAAATCCTGAATTATAAGATGGCCATTTGCATTATTTTATACTCTAATAAATATATGTATGCATCGAATATATGTCGATATCGACGGTAAAACTTCGTACGAAAAGGGGATAATCAATCCTACTTGGACTTATGCAAGAATATTCTGTTACCCGATAAAATATTAATATATTTCCTGCGAATGTATTTAGATGTATACGCAAAATGGCTGTCGCGCGAGCGAAAGTAAAGGTCCTCGACTGACGACGCGAGAGCGATGACGCTGTGAATTATGCGTTCCTGGTACGGCCACAGCAAAATGTGACACATGTAGATACTTATTTCATATGTAAAGAAACATTGTGACACGACAATGGAGCGACTTCTTTGCTTGGAACCCACTGAAAGGAAAGATCCCTCGACACGGGGGCCATTGTAGGCCTTTATAAAAACACGCAGAGTGTCTCAAGATCAACGACACATGAATTAGTGTCCAAACTGTCGATTATGTGAGATAAAGGTGCGAGGAAAATCGTTTACATTAACTCGAGGCCATAGATTAAATACGGAGCGTAAAAAATCATTGGAAAATTGGAAAACTCATCCAAAGGCGAGACACGTAATATATTTATGCAGTCGTTAAGCTTCGATGATTGATGCGGTTAAGATGTTTGAATTATCCACATTTTTCTCATTTTCTTTTGTACCCTCCTTGGATCGTACGACACCACATCATCTCGACTTTGGAAAATACTGCATTGAAAAGTAGATATCTGTTAGTATGTTCGGAGGAGTAGATGATTCTATCAACCTGTCGCCTAAAACAGCCATGCAGGCATTCAGAGAAAATCGATGTTGATGTTCCGATACAATAATAGACATCGAGCTTTCCATTTGTCCATACAAAGGACTAATGAAAGTTCACAATGCCATCTCTGGTAAATCCAGATTTATCAGTAAATTAAATGTCAGCCACAAAGGCCAGATTTTCAGTACATTTTGCATGAACCCATTTTGCATTGACGAAACATCACTATTGTTGGGTAATCAGGAGTGATCAGGGGTTTGTATCCGTTCAAAATTATGCGTGACATCCACGTAATTTAAACCATACAAAATAAAAATGAATTTTTTGCCCGAGCAATATAGACTTAATAAATGCCAAACAATAACTAGATGTTTGTGAAAGATTTTTGGAAAAATAGAAATTTGTAGAATAGAAGCACAGTCATACATAAAATATCAACCATCTCCGTATTAGAATAGCAATTCACCATTTTAGATCACGTTTCAAGCACCATATTCGGTGAATTGATATAATTGGCTATCACATGTTTACCGACTCCTATCAACGAGTGAACCGAATAAATAGAGAAACTATTTACGGATCGAATCGATAGAATAGGATAATAATTTACATTATTGAAAGATAAAGTTGCTGGAGAAGATTGGGGAACGTTTTGATCGCTCTAAAAGATTTCAAACCCTCGAGACATTCGGATATTACCGAACGTATTAAACAATTAAAGGTGACTTCGACGCTAAATCCGATTTCGCGGGACAAGTTTTACTTTTCAAGTTTCTGCCCATAACTTTCTCCGTTCTCGTGCCGCGCAGCGAGAAAAATAATAACCGAGGCGATCGAAAGAGCGATCCTGAGTGCTTCGTCTTGTACATCGTGTCGCCTAAGAAAATACTCGATGCTCGATAGTATAAACTTGGCCCTTCGAATCTTTTAAAGGGAGTACGCTTAAATTAAGGAGTTAGCTGGGAATAAATAGAACGCGAAACGAAGAACCCGGATGAGCACGGAATGTCAATGCACGCCGCGAAGCCGGGTGAAAATAGAAGTAGGAACTTGAAACGGTGCATCGGACAAAGTAATATTTTTCCAAGTATCGATTCTACGACCGCGGCTACAAGTTTCCAGCGGAATTCTGTCGATCGCACGTCATCCCTCGCACGAGTCTTTTTAACCCCCAGGAGCGTGCCGCTGACGGGAAAGTTACCGCTTCGAGTGGAACTTTTTAGAAGTTCGCCTCGAGGAGTGGCGCGGAGATTAGCCCTGGGGAATTAGAGTTTCCGGTGTACAATGAGTAGAATTCAGAAATGTCTTACCGTGGAAAGCATCGAACGCCGTTCCATTTCTTAGATCTGTCGCGAGACCGTGTCATTAACCGATATATGGAAATTTTTGAAGCCAAAACTAACCACGATTCCCATTTCCTCGAATAGAAACAATCGAATAGAATCGAATCACATGCATCAGAAATTTCTGATGAAGGCTCTGCTTTTACGGATCAATCGAGCGCTTGTGAGAGCGCGAGCCCTCTGGTGGCGAGCATGGGAAGCAAAATCTTTTGTTTGAACATTGCAAAGTCTCGATTGACACTGCTAAAGCGAACAATAATTTTTAGTGAAGCGAAATAGCTCGCAGCAACCGTGTTTTCAACTCTAAATTTTCACCGACGTTTACAAATTCACGTTTAACGTTTGCTTTGATACCCAAAGTTGGTTGGCGTTCGTGATTTAATGACAGACATCGCGATGCTAGCCATACTATTCATAAACGAAATTGCATTTCGCTTTACAAAAGATCCTGGAAACCTGGCTGGTTTATTCGCCGTGATTTATGAAAAGTATTATAAAATTCCACACCGACGAACACACGAAGCTTGAATAATTCATCGGTGCTTTGGTGACCGACTCAATTTACGCCTGTATTGTACTACACTCGGTTCAAACGATCCCTGGCCGTATTATCCTAGCAAAAATTTTTAGTTTTGTTCTACCAATTGGAACTCGGCAGTGCACAGTGGATTCCGTGCATCCGTGGTATTTATCATTATTAAATTCGTCTCGATATAGGAATTATTTACGTCTCGTGATCGATTTATTTTAATAAATTTTATAATAATTCATTTATAAATAATTCAGTTTTTTAAAGGAACCAATTCCTAAGAGTCGCAATTAATAATAGTCTAATTTATTTTCACTCATAAATTGAAATATAAAGGGCGTGCACAAATATTGCTTCCTTTAAAACCGTTATTTCCAGAACATGTAATCTTCCTGCCACGACCCGCATGAATTTTTATGCAACATCGATGCTGTGTCAATAATTTCATCGCGTTTAAATTTTCGAAAAGGCGTAGTAACAAATTGGACATAAAGCTTATCGTATATTGGAATATGCAAAGCACGTTAGAATACGTAGATTAAAAGATACAAAATAATATCGAAACGTTGCACATTTTAATACGTTTGCATATTACGGATATTCCGAGGTCTGCCTATATTTTAAGTACAAAGTAATACTGTGCAAAAGTATACATATACCGTGATATAAATGATGCATATTGCGTTTCGTATATTTCATTTTTCGTACTTTAATGCAGTGCTTCTCAACCAGCGAGAATCTGTACCAAAAGAGGATCACGGAACTGTTTAAAAACAATTGAAATTTTGCTAACTTGCATTATGTCTGTTGATGAACCAAAAGGTGAGGCAATAGTGCTAGTATCGCAAAAAAAATATAGGAAAGAAAGAAAGACTGTTGTCTTCGCTGAACGATATCAGCTTCTCGATATCACATACGATCGTCGTTGTTTACGAACACTGCTGTGTGCCTGTGTCTCACGCGACAGTGGACGAAGGCCGTTTAATATTCATAACGTCTTCTCTCGTGGCAAACTTTGAACACATTTTAATAACATTTTTTACGGCGCTATTCCTCTACGCCTCAAAAGCTTCGCGACGGCTTTTAGAAGGCTTTTGGTCAGGTGTAAGGACGAGGGTTGGAAAAGGACAGTCGTGTTTACGAAACGGGAGCGAAAGTGAAACGAAAAAGGTGGCGTAACAAAGGAAGCAGCGAAAGAAAGAGAGAAAGAACAAATGGTAATGAAAGAGGATGGACGTTGGTGAAAAGAAAAAATAACTGCGAGAGCGAACGAAAAAAGAATAGACGAGCGAAGAAAGAGGAGAATGAAGACAACCCCCCCCCCAACCCCCTACCCCCGTACTACTCTGGTCGTCTCTTTACGACGGAATATTTTGCCGGCCTTTTCAACTCCCTCCTCTGGCTTTCAACCATCGACGAATCCTCCCCCACCATCGTCGTTCGCGAAAGTCGACCACGGAGCATCAAAGTTTTCCAAAGTCCCGCCGCGGGAAAAATCGAAAACGCTTGAAAGCTCCCGGGTGTTTTTATGCTGACACATTTTTCGATGACGACAGCGAAGAACAAACGCTCCCCCTCGCCTCTGAAACGATCAACATTAAATTTTCGCCGCCCACTTTTATTACTGTCTTCCCAAACACGCGTACGTTTGCCTCCTTTTCGTCAAACAAAACTAATAATTTCCATCTGTCGATGGGACTTATATGGGAATATTTTTTTGAAATCTTCAGAGTCAAACTCATCCTCACGATATTAATTTTGCATCAAAGTAAAAGTATGGCGACCGTTAAACGCATTCAATGGCGAATTTGTGCTGCGACAGACTTTGTGCTTGGAATCAAAATAATTTTCATTTCGTGCGCGCTCAGGGGAACACCATGTACGCGAAAGAAAAAAATAATAGGCTGCCATTATCCACGCTCGGGCGTTATAAATTTAACTTTTTGATCTTTGAAAGCGCTCATGTAAAAGCTCAATTATTGAACTCAAAGCACGAACTGGTCACAACTAAAGTTCCACGCAGCTAAAGGCAATTTCACGCTACAAACGTGGCATCGACAAGCGTTAATGTCAAGCCTACACCGTCGGGCGAAGTATGCATGAAAATCGATCCGCTATAAATTTTCATCGATCGTTTGGCCACCGAAGTGCGGAATGCGGACGGAACAAAAGCCGAAGTAGAAAAAGGATATCAGAACGTTTCTGTACCGTCGACGCGACTTGCAGATCGGCGAACAAAACCAGAACGAACCGATATCTCTCGACAGAAACGGAGAAGGAAACCTTTTGTTCCCCCGTCGTATGGTCGCGTTTGTGTTAATTAATGTCACGGAACGAAAACTACAAACTTCGTTGTTTGTCGCGACCGACGAGACAAGTCTGCGCTTAGCACGCGTTTCTTTATATTTCTGTGTGAAAGTCGCAACTACGATGTACGATGTAAAAGTAAATCAACTTTACTAATTATAGTTGAGTCGAATAAAGTTATAATTGAAAATTTAATCATTTTTGTACTTGCTATTGAAAATAGAGAACAGATTTTCTCTGGATTTAATGATTTATTGTTATGAAATAACGCAATAACACGTACCTATCGACAGAGATGATCGTTAGGAATTAATAATCAAAAAATAAAGTCCACTTAATTGTAATAGACGTATTAGTAAAAATATCTGTCGAAGTCATCGTTGTTTATTCGTCGATATACGTTGGAATCCGTTAATAGTGTGTTATACACTTTTCAGTGCAAGGTCTAACCAATTAAATCGTCCATTTCGATCGTTAAAGTAAATGAACTACTGACGACCATTGCATACAATATTATGTGTGTTCGCGCCAGACACGCACATACCCAATTTGCCAGGTCAGGATGAAAATTAAATATGGAAATTTAATCTCAAATTAATTTATACTGCACACGTTGTACTCCGATTATACTATTCTCTAGTTGGTAAAAGTGGGTTATGTGGCTCAGATTTCAACGATTGAAACTAGAATTCGGCGCAGTTTTCACAAATAAGTCGGACCGTTATACTTTTGTTTGCAAGGTAATTAAAACAGCTGAACCGATTAGCTTCAAACTTTTTCTAATTGTTAAATAAAAATAAATCGTTCCACATTGTACGATGCTGCCAGTGTCGTTCGAGTTTATATTTTTTATCTTAATCCATTATAAAAGCAAAAAAAAAAAACAAAATTATTTTTAATCGGATTTCTGCTTCTCGTCGAGTAAATAATTCGCTAAAGGTACAAATGAAACTCAAATGTGGAGACACGAGTAAAAGAAATAGAAAATTTTCTCGTGTTAATTAATATCTGTACGAAAGCTGCTATTTTTATATAACGCAAAACTGAGTGTCTATGAATATGGAAAATCCTGAACGTTACGAGGGCCAAGCGATTATTTCAAGCAGAACGATGGAAAAGATATAAACCATGCGTCAGTCTGTACGCGAATTGAGCAGCGACATTTTTGCAGACAATGTATAGAAAGGTCGCCAGGGGAAGCAAATCTGTTCCGCATCTCGACGGAATATTGGGAGAGAATAATGTAACGTCATTGGTGTCGCCACGAAGAGAGATGAGAAATTAAGTGAACCGTGGAGGATCGCATCGTCGAGGAAAACGTATACCGCAGTCGCTTAAGCCTCTCCTTGTGCATCCAACCGAGTGCATCCACGATGGAAAATAATATTTGTCCGCTGGGATACTAACGGAAAGACGTGCTTTATCGTCTTCCTTCGACCTCCCTCAATCACTGGTTCCAACGATTGTCCCTATCGGACCGACTCTGCTTCTACCAAATCATCCCCCCGCGAAACCGTCCTGCCTTTATACGACTTCTCTTTCCTAATAAAAACATCGATTGAATCTCTTTACGATCAATCAACACATCTCTGCCTTCATCTCAATAATAAACTCCTTTTACGATTCGAGAGAACTCGGTAAGAATTTATTTTCCGAGGAGAATAAATGCCAAAACAGTCGAACGAATTCGGTTCTTCTGGGTCAGTTTGTTCTTCCCATAAAATATTCTCAATTTATATTTTCTTTTTTTTCATTCAAAAGTTTCCTTGTTTTAATTACTATTTTTTAGGAGAAATATGCTCTGTAAGCATCTTCGAATGGTATGTACAGTGCATAGATTAGAAGGTGGCTAGTGCAATCTACTGGTATTAAAGTAATAAGAAAACAAGAAATTTACTTTACAATGCAAGTCGTAATTTATAGGCCTCAACATCTGTAAAAAAATTAGCTAATATGTATTAAAGTAAGGTTGATCAGACTCTCGTTGAATTCAAACTTCCTCTATTTCCATCCCTCTGGCCATTTTACATGGCACCGAAACAGTCCATAGCAAAATGCCAGTACCAATATTCGTGGCCTACGAAGAGTATTATTTATTAACTGATATTGAATAAACATAAACAATTACATCGCTAGTGGCTATGCCGATATCTCAATTAAATTATAATGTCATGGAAACGCAGTGTAAGTCGCCGATCCAACCGAACCGAAATATTGGCTCGAACACTATTTAATGCTGAAACTGTTTATTCTCTATACGAACGATTTTCGCGTAGATCCAAATCATTTTCCTACTCAGTAGAGGAGAGATTAACCTTCTATGCAATTAGATTTGCATTTTTTTTTATTCCTCCTTCGCGTTTCTTTTTACTTCGTAACTTTTACACGTTTTAATTTTGGAGTAATCCTACTTACGTAGGATCTTGAACAACAGTAATACTTGGAGGAACTTGTACTTATTTAACCGAACGAATTCTATTAATAAAATATCATGAGCGATTACATAGACGTAAGTAGTCGATTAAAGATAACCGTAGACTGTGTGTATGCTTTGGCGATTGTCGACTTTAATCGATGTTCGGCCGTAGGGGTGCACTTGGCGGCTGTCGACTATAGTCGATGCTCGTACCGAAGAGGTTAGGAAATACAGAGTGTCTCAATAATCGCGGTAGAACCAAGAAAAAGGTAATTACACGTGGAAAAATAAATCGAAAATACGCTATAAAATTCGTTCGAATATAATTTGTCTGATCATCGCTCACCGTTTCTACTCGTGCACCAAGAATTTCCAATTTCGATTTTCTCAAAAACGAAGCTTCTACACCCCATTTTCTCTTTATTTTTTCACGTAGAATTGCTCCCCAGTCGGATGTACGATTTTTCCGATCCATCTGGTACTTCCATATCTTTAAAAATTAGCGAAACTGCGTTGTGAATTTCTGAAAAGCGCGGAATCGTTTGTCAGAGCTGGAAGCCCCGATCGGGGTAGCTCGGTAAATTCGTCGGCGCGTTTCGAGGGCAGGAATTCTCAATTTCCAACCATTTAGTTGTCCCTGGCAATACCTCCTGACCGGACTAATTTTTATTGCAATCGAAATATCGATCCAAGTATACCGTGACCAATTCTCATCAAGGCGTCCGTGCCCCTGGTAAAAGGGTTGCGCCGCGCAACTCGTATTTCCCCAAATAACCCCCTTGTCGCTGCCCCCACTTTTCCTAGTCAAATAATCCCTCTGTCTAGCACACACAGCGCGGGCCGTAGGATCGATATTTATCGGCGTATTGTACGAAACCCCGATACGACGTCGGGTGGACTCTCATTCGCGACAGTCCTGTGTGCGACGAGTCGCTTTGACGGGACGACAGCATATACAGTGTGTTCCCCGTCTTTCGTAATCACGACGTGAATTACTTCGCGAGCCCCTGGGTGTGTCCTCTTTACATGAAGATCCTTTCATCGTTCTCCCCCTCGCGGACGGGTCCGTTTTTAACCATTTTATTGAAACAATTTTGAAAGGGGTCCCACCGTCATGGTCGCCCAAACTACGAGAGGACGGTGTATTTTTCATTAGGGACGTATTAAAACGTCTGCACGCGTATCACTGGCATCGGGGACACCGTTAGATCGCGTTTCGTTCACGACTAAATTAATTGAAAAGTTCTTGGTGCAACTTGCAACTTCATTTGTCCGTTATGTATCGCGTAAACTTTCGAAACTCCGTACGTAGCAGGATCAGAATTGGGTTGTTTATTAAATGGATTGCCAAGTATACTGTCGGTCTGTTAGACGTCAGGACATTTGTTGATTAGTCGAAGAGCGCGTGTATTGAAATGGGTGGTCGGTCGAGCATTTGCGAGAGAGCGTAGCCACCTGCTGGCGAACTACAGTACTAATATCCAATTATGTACTCGAATATAACTGGTAAAAGTTAATAGCAAATTTAAAATACAAAAATACAAGACATTTCGAAATTAATCTAATTTTCGTTTTACGGGGTTTACAGTTACTAAGTAGACTGAAACTTTCAAACAGATAGAAATAAATATCTGATCTCAGTGTTCGTAGAGCGATCGTTGATCCAGGTTGCGACGAAATTAGCCAAGTTACCTATTTGGATCTGTCGTCGGATCGGCAACAACGCGCGTGTAATTACCAATGACTGTACACGTATCTAATATCGATAAGATGCTCGGGGTGTATATAGAGTTAGAAATACGTAGGGCGGAATAGCGAAACCGTGAACGAACTTCCACGTCTTCCATTTTCGAACGGTAACGGAGCAATACCCAAGAGATTGCAAGCCGAATTAGTATTTAATAGTGAAAGTTTCGTTCAGCGTGGAAGCTATCTTTCCTTTCAACTTCACGAAAGGGCCGCAGCCACGGCCGTGGAACCGAGTGTAGACCGACGTTCGGTTCGCGAATATCTCTTGAAACGAATTAACTCGTAAATAAGAACGGACTCTACTTCCCGTTAAATCAGGCTGAAATTTTATCAGAACAATCCGATCTGATCGGGCTAATTAAGAAACTTTGCTTTCGTACACATCGGCTCGCGTCAATGATTTTCATCCCGATTGTAGGGTTCGCGAGAAATTGATTGGATTCCCCGTAATTGATTACGCTGGATCTCAATAATTTATCAAACTGGAATTGTTAATCAATTCGTTACATGACGGACTATGTACTAATATAGCAATCGGTGGAGAAAATAGTTTTTGAATAGTGTCCATCGAGTCATTGAACGCTTTCATCTCTTTTTGGTGTTTATTAGGATTATCAATTAGCCTTACAAGAGCCAGATTCTTCTATCGCGATAAAAAAACAGTTCACGAAAGCTTTTAAAAGTTTACCAGATGTTGGAACGACGAACTTTGCGATTTAAAGTAAACATTTCTACCTTGGAAAATTCCTGCATGTATACAAGGTATCCTAGTAATCAAGGTACAACAGTCAGAAGATTAATAAAACTTGGAATCGACCAGAAACGTTCGAAAAGGTAATCGTCATCGATGAATCATGCGTCTGTGATTATAACTCCCGGTAAAAAGCTAATCTTGGCAATAGAAGGCGCCCAAAGAGTAACGACCCGAGATAGCGCGGCAAATTCGGAGCAAAACTCGGTGTTTTCCTCGATCAGGAATGGTATGCCTGCTATGTGTACGCTCCGAAAAGTCAAGACGGTGAACAAGGAGTATTACCTGGAAGTTCTAAAGCGATTACGTGACGCAGTGAGAAGGAAATGACCCGAGTTGTGGAAAAGTGGCGACTGCGTGCTACGGCACGATAACGCACTCGCGCATTTATCGTAATTTATCCAGCAATTTCTGGCGAAACACTGCCTTCCTAACAGACCTCCTGGCCCAAATCGAAAAATCCTTAAAAAGATTCGAGAACGTGGAGCACACGACTCCGGGCTATTCCGAAAGCTGACTTTAAGGAAGCGGAAAGATCGCTGGAAGAATGTTGTGGCTCCCAAAGGAGAGTAGTTTGAAGCAGACATCATCGCTATTGACCAAGATTAACTCTTTCTCCTGCTGCAAAAATATATCATAAGATATATTAAGAAAATATCATACAAACTGTGTAAAAATTTTTAAATAAGGTGACCTCGATTTTTGGGCAGGAGCCTGAAGACACACTTTCTAATAAATGTTTTTACAGTAAAAATGGAAGTTTCCTTTCTTTGTGTCTGTTTCAATCCAAACGAACAATTATTCCTGCAGCTGAGAACAATGTATTTTCATGCACTGATCTTGAGTACAAAGGGTTACTAAATATTTGACAAAATTTCTGAAAGTTACCCTATTTACGCCAATCGATAAACGAGCTCTTGAAAATTATTTTCTAAAAACAATGCGTGTAATCTTGTAAGAGATTCAGGGAGAGGAATTTCATTGTTACTTCTGTTTCGTTGGGAAGTCCATATATTCCACTTTCCTCGACGCTTACAGGCACTATTTCCCCCCCGAAATCACCCCGGCAGTTCCCCAGGCGTTCGTCAGTTTACGCGTCCCACGGTTGACGAGGAACCGGAGGCGCAACTTTAAGGGACACCCATTTCAAGGGGAAAATAGACCGAAAGACGAAAAAATATGGTCTCATCAGTTCCGGCCGATTTCCCCACGGAGTTACCCATCGGCGAGCTCTGTCCACGATTTCATATTCGTCAGCCGGCCACCTACAGCCGCGAAGCTTGGCGTCGGTTGGGGGGTGGTAGGCTGCGACGAGAAAGGCACGTTGTTGGCGGCAAATTAAACCGACCGCGAGGAGGAGACGCCGGATTCGATCTGACGGAATTGCACAAGGGCAGTGGCTGCGGCCGTAGAGAAACGCGCGACGACGAAAAAGAAAATGAAAAAAAAAAGGGAATGGAAAAGGATGAGAGAGAATCCACAGTTGGCTCGGCCTGCTACGCTACGCACACCTGTTTCGGTCGAGTAATGGATGAAGCGTGGGTGGAGAAAACCGTCGTCGGATGCTGCCAAGATTCACGTCACGCTTATATTTACTCGAGTACACTAACGCCGGGAATTCACATCGGCTTGGCTTCCTGCTTCGCTTTCTCGCCTCCTATCGTTGTTGCCGCTTTTAGGAAAACACTTTTGGTATCGTTTGCTCGCGATCATTACCGAGGAGGATCTGTTGACTCTGAGGCGATAATTACACTGGAAACTTTTGTGAACGACGCTCGGGCTGCGACGAATTTTGAGTCGACATTCGATACCCGGAGCTTGTCGTGTTTTATCCAAGTTCCTCTACGAATTGCTTGTACGCGCTCGCTGTCTCCCGCTCGACCGATTTATTTTTATTTTTATATCGGTTGAAACGATGAATTATTATGTCATTATACGCTGGGAATTGAAAAAATTATTCTCGCGTTTAACAATTGTACTTATTATTAAATTTAATGAAAAATTATTTTTCAGTTCTACGTTATTATTATAATTGTTCTATGTATTTTGTATAATTACATTTATTATATATTTATGCTTTAAAAGAAGACGCTTACCCAGAATTATTGAAAGCAATTAATAATTTTATACTGTCACTTATCTGTGTCTGTTCAATGGAAGCGTATGAACATTAAGCAATTTTTGAAAATTAAAATTATACTTTTTTCTTGTTAATAAATTATATGCTCAACGACACATCACGCAACTAAGTTCAGCGTGCACGATAAAGAAACAACGTTGCAAGAGGTAAATCATGTTGACATTTTGGGGGCAGTGGCAGAAACGATTAGGCTTGTTAAGTGTCATTACGAATTGAATTCATTAGCTGATGAGGGCTTTAACGCCATGCTGACACACAGAGAATGCTGTCCAACTAACCATAACAGCCAATGTACTAATAAATGTTTGAGACGGTGCATATCGTCATTAATTAATGCCAGCTATGAATATTATTGTCCGCTCGTAGTGGCCATCTTATTTGAATCCTTTTAGCGACGCTATTAAATTCCATTACACTTTGAGCGAGGGAACAGGAAATTTAAATTTCAGGCATCTCTCAATATATTATAAAATCCCTCATTAATAAATAACGAAGGTAAATATAATTATCTAAAATAAAAATTCAACTCAACTGCCAGACTCTTCTATTTTTAAACGTTCACGATTTTATCAGTTAACAAGCTTGCAAATTAATCTCACCAACACCATTATGCAATTTTTTATTCGTCTATTTATTTGTCCTAGATCACTACTTGCAACCTTTAACAATAGATTTCAGTTACGAATTCGAAATAATTGTAATTCGGAAATAAATGTAATTCTTATTTCAGATTTCCAAGAAAAAATTGTTCAATTATCTACGAACGATTGAAAGAATAATTTTTTAACTAAATTCCAAAAATATGCAACAATATATTAAACCATCGGTATCAACATGTCATCTAATTCTAACAGATGGTCGACTGACATTATTAATTATTTGTGAGAAGCGACAACACGTAACATGTATCATTTTGTGTGTACAATATGCATAATAAATCTTCCTCGTTGAAAATAGATTAGTTTAATTTATAACATGTCTAGGTACATCAACTCATTGACTACCCGATCATTCACATATGAATGACATCAACGTTTCTTCGTAGGGAACGTCAATCATACTTGAATGACGTGTCTCATTAAAATATGTGTCGTTCAAAATGTAAATGAAATGAAGGATTACTAGTACCAGTGGATGCATTTGTTAAGTTAAATATTTTGTACAAATACGAAGAGATCGATGGGTTAATTGACCCCCGGAAAGACGAAGAAAACAGATTTCTTCCGGAAGAATGCCCGCGGGAAAACGATTCGCGAGATTTCTCAGAAAATTTGCTCGCGACGTTTCGACTTAATCTCGACACAGAAACGGGTCCTCCCATTTGTATACAGAACTCGTTCCGGTCTCCCGTCTCCACCTTCCGTGCCCCTAACAGCGGAAGGGCGACTGTTTGAAAAAGGGTTGGAGGCGATTGCGTTCCCATTGACACGAGTTTATAGAGTAGTCGAAGATGCACGGGTCGGAGAGGGACGGAGAACGGGGGACCGGGTAGAAACGGCTAGGGAGTTAGCACGGGACGACGAAAATACATAGAGCGGAGCAGGTGCTCGCCATTTTCGCCCCTCTCGGCGTACAATCCTTATAGATAACGCGTCGTTTGTAACTGTCACCGAGGTGGAAGAGAGACGGTCTTCTACCTACGTGAATGCATACGTATACGTATAAGCCTGCCGGAAGACAGCGTCTAGAAGGAGCCAGACTCACCGGTGACTTCCTGCACGGGAAAAAGAGGGCTGGCAAAAACTCTCACACGCGTCCGACTCTCCTCGCACACGCGGCCAGAACCATTCTAGCTACCTACGGGTCTCGTCTTCTACCCGGCGTCTAGTATCTACGATATCTAAGATCCGCTACCTCGGAGCGGCGCTCTGTGTCAGTGGAGGCGTCAGTGACTAATGTTACCTGAAGGTGGATTTGTATACCGGGTGAAATCGATAACGTCCTGTTGGAAGTGTAGGAAAGAAGGGAGGCGGGTTCATAGGAAGGAACGATCTCGCGATAGATTCGCAGGACGAAGGGGTTTGGCAAGTTTCATACTTTTCAGACTATTAAAATTTCCAATTAGGTACGACCGTACACAGTCGTGTCTTTACTTTTAACTTCCCTGTTCCGGGGAAACAATTTTTTAACCGGCGAAACTTACGTTTCGTTTACGTATTTATGCACGGATGGGGAGCTTTTATTTTTTTCCACCCCCTCCCCGGAAATGGGAAGAAGTTCCAGTTCGAACGGAAACGGGTATTCTGCTTTGACAAAGTTTACGTTCTTTCGTATAAATTTACCCGTTGAACGTTCGTGGTTGAAGCCTTTGGAATCATCCTGCGCAGATTTCTAACGATGCTCGCGTCTCTGTCGTTTATGCGTGCATTAAAAATATTCCATCGGTAAATTCCGGTAGCGAACGAAATGACTACGGCGAGCATGCGAATATTGCCGGATCGAACGAGCCTCGTCTACCACATGCAGACAGTTCGGCGTTTATTCGGTTTACGTCGCAGCGGCGGTATGTGAATAAAGTTTAAATCGGTTCGATGAAGCGTTTCTAGCGGAGAAAGCACGGGCTAGGGGATATTCGGAACCGGTACAAATGACCGCGAAGTGATAAATAATGTAACGGAGCACGGTTCTCGTGTTACGTGTCGAGGAAACGTATCGTTCCCATTATACGTACGCATGTGCATAGCTATCGCTACGGTCGAGTAAACATCATACGATGCTCGAACGACATACTCTGGACAACACCGAGAGATTCTCAGCGGTACGTACAGCTTTTTCATACCTCAAACTGATTACAACGTGTTCGATGCATCTCTCTTTTTCTCGTCGCCTCTCTCTAAAGAAACGATCTAACAAGAACTTTTTATTTTATCAAAATGTAATCGTTGAATGGAAATGTACATAATTTTAATTGTTATATAAGTCTCGAGGAACCATATCTGTTCGATCTTATCATTTAACACGTTGATTGTCATACCAAACCCCTTAAACTGTCCAGGAAACTAGCACACACATCATTTGTTGTTGAATTTATTTTTACAGACCCGTTAAAATTCAAGACTTCTATCTGGATTTATTTTCTTTAATATCTAATCTTGAGAATTAATTGTTTTAGCTCCACAGTGAGAAATCATGTCACCCATATATGGAGTGTCGCGTCTCTGTTATTCTCTTTGTGTTTCTTTTTTTTAGACAATTAAAATCTATATTTATTATTGTAGAGGGTGTGTTTCGTTACATTTTAGTTGTTCCTTTAAAATGTGATAGGATTTTATTTCGAAGAGGGTCTTCGATCGGGGCTGAAACCACAACTTGAATAAAACATTAGATCAGGGGTAGCGACTGTCGTCTAACAAGGGATATCGATTAAGTGTAACGCGCCGATTTTTATGAAATTTACATACAGAGACAGTTCATGGACAAATATTTGACACGTATAACATATTTTCTGCGATATCTCGAAATCAATTTAGTCTATAAACAAAAATTTCCTGTATCATTTTACCCAGTGATGGATGCAGAAAAACTTTGGTTACGCTTTTCTCACATTTCTCGATATTAAAACTGTAATAATTATAATATTTATTCGGTAATTTTCCGACTGAAAATGTAACATCCTCGGCAACCTTACCCTACTTACTTACCCGCTACCTTATTCCTAACTCATCGTAACTTATTTCGTACGCCGCTTGCTCGCCACGTTGGCAACGCACGCACGCGTTTAGCTCGCTCGCATTTCAACCCCCTTTCCCCTCCCTTTTCCTATATCTTGTCCTACCAAGGGATGCTGACAGAGGCGAGCAGTCTACCCTCTTCCTTCCTGCAACCCCTCTTCTTACATTTACAACCCCCCTTCGCCATTATCCCACTCCCACTTTCACTCCTTTCCCTCTCGCTTACGCTCCAACTACCCCCTCTTAATTCCGTGTTCCTTAACCCACCCCTAGCATCGTATCATTTTTCCCTTAACTCGTACCACCACCTGAACTTTCCCTCCCACCTCACGTCCCTCGAACAACTATAGTTTAAACCTTATTTATAATTATCACACAGGCATACAGGGTAGTTTATTCGAATTTTTGAATTTTGATTAAATTAAGACACTGCTCGAAAACAACCTTCGACCAAGAAGGGAGATTTATTATACGAAATATTTTAATTCCCGATGTAAATCTGTAATCCCCGGGATCGTCGAGTTATGTTGTAGTTTTAAAAGCTCGCCCCGTGTTGCTCAGCGTTGTTTACAATCGGAATAATCGCACGGGAGCCGTTTTTAATCGTCATCGATCATTTTATTGGTTATGCAACACACGATGCTCTTCCCATCGCCGCGAGCAGCATTTTAACGAAGCATCCCGTGTTTTCCTTCCCGGCGCGAACCGACGTATTCGTCATAACATGAAAGAAAATCGCTCCCCGTTTTGCATAATATCTTTTCACGTCAAGATTATGGACGTATTGACAGCTATATATCGAGCGGCAGTTCTTTTGTCGTCCGGTGACTAGTTCTCACGGCTTTAGATCATCGTAAACCTATTTCGTTGCACATGTCACTATTGGAAATCGCTTATGTGAAAAGCGTTATCGTTGTATTTACCGGTTAGAACTTCCGCGGCTATTCGTTTCGTGTCGTTGTACTTCGTTGGACGCGGAAAATAATGTGGCGTGACTACAAGAGCCTTCCTTGATTCGTTGCCAGATACGTAATTTAGGGCCACAACGCGCGTACCGTCGGGAATTTCTTCGCCGTCGTTTCGCGCGAATATTCGCCGCCGAACGACCGACAACTAAATTTTCGTGCAATTTTCAAGAGTCGATCTCCCATTGGACGCGTACCTTCGTTTCACGATCGATCGATCCCGTGCACGGTTTACAATCATAATTACAAATAGTCGATACAAGCTCAAACGGGATCGCGAGTCTTCGGAAGGTCGTCCAAGATATCGTTGATATCGTTTTGGTATAAAGCTGCTCATCTTACGTCCAATACTTCTCCCCGTTCAATTTCTGAGGCTGTATCAACGTTTGGATTTAAAAACGATACGATCGAATTGTACTTTCCGGCCTGCGATGGCACAGGATGCACACTTTGTTCGCGGGAAATTAATTTTCTGTAATGGAGAACGGAAACTCGAGAGCAGTTTCGCTAATCTTTGGCACGCGTATGTTACCTTTTTAGAAAGATAGTAGGATGTACTATTGTACCGAAAAATATATTTTAATTGAATTATCAAATTTTATTACGAATAGTTTTGGATATAATTCATAGTAGGTAAAATCTCAATTTTTAATAGCGTTTAAATCGGCTTTAAAATTTCTGAAAAGTGAAAATTAAAAATAACTTTCTAACGATTATTAACGGTTGATGCACTGGACGTTCGTGTATTTGGTTTGATAGAGACGTAAGAGTTAGGGATTTCAGACAGTCGAACTACTTGTAAGTGGAATAACGCGACGAAGGGAACTTTAGCCAAGTTATGTCTGCTCACGATAAGAAACGACATGCGATTCATTCTGACGAAGCATCCTATCTTATCTATGGTGCAGTAACGATATCATACGAGATTCGAATTACTTTTTGCTAACACCGTACTCTCGTGCGACGAGAGAAGCGTGATGCCAGTACAAACGATAACGCCAAGGCTCGTTTAAGTTGCACTCGTAGAACGAAAACAGTCGATCAATAAACTTATAATTGACACATCTGTCGAAGCTCACTGATACGGGAAAACTTTGCAATTAAAAAAGAAAATAACACTTTGCAAGATATTCACAGTATAGAATATAGAGTGTTCTTTAACGTACAATTTTTAACATATATATACAGGTTATTTTTAGAAACTGGGCCAAACTGTACCCCCTTTCTAAGCGAATGTACAGAATTAAAAATTGACAGTCTTTAAACAATTAAAAACTTTGGACGTTTAAAAAACTTGAAATAACAAACCCCGATGCAACTTCTCTTACGGAACTTAAAATATAATTTAAACTAAAGTTTTGCATTTCATTCGACAAACTCTTCCAAAATTGCTACGCTAATACCGTTTCACTAAATTTTCAACGGTAACTACACCTTGTGATATCGGATATATCGAGAAATACACTTTGACAACTTTGAAACAATATCCCCTAAGCAGGCTTGCTCTACTTGATACTCGCGCGAGCACGATTTTCAGTGGAAAGAGCAGACCCGGTGGAAGAGAAATAATCCACGCTTTTGGAAGGAGTAAAATTTTGTTTCCAAAAAACTATGAAAAATAATCCAACCTGAAATTTACTTTAACGACTAATTTTTGCATACGTGCAGTCAATGATGAGTAAAAGCTGACGAAAGAGGGATTTTATAGTCTGTAATGCGGAAGCACCGAGTCGAGGTGAAATTGTATATCTCGAGAGTCTCTGCTTTCGAATAAAAATGTTTAATTGGCACGGGTACCGGGTCTCGAAAAAGTTGTAGCACAGACGTATGTAGTTTATCGCCGCGCCGAATTCTGGAATCTCGGTGTACAATAAAATATCGCCAGCGACGTCAGTACTGTTTCTTTGGGGGGTTCATCCATGGCGCGGCCAGACGCATAAACCATAAAGACACGTGCTACCTATGAAATTCCCCGGGAAATGTACGACCCTGTAGAATTCACGAGGGAAGAAGGCGAGCCACGTTTTCTTTCGAGGAAACCCAGGGCGCGCGAGATTCTATCGGTTCCTTCCTCCTACCCTGTATGTACATCCGTTGGATCCGGATATGGGAAGGAGACGGTGACACGGTAACGATATCGGAGGGCATATGGTAATGGTGCAATTCGATTGAAAAACGACACGAATTCTCCTGTAACGTTGGTAATTTTTTCTTTTTTCTCCCTCCCTCCCCCCCCGTCGCGGATAATCGACGACGCGATTGCAAACATCAGAGGAAACGGGCGAGGAAAGATTTCTTTGTTTCTTTTCGCGCAATCAGTTGCGAAAGTCGTCTTTTCGAGTACCAATTACTTTTCCGAAGCACCGCCGCGAGCTCAAGATCTGTGATTGTACGCTGAGATCGGTTCGACGCAGTATTTCACAGTATACCCAGACACTCGTTATCAGAATTAATAGGCACGGATAGGAAAATGTTGGAACAAAAGAGACTCGAGTGATTTGATATCTCAGGAAAAATAAAATGTATGATTATATTTACAATACGAATAAACAACATTACCGGAAGTTTCATTTCCGCGAAGGAATAATTTTTTCACGCGGCATCGCGTTTTCCAATATCACTCGTCTTGTTAATTTCATGGAACGTTCACAACTTTTTAATTTATTAGTCGTCTCGTATTTTATCGCCATAGAGACTCTAATTAGAAATTATGGTTAACGCCGTACTTTTACTTTGTTGTCATTATTATAAACGCGAATGCACCGTGCTTCATATTAAATAGTTTCTACCGAAATTAGTTTGCATCGTTATTGAAGAATGTGTCGCGAGACATCGTTTTCTAATAATGGAGACCGGTTCCCCGTGCCAATAACACTCGCTACGCTTACGAGAAATTAATATCAAAAGTAATATTTTTGCAACCTGGATTCGAATAAAAAATTTATAAAATTGTTGTAAAATATTTATATAACGAATGGCAAACAGTTCGATCACTTATTGCGTTCATTTCCTTGCGACAAAACGACTTAAAAGAAGATGAAACGGAAAACTGGAAACGGAATCTCAGGATTTTTCAGTGAAATTGTTCCAATATTGTCCATAAGTACAAATAAGAAAGGAAGGTTATACAAGCAAATGCTTCTTTATCGTTATGACAAAAATATGAAATGCGAAATGTCTATTTTTTAAGAAAGCTTCCAACTTTCTTTAATATCATGAGAAGAGTTTCGAACAAAAATTATATCCATTTTCATTACGAGTACAAGTTTTTGGAGAAGATACAATTTTGCTAGAAATTATAATTCTGAATTTTATAAATCACAGGCAGCCAACATGGAATTTTCATTAAATGTAAGATTTTCTGAACAATTTCAATTCAGCAGCACATTTTGACCAGAGGGGAACAGATATGCATTGCACAATGTAGGTGAATCTGTGGCCATTGTAGCTCCTTACCAAAAAACATAGTGTAATAACCATACTAGGGTACGACCATGTTTCCGCAGCTATTATAGTTGTTTTCGTGTTGAAATTTTCGAGGGAAGAAGCATTATAATCACTGGTCGGCGCTGTGCGAGCGAGTATGCGAACGAGACTGAGCAAAGGACAGAAATTGAACCTCGTTTTGAGCCATTCCTGGGAACTGTTGTATCTCGAAATTACAGAACCGAACAAGAGTCAGAACAGTGAAAAAAGCGAACTTTCAGGAGAAAAATTTTTAAATTTTCTTGAAAGCGATCGAATTAGAATGAAATAGAAGAAATAAAAGTAGAAAAGACGCGGATTGATCAGACTCGTTTTGTTTAAGAATGACTCTACCACTAAAACAAATTAATACAGACGGACAATTTACACAAAACGATACTTTCAGAAGTATAATTAAAACATAGTTCACACGAGATTATTTATAATATAATAAAAGGGAAGGATACTCTGAAAAAATATGGTTGGTAGAGATAACAGATTGTTTGATTAGAAAAGCATTCGGATTATAGATGTTGCACCGTCACTCAGAAATTTTTATTGAATCTATCGAGCGTCCCTTTTGACATTTCGACGCGCGGACCAGTTTTTTTGATATTTCGCTAGAGTCCCTTTCTCGCATACGGGCTCATATACGGGAGATAGACGCGAACAGCACGTCGATATCGTGAAAATATTTTCGAAACAAATGAGCTCCAACAATTGCCGCGTACACGCTCCGAACCATTTCCAACAATTTCGAACTCGTTTTTCAGTACCGCGCTCCCAAAATATGTGCATTTGATGGATACATCGATCACGCGAAACGTACACTCCCGAAGAAAGTGTGAAAAATATAATTCACATGCTATTGTCGCGCGTTCCATTCCCAACACACGATATTCGGGATTCCGACCAAGGAAAAAGTAGTAATTCTCGTATTTAAATCTCGCGAAATGCAATTGCCACGATCGATTCTCGATTCGGGTTAAATACATACGTCCTTTGTTATCGTTGACTGTCGGTTCTCTCGTCGATCTCCCTTTTTCTATCGAATCTTTCCGACGGAACGGTAGGAAATATTTACCTGAAAAGCGGGAAGAATTTTAATAAGTTTATTGAAAAATTACGCGGTTCACGAAGACGATCAATCCGAGCGTGACTTTGGTTTTTAAACGGAGACGAGATTCGTCCACGTTGCAAGTTTACTGATACAGTTTATTTTTAAAGGTCATAATAATAATTACTTTTTTTGTACTGGTAACTTCGTTTATCGATCAGGTATTACAATTAATGCAATTAATGTCAAACAATCCCGGTTTCCGATACACCGTGTCGAAAGAAGTAATTGAATTCGCTGTACAGGTGTATTCAACGCGTCAATCATCGGGTAAAGCTGTAAACGCGACGTACCATCGGGACAATTGTCGAACTATAAGCCGCGACTCGCGCGCTTCGGCGTAACTTCGTCATTTGTGTGGAGAGGTCGCGTTCCCGCAGATTGAACAGTTCGGGAAACGCATTACTGATATTGAAAAAGCACGCATATTCCGTGTACGTAGCCCGCCCCGACTGGGCTCTGTTTGTTGAAATTACCTTCGCGAATTTACCAACTTTCCCAGCTGCTGTTTATTTTTTCGCGAGCTTATAAGAGAAGAACAAACAGAAGCAGGACAGAATCTCGACGGTGCCCGCTACTCTATTTAACGGAAAAGACTGCAACGATCAATCTGTCCACTCCTGTTTACTTTTTATATGTACCAAGTTCAAACGTTTCTGCTTAAGGATATAACAAACTAACAAATAGTAACAGCGTTGGTTAGTGTATCGAAAATTAATTATACTATCGATAATGCAGGTTGAAAATCTGTAATGATTAGCAAACAAAATAAAAAAATTCTTCATTTTAATTATTGAATCGTTTACAAGATCGTGCTATGGAAAGCGTAACGAAATTTGTTTTAACCGAGCAATCAGTTTGTAATTTGCAATGTTTATAATAATTTATTCGCGAGACAAATAGCAAAGGAAGCTTGTCAGAACGAGAAAACGTATTTCCCCCCAACGCCATCGTGCGTTGAGTCTCTTGGCTGCTCCATCGGAGTCAGCAGTAAATTTCTGGGCGTCAAGTGAAAAGCTCCGGGCGAAATCAACGCAAACGATCGTGATAAAAGATGACTTGATTTTTACGAGAAACGTACAAAAAGGTTCTCGACAACAGGGAGGGTACCCTCAAGATACGAACGATTTGCCCCGAAAGTTGCGTGGTCACGCGACCGATCGTCGCGAGGGATGGGAAATGATCGCAATCGTGATAAAAGCTGTCCGATTCTCTTTTCATTTGCTTTCTCTCTTCTCAGATTATATCGACAACGCGGAGAACAAACTTATTTGTAAACTTCGCGCGACAACTTGCGTTCCTTAAAATTGGAGCAACTAGCAGGGATAGATCGAAACCTAATTTTTACGTTCGCCAAACATTGCAAGATCTCGAAATTCGAAACCCATAATTGAATGTAACTATATACAATAAAAATGAAAGTGTTTACAAACAATAAAAATATAAAAGAACTTTGATATTCTCAAATACTCGGCCAAGAGGAATAAAAGCTTTACGATTTCGTTAAAATTTTGTAAATCGACTCTTGCCCGGCTGTTCGCGGCGAATACCCCACAGTGCGCCACTGTTTATATTTCGACGAACGTCTCAGTGTAATTAATACGTCGCGCGACTGCGGCAAAGTGGCGCATCCGACGAAATGAATTGTTGCGGCTCGGCAATAATTATTATAATGGAGTAGCAGGTGGTGCGCTGTTGGGTAATTCTCGCGATACGTTTTAAGCAAATGTGCTTCACATTCAATTTGTCGACTAAGCGTGGCACAATCGGTCATTAAAGATGAGTACCGTTGACGCCGGTGCATCGTGCATGCGCCAGACGCAAAAATGCCACCTACGTCGTCGCGTAGGGCTCGTTAGGTGAGCAACGTTCGCCCCGATCCCCTCGTCGCGCACCGTATCGCCGTAGACGCTCAACAAAATTAATCGACCATCCTCTTTCCATATTACATTGCTATTATGCGCCTCGTAAAAGGACGGAGTGCAGGGTTCCGTGCGCGGTTCGAACAAGAAACGGTTCCTTCAAGAAATATTCGATCGCTCTTAATACACTAATATCGTTATACAGCCTTAGCTTCTTAATTCTTAAAATGAACCGTGATTCGTAAGTTGAAGCGTTACAGATGATATGGTATCTCGACTCAGAACTTTTTCAAAACGTTCATTTTACGAATCATCGCTGTATTCGAACAGTTTTGCAGGGAAATACCCCGCGAAACGAGCGCGAGATTTTGCTGTTTGCAGATAACCGGGTTCGAATGACGCTCGCAACGCATCGTCCTTGGCCGTAACTAATGACGCGTGCATCGCGCGTATATTTCCCGATCCCGATACCCTCGACCCGCGCTCTTGTTAAGTTCGACTCGAAATAATTAGAGGTACCAGACGATACGTACGAATGCATGGGAATAGGATCGTTTCAGCGTACGTCGGTCTACTGGCTCGTGGATTCGCACGGTGAGAGGCGAATCCGTGGCACGGAAAGGGCTAGATGATGGGAGAGAGAGAGAGAGAGTGAGAGAGGAGTGGGGGGTGGAAGCAGTCTGAATTTGGGGTGCGGAGCATAACAAGCGTGGCTAACGAGGTACGGCAGATTTTATGGCCAGATGGAGATGATGCGATATCCGAGATTGATGCCATACACGGGGAGTGCTCCAAGTAGGGTTTCCTCCGCGATGAGATAGATTTGTGCGGCATTCTCATTATGACGGCCGCTCGCTACCCGCAGAGAGCACCGCAACGTGTCGGAAGAGGCTATAAAGACATTACGCTCGAATTATCGCAGCCAGCGGGACAGTAATTATTATTTTCCGAACGGGAAAATGAATCGGGACACGTATCGGGGCGGGCAGAAACGAGGCTGGATTACGATATCGGTGCCGACTAATGATAACAAGGCGGGATGTTATGAGCGCGGTAGGGCGCGATCGATCGATCCGAAAGCATCAATCGTCCGGTATCGTTACGCAGGTATTCTAATAGGTGAGTGGATTCGGAACGGGGTCGTGAGTTTACTGGAATTCCGTGGCAGCTGCTCCGCGTTTAAGTAATTTCGTAAATTATGCTTTCTCCCTGAAATACACCGGTATACAAATTTCGAAACGTCGACAATTTTTTTTTTTTTTTGCTTTAAAAAATAGTTCAAAGTCTTTTAGAATCTATATTAACGAGTGTCGCAAATTAAATAAAATCGTATTAGCAATTTTTCAGAATTAATGTAGAACAAATTTTGATTAAAATCCAAACGAATGCCAGAGCATGTGAATGATGCCAGAATGAAAGAGATACAAAGTTGAATTAACGTTAATTTTTTAAAATAGTATAAAATTACGTTACGCCGCCCTTATTCTCGACAATGCACGTGTTATGAAATTGGGAAACGAACCACGAATAACAACCATAATTCTTTTGCGGAGCCCTTTCTTGCTCGTTATGTTTCTGATTAAATATCGTTCGAACGCACACCGCGGCGCAAAGTGCATAGTCATCCGTAAAACGAAAGTTTTAATTTGCAAAAACATTAGAGTTGTACTGCAGCAAGCAAAAATTTTCAATTATTTTTCCCGAGTTAGACCAGTCTTTGCTGTGTGCATGGATGGCTTTGGGCGCGGTACACGTTCAAAGAAAAAATCGAGTTTTACGTAATTCCACGGTCAAAGAGTTTTTCAATAGCGAAATATTTGTGGAAACGTCAGACACATCTATGGGAATTGATCGAAAGAGTAGCGCAGATTTTCTGATAGTATAAAAATAATTTACATCCTTTTTAACGCGTAGGTATCACGAAGAACTTCAAGAACGTTAACGCAAATGTTAATTCAGTATATTCTTGATTTCCAGAATATATTTCTTTCTTTCATCTCGCCGCTGTGCTTTTATCAATAAAGAATCGTTCACTGTAAACGCAGAAACGTGGAACTTTGGCGCAGACCTTTGTCATATTGATTTTATCATGTAGAATTGGTCGGGAAGTATCTATATCAAAGTTCGCCATTTCTGCTAGCATTCGAATATACACAGCCGTCTACCTTTTTGAACGTTTGTATTGATTTTGTCCATACTCTCGTTAGTCTCTTATATGCCCTGGCGTCCGGTCGTTTCATCATCTTCCACATCCTCTCAACGTTCGCTAACCTTTTGTGCCATTCAAAAACTCGAGCACGCGACATGCAATCTCTCCCATATGCCTCGGTTCACATGCGAAATAATTTAGGGGTCTCTTTTAATTCCGACGAGAAACTGCGGCTCAACGCATCGAACATTGTTCGATTTCAGTGCTCGGAATATTTCAGACGTGTTTGTTACATTTTCTGTCCCAGAATCGATCGAGCAAAAGTTGGAATTCGGGTGGTCAAGTATTGCTCCTTTTGTATTGTAAGAGTTTATTCATTTAACTCAACTATGAAGAATAGCGGAATTTGCAATGGAATTTGACTCTTGTCTCTTGCAAGACTCTTGCGTCTTAGCAATAGTAAGGGAGGAGGACCCTTAGACCTAGTGACTAACGAGTCTTGTAACTAACAAACGATGACATATCGATATTTGGCCTATTGATCATCCAACAAAGGTAATTCACCCAAGGATCAATGTCATCTAAACATAGTTCCGAACTTAAATTCTTGAGACTACAAAAGTTAACTTTTGTGCTACATTTAAGTTTTCACCAGTGTTTTCTGGTCGTTTAATGTAAACAATTTGCAAACAAAACAGTCCCGAACGCATATCTAGCGCACGAAGAACGACGTCTGAGGATGCATCTTATCGATACGATTTTCTCTCGGGTTACGTACATCGATTTAGGTGTGGCGGCTTGAAAATTCGAGGTCCCGATGCGCGAAACTTTTGAGCGGAAAATGCAAGTCGGATTGACATGAAAGAGATGATAGAACGCGAAACGTCGAGCCGCGAGCGCGATCTTGCTCCTTCTTCTTTCCGTCGATGCGCGCCATCGTAACGTTCGACGTTACTGAATTTCACTGACGAGAAACGATACGTACACGACGACGACGACACGCGTGCACGGTTCTTCGACGCTGTTTGGGAAAAGTTAGACGCCTCTTACGTACTTGCAGCAACTTCTGCGCCGAATAACGAGCGATGAGTCGGGGTACTTGATCGCGCGACGGCAAAGGGAACTTGCAAATCAAATTATAGTCGAACCCCCGTACCGGTTGCTACCTGAGAAATGAATTACACGTTTATATCCGCGATACGGACTGTACGTCAGGGAACTACAGGGTCTGTTGTCTAATGCTTTGTGTGCACGTTAGCCCTTTGCAGTCGTACGCGCCGACGTCCCCTTTCGTGTCGGTCGATCATCAGTTGAGCCGAACTCAACGTAGAAATTTATAACAATTTGTAAAGTATGCGATTCTTATCATTGTTTCTCCTAACGGAACGAATTCGTGTACTGGTACACGCCATAGGATTAACAATATAGGCACAATTGTGTTTAGAGCACCGCAAAGATGTGCAATTGTCTTCTATGCTCGTAAGAAATGACGATAAGTCTTGAATGCACAAGACAAATTTGTAAAACTACCCTCGATAACCGATGTGTATTTTCATCTCGTTGTCTGGGCGAAGGTACACGAATTTCGTCGTCGACAGTATACTTACAGACGACGATTTAATTTGCAAAGTTCCATAGAGTCGTTTGGAAGTGCAATCTTGAGCACAAGTGATTCTGCTAATAGCGCGAAAACGAAATTCTTGTCCTGTACTTTCAAGAATGCGTTATACAAAGTGGGGAGACCTACACTCTGAAGATTAAATTTATGAGCCTTAAACTCTCGCTCTAACCGTCCACTCAAAAATTACAGCTTGCAACGAAAGGTTGAGCTAGGGTTCCGCCATGAGTCTCTCCCCGGGGCAGAATTATTACCGCCTAAGCGAACACTGAATAATTAACAGTCTTGTATTTTAATCACGGCGCTCCGCTATTATTTTTCGCTTTTACTCCTGTCAGCGAAAGACGACGAGCACGCGTTAAAGCGAGGCAGGAAACAAGGGATGGTAGATTGCTTTAGAGTAAATCGGTGTATCCTATCGAGAAGGGCGATTCTGCTGGCGTGCGATATGTCCATCAACCTAGCCGAATACGTGAGTCTGATGCTTTGCCGGAACTTACATATTGTTCGAAGGGAGCTCGAAACGAAAGAGATACCAGGGAATTGGGGCTGAAGCGAATGGAAGCGAAAAAAGGAGATAAAGGGGAGGATTGCGTTGTACAGTCTGGGAGGTATTTATTAAAAAACAATAGACCGTACAAGCCTGTAAACTAGCCAGTCCATTTAAATAAAATATCTTATAAATCACCACTCGATCTCCAGATTCATTCTCCCAAATATAAAAATCATTTGGGCTACAGCTGCAGAGTTTCCCTCGTAAGAGCGAGTGCGACCAAAGACACATGGGCTAGAATCGTGGTCTTCTTGTACAGTCACGTACAGACCAAAGAGGCAAACATTCCCCAACGACCATGATCACACGGTCCGGATTTACGACGATGTTATAACATCAATGTACACCAGGGAGTATTAATTCTTGCTCTCTAGAACAGTGTTTCTTCACTATTTTTAGTGCGCGAGCCCCTTCTGGGTTTTATTGTTCTCTGTGAAACTCACAGCTCGTAATTATTGATCATTCGTAAGAATAATAAAAAAAAAATACAATACACTAATAAACGTAATGCAAATTTTTGAATATATGAGTACACCATCAGTAAGATCTCTTAATAACACAATTACGAGTTTTTGGTAGTAGCTGATATTGATCCAAGTAAAAAGTGCGATATTTCTTTTTCCCAAAATTGCAGTACTTTTTCTCAGAATTAGCAATATAACCTGGAATATTTTTCTAGCATTTTCTAACCCAGCTCGAGCTTTAAGATCACTCTGCGATTCGGTCAAACGTTCATTCACCATTTTGGTAATATTTTTCGTGACCCATTCAGAAGTTATGGCTTGCCATATTTTTTATATTTTTTACTCGTGTTCCCCAAGAAATACAGCCGTAGTTTGCTAGGAGAGGGGGAGGCTTGATATATGGCTTCCGTTGAAAATCACTACTTCAACAGAAAGTCATCAGTTCCTGCACCGACCAAGACACTTGTCCGAAGAAAGAGTTCACATATAATAAAAATATTTTCTCCCTAAGTTACAGTCTTTTAATGTTGCTATTTTTAATATCATTCGACGTCCAACTGTAATTGTTTAGATTTCACTAGTCTGTTTGACCAAGACAGAATAATATTTGCATCCTCTACAATTCGATTCGTTTATTTATCTTTTTACCACTATAACGTTGCAATTGGACGTACCTTGTAATAATAGAAAAGATACGTACAATACATTTTGAAAATTCTAGAGACCGAAACAAGGGAGGAAGGGAGGAAGGGAAGAAGAAAGAAGTTACGACTTTTTTGTTCATACGAATCGCTCAATCGTGTTTTTCAAGGGGCAAACTCATTCGTTCCTTTCGTCGTCGCTATTCATTGGACCCTCTTCCCTTTGCTTCTCGAACCCGTCAGCCTCTCGAAAGGAAAAGAGAGCCAACAAGGAATCAGCCACAGGAAGGAGGAATAGCGGTTATCAGATGTACGGAAACAAAGCGCAGAGGAAGCTGGGCTGAATTCCGGGAGTGGACGGTCTCAAAGGGTAGATGGTATCCTTCAGCCCCCGTAGCCATTGCATCGCCGACCGTAGAGCTGGACACTTTTCATTACATTCCCCTTTGTCCTGTGGATATTCTTTTTGCGACTACGCCGTCACTTCGGACCGACATTCAAATCGTGCTCGCAAGGACCAACGATTTACCGCTCTTTTAGTCGTGTCTTTCCCGACTGACGGCATATCGTGTCTTTTATTTTCCAAAAGCACGCTATCGATACGATATCGTAAGTGTCGCTTGCCCGGACGAGAATAATGTGCAACGGGAAGGAAGAAACTCTGCCACGCGTTACGTTTATGGCCGTTTATCGTCGTTTCCAACTCTTTTGTCGAAGCTATCGAGAGGTAACCAATATGCCGTTGGCCTTCCAATTCTTTATCCCGCGTTTGCTCCTTGGTCGCTCAGCGTTTGAAACGGCCATTATTTGTTTTAAACAGAGAAAACGCGATATGTCGTCTCCCTCTACCGGACAGCTAACCTTTGACGAAATCGAAAAAGTATGGACGACTATCGATGCATACGTAGATTGGAAAATATCTTCGAACAAAAGAAACTTAATGAAAGCACCACCGTTAGAGAAATAATGAAATTAGTTTGATCGAACACGGTTGTATTTCTAAAACGACTGAATGCACGATGAAATGGGAAACCCGAGATTTTTCTCGCGTAAGACTTTAAATTAAAAATGTTTTTCGTACAGCCACAATTAAAGGATGTAATTAAGTGGTCTTTTCCGAGCGGTACGCTGTGTGTATCGATCGCGCGGTGAAAATAATAAAATAGAAGGGACGAAGACGAGCACATGAAAGGATTGTTAATATACTTATTTTAAAGTAATTGAAAGAGTTTGTCCGTTAAACACGTTCTACGACAATGAAAAACAAACTGCACGCCTGACGAACCACAAACAGTGACCGCGCCCGCTTTATTTGCTCGTCTCATTGTCCGAGTTTTTTAATGCATCCAATGTGTACTCGCATCCACGGCGTGGAGTGTGTGTTGATCAGTTATGTGCGCTGTACGTTCTACTTCGTTGGGGTTCTCGTTTAATCATCTCTTTTGGGAGACTGCGTTCGTGCTAAGTGAGTATGATACCGGTCGCGTGTCGGCGAAAAGAAACGAGCAATCGTGATGCGTGCAATCTAACCGCAAATCACTCCTTTATACGATTGAAATAGGTACAATAAACATAAACAAGCAATAAAACTCTATTGAGGTTTCTTAAATTAACGATTGTTAGTCTAGTGTCGTTCGTTATACTTTAATAATAAGAGAGCGTTATTAATCGATGTAGGGTGGCGCTGTTTCGTGGATTCATAGAAGGTTCGATAACGAAACTAAGTTAACAATGATTTTAAAACATATCCTTAACCGTGCAAAATTCCCTCTACGAATAAGAATTTGAAGCAAATCTATACAGAGTATGTTTTGAATAAGCTTTTCCAATATACAATCAAGCGAAACTACTCCATTTAAATGATCAAAGATATTTCACCTTCCTATCTCTAATTTCTGATGATCCTGGGTTTGTATTTTTATAATTTATATCAAACTGTTGATCGAGCAATTATTGATCAAAACCCGTTTATTTCGTACGAGTACGAAACAACAAATTTGTCAACTAGAACAATCCTCGTTTGTGGCGAGCCTCGCTGCAAAACCCACCGTAAGTATAGTTAAAGCAGTTATTAATAATTACTCGAGCAATTACACAAAACCGCCGGTAACTTGTGCGTTGCATCGTGTAATGTCCTTATCTTCGTTTTACGCTGGACGATCGTTCCCTTTCGAGCAACTTTCTAAATTGCTCCCTCGATCCGGCCGCCGCGGTGTAACAATAATAATGAATAATTCGATCAGAAGTAGCCAGAGTGTATCGGCAAACTCGATCGAGTGCGGCCACTCGTTGAGCGAACTCGCCGTTGCCGTCCATCTCCGTGAGACCGTACCAGAATGACTATTGATTCAACGAAAGGGTTCGGTCCCTAACTATTCATGGTTTTCGATGTCACGTGTCCTTTCATTCGCGTTCCGCGTGTTCGCCGTGCACGGCCCTGTGTGCGTACGTGTACGAGAGACGCGTTGCTGGGCAAAAGGGATCGCAAGAGTAACCAGTTGGTCTAATCTACACGCGGCACGTTCCGACGTTTCAATTTGTTGTTGGACGAAGGATTACTTCTTCGCGACCCGCCCTTTCGTACGAACGAATCCCACATACCGAAGGGACTCGATAATCTCGAGAAGTGAACGATGAAGCCATGTACGCTTCGTGACTTCGGGAACGTCAAACTAGCGACGGAATTACGAGCACTTACAGGGGAAAAGGAAAGATCAGCAACGGGGCTAACGGAAGCGTGGCATTGCAAGCAAGTAGAATTTAAACAGTGATTTGAACGCTTAATGATTTGACAGATCTCTATCCCTCTGTAAAATGTTACAAATTGCACGAATTTGGCTTAGAAATTGTTATGATGGGAAGATTGCAAATTTGGAAATCGAAGTACACAACATAGCCAAGGAAAATAATTTGAATAAACAATCATAGAATGGAGCTGATGTGAGGATCTTGGATCGATAGGACGTGTTCTACCTCCTCCTTGATGGATGGACACTTCGATGCGGTGAGAGGGCTTACGGGATCCCGTTGATCCCTGGTGACGATGTCGACGGGAAAAGTGATAGCGCTTGCGCTGAATCCCCTGATAGATTCTACCTTGCTTGTGAAGTATCGGGCAGAGGAAGTCAGGACCAAGGAGGAATTGGCAGCACCTTCTTAGGTGACAAGAATTCTACGATTTCTAAACAATTTCAACAACTCCTCATCTCATTACAATAATTACATTGTTATTATTTATTTCAATTTAGTCAGAATTTAACACATCTGATGAATCGATTCCTCAGCCCCGTGTGGAACTTTCTATTTCCGAATTTAAAAACGTCAGTTTAGAAGAAAGAAATTTTCGTGGAATAAGGGTGAAAAAATTGCAAACTCTCTGGTCCTAGAACATAGTTCTCAATGGAGATTGTATTGAAAAATAAAATTGATTTCCTTCAAAAAAAATGTGTTCAACCTACTTTTTCATTGAATTTTTTTGAAAACGAAGTGTATTAATCCAATTTTCTTCAGAAATGACATTTTCCACTCCCTCTGATGGTTGAAATTATTTAGTTCGATCATTAATGAATTGAAAAAATTTTGATAAATGTTTCCCAGTATTATGAATTTGGTAAATAATTTGTTTGCGTGTTCCACTGACAGTTTTTAGCATCTCCTGAAAAATGTACCCCTTTTCAGTCGCTTTTGGAGCCCGCGTGCGACACGTATACTAACACATATAGCGACAGGTGGTGTGACGCGTATAAAAATCAAAAGCCAACGAGATCAAACGTAACCGAAAGAACAATGCGCCCGGCGTCACCCTTATCTCTGGGTCGCAGAAGTGAAGAAGGATTAAATCATTCCTGCAACATGTGTCATCCATTGTGTTTGGTAGTTTGGCTGCAGAACGATAGCATATGGGGACGACGGCGTGGACTTGTGAACGCGAGCAGATCGCCTTGCTCGTTGCCCGACAAACGTTTTGGGATCGTTTTCACCCCGGGGGGTGTCTGTATATCTTCTCACCATAAACACATCGGCGAGGTTCGGGCACGGAGCACATAAATTGGGGACGTCGCTTGGCAGATCAGCCGCGGCGATAACCTCTCGGCAGTCTATCTCACGTTCACGCAGCTATTTACACGAATTTTCGAAAAAATTATGTACCACCGTTCCTACCGTGTCAACAGAATTTTGCTTTCTTTCACGCCATCGTCGTCAAATATGCACCGTGTGGCAATGGAAACACTAACGAGCACAGTAATGATTCTTAAAATGAACATACCAACCCCGTAGCGATGTTCATTTTGAGAATCATTACTCTAGCCAGGAATCTCGTGTATGTGACAACACATTTTTATTTGGGGGTCGACATTTTTTCGAATATGAGTATTCAAAGTGTGACGTTCCGTTTAATGAAACGATGTTGGCCTTCAAAGGACCCTATTTAGAAACGATCGTTCCTTCTTCGATGGATTTGTTTCAAATTTGATATATTTGTAGATTTGTGAGGGATGAAAATGTCACCCAGATAAAATGGAAATGTATTAAAAACTTTTGATTCGTTCGATTATCTAAAAATTACATCATATAGGCAATTCAATATGAATAATGCAACATCGTTGAATTAATAATCAATTTAATTGGCAATTGTTATAACTGATTTACAATTAATTTGATCGTCAACCGTTGTGAGTGATTAACGATTATCTATTTCATTCGTAATCGTGAAACGATACTCTCGATCAAAGTTTGCCTAACACTGGACGAGCGAATTAAAGGACGTCAGTATGAATAATAGATTGAACACTACGCGTTTGCTCACGCTATTTTCAGCATTGGTCATTCCACGCTAAATCCATCGGTTCCACGAATAGTCAATAACTTCGAATTTCAGGTTTGTATACTGATTAGTATACATATGTAGTTTCAAAGGAAAATTTATAGATTTTTATCTATAAAAAAATCTGCGAATGCTGTCAATTTTGAGTCCATTTTTTCTAAATTTATAAAACAGTAAAAAATGCCTTACACCTCCTTTGATTTCGCCATGGACTGTAACGTATATCGAATATAATATGCGACCCGTATATTAAATTTAAACAAATTGTTGACATCGAGTGCAAAGGGATCGATTTGACGTGGAATGCTTTTCGTTTGACGTGGCAGGTAAAAAGGAACGTCAGTCAGATCCAATGCAAATGTTTCGACGAAACATCGTCCTGCTATTGCAATTTCATTTAAACCTGTTACATTATGGCCCAAATATTGACTCGATTTACTCCAAAGTGTGTTGCACAACCAATTTTCAGCCGTATGGGTTGAAACGCGTTTATAACACATAGCTAAAACGATTTGTAGTTTTCAAGAATTTGATGTAATAATAACATGTCACAAGTTACTATTTATATTCCCCACAGAATCAATAAATTGTTATATTTCGAATTCGCAGTAATAACGAAAACCAAAAGGTACTTTACGATGCAGGTAACTCGAAATAGCAGTATTTCAATTTACTTTCATTTCATACAATTTTGAAACAGCAGGAGGATAATAAAATTATATTTGCTTGTAATAGAAAATATTTAATATTTCGTCATTGTAATTCCAAATACGCTGCAGTTGCATTATTTTAATTTTTGTTTAGAATTTATCTGTGATGTTAAAAACGAGATTCAGGGACAGGCTGCTGTAAAATCTAAGCTTGCATGTGATGCATAATCTAAATGTGACCAGACATTAGATGCGTGCTCCATTGCACTCGTCTGTACCGAGTCTAAAGAGTTACGGGTCTTTAAAGCTTTAACACGCACCCTTCCTGCTCGGACTCATGAAATTATAAAGGCTCGAAGCCCGCTCTATAGACATATTGATAAAGCCGTTTAAAGTAGCTTTTGTCAAAGTTCTGGAAGGTAGAAGTACAAAGTGCGGGTTGACGAGTTTCGAAAGCGTAGATTGTAATCCTTCGCGTCCGAGAACTTAGTGCCACGTTAATATTTCGAAGTCATTATTCCTTCACTCGTAGTAACCAACAAGTTAAAAGCATCGTTGGCTTATTAATCAAACGTTTCAACGTAATTCCCCTGCTAGCTAATGCAGCCATTTTACTCGATTCTTTATAAAATTTCTAAAATTATTTAACAAACATTCACAGTACTAAAGTACAGTTGTACAATACTATTGAAAATTATAAGATCACGTTACTTTTTATAGCAAAGATTTAACGTGGTCTTATTATCGGATTAAATGTATTTCAGGAACGAAGGGAAAATACGATTGTCGTAGACGTTAGTCGAATTTTTCAGTTACTCGTCCCCTCGTTTCGCAGATGCGTCTAGTCTGCCAGGTCGAACCAACCCCTCCGTTTTCATTACGACATTAAGAACTTTCTCGACAAACCCTCGAGTTAATCCATCCGGTAAACCGTCCCGGCGATGTGTTAAGCTGCAGTCAACGAGCTGGGTTTATGCCATTTGTGACCAATCGTCCTGTACCAAATTGACAAATGAAACTCGTTTGTATAGGATCCGGCGAAAGTCATTTTATTTTCTTTCAAAGCAGAAACGGTGGCACAAGTTCCGGGAAACTTCTACTTTCGGTCTTGTTATACGTTTATTTTAACGTCGAGAACGAGAACCTTAATTGCCTTAATACGTTGCTAATTATTATTGTATAGAATAGACAATAATATTTAACAAAGTAAATCGCATTCACGAGAAAAAATATTATAACACTCAAACCGTACGAACTAAATCCGAATCAACAATTTTGGCAACTACCTTCGTTATGATTTAAACGAGATGCTCTGGAACTTCAATAACAATTCAAACTGGCTCAGTTTTCGATTTTTAAAGCGGCGAAACTGAGTTCTAAAATTCTGTGGTGTTGTCTCCCGTGTTCGCCTCCAGAGGGGTCGCGTTCTCACAAGCGCTCGTGAAATGTTTCGGGACATGTTCGATAATTTATGAAACAGATATCTCTAGGTTTATTCTAGCACCTGACCTGAGCTTTTTCCAGGATTTCGTGAGTTACGAATACTACAACCGTGATTATCTAACGAGACAATAATTTTATTATCGTTGTTCGATATGCAAACCATCGTTCAGAGTTTAATCGTTTGTTCTTCACGTAACAAGTTGAAATAGTTTGTCGGTGTAAAAAATATTTGTTAAGGAATTTCAAAGACATATACAAACAACGATAATTATCGTAGACGATAATTGCAAAGTTTGTTCGAAAGCTATTGGTTTTATAACTCCGATGAGTTATAATGGATTCCTTCGAATACGTCTCGTTATAACTTATACCATCCCCGGCAACCCAATTATTCCGAACGGACGATAATTAACTGTCCGAGAAGAAACAGCAGTGCTTAATGAAGAATTAAATTTTCTTATCGCGTGCTCCCTGTAATTCCCTGCTTTAATCACGCCTGACGAATCTCCTCGAAGAAAGTTCATTCTTGAATTGAATCGATGTATCTCGTTAGCAAGACGAGCCAGAACTCGAATCGATGGGAACCAGGTGCTGAAAAGGGATAAAGAAGCCCGACGGAGTCAAACTGTTCGAAAAGGGTCCTTCCTTCGGAATAATAAAGTGTCCTTCGCAATGCATTGGAAAACTTCTCCGGATTGGCTAAATAGACGTCTTTCGGTTCGTTCGTTTCCTCAGTCGATTGGGATATCGCGAGAAGAATTGCACTCATGCTCTCTCCAATCTCTCTCATTAAACTGTGCCCGTTAACGTTCTCGTGTTCAAGTGGGATTTAAACTTTGATTCGGTTCTCGTTCGTAGATTTTAATGGCATACTATGATCCTCTATAACAAGCGAATACAGATAACGGGAGATTAAGATCTTTTAAAAGCAGGGCTCGCCGATAAAAATGTCTGGAATATGCAATTTTTTAGTTCCATTTCGAACGGGGATAAAGTTAAATACGATATGAAACATTGAATCGCGATGGAAATCAAATTTCTTGGAATTCACGACCAAACGGATAAGAATTTTACTTTTTGGAATGTCACGAAACTTTGTTCGAAATTAAATTTATTTCACCGGCGAGGAAAAGGGCAAACAACCATTGATAATTAAATTGGTCGAGTGTGTTACGCGTCATATGGATTCGCGCAGAAATCATAAGGGCAATTTATTTTTTTCTTTACTTTAACGTGGACCATCAATAAAATGCGCTTTATTATGATATCGAGGTAATTAAAAGTCGGACCAAAGGAGCTTTTAAGAGAAGTTTGAACAAATTCGTTCCCGTAGGAGGCTGGGGCTAATTCATTTTTAATAAACGAGCCGACGAACGGAACTTTTTAAGTACATTTTCCTCGCGGGAAGTCGACTCGTTCCTTTTGAGGAGGATAGAATGTTATTCCGAGTTTTCAAGAATGGCTGTTATTAAACCTTCATTGCGTACTCACACGTAACTTAATATAGGCTTAATATACTTAATGCTCGGTACAACAGGAAAGCTCTCCGTTAAAGGTTGGCCCAAGTGAAATACGATACAGACTGTACCGAAGTCAAAATTCAATTTTACGTTTCGTCGTTTTAGTTTACAAGCTCGATATATTGAAAACACAAATAAAATAAATTAAATAGAAGTCTTGGAAGAGCTTTACAAAAACGTAAAAAATTCTCAATCTTTTCGATCCGAAGAACGGGTAAGACCTCTTAAACTTAAACATCTCCACGCAATACGGAACAATGATTCTTTACTGGCAACTAAGTTCGTGTTAAGAAGATAAGATGGAAATTAAGTATTTAATGTGTAAACCTCGTTAATGAAGCAGAGTTTGAAATTTCCCGGAGTATAAAGTTCAGGTAACTGCTGAGTTTAAATATTATCTATTATGAACAGTTTTATAATTAATAATAATCTCTGGACTGCGATAGTACTTTGAAAGAGAAATTGGGTACACATTCCAAACGAGTTCTATTTTTATACTTTATCAGTTTCCAACTTCCTAAGAGCAAAACTTCTTCAAGAATAATGCTTATTTCTTTTATTAGTTTCTCGAAACCTTAAGAAACACGAAACCATTGTTACACCCTTAATTACACGAGTATTATAATACTAAATAAATTTGGAATTCTGGGGAACATTTCACAACATAATAAGCTATTTAATTTTCGTTTACTCAATTTTTTTTTTAATTCGTCTAAAATATAAACTGATTAAATCATAAAATAGAACTCAATATTATTAAGTAATGCAACATATTCGACGTATACAACGGGAAATTTAGATTACGAACAATTTACCATTAAACGCGAAACTTTTGGAGACAATTTTAAAGACAATCATCCAATTCGTTCAATTAACCTGACACCCCTAAATTTTCACATAAAGGGGGCTAGAGAAAAGAAGACATTCGTGAGAACTATGGCTCGGCAAACTTCTCGGATTTATTTCTCGAGGAAAAACTTTTTAACTGCTGCCATAACTATACAGTCACTTTAGAAAGTTATTCTCACAGTAAAAATGCCAGGCGTTGGTATTAAAGGTGAGAGAATTGGGTTCGAAAGCATCGTGCGCTGAAAGTAAAATTGATGCTGATATTCGCCGAGAATTCGTGCAACGCACTCCAAGCAACGAAGCAAATGTTTTAAAACATTATTAATGTTTAAAACACTATTTTGAATTATCGATATTGAAACTTCTTTTTATAGATACGTTAGCTAACCGAAGAAATATTCTTTATCTACCTAATATTCTCTTATATTTGTACACCTTTGTCAGTAGATTGCATCTGTTAGTTTCGTTTTAACAATAACAAGCTTCTTGTTTGTTGTCGAAACAACCCCGTGTCAACACGGACATCCTTGCGTTACACGACAGAGATTACCGAAGCTTGTTGAAAAACATTGTCCTGTTTCGTCGACACTTATTTTCTTTCAAATTATTGACTACCAACAAATTTTCCAGTTCTTTTGCAACTTTTAGAGATTCTTAGACATTCGCTTTAAAAGTACAGCTACTAATTGAAAAATGAAAGTGACAAGGTTAACCTTTTTTTTGCAGAGAGTCAAGAGTTATATATTTTGTTAATAATTTATCTAATGCGTTTAGATTCTTCTCCAATCATTTGGTTTGTATTAGCTAGTCAAACTGTATGTGTGATAATTTAAAAATGAAACACTTTATATAATCTGAAAGGAGAACTATCGCCCGACGACGTTCGAAGTTACGGTGCTCTTTACTTTGTTTTGATTGTTTTCGATTCGCGGCGGTCTTTTCGATAATATAGAAATGCGTGCAGCTGCCGGAGGCACAAAAGCGAAGCAGCAACTCGGTCGAATAATCCATTCGATCGAACCAGCACTCTGAAAGCCCCGAAACTTCAACTTCTTTGAGAAGAGGACCACGAGCCGAGGACGTCGACGGATTTGCTCTCGGGGAAAAAGTTTCAACTCGTGAAATCCCGGTGCGGTTATGAGGAGCGCCTTATCTGCCGGCGAAACTACCGTCACTCGGTTAGGAAAACTTATGTTGGAAGTTTGCGACTCTTAGTCTAAAAAGATGTCGTACTTCGGAAAAAAAAAAAACTTGGGGAATTTCGGATATAGAAGATTTCGAGACGAACAACCGGAGCCTCGAACTTGAGTAAAGTCAATCGATTTATAATACACGCGATATAAATTACAACGCATCTAACAGGATCGAAACTGATATTCTCAAACTAGTATTTTCTTAAATTTAACGTTTTAAAAGAAATCACGTTTTGTGTTTTGACACGTACGATCGCTCGTGATTCATTGTATACTTCTTGAACAATTGAGGCAGCATTAAAAGCCCGAGGGACACGGTACGTGACGCAATATATATGGTTATTACCAAAGAATTTCCAATTTCGATCGAGAAACTACGTCGACGATACTTCTTATTTGGTGGGGCGCGAGGGATTCAGAAAATGTAAACACGATCAAGGCAATGCATGCAGAAATACCTAATAATTACTATATTTCGATGTCAACTACAATATATAATGTTTTCCAAGGTAAAATCTACGAAATATACGTCACGTGGTTGTTTTGGGAGATCAAAATTTCCCAGAAATTTAGGTGAAGGTTTGAGGGAGCGTAGCTTTTAGAAACAATTTAATTCGAGCTTCGTTAAGAGGAACGGTACAACAATTCTTAACTCGATGTATGCACTGTACGTTTCGAACTCTCTGCGATATATATCCCTCAGCCATTGTAATATCATGCAATTACAATACGCGGCTCGCGCGCGAGTATAAATTAATTATGTACAGTAAATAGTGAGCGCGTCCCGCGGAGCGAAGCGCTAAGTTTGAAACAATTAACCTGGTCCCGTTATCTTATGAGCGGAGGTGCTGAGAAGCTGGCCGAAGGCGCTAGGCAGGGAAACGCGTCCCAATAAGCCGCCGCCGACAACGGAGTTCGCAATTAAATGATTTACGACCAAATTATCGCACTCGGGCGCGAAACTTTCCGACACACCCGTGACCTCGTTCGATTTCACGTACGCGCTGATTTTAATCGCATTGGAATCCGGATTTACGGTTCTGTTCTCGCTACTCGCATCTTTCGGAACAAGGAAATATGTTTTGCCGTCGACGGACCGTGTTAATTGAATTACTACACCCCCCCCCCCCCCCCCCCGAGCGCGGGGCCACGTTGGATTCGCGTTTTCACGAATTCCACGCGGCTAAACACAACTTTAATTACTGGGTCGAGCTTGACACGCCGGGAGAGTCAATTCCGTCTTCGTCTTACGACATTCTGTTGCTATTCTGCAACCCTTTGATTCCTGTAACCATACGGATGCCTATATTTAACGCTAGAACTACCAACAATTATAGTACATTTATTTGTACCAATGTCAGTAAGGTTTTCTAGCGGGTCCTGCCTTAGACGATTGAGATATTGAGAAGTCGATCGAGCGCTTGTGAGAGCGCGAGCCCTCTGGTGGCGAGCATAGGAGGCAACGTCACAAAATTAATACGATAGAAACTCGAAGAACTGGGATAATGAAAATCTTTCGAGGTTACATCTTGCACACTTTGATCGACAATATACGATGTACACGAAGACTATCGATTTTCGAAGTGGAGAATAAGCATCTTTTTACAGAGAACTCGAGAGGCATGCAGAAAACGTTCGAAAGTATCGAAGTTCCAGTAACCGGAAGCGAGCGTTCCTCGGACGAAGGAAAATGAAAAATATAAAATAATAAGTGGAAAACGGCGGAGTCCCTTACGGGAATGGGCGCGGTGTTTTGCCAGTTATGGGGGTCGAAGTTCGTTACCGGACGCGTCACGGAAATGGCGAAACCTTGTCAGTCAGCACTCGCAGAAATACTCCGTAGACCGAGAAAGTTAGAAAAGGGAATAAGTGAGAGAACGGGAGAGAGAGAGAGGAGACTGTGCCAATATAAACCCCAGGTAGACTGCTCTTCCGTCCGAGCGAATTAATTTAAGTCTAGCGAGGCTCTAGCAATTTCCGCAATTTTTCTAGCTCTCGTCGATGTTGTTTTTTTCGCTCCATTTCTTTCTATCTCTCTCGATTTCTTCGGTAGCTTTCGCGAGGGGTGGGATATCGCCCGATATCTTCGTCCACCATCCACCTTTTGCATTTTTCCTCTCGTCGTTGCCGCGACGTTGATCAGATTAGGCGTTTCAAGTTCGACGAGTCAAGTTCCACGCGGGATCGATACCATCGGCTCGCGCAACAGGCGTGTGTTTTTTCCATTACGATGAAATTTTTTTCTTTGAAATATTCTCTGCGAAACTTGTGTAACAATATCCTGTTAGCTCTTCGTTGCATGATAAAACACCGTGAATACACAACGCAACGTTCCCTTGTCTACAATCCGATCAGGTTTTGGCATTTGGTCCCAAAAATTATCACATAATCTAATACAATATTACACCATTCTATACATTATAAAATAATTCATGTTCACTGTAATAATCGAACTGTGATAAAATTCATTTCTAACAGTAAACATAATTAATTCGTTACTCTGTATTACCACTTGGATATTACATCCATAATTTCACAAATATTGTTATTAAGAATGATGACCAACTGAATTGAGTTTGATAATACCAACCGTGGAAAAAAAATATTTCCACGTGTGGATACGATTACCGTGCGTCGCAGCGCGAATTTAAATTGAAAACTAGATTCGTCGAGCACCGGGCGTACAAACAGTTAGGCAAAATAAATTATTTGCAGAATATATAATAAAATCCCCGTCGAAGTAGCCGCGTTTGTTTGTAAATATTTTAATGCAAATATTTCGGCGGGTGTATTGATTAAAAAGGCGCAATGAAACCGTAGCATTATACAAATATATTATCCGTTATAAATGTAATGGACAAATATTCACGCGGTACATACTCGTTCGCAGTGCGCCTTTTTAAACGTTTCAAATTAAACATTGACACAGCACGTTGACGTTTCGTGCGCGAAAACGCAACGACTCTTATCAAAAAGCGTTGACAAAGTTCTTGAAGTATTACCTTTTACATGCAGAACACGATACCACTTTATGCACACTGTCGTATTATACACGGTGAACTACAATCGTCACGCGAACCAGCCTATCGAGACCGTTTGCTTGTTTTTTCGTTTCTCTCACGTTCCGATCTCGAAATAAAAGAGACATTGGTATAGGTCTTGACAGGCCAGATTGCGTGGGTGATTATTCGAAAATCATGCGACACTTTAATGACTGTATTAAGTCGCGAATGCTTAAGGTAACGTTTTCTTTCCTTCAAATCGTAGACATTATCACGATTAAAATGATTTGCACGTGTTTAAATTGCGCAAAATAATCGAGAAAAGAAACCACGCTCGTGAACATATTTGCAGAGAGGGTGTTATTAGTTTGTAAACATTGCACATTCTAAATGAATCTAAACAAGACTCGGAGATGAACATTTTGTATAGTTTAACGACCGTTGTTGTTACTCAATGTTGGTGAAAAGTTCGATCGAGTAACGAGTAAATTACATTTTTACACCGACAACCAATTTAAGAATTTTTCGTTAACAAGAAACGATAGTGTTACCAAGATAATCGAAGATTCTTCGTGTTCCCGTAAAAAAATACGATTTAAATGTAAATTCCGTCGGTGTTGGTTCTTAAGAGCACTTTTCAACTTTCTTTCTTGACTGCAGCAAGTTTTGATCGAATCTCATAAAGCGCGTAGTATCGCTCCTGGATATTAATCGTGCCCCTTTGAATTAAGCCTCGAGATTCATGCATCTTAAATTTTTTAGCCCTCTTCCCCCACAGTACCCCTTTGTGAAAGAGTTACCAAAATTTAGCAATTAACCTTGGCTTCCTTATACAAATAAAATAAAATGAGAATATCGATAATATTGTTGTCAAAATAGGTTGATTCGATGATATTGATCGTGCACCGGGCCCCTTTAAGCCAGCAAACGAGTAACCCCGCGATTACAAACCAATTTCCGAGAAACCGCGGCGTAAACCGTCGTCTTTTGAAACATGGCGGTCAGTCTAAATTTATTTCACCACCGGTACGCTCGAAATCCACGTCAGCGCATACATCGCACCTATAAAGAAGCGGCGAGGGTATAGGTAGAATGATTGAAGATCGCGAGCAAAGTGCCAGCAATACTAATCGCGTTTCCCGCACAATTTACATTTCATCAAAGGGAAAGCCCATTGGCCACGCTTCATGCTATTTGCTTGCCATTGAAATCTCTCCCTTTCTCTCATCCCCGTTTCTTCAATCCTTCGGTCCTCCATCTCTCTTAACGCCTGTCTCTGCTTTTCCTCCTACTATTCTGCCCGGGTCGTACGTGACTTGGATAGAATACATAAAACGGTGCGTTAGTACATAGGTTCTTTCGATCGAGGGTTGAAACCTCCAACACTGAATCTCCGAGCTACTCCCAAGAATATGCTCCTGAACATATCCGGACGATCTTTCGTAACATCCGTTTAATTCTCGAGTTCTCGGATTTACACACGGAATAATTAATCTTTCCTTGTACCGTATCGTTAATCTACATCCTTCAGAGCACCCGTTTGTTTTGCATTCTGTTTTTCGCCAGATATGGTTAAATTTAGTTGCAAAAATCTTTGCAATTTCATCGTGTTCCTTTCTGTTCTCTCTTGTTTCTTTGGTTCGACGTCGTTGGAGTTAGAAGTGTCGTTTACAATAAAGAACCTCGTGGAAAATGATTTTCCAACAAGAAATAGAGGATGAAGAATGCCTGCATATTGCAAAAAAAAAAACTTGGACGAGTTTTATTGGAAACTTTGTTAGCAAACGTCGAAATAATGGCAAAAAGAAGCATGCAAAACGTTTCGATTTGCTTTCGCCGCGAGGTGAGTGTAAATTGCTTCGTGCAATTTCCAACTTTACAAAGTGTGTAGACGATCAAAAGAGCAAGTGCAATTTAAATGTATTGAAAAGTACTATCGATCAAGGTGTAACGCAGAGCCCTCATAACGTAAGATGTAAAATGAAGTCGACGACGAAATTAAAAGATGTCCATAGAGGAATGAAACTGACGTTTACAAAAGAAAAGAAGAAAACAGAGAATATGAGAAGATTAATTATTTTGGGCAGCTTTGGGCGTGCAAAAAATGAAATACAAATATAAGATCTGAAGAATATGTACTCAAATATTTCCGATAGATTTAATTTCGTGCATTGAGCACAAGAAGCAGAAGAGGAGAACAACAAAGGCAATTGCAGTGAGAAGAATGAAGTATCTATGCGTCTCTAAAAGGATATAAAATCTGTTTTGGGTGTACCGCGTAAAAGTATGGCGACGAGGTTTGGGACGATGGTGGAAGGGGACGCGAGGAGCAAAAGGGTCCGTCGACGCTTTCGGTGGCTCGGATTTTCCGTTCGTTCCATGTCCTTTCACAGGACGTTTCACGTCCTTCAGCCTGGAGCGGTGCGAATCTGTCCGATAAAACAGCGGATGGACCATTAGCTAATCCTCTGGAGGGTAAAACAGTGCCGCAAGGGAGGAAGCGGGGCCATGGAAGAGATAAAGGAAGAGTAGACGGAATGAGAGAACGAAGAGCGGCGGAGGGTGCCACTAGGGATATTTCAGGGTGTGCAATTGATTGGCGCGCTGGCGACGCCACCGCCGCTTGCCGATGCCGGCGTTGGTTGATTAGAATGGAGCAACATGGAATCCCTCTCTAACCAGCTAATGGCGCGCCGCAACCTGTGTTTACCGTGATCTCGGACTTCGCTGTATGCTACTCGCGATTTGTCATCTGCAATGCCAATGAAACAATAGCCGTGAGGAGATAGGTGCCCGCGAACACTTTGATTGCGGTTGCTCCTTCAAGTCTCGCGACGGCTACTTTTCAAGAATCAGCATTGATTGCATTCTATTCCCTTTCAATACAATTCTAGACCTCTCCTACAAACTTTCCTAACTTAACGATTTAACTTAGATGAGAATTTCACGGTGCTTGGAAATCTTAAAAAATTGTTCTACAATCGGAGTAGAGCTGTCCAACTGCTTGAAATTCAAACCAAGTCTCATTTTTTCAAACCGAATCGAGTATTTGATTGTCCAAGTTGAATGTTTGATCAAACTTAAGAAAATTCAATCGTCTCGCGACGGCTACTTTTCAAGAATCAGCATTGATTGCATTCTATTCCCTTTCAATACAATTCTAGACCTCTCCTACAAACTTTCCTAACTTAACGATTTAACTTAGATGAGAATTTCACGGTGCTTGGAAATCTTAAAAAATTGTTCTACAATCGGAGTAGAGCTGTCCAACTGCTTGAAATTCAAACCAAGTCTCATTTTTTCAAACCGAATCGAGTATTTGATTGTCCAAGTTGAATGTTTGATCAAACTTAAGAAAATTCAATCGTCTCGCGACGGCTACTTTTCAAGAATCAGCATTGATTGCATTCTATTCCCTTTCAATACAATTCTAGACCTCTCCTACAAACTTTCCTAACTTAACGATTTAACTTAGATGAGAATTTCACGGTGCTTGGAAATCTTAAAAAATTGTTCTACAATCGGAGTAGAGCTGTCCAACTGCTTGAAATTCAAACCAAGTCTCATTTTTTCAAACCGAATCGAGTATTTGATTGTCCAAGTTGAATGTTTGATCAAACTTAAGAAAATTCAATCGTCTCGCGACGGCTACTTTTCAAGAATCAGCATTGATTGCATTCTATTCCCTTTCAATACAATTCTAGACCTCTCCTACAAACTTTCCTAACTTAACGATTTAACTTAGATGAGAATTTCACGGTGCTTGGAAATTTTAAAAAATTGTTCTACAATCGGAGTAGAGCTGTCCAACTACTTGAAATTCAAACCAAGTCTCATTTATCAAACCGAATCGAGTATTTGCTTGTCCAAGTTGAATGTCTGATCAAACTTAAGAAAATTCAATCTGTTCGAATGTTTGAACACCTCGATTGTGTGTGAGAATGGCTACGATATAATTCAAAGCTCGAATATTTGATCAAACTTGAGTAAATTCAATTTCTCAATCAATAATATATACTATAATTAATTAAGAATATACAATCACGTTTGTTTGAATAATCAAGAATGCTTGGATAACCAAATTCCTTTGTATAATCAAGATTGTTCGAACAATCAAATACTTGATTCGATCTAAACAATCCAAACTTGACTTGGATTTTTGCTTAACATATTTAAACTCCCCTTTTTGTACCGAACACAACACGGTATTTTTTAAGAACCTATCTGCCGTGTTATAAGAGGGTTACCTGTACTTGAACATCCTCTAATGCAGAGATCATTATCCCTTTCATATTTTTCTGGAATTCGTACCAAATACTGTTTCAAACAATCCGGACAAAAGAATTAATTGAAATAATAATATAATTTCACTGTAAATTCAACGGTTTGTGTAATTTTCACGTACGAGTGCTGTTTTTTGGATTTCCGCGAAGATAATTATTTCTGGCCCGGAGATGAATGTAACTAGAGAACGAAACGAAGAACAGAATAATTGGACTTGTATTTTGGGCGTAATTTTTGCTTTAATAATGTGATAGGAGGTATATTATTTGATAGTACGTTATAATAATAAATTATAATTGGTCGTAACGGGCACGATAATATTAATGGACGCTTTAATGTCTAAGAAGAGACGTGACCGCCGTTGACGACAAGAACACAGCAGGCACTAAATGAAATTATCGGGGTCTATGTCTTCCCGCCATTCACCCTTCAACCATTCCTTACTCGGCTATTGGTCTCCGTTCATGGCCGAGTAGAACCGAATATCATCCTCCCAGACTCAATCTCAATAACAATTATTTCCATTATTAGAAATTTAATAAAGGGTTGCGCAAGGAAGATTCAACACTGCCCTTTGAAGACCAAATTGCTTCGATGGATCTGTCACGTTTTCCATAATACCTTGAGGACGTTATAAAGAACGCAGCCAAGGGTTTATTAATAATGGAGATCAATGAAAGGAAACGATGTCTTGAAACTTGAAAGGTGCGAGCGATGGTAGCAGATGGATGTAATAGAAATCGATTGGAACTTTCATATTCGAACGATTCGTTATTTATTATTGATCCGCGATACGCTTTTGAATTTGAAATTTTCAACGATGTGAAAATTGAATCGAATAGCAAAGGGCACGTACATTTTTGGACAATGTTAAACGAAACAATAATCAAAATGGGATATAACGTTTAAACAAAAAGGGGAAAAAATGCAATAGCTTTAAGATATTCAGAAATTCTGTTCCAAGTTGAGAAAAGTAGGAGAAATTGCACGTGAGATAGAAAGTAAGAAAATGCGCTGACAGATTCATCTGTATTCAGCAAGGTGAAAATCTCACGATTATGTGCGCGCTGCGTGCTGAGACGGAAAAACGTGACCTCCGTTCATCAAAGATTTATCTTGAATATTTCGTCGATTTACCTTTGCAAATGGTAGAAAATAAAAACTGTCTCGATCCTCCGTCCCTTTCATCATCTCACACAGTTCCATTGACGCATTCAATATTCCGTTGAAAATCTCTCCGGGTGTAATTGAAATAAATTTACAGCAGGACTGTGCCATGCATATACAGTGGATATCAAAATTACTCGCGCAACGAATGATTTTAACGAAAGTTTCGTATAATTTCCTTTCGTTGATAAATTTTTCTGAACGGAACAATTTCCGGACATTTCTATAAATCTATAGAATAAACTTCGTGCGACCGGAATTAAAGGATTGTCCACCCGTGATAATGGACACGAGAAAAGCGCTTATCAAATTCAGTTTAAAACAAAAAAATATCGTTCATTGAATTTTTCGATATTTAACGAAATTCTCTTTTGACTTTATATATTTCGTGACGCTAAATTTAACAAATTTTTCGTTATACACGGCACCTAAAATTTTATTCCGCGATTCTAAAACTGTTTTTATTAGACTTTTTCCAATGTAATATGATCGGGTCGAATTTTTTGCTTCGGATAGAACGTTTCTGGTCCCATAAATGTTTTATTAGATTTATGTCTGACGATTGTAGGGGTGTTTTTATGTGTTCCGAAACATTATGCAGGATTTACGTTCATGTATTATGAGCAGTCTGCTTCGGGTAAAGCTATCCCTCTATCTCTTTTTTTCTGCGTTAGGTGAACGGTAGTTCTATAAAATATCGATATTAGATATGGAATCAAATATATTACAAGCGGATTCGAATTTCATACTTTCGAGCCCTTAATTCATCCACGAACGAAAGCATTACTTTTAAGTCGTTTTAACCCTACGCTGTAATCGATACTAAAATGGCACAGTATTTAAAGATATTCGATAAACTTGCCTCGAACGGTTCAAAGTTTTTCTAAAAACGTTCGCTGTGGAACGCTTGTACGAAAAAATGGACATATCGGTGCGATCATGTTGCAATTACTTCGCGGTCGGTGAAGCAGTAGGAAAAGAAAACGGAAAACTTCGCGACTACTGCGAACGGCTGACCATGGGATGAATGGTCCTCTTAATTTCTCCAATAATGGTTCTAGCAGTAGCAAGCGTCGGCTGTTTATCAAGACTACGATAGCTATATAGGCCACGAGTCCTTCCACACGAGCTTTTCGCACGAATGCTCGTGCCTTGACTACCGGTCGCTGGAAAGCAGCAGAAAATACAAAAGGGGAAAAGCAACCGAAGCTAGAAAAGAAAAAATACGGAAAAGTAAAAGATTTGATATGCTTTCGGAGTCGTTTACAAGATTTCCAGAGCGTGTATCGCGTGTCAAAATAAATTTAAGGAAAAATAAATGTATAGTTTTAATTCTGTCAAAGAGGGTCGTTTTCATCGTCAAAAAATTAACAAAATTTATATCACGATTAAAGTTTGTTCAATCGACCGGAAAGATTATACGTTTCTACACTTTTTTTCACGAACTAAAAAGACTCGACGCTCTAATATTTCAAATTTTAAATAAATCTTTCTCAATGTTGTACGGGATTTATCAAGTCTAGACTTGGTAGCTTCTTTGCCAACGTGTGATAAACATTTCCACCGAGCGTGCTCTATTTTGTTATTTATTCCGCTCCGCTTCGTTTGCTTAAATCTTTGTACGCATTTATGTGCACCGCGAAACATAATAATCCTCTTACGATGGCGCGACTTCATTAAGTATTCAGTGTTCAACGGAGAATCTAAGCGCAAGATGAGGAGAATGTAAATCACGTCAACAGAATGCTACTGGGATCCATCAACGTGCCTTGTTTGTTATGAAATGTTTATCATTCACCAGTAAGGGTTCAAATGAATAACCACGATGAAATAACAATATGCCTTCGAGGTAACATTTTGCTTCGCAATAATTATTTTATTTGTGACTAATTTTATTCGCGGAAAAACAAAAAAAAAAGTATAGATTTGCCTCAATTAGTTTACGAATGAATCTATTATATAATAAAATATCTTCAACGAGAATGATTATTAACAGATTAATAGCCGTTAACTTTGTTATATTTTCAAAAATATATGGTGACAGTAAGGGTTCAAATGAATAACCACGATGAAATAACAATATGCCTTCGAGGTAACATTTTGCTTCGCAATAATTATTTTATTTGTGACTAATTTTATTCGCGGTAAAACAAAAAAAAAGTATAGATTTGCCTGTATTAGTTTACGAATGAATCTATTATATAATAAAATATCTTCAACGAGAATGATTATTAACAGATTAATAGCCGTTAACTTTGCTATATTTTCAAAAATATATGGTGACAGTAAGGGTTCAAATGAAAAACCACGATGAAATAACAATATACCTTCGAGGTAACATTTTGCTTCGCAATAATTATTTTATTTGTGACTAATTTTATTCGCGGTAAAACAAAAAAGAAAGTATAGATTTGCCTAAATTAGTTTACTAAAATAAAATAAAATATCTTCCACGAGAATGATTATTAACAGATTAATAGCCGTTAACTTTGCTATATTTTCAAAAATATATGGTGACCGTAAAGTTATGTATTTGCAAAGTGTTGTTCTAATAAAGAAGGGTGCCTCGCCGAAATTGTAGTTCCACAAACCAATTCGATTGTATGCTTATACGCGATCGGTCGGCAATCTCAATTCGAGCTATTCAAATTTACATTGACATAACGAGGGTCGCGTTTATGGCGGCGTCCTTTCTACCAGAGAGTCCTTCTCTCCACTCGTCACCTTTGAGTCCCTTTTACGTCCTCAAAAAGCACAAACGAGCTTGCGATAGTTCAAAGAGGGTCGGGACATAAAATAAAGTGACTCGTGCCACGGGTTTGTTATTTCTGCATTACCGGGAAAAGAGGAAATATGTTGCTTGCAGGTTTGTTTGCCGTGCAAGGATAGATTGGCGACTTGTGTAAATCGTGGTACACCCTTCGATCCCATTAGCAGAGAGCGCAACTTTTCTTTGTACGTCTAATATTCCGCTGTTTCTCGGACTCGTATTACGGGAGCAAATAATGACGACTGCTTGGGAAAAAGTAAAGGGAACTTCGATGCGTGGATTGTTAACTGCGAAGTCTTTCGAAACGATCACCTTCGAGATGACAAGGTGTATGAGGACAATTTAACAAAATACACTCCATTTTTTTAATAAATTTCACCTTCGAAGAGCCTATCGATCAAGTTCAAACTATACTCTTTTTCCCCAAACATCTTTATTCAACAGGTTTTTCCTAACAGCGATTGACGTAGCAATGAAAATGTTTCGTTTGCGTTTGTTTAAATATTTAAGCAGATAAGAGCTGTCCCGTGTACGGCGCGTCTCGCGTTTTCAAGCCACTCCATTTATTTGACAGAGTCCACGTCGAAGAGCGTGGTCATTTGCGTAATGCAACGCAATAATCCTGTATCAGCCGAGCTATGTCCGCGATACGTTTCCGGAATAAGCAAACGAGCGAAAACTAGCAGCAGCTTGGCGGTTTCGCTCACTAAGAATTCAATTAAATATTCAATTAAATATTGTATCAGCGGTTTTGGATTACGTTCATGTTTGCCCTGGTAATTTCATTAACGCGGTTTCCTCTCTGGCTTCCGTATAAGCGCGGCTCATTTCTGCGGGCAACCTTTCGCCGGAATGTCTTTCCGCACGGCCGAATCTTTCAACTGTTACGGCTGCCCCGCAAAACGCAGAACGTTAAAATTTTCCTGAACACGAGCTTTCATTTGAAAAATATTTATAACTTTCTGGGAACCCGAGCAGAGCACGCGGAAAAGAAAGGATAATTACAGGAAATGGTCGGTTCTGGAACTCGTCGGAAAGGTTGAATCGCGACGAAACATGTACACCGAGTCGCACAAGTATTCCTAACTACTTCGACTTCAGCGACGTTCTGATTTATTAATTTATTATTTAAGCAAACCCTGAACCGAAATCTGAGAATTATGTACGCGTGAAATTAAAATATTTTAGAACTGTATATGAATGCAATCATTAGTCTTTTACAAGCACGATTTTTTTAATGGAAAAATAATTGATCTCAAAAATTTAAAGAAATTGTGGTATTTTGTTCTTCGATTTTTCCTCGTTCGACCAAGAGTTTTTAATTTGCGGGCATCGAAACCCCGTGGCAGAAACATGGCGGTAAATTCCGCGATGTGGCCCTATTCGCGTATATTGCGTGACAAGAGGTTGAGTATTAAGCTAGACGTATATTGGAGCGCAGATGACGCGGGTTGACGCAGCACAGTATTTTGTGTAAACGATGTAAAACAATAGGCTGGGTGAGTGCACAGTAGATGGCAGTTTATACGTTGCTGCGACGCTACCTGGTAATAGAAAGCTACATGCCAGCGCGCAAAATATTTAAATTTATACGCGGCCTTCGACACATCGGTTATACGCATCAATAAAATAATACAGAAAAATTTTGGAAAAAAGGATTGAAAAGAACACAAAGTAGTTAATTAAAAAGATACTGGTACAAAACGTTTTACTACCATTTTATATGATATGTATTCTTAATTACAATATCGTCTAAAGTTTAATTAAATATTCTGGCCAAAAACCATGTTTTAGTCTTTAATTTGAAATAATGGTTATTTCAACTTAGATGCATCGTCAGTGTCGAAGGAGCCCTGACAGTTTCTATTAAAAATACTAGAAAATTTCACGGCCCGTAATCGATCTGTTTTTTTAAAGTTGCATTAACGCGAAATGTAGAAATAGGGTGACTGTCCGTTTCATTGTTAGACAGGCCAGCGCCCTGGGTACAACAATATTGTTTGCTTCGGTTCCTATGACTCACAAAGTCTTGATGGATTGACTTGTGATCGATCGTCGCTGAAAAGTGTACCTCGTGAAAAAGGCACGTTTGAAGCACTTGATTGATGCGACCATTCAGCTTGGTCCGCGTTGTTACGAGAACTTTTGAGATGCATAACGCTCGTAACAAATGCACGATAAACAGATGTATGAGGTTTCGTGGCTGCGAAACACCTTATACGCGGGACTACTTTTACACGTTTCATAAATTTAACAATTCTTTGTAACAGAAACGGGGGAACGTTCTATTTGGATCTATCGATGTAGAAGAGAGTCGAAGCGCGATTAGTAGTCGTTACTATCGAAAAAATGTAACCGTACCGAGCGGAACATTTTCGAGGGGATTATACATGCCAGTTCGTTTAAATAAAAAAGGTGAAAGCACTCAACATGCAAATCAGACTATCCGTTTTGTTAATGCAAATATGTAAATGCACGGACCGCCGTTGTTTACGGGTCTCGTTGCATTCTGCAGGCGTCCGAGAGAAAAATCGGGAGCGAACGATGATGTACCGTGGAAGGCCGGTAAAGAGATCGTGAGACCGAATAATCGAGTCCTTTCTTCTGCCTCTTACGCCTCCCTTTTGATCGGTAGTATTAACACCCCATAAATTCACCGTCCGGACGTACAGTGGCCGGAGCGTGAAATTCTTTTCGCCGGAATGGAACCTTTTGCGTCCGACTTTAAAAAGGTTTCGCCGAACGCCAGGTAGCCGCTAAAATATTCGACGTTTTGCAAACTTGTGTCTCGTCAATGAATTATCCGTCGATTCCCGTCGCGGTTGCATCGTTGGTAACGCGTTTCGCGGCGCACCGAGCACGATACAGACGTTTCCAATATTTGTCGACTCTCTAACCTGCTTTCAAAAGAAATATACGGCAACGTCGGTACGCTTGGTTGCTCCTTTTGGAAGAATACAGGAGTTATATCTAGCGAGAGTGTATCTGGTGAAATCTATTTTTCTTTCGCCATAGAGCGGAAGTTCTCTCTCCTTGTACCAACACGATGGAAGGGGAACAATAATTTCTCGATTTCCGATGGCTGAAAAGGCACGAGCACATCTTTCGAGAACATCGAAAAACCTGAGGAGTTTGAAATTACCAGTGCCCTTTCGACGAATGGATCATATCAAATTCTACGCACGTCAACATTATTCCACGAGTATACGAAGAAAAGAGGATTGGCAAATGTTTAAAATAATTATTATTTAATTTAATAATTATTTCCTTCTCTAAAAATTTTAATGAAACATTTAAATTGGTTTAACCCAACACGTGGATAAATATTAAGAAGAATCCAACGAAATTGTAAATTGAAATAGAAATGTTAATGTTTCGATAATTTTTAAAATCAGGTGACCTAAATAATAGATATATTTATCGAGAAGAAATAAAAATACCCGTGCCACGTGTACTGTTATATTACGATTCCCCAATTTGTAGAAAAGAGTGTATATTTGAATATAAAATTACATAACATAGGAAATGTATGTTACTACGATTGGAAGCTAAATCGTTTTATATTATAGGAGCGCTGGATGCCGTTCGGGTCGGTTTGGGTCGACTCGAGTAGCTAGATATTTTGCTCGATCTCGAATCGAGATTCCGAATGTATATCGTCATGTATAAATTTCGAGATCCTGAGAGTATCCTGTGTCGTTCGAATTTTCAAGATTCCGAAAATATCCGTACAAGTATATATAGAACTAACAGAATGCTCGAAAAATCTTCCACGTACGAGCTCGCTATATTCCTAATATCAATTATGTGTTATTTAGACCTCGTAGCATAAATTTTTCATTTCTCATAACCACCTTGCATCCACTATTTATGTTAGAATTACAGAATGAATACTTTATAATTTGTATATTAAGTAACTGTTATAACTATTAAATAATGTATGAAATTATTTTGTTCTAGTACGAATTCCTTAGAAAATGAAATTTGTTTACGTAACGCTTGGTTTTCAAGATAATTGACATCGAAAATTTATTGGATACGCGTTCTATACAGAGTGTTCGGCCACCTCTAGCAAAAATTTTAATGAGCGATAGTAGAGGCCAAAATAAGACAAAAATCGAGAATACCAATTTGTTGATGGAAGCTTCGTTAAAAAGTTATTAACGTTTAAAGTGCCGCCGTTACTGAATTTTTTTCTCGAAAATGCGCAAGATTTCGGGGGTATGTCTATTCACCAAAAATGACTGTAATTGAACCCTACAACCGAAAATAATTTTTCCACAACGATTTGCAATTTTTTAATTTTCTCGAATAATTTCACACCTTCTCTATTTTTTTTCTCGAAAGTGGGCAGGATTTCGTGGGTATGTCTAATGACAAAAACTGATTGTAATTGACCCCCGCAACCGAAAATAATTTTTCCACAACGATTTGCAATTTTTTAATTTTCTCGAATAATTTCACACCTTCTCTATTTTTTTTCTCGAAAGTGGGCAGGATTTCGTGGGTATGTCTAATGACAAAAACTGATTGTAATTGACCCCCGCAACCGAAAATAATTTTTCCACAACGATTTGCAATTTTTTTTCTCCGTTGAAAAATTTAGGCACCTAATTGGATTTTCAGTAAGGAATTTTTTTCTCGAAAGTGCGTACGATTTCGGAGGTATGTGTAATGATAAAAAATGATTGTAATTGATCCCCGCAACCGAAAATAATTTTTTTAGAACGATTTGAAATTTTTGAATTTAATTGTTAATAACTTTTTAACCAAGCTTCCATCAACAAATTAGTATTCTTGATTTTCATCTTATTTTGGCCTCTACTATCGCTCATTAAAATTTTTGCTAGAGGTGGCCGAACATCCTGTATAGTACGACTTGGACAACGATGCAAGTAGAAATAGTGAGTAATGGTCAGACGCGACAGCCAAATGGTATTCAATCCCAGTACAATTTTTTATTCAATTACCTCGAAAACCAAGGATTGTACGACAAAATCTGGTCCTACACTTTCAGCTTATCTTGAGATAATAGCCAGTATATCGATTATAAGTTCGAAATTCGAACATGCAATATGCAATACAAAGTGAGAACAATCTAACTTCTCGTCTACTTTATTTGTATTTTAATTAAAATTGAAGTAAATAAATATAATAGAAAGGCTCTCTAGACTTCAGATAACGTTATTTCGCGGACCTCCGCCGTATCAAATAGGTAGAATCCCGGTGTAATGGTCGTGACATGTAATTTCTTTGCATCGCGTGCATTTCAGAGTTGAATTTATGATATTACTAAAAGCCTCGAACATTCTGACCGATAAAAGACCGTTATACGTTTTCATGGAAAACGACAAAGGCGCCGAGGGTCGTGACGTTGAAATATCTTTTGAATATAATTTCGCCGGGTGTTTACAAAGAAACATTTAAATGGAATCCGCCGGCGAAACGAGAAAGACGCGAGGTAACGTCGTAAGGAGCATTTTTCATTTCCGTGGCTCGGTCCTACTCGCTCCTTTCCATCCGTCGGACTGACTTTCATCGATCTCCTCTTTTTCTCCTTATTTCCTAGCGCTCCGCTGGAAAACTAACGCCCCGGTAGTTCGCTCAAGAACCGGAAGGTGCAAGGTAAACCCGCACTTCGCGAGTTAAGCGGCCGTGAGGAGACGCAGTAACGTTTGAAATTTCGAGGACCATGAGCTTCCGCGTTCATCCCATTCCCGCCGCCCCCGTTTCGACACTCTATTCTTCTCGATTTAACCGCAACGCTCTTGTAGTTACCAGTCCCGGTTCACGTCGGGCCGAAGCCACTTCGTTTTTCCTTCGCTGACTCCCATCGGACGAAACTGATTAAGTGGCTACTCGATCGAAGGATCGTTTAGGCCCGCAACGATGATTGAATTTATAACGAAGCCTTTTGCGTTCGAGGGTTCGCGTTCCAACGGTTCGCCGTTTCTTTCTGCCGTCTTCAAAGGGCTAAATTCGATTAAAGGAATCGCCCGCGTACACTTCGATGCATTTTTCCCTGTTTTTTTTCTTTTTAACGGGGGGGACTTTACTCGCGATCTTGAAATTAAATGGGCTCGAACGGTCGAATCCATTTGAAACCAAGTACCGTGGAAACATTGAATCGCGTAATGAGTTCGTTCGGTCCACTCGACGAAATGTTTTAATGTATTATCTTGCAAATAATTTCTGAGCAATGGCGCGTGACAGAGACGACGAACCGGAGCTACGTGGGGCTGTATTTAACCCTTGGTCCCGCTTGCTTAACTCGCGGAGCTATTGAAAACCCCCTACGAAATATGTATATATTCAAATTAAATAATTTTTTAAGACAAGAGTACGATATCATTAATAATGTAATTTTAATCCCTCCAGCTTTCGTTACGATCAACTGTCCGCAAGATATTTTATCGCGTGAACTTAAACGCTGAACAGTGGAACGTATCAACGCGTGGTCAGACGGGAAGGATGAAAGTAATCGTGTTTATACTGCGCTCCGCGAGATCCGAATCGGGAAACAATTATTCTATTTGTTTGACATGATGAAGAGAAAACATGGGAAATGAGTGTAAGGAGAAAACGAGAAGAAGAAAGAAGCAGGAAAGTCCGAGCCACGCGGCGGTAGGAAAACACGAGACCCTCAAAGAAAAGTGCCGCTGGGCGATGCGCATATAGACGAGATTTAGAGATAGTCTCGACGAGGGTTTTCATTCCGAATCCAATAAAAGCTTTCGTCAGATTATGCATGTCCTCTTTCGCGTACAAAAACGCGGCTACGTGTCTCCTTCGGCAGAAGTTAAAGATAAAGTTTCGTTCCATTAACCAGAATCAATATTTTAGAACGATACCTAGTTACTATTTCACAAAGGCGAATAATACAATTTCGCTAAAAGAAATTTTCATAAAAATTCATACACGCTGAGTCCTGGTTCGACAAATTATTTTCTGTATTAGAATCAAGAACAACTAAAAAATTCTATATTAATTGAAGAACCGTAATGTAACTCGTACGATTTGATTGATAATAATTGACTTATCGTTTCCTATGACAGACCGTGTAACTTCCAAGTGGCGACCTTGGTCTTCTATTTAAATAGACAAAACGAAGCCTCCTTCGGCAGAAGTTAAAGATAAAGTTTCGTTCCATTAACCTGAATCAATATTTTAGAACGATACCTAGTTACTATTGCACAAAGGCGAATAATACAATTTCGCTAAAAGAAATTTTCATAAAAATTCATATACGCTGAGTCCTGGTTTGACCAATTATTTTCTGTATTAGAATCAAGAATAACTAAAAAATTCTATATTAATTAGAGAACCGTAATGTAACTCGTACGATTTAATTGATAATAATTGACTTATCGTTTCCTATGACAGACCGTGTAACTTCCAAGTGGCGACCTTGGTCTTCTATTTAAATAGACAAAACGAAGCGAGGGTATCAGCGACGGCAACATCGTTATTAGGATTTAAATAACATTTCGCAGCAGTTAACTGAGCAGCTGACGTTCGAATGGTCGTATATTTCAACGTAATAGGATGGAAGCGCGACCGAGAGCGGAGCCAAACAAGTTACAGCGCGGGTTACGAATTTCGTAGATGTCGGAAACCAACATGGTGTCGGGACGCGCCGCAATCGCAAAGTAGTTTAATTGGATTTTCGACGAGATTAAAGTGCACGCGTTCACGTCTCCGGCTTGATCACGATAATCACAACGCCACCTCCCAACACCGTGAACAAACTTTGCCGATTTTGTGCGCGTTTTATTTCGTTCCCCGGTCGAAAACTTGACGGGTCACCGTCAAAGTTGGAAGACGACGCGTCGAAATCGATTTGCGATACGTTCCACACGGGAAATAATTTTGTACGATCACTTTGGTTAGGAAATTATACGAAGGAATAGTTATTTCAGGTATCGATTATAAACCCTCGCAAAAAATGACCCAAATTGCATGGCAGGTATCATCGAATTTTTTAATACGAATCTACAGTTGTATTTCTGAACTTTAGATAATGGAAAAACGTCAAATTTCATTTCTATACGTGGCAGAAACATCCTTAAAAATAAGTTCCTATTTCCCACCGAGGGAGAATAATGAAATATTAATAGTGTTCGTAGTGCAATTCGCTTGAATGGTATACGACCAATGGGCACCACATTCAATTACCAGTCGATTGCTTCCTCCTCTGGTAAAAGTCATAAATAACCGCGGGAATGATACGAAGTAGGTCATTCGTGTCCTTTGGCCATAGAAAATTATACTTCACCAAATTCGTGTCACTGAATTTCGATAACTCCGTTCAGAAATAGACTTCTCGTTTTTGGTCGAGAACGTTTGTCAGGATATATCAAAGGACAGAAATCCGGGAAACTCGCTGAATTTCAGAGACATCTGCAGAGACCTGTTCGCATGTTTATTGACTAATTACGAAGGGACTAATTCTTAGAAAATTTTATTTTATACCATACATGTGCTTTTAAAAATAAAATATTTTATTCGTTCGAAAGAGTAATTGCTTCCCTTGTAATTTTACAACATTCACCCTAAATGACCGCAAGAATGAATATAAAAGCGACCTGACCTGACATAGATCCATTAAGTTAATTTACTTAATTCGATTGATTCGATGAAAAGAATTTATTCGTCAAGAATCGGTTCGGTTCGATGGCGAGTCATATACGACCCCCCATCTGCTTCCATTTGCTAAGAACGAGAGAAAGATAGAGGATCGCCAATCCACTAAGGACGAGAGAACATTGCCCCAAAAGTCAGAACCACCAGAATTTCCTACGAGCAACATAAGAAGACATAATTTCATTTGGAATTAGATTTTGAAGTTAAAATTCCGTTTCGTTGAACAGTTAGAATTGAAGAAATATAAATGCCAAACACAGATATTTATTAATTATTATCCGAATGTATTTATACGTTAAAGAGATCAATAACGAGTTCATAAACTCCAATTATATTTCTTCTGCAGATTTACTCGTTAAAACAATCGATCGGGGGAACATCGCGAAAGAAAACTATAAAACGGATTTTCAAATTCACTCCGAGCTAAAATGGGATCAATCTTCCTGAAGATGTCGTTTAAAATGCCCTTGAAAGTTATAAGAGTCTTAAGCTACTCCCTTGCTTTCTCCTTACGTCTTGCGTTCGTCCACTTCTCTTCGGGATTTCATTGACATACTCAACCTTGTTTCGAGACTTCAATAGAATTCTCGTCGATACAGACAGTAGCGCAGTCGGTCTCGCAGACGCTAATTGGAGCCAAAGGACTCATTCTGCATGTTAAGAGGCTTACGTCGAAAAACGCGATCGATTAAGTGCCCGGCGATATAAATGCACAAAAACAGGGTTTCTTTTCAGGCTCGAGCACTCCAGACGCCAAGAAGGTCGTGAAAAAATCAGACCCTCGTTTGTTAAGTAAATGCACAGAGTCCTGAACACAAAGACACGATCTAGCCAATTCCAGTTTTCAAACTTTTATGTTGAAGAATACTTGTAATTACCACGCTCTCGTGTTATTTTTTCTCGAGATTTTTTAAACGATATTTATTTATCGTACGAATTGTCAGACAAATTCAACGATCCTCTCAAAATAAAAACGGTGTCAAACAGTGCTGTACAATTTTTTGAAATTAATTCTTAAGATGTGGTATTTGAAATAAAGCAAATTCGACGCGACTTATTTCTGTTAACAAGAGCACTTTTTCTTTTAACTCTTTACTGCATAATACGAATCTAAAAGAACCAGATACGTTTACATTTATTATGCACGAGTAATAAAAATATTAAATTTATGAAATGTGCTATAAATACCAGCAATACACTATCATTGCGTTGACCTTTTCAATCTCATCGTTCGGTAAAATTAATTTTAGTTTACTGACAGATATTCTATTTTCGATTTCCGTTGCCTGAAAACCGTGAGGAATTGTCAATCGTTGATCTAGTTATACCGATCTAAATGCAATCGTTTATTTTCACACGAGTAATTCTACATTTTAACAACGTAAATACTTAATGAATAATGAAAACTGCAAAACTGAATATTTATACGACTCCTCTATTTTTAACCAAATCTTTATATTTTCACGCTGACGCGATATTATACTTTGGCCAGTGTTCAACGACGGTGCAATCATTGTTAGGAATATAGTTGGGGAACAGGCCGCTTTGGGATTGTCTCTTATGGTGGATCGATGTAACTTAAGCCACTTTAGGGTGCTAGGAAAGAGGTCGGGGTAGAATCGGTTTGTGCTACTAGCCACCGAGGTGTCGTTTATAAGGCAACTTAAAGCGACCCAAAATCCATGAAAATCCGTCCCCTATCATTTCACAAACAATAAAGTATCACCCGAGAAACACTTGCTCGAAATCCTGCGTCTACCAGGCATCCCTCGGGGATTGTTATCGACAAATAGGAAGAAACTTTCCACCGGAAGTAGTGACATATTTATACGTCCTGAACGTGGCAACAATTTAAATTAAGCTTCCTCTATCCATTTTCTATGGAATGCTATTTTGTATTTAATGTAAAATTACATCGTGAGCGTTGCAATCTAGTGAGAATTGTATTATCCACAGAAAATCCAAAGAGTTTATTTTCATAAAATATTAAAGCCAATAATTATGACGTTTAGAAAATGATCATTTCTTATTATGGCATATGCAGACCCGGTCGACTGAATTCTATTTTGCGATATGTACGAAATTTTTCTGAGTTTCAAAGCCACAAGAAATTGAAGCGTGCAATGAAACGTGCGCAGAAAACAAATGGGGGAATGTCAAAGGAAAACAATGTAAAAAAGGGGGGTGTTTCAGCCCCATCCGATAGCGTTCGACCGCTGTCACTCACGTCGAATGCCACGCAATATTTATTTTGATCTACATATGAGAAAATACGAAGTTGTGACATTATATTGAAAAATAAATTTTCGTTTCGCGAGCAAATGCTGAAACTCGACGTTCCCCCTTCTTTCCCGTGGACCCTTCAAATATTATTTATTCCCATAGCGAGGATAATAAAGAAGATGGTGGTCGGGATCACCCTATATCTCCTTATAACTGCTGCACAACTTAAGACGGTAATGAAATATGCAAAGCAGCGAGTAATAAAATGTTTAAATATTCACGGTGGAATATTTGAACACCTGCTGGAATATACGAAACGACTTGTAACATTTAGAAGCATGATGATGAGAAGAATCAATTTATGCAAAGAGTTTTAAAAAACGAAAACCACACGATCGATGAAATTTGAACAGGTGAATTGCTTTCACTGAGCGACAATGCCCCGAAAAGTTGGCAAGAAGTTTTCGATTTTATCGCGCGAAGCTTATTCTTATCGTTTCACGGGAGGCAAAACGGTAGTGTACAAATTAATCTTCTAAAAGCATCGAGAACCCTTCTGAGAGTGTACCGGCGCTGGGCGCATCCCGTACTTAAGAAACTTGTTTGGCGGAATATCTTGAAAGGGCCGTTTTCGTCTTCAAGCAGCTGCGAACCAACTTTGACGTCGCGAGATTGCCGCGAGGACGCACGAAAACGGCGGATAGGGTCGAAGAGGATGCCAGAAACGAGAGAGAAAAGACGAGACGGGGGGGGGCAAGGAAGACACGGTGCCTCGAATTATTTGCCGGAGCGTCTACGGATGTCAGCGGAATGATTTGATAACGGGAGTCTGCGGCAGATGCGCACAGTCAACCCTCGCGATTTCGTCCCTTCTGCGCTTTAAGCAACCGTGGAGAACTTCGTTACCGGCTTTCTACTCGCCACCGTCCTGGCCGTATTACGCGAAAAGTGCGTTACTTATCGCATTTGCCCGGCCCGAAATGATGCAATTATCACCGGGGGGGAGGGAGACTAAAATGTCATTGAATTGTCGATCGGTCGGCGCGTCGAGTGTCGCGGACGCGGAACGAATAGGTTTCCCGTGGAAAGAGTATTTGCACAAGAAAAGAGTTTCCCGCGCCGCGCGGCCCGGTAGTTTGAAAATTGGAATTGGGTTTGGCTCTTCTCTAGCGTGCAAGATAATTAATTCCAGACTTAACCCTCCGGGCGACTGTGTACATGCACGAAGTATAATTTACACCGTGGAAACTCATTTTACCCTTGTTACAGCGCAACGGTAAAGTCATAATGCCGGCAGATGCTGGAACTCTTTGAAATTCGAGTTTTTCCTTTGTAACTCGGTCCCGTTAAAGCTGCTATTTGGTCGGTTATTTGTTCGTTTGTTCGGTACGATTTTCAAATTCAGAGGATGCCCGTTAATTAAGGGGCGATTACGTTTCTTTAAATCATTTAGTTTCGTCCAAATAACGTATTTCTCATCGAATGATTTATTAACTGCTTCGTGAAATAAATTATTTGTTATTTTATCTTGCTATGTTTTTCTCACTACTTTTTTAGAACAGATTGAAGAATCTTACTGTTTTCGCCATAAAAAGTACTACCTTTCCTGTGATTGTTCATTACTTCCCTTTCGGAACGCGTTCAATTTAATTTTGAAAAATAATTGGAAGCCTCCGCTCGCAATTAATTGCCAAGCTTCGCCGGTGTATTTCAGTAAATGCTCGAACAGACAACTACCACTGACCGAGCTTCCGGAACGCCAGCAAACTGAATTTAACATCTCCAGAATTATATTTTAATATGTGGGAGAGTAGAGACTAGTTTACGCCGAAGGAAACTACCCGCGTAATAACAAATTCACACCGTTTCAGGGCCATTTTCATATAAAATGGTGCATTGTATACCAACGTAACGACTAATCGCGGACCTGCGTAGCGCGACGTGTAAAACGTTACTGGGAAGGTCAAAGCAACGGAATAATTTACTAACGGGACACACGAGATGTATAGTTGCTCTATAGTTGTCAATATCTAGGGTAATTGTGCCTAAATCATAACTTGACATGTATTCCAAAAATACATGTTCTAAGTTTAAAAAAATGTTTCTAAAGTTTGGAAAAATCAAAAGCTAAGGCACACAGTTTGATTAAAAATTTTGATAGTAGATTTTCAAATACTCTATTTCCAGATTTTTTTTATGCTCTCAATTGTTTCCATTTATTTTAAGATTCATATATTCTTACTACGGACAACAATGTTTCAAAGTTAATAGATTATGTATTTGGCAAAGTTAAACCTAAATGCTGAAGTGATCGCATTCGACCTACAATGTTAACACTTCGTAAATGTGCTCAAACGCGCCCGTAAAGTTTGTTGTCACTTTAACGCTCTCCTGAGAGACACCCCAGGGGGCGTTTCCTCCCGCGTTAGGAAACGCTGCTCTAGATAAACATTTATTTAAAGTTTTTCGAATGATTCGCAATTCTGACAGGAGTCTCGTTCAAGTCCCAATAATACATGTCGTTCGATTTGTGTCGATTTCGCCAGAAACTTTAACAATTTATTTTCGTACCTGTTCCGAATTGTACCAACTATCTGCATCCATTTAACGTATAAAATGAAACACGATGTATCTAACGAGAGAAAGAAATTTAATTTTACGATGCAAGGAAGAGGTATTTCCCAGAACATAAAACTACAATTGAATCGGTTTGAACAAAGTTAAATATCGTTGTATTTATGCTTGCGTTTTTCACCCGCCTCTATTTATTGTACGGTTAAAATGGCCCCCCGTTCAGCGTTGTTTCATGAAACGCACTAAGCTCTAGAACGTGTTCTGAATCCTGAGCGTTAAGCTGCGGTCTTATAGTAATACAGAAAAATTACAATCTTCAACCATCTTTTACAATCGCCGTGCGGTTTTCCCTGCAATATTCGCCTCTTCGTACACCGAGCCCTTGTGTTCATTTTCTAATACTTGTAGCTACATTTACAGTCGGTTAGGAGCAGCAGTAAACTTCGACATAACCCTCGACAAACGGTCGCGTCGATTCTTAAGTTAATATTGTTATTTTTCGTCCAACAAAAAATGATTAACGCCATTAACATTATGAACGCCCGAAAAACGCAAAAACCTGGACCAAACCGGCTACTGGTTGGTTAGGGTTACTAATTGCGCCTGCACGTTGCGGGTTTCTGATACTCCAATCGCTATTGAAGACGAAGTGTGCATCAAGTACGTTAAGACAGGTACAAGTGCATGGTGGCCTATTTAAATACGGAAAGCATGTGCTAATACATCAACCTCTGGAGCCTTGATTGTTCATTAGTTAATCCAACACGATATATTTTTATATATTTAATCACTGTGTTCTTGTCATCTCCAAAATATAAATATTGGTAGAGTAATACGTTGCTGACGTTTCTCAAACTAAATTTTGATCGATTATCGATAAAGCCTGAAATATTCTTCCATCAACGAGTTTGACGATTGCAATAAAATGACTAATTCAATCGGTGAAGCTTAATCTGGAACTCTAAATACTGCGAGAGCCATCGATAAACGGGAGAACGGGAATAGACTAACAGCGAGGCGCAACTATTTCTTCGACCGATTACAGTAAAATCCGTTCTTCCGATCGCTCGGGATCGAATCGTTAAGAACAAGAAATGGTTTGTAACTCGCGAAGGATGTCGAAGAGTCAAGTTTTTATTCTCCTTGGTTCTTTGGTAGCCGACTTGCCTGTTTTCTCACTGCCTTTGCAGATGGCTCGCAAGAATTACGACCCAGTTTCGACAGAACTTTCGCCTCCATTTCGAACGACAAAGTTCTGCTCCTGCCACGGTTCCCTTTTCTTTCTCATTTACACTCTCCCGCGCTGCTATCCGCCTCTTCTGTTCCTCTTCCCCGTTTTGACGGCCAAGGAAAATGGAATTAATCCAAACCAGTTGGTCAGTGCCACTGAAGAGCCTGAAGGATCACAATGTTTGCTGGCTACCGATGGACTTACTAATTACTATCACCGTTTTCTTTCACTCGACATACCGCGCTTCCAAGCCACAATGAGTCCTTAAATTACTTCGAGTGCTTTGAACGAAATTTCTGGGAATAATTCTTATTGTTGATCGTTGGACTTAAAGATCTACAAAACGTAGTACAATCGATCCTTGGCAAAAGCGTCAGTTCCCAATTCTCAATTTAAATCAGTCGACACATTTCTTCATTTTTGATTTGCACAATGTTGATCTATGATTCTTCCTCTTTGATTCTACTCCTTTACACAGAGTGTTAATATTCCTCGATTAGTTCATATTTGCAGGTTTCTTCATCTGATTCTCCATTACTACACCGTTGAACAAAATATCAAGATTGCTATAGCGTTGCAAACATGACTTCTTCGCTACTTCCTGAACAGTTTCCATGAACTAGTATTGTGGAACTCGTACAGTATATCTGTTCTGATAGGGAAACTCCAAATTTTAATTAGGATTTGGAAACCTTATTGCTTCTCAATAGCGTACTGTAATTCCACGGTGCAGTGCTGCGAATGGTTTCCCGAATTATCGTAACTCAGACATCGTTCGTGTATTATTCCTCTATGGAATACCAGCCCGCCATTATGCTATAAAGTGGATAGGTTATGAGTAAACTTGTACTTGTAGATCGTACAATTAAAAAACATGTCATTTTACAAATTTGGATTATGAAAGATAATCTTGGCATAAGGGAACTTGTGTTGGAAGTTCTTGAGCGGATATTTTAAAAATAACGAAGTTATAAATGTTTTATCGGGCAAATATCGTGTGTGATTTATTGTAATTATTCCAATAAATATTTGCTGGAGCACAAACTTTTATTATATGAATATTCATTAATGAATATGTAAGTTTTTATTCATTAGTAAATAACGAACGAATTTTTATTCACTATCAAGAGAAATTAATTGAAATAAAAGTTTGTATTCAAATAAGTAATTATTTGAATAAATGATGTTTAGGCTTGAGAATATAGTTTTATACAATATTCTGTATAATATGAGTTTATCGTCACATTCGAAAGCCACAGATCGAGGCAAGAGCATTTTCGTTCAAAGTAAAAGCACAGTGACGTCAAACGTCCGAGTGTTAAAAAAAAAACACAGAACAGAATAACTCGGAGTACCCTCGGCCGCGGGAAAGAACACTTTCGCCTTCGGTACAGCCATAATCATCAACTTCAAACTTTGGTACGGCTGCAATTAGCAGAAACTTTGAACTGTGACGATTACTATTTTATACACTTCGGCATTCGTGACGGTCTTGAGAGAAACTTTGGAGTTTGTGACCGCATATCACGCTCATTTGACCTTCCCGGCGATCTTATAATTAATTACCGTCCGCTTAATGGTAGACCTTAACTTAAGTTAAGATCAAATGGAAAGTTTTCCCTGTATATAAATAGTTTTCTAACAGTGGGAGTACAGTTTCGATAGAAAATTAAAAAACTCATTGGCAGGACGCCCAGAATATAAGACAAATTTTTTACTATAATTTAAACATTTACTATGAAACAAACACCACTGATTTCACTTTTCTTGCTTCGAAGACCTCACTTGTCTGCCCGACACCGTCTGAGAGTGAATGGGAAGGCACGTTTGGGCCTTAAACGGTGTCAGTGGGAGGAGTGGGGCAAACGAATGAGAAAAGAGAGGGGGCCCGAAGGATTCTAAACAGAAACTCTGGTGGGGGCCCCATATATCCTCGAGTTGGAGGAAAAGCCAGGTATGGGAGGAAACTTTCAGGATCTAACACGCCTCCAGAGCACTGGAGAGTCCATTGAGAATGTTCCCCAATTAAAAACAAGGCACTATTACACGTAAGAACGTTTTCTCTCGAGTCAATAAATTAGCAAAAACGCGACCAGGTTTCCAAACAACGAAGCTTCCGTGAATTAATAGGCTGTTGGACTATCATTACAAAAAAATGAACCGGCATGTAAACCACTATATTACGGGGCACGCCGATACACAGTACGATCTAGCTGGACGTTCCCGGGCGTCAAGGGCGATAAATTTCCAGGGCATTGATAATGCCATCGAGATTCAGTTGTATATATCACGGGGTCGAGTGGAAAAAATTAACTGGTCAAACCGCGAAACTCCGACGCGGTAAAGTATTGAGTGCTCTTTCACTTCCGTTCCCTGCTGGCTGGTTGGTGGCCAGCAACCCGGGCAAGGACGGAACGCGGAACCGTCAACGAGCCGGAGAAGGAGAAGAGGAATGGAGGAAAAGAGGATCGCCATCGGTTGCTGGAGCACAGAGGTGTCGGGCAGAGTTTGGGGTGGGCCCAATGTGTCGGCGGCAGCTGTGAAATGTTTATGAAGGCCCGACTAATTTATCACACTCACACAACACCCGTGGATCCGCGCGCGTGCTGACTTTATCACACTTGCCGGGGCTCTCTCCGCGATGCGGACAGTTCAGCGCGATGCCAATCGATACACCCGCCGAACAGAAACAATGGAGGCCGTGGAAAAACTCGACCACGGTCTGTCCGCGACCCGCGAAAGGAATATTCCCGGATACGGTGATTCCGGGAGCAATATCGTTTGTAATAAAAGATGCCTTTGGCAACCCACTTCTGGCTTATTGCGAAAAGGCTGGCCAATACGGATGAGCTTTATTGAACGCCCGGATAGTCGAGGCGGATCGTAATACGTATTAAATTATGAATCGGATGTCGGTGACCATTGTAAAACGTAACGATTGCCCGGTGATCAATGATAACTTGTATAAGCCAGCCGTAGTCCGCGGATGAAAGTATAAAGCCGGCAGATATTGCTACTTGTGTCTTGGAAATTGAGCTTGTCGTTCGTAAACTCCGGAGATGAGTCAAATTTAAAAAAACGATATCTCAAATATTATTTTAAATACGTACTATTCGCTCGAATAAATTTTTATTTTTATTGCCCAAACCGTAAAATGAAATATTTTAATTTTGTGAAACACTTTTCTATATTTATTGGCAATGAAAACATGAGTCTTTTTTAAAATAGTAACAAAGGAACGTAGATTTTAATACTATCCACTCTAACTCTCAACTCTGATTTTTGTGTAAGTTAATCCGAATAAAAGAAAATATCCATTCTCTAATAAGTTCTTGGAACGTAACATGTTTTCGTGGGTTGGAAAAATGCTAACACGGGAATTTCCGTATTTGGTCCGTCCATATTTAAATAAAGTATATTTGGAAACCACGTAAAACAGAAGTACAATAGAATGGTTCTCGACTCGTTGCGAGATTTTTTAAAAATTATTTCAATTTTCCGCAAAATCGAGAAATCGTTTGATCCAAAAAATACATCCAGCTACCAGTTAAATATAACAGAGTAAGTATCAACATCATAGTGCACCACATCTCATAGGTAATTTGAATACCTATAACTAGCAATTTTTATCTTCCGCGTAGGATCATTTGTTTCCGAGATATAGCAGCTTTTGTTTGAAAAAAGTGGCAATTTGGTCACTTTGTATTATTTATAGTTGTTATCACATTCGAGTGGATTTATGGCATGTATCGGTTTTAAGAATCTTCTTGACACCGTGCGATAAAGTTTGAGTGGGGAATATTTTCCGATTTCGAGTGTCTTCGTGCCCGAATCGATTGGACTGCATAAAAATTAAAAACAAGTCCTCCTTTTGCAGATCTATCCAGGCTGACCGTTTTATAATTCACGCGATAATTGTAGGTCACAGTGCAAACCGGTTCAAGCACGTGCATACTACGCAGAGCTAAAAAGATGTCGAGTGGAGGGAATGTGCGTACAATTGGCTATAGCGGATTAATCATCGTTTCATTGGTCGAAGCGGTTAGATCTGTTAAACCCAGGCCTACTTCTATGTCGGAACGTACCACCAGGGACCGAATGGCGGTGGCTAGAAGAGCGTCAAAGGTTGGGATTGGTTCGAGCGTGCGGAGTATCCCTCTTACCCCCTTGCGCCATTCTACTAATCATCTTTCCAGCTCTGCACAGTAATTGATTCACACGTACAGTTCCTACTATCAACGTATCGCAACACTCTCACGGTAGGTCACGTATCCACTGTCCTCGAATACTAACTGCAACGCATTAACTCTTACTGTTTTCTGCTCGTTCTGCACTCACACAACGTTCGTGGATGTGCTGTCAATGGATACGAGGCTTTACATTTCAACCCCATTAACGCGTTCCAGGCGTTTACGATATCCGTTTTTACTTTAAACTCTCTTTCGCAATGCTAAAATTAGCTCCATTTCTATGTGACGGTTACAGATTTTTTACTATATAATTATAAGCTATGCAGAATTCGAATCCAATGATTTATTCTTGACTAAATTCTTCGTTTGCAGCAGTCTATGAAATATTTTTATTTTACCGCGTTTTTAGGAATCTTTTGCATCGTGCTTGTTGTACTTCCTCAGATAGTTTGGCCAATCAGTCGTAGAGCATAGTTTATTACATCCACTTCGTGTACGAGCAATTTGTGCACAGAGACTAGCATGCAGTACCATCCATATTCCGTTATAAATTTTCTTGCGGTATCTTGAGTATATTGTTCGAATTTTTGATGGAGAAAATTACTCGCGATATAGCGTGAAACCTTTTTTGTTAATGAAACATTAATCCCCGTTATTTCAGCGGAAAGTTCTGTATTTCCGTAAAAGAAATATTGTGATGAAAATTCAAAAGAATATTTCTTACTATGGCAAACAGTTTGGATTGTCTATTTCAATCGGTTTCTCGGTAAATTCAATATCAATGATTCCGTTCAAATGAAAATAATTTTTTTCCTTTATTTCATATTAGTTGAGAATGGAATTCCTATTAATATCGCAGTTGGATATGAGAAATTTCTTTCCAACCATTCGTTATTACAAATCGGAAAAGTGGTTTCCCCGTAACGTGACGTAATTTACTTTTGTTTTAACTTATTAGCAGCAAATATTTTCAATTCCGTTTTTATACGTACAGTATATTTTATATGAAATTCCAAAAGCCTTCGTTTTATGACTAAATAATGCCGGAATAACGAAAAAGGAAAATAAATACTTTAGATTTCGCTCGTTTCTCTCGGATTAAATGAAACCTTCATTCATTGCACTATAAATGCTGTGGTTAATATATTTATGAAAATGTTTTGAGAAATATTGTAACAGCTTTATTAATTTTAATTAGAATTTCATTTCTCTGTTGATTACAATCCTGGCCCAATAAGGATGGATTGTTATTATTATTATTACCGTTATTGTTGCTATTGTTGCCAAATACATCACCCCGTGTATGTTTTCCCATAATAACGTGCAGAATATGGAAACGAATTCCACATTCTGAATTCGTTAGTATTATAGTACATTTGATATTAATACAAAATAGTATCATAAAGGAAAGATTTTATACAAATATCGTCAACGAGACATTTCCCTGTAAGCCAAAGGAAATTTCCCTGTAATAAAGACAGGAAAATTTTTTATTTCAACGAGGGTGATGTTCCTGTAGTATGTTTTGTCTGAATTGAGTTACAACGCGCGAGTTGAAAATGAGCAGTTTTGAGACCGTCCCCGGGAAATATATGGTTCAGGTTATGCCAGCCATTTTTTTCAGGCGACAGAGTGAAAGATCGTTGCGATTTACCGTAAAATGGTCGCAGCCCCCAAGGACGATAGAGTAGCCGGGCAAATATCGAGCAAACGATCGAACCGGACGAAAAACTCTGCCAACTTTCAAAACAATGTCGTTTAGTGCCTGATAATTAACGAACGGTCGATAATTAGCAATCGTAATTTCAACTACGCTCTAGCTACTATAAATTTCATTATAATATCAATTCAGAATGTGTGTTTTCTTAGAGACGAATTTTTCTTTAATAAAAATTTTGGAATAGTTCTAAATTCATTTGAATTACAAAAATTTAAGCCCGATCCACGTATAAAGAAATTGGAGGAAATAACGCTACAAGAAAAGAATGCTGTCGTTTTTATATGTACTATTGTACTTTGAAAAGAAAAACGGCTTAACGCACGGACAGGTATCGATTTTCTTACATCGAGCAACATCTGCAAAGAATCGTAAGTTAACCATAGAATGATTGATAGACATCGTTTATGTCGCCCATACGATTCGTAAAAGAACGAAGTATCCGTCGGTATAGTACATTGAGCCGTTCTTCGAGAACATTTGTTCGTTTCCCACTGGTATCAAGAGATATTCCACAGAATGACAAGGGGTCAGGACAATGGAAGCCGTATCATCCACACGCGACCAACAGTATACATCCTTCTGCCTCGTCCATAGTGCATATAAGGACGATGGTCCAGTCGAGTGGCTGCTTTTAAATCATACAAAGAGATACGATCGACCCTTTGTCAATCGGGACGAACGTGACGGAGAAACGTCTTTTCTTTGCTCGAGGTCAGAGTGTACACGACGATCTAAATCGAATCGAATTAAAGTCGAAAGAGTGCCCATGGTCGGATTTTCGACGCTTCGACGCGTTCAAAAATGTTTTCGTGACTTATTTCACGATTAATCGATGCATACTGTACGGACGATAAGAACGAGATAACGAAGAATTTGATATAAAACGAGTTTACCGCGTTACTCCAATAGTCCTGCCACGCGATTCTCTTAAAACCTGCACTCTGTTAAACGCATTTGGTCTGACACTCAATAATGCAAGTTGATTACCTTAAATAATGCACCATTACCATTCGGTCTGTCCAGTAATCATTCGATTAATCAATTATTAAATGTCGGCCAATGGTAAATGTTGCGGCCGTGTATATTCGCGAGGGATTGTTATCACATCGAACGTCGCGTAAAACGTTTACCTACTTATACAATTCGTCATCCATTATGCCATTTTGATGTATGCAACGGTTTTCGCAAAATGAGCATGATATTCCAACGAACGTTATACGTATAAATACTTCAGTGGTATTAACTCGTTTGCCCCGGAAATATATATAAAATTTTTAAATATTTGCGTGTCAACTTTTCGTTGTGTACAATACGCTCGAACGATAGGATAAATTTATACACGCGTCGATTTATCCAACACTAATTTGCAGGTGTAATATTTATATTTTACGAAACCTTACGAGTCTAAATATTTAAGTACACGTTCAGAGATTGTTCATTTTTATTTTTATTTTTACGTAACCACCGCCTGACGTATTTAGACTAAAACTTTTCCCCCCGAAGGTTGTTTACATTATAACCTGAAAAAGCTTTTCCTTAGTCTTCTGTTTGCGTGGTAATTCTATATTCTTCGCTTATCTTCACCTCAGCCTTTAACAGCCGATCGATCAATACAAATATCTGACGGTGCCACGCACGAGGAAACTGTATTCTTCGTGTAAAATTAATATTAAAGAGCCAGAGATTACCAAAGTTTTTCCGAACACAAAATATTACAAAGCGTTTTACACTCTTTGTGGTCGTGAGTCAAAGACGTTATTCGTATATGATATAGTTGTTTTTGGAATGAAAAATTCTACCTCGATTATTGTACGAACAATCGTGGTATCGTTAATTTTAGGAGGAATATAAATTTACGAATCACGACTGTTCATTTTAAGTATCATTACTATTCATTTTATTGCCTTTGCAAATAAATGAAATAACTGTTTGGTACCGTGAAATATAAAATTGTCTTCCGGTTCTTCTCGATTTTCAACACTGGTGTTTAGAATTCGTGTATTATTATGTATGGGGCTGTCGTCGCTTTTCACGGCCGGCCGTACCCTTTTTCGATATTAAGCCACTTCGTGTTATTTATAAATCGACCCGTCTCCCTTTCTATTCCACGCAATTCCCTTCGTCGGTGTCTCGGTTCCGTGGTGGAAAACAAGCGGCTGGTCCCGTATTAGATATTCGACCGTAAAGAGGCGGCGTAATACCGGTCCGTGAACGTACCGTAGCAGGTTCATGGGAACGGTCACAGGGTTTGGGGCGAAAAAGGAGGGAATAAGGGAGGTGGCAGGAGATTTGCAACGAAAATTAGCATTTTTTCCATGCGACCGGGCCGCGTAGCTAACATCGCGGATGTAAAGAGGCAAGGGAAAAAAGCAGACGGAGTTTGGAGCAAGTGAAAAGGAAATAAAACAAAGAGGCTGTATCCGTTGCGGAAAGATTAACGTGTAACAACCGCAAGCAAGCTGACGTAAACGTTTAGACAAAAACGCGCGCCGTTTTTTTTTATCGAGCTTTTCTCTATGGGTGTTGGCTGTTGAACGACAGCCCAAGACAGCTTTGACGCGCAATTCGAACGGAAAAATAGTTTTAACATCTCGCGAACGATTTATCTATAATTCTCGAGGTTGCAAAATTTTCTGTAGAAAGGCCAATCCTACAAATGTTGTAAGAGAGAGACTCGGAGAAAGGTCAGAGATATAGCGTGCAATATAAATTTTTATCCTCGACTATTGCTTTTCCACTTCGTAAATTTCGTCATAAACCGACGAACGATCTTCAACGTCCCTTTCTATTTTCACGAGAAGTTCCACGTTTTCGTTCATTTCAACAAACGCGAGCATGCCTTCTCGCATTTTACTAAACGCTTCTATCATTTCCTTTAGTGCGAATTGCTTCTTGGGTTGCTTCGTTTCCTCGACGGATTGATTCGGCTTTCTCTTCGCTCTCAACTATTTCCGCTACCATCTGGGGTAGATCTTTCTGTTGTTTGTTTACATCTTGGTTCTCCAGGACTTGGTTCTCCCTAAGTTTTCAATTTCTTTGGTAATCGAAAGCATCTTTGTTGTTCAGCTCGAAAGGTTTTACAAGCTTTCTTCGAACTCCGATAGTTTGATAGTTTGTATTGACAATTGTAGAAAAACTATAGCAAAAAATAATCACGAAGTTTACGTAAATCTTTAATTCAATCTCAGGAACGATATCATCGGGACTTAAAATTGATGAAAATTTTTGCAAAATAATACTGTCTAAATTAAAATAAACTTTCCGAATATTGTAAATATCGCCCTATTTCGTTACGACACCAAGCTATCCGTTTATATAATGGGAGGTATTTCAGACGATTTATATTTTTTCCCCAAGCAGTTTGTATTTTTGACTTTAATGCGTCATTTGCATATTCATCGACAAACTTTCCAACCATTTTTCAATTTCCGCGTCTTAAGGCCATCACGCTTTTTACCCAACGCCATTTTCCTTTCTATCGTTGAATACCTTTCGCTTTGTAGTTATCTTATATTGTCAACTATGTTTACGACATACTTTGTAGATTATTAACAACAAAATTCTAACATAGTCATATTTCTTCTCGTTCCTATTCTTCGACAATAATATTTTTAAAAAAGGGGATAATTTCCGTGAAAATATGCTATCCAGAATTTTTAATATCGCATTCTGATTACTAATTAAAAATATTGTATGAATTACAACTTTTACTCGTTTTTGATCGAGAAGAAGGATATCGAATGCAAGGAATTTGTTGAATATAATCCACAAAATCCTGGATAAAATAAATATACATTTCTGTATAAAAAATGGATGAATACCATCGTTACGCGGACTGGGGTTTATGTTTAAATTAATTAGTCAGCATCGTAAATGTTAATAATAATATTAGTCAAATTACGATCCACATTATGGCTCACTGATTTTGTAGAAAGCGACCATCAAAGGGGTTGCAATTACTTTCATTGAGAATTTCGTCACAAAGCCTTTCAGCATTTATTTCCACGTGCCATTGATATTTACTAAACGAAAGAAAGAAATACTTTTAAAATATTAAAAGCTCTCTGTGTTCAAATGGCGTAAAATTGGCTTTAACGGACACGCAGTCGCGAATTTTAAAATTAGTTGCCCAAGTGCGAGTACAACCAATGCATTTCATCGATTAAATATTAAGTTACAATTATATACTTAATGCGTTTTCTTCGATCTATATAAATGCTTTATTATAAAATTCTATTTGGCTATTGTGGAATGTTTTTTCTTGTAAAATTGAATGGTACGTTTGAGACACTACTTTTAATTTTAATATAAAATTCAGAACGAACTTTCGTGGATTTGAAAAGACTGAGAAGACTAAAATAAAAAGATACTTGTTCCAAAAAATTTGAGAACATCGTTGTAATCAGTTTCAAGGCAAACTCTCGAAGTTGAAAAGCGGTCTGAAGATTGTAATGAAACGCGACACAAAGGCGGGGGCAAAAAGACAGGCAACAGAGGGGACAGGGAATGATGTAACGTTGCATACAGGACTCGACGTAAAAATAAAGGAAGCAATATATAGGAAGGTAAACACATAAGATAAGCTGACAGCTGATCGAATTCGGCACGTGCCGAACGGGGCGTGAGAGAGAAGAAGAGAGACAGGTGTGAGAGAATGCAATTGAACGTAGACACGAACGCGAGATTGTTAAGGATAAGAAACGCCAGGATTTAAAACAAAAATGGGAAATAAAGGCACCGAAAACAAAGATTTAATAGACGAACCAAAGTTTCTATTCGTGTTTTTGTTTACATTCTGGGACGAATAAAACGAAACAAAATTTAGAGCCATAGGAGGAAATAAATGAAACTAAACTCTGTATAGTTATCGATAAATAAATTTTTACGTCGTGTAATTCGAGTGTTCGATAAATTTGGCACAAAATGGCACAATTTGAGAAGAGATCGTTTGAACAAAATGTCCAAAAAATAATTTTTGTTAAAAATAACGAAGATCGATGTTAATTTGTATTTCTTTATATACCTACGTAACGTTAGAGCAAAAAGATTTGTTAATTCTTGTTTCATATATTCGTCCTAGATTACTGGATCGATTAAACTGGACCCTGTGCGTATTGTTTGCGTAATAACTCATTGGTTAAACACAGTTTAGGCATTGAATCACGCAGAACGGGAGCAATATTTTTAGAACAAAGATAAGGCACGTTCTGAACGTATCGTTTGATGCATAATACCTCTTTGCATTCCAGTACTGTTTAAATAAATAGAGAAAATGCGTACATCGAACAGAAACTTCGAAACTGGAAGGTAATAATTGTTACATAATGTAAAGCATTCAAAAAGTCCGAATCGATGTAAATATTATCGTTGGAACAGTTAGAAACAAGCTGAATGGCAGTTTTAAAACCTACGCTTACCTTTGCAGCTGTTTCTCGTGAAAATAATTAGGGTCGTCGCGTGTCCGATGATGCGACCAAAGGTGCTTCACTTTTCTCACGAGCTTTTCGAATTTACGAAACCGAGTCCGAGCAATTTAAAAACAGAAATATTAAATAAACGCACTTTGCAATGATTTTAAACGACAAGTGACTGGAATTTGTTGGGACAAACGGGCAAATGCACGAGGTACGATAGTTACGGGTAAACTGGAACATAAAAGAGAGAGAACAAGCATGAGTTAAGATCGTTCCCAAATTTAGGGAAAAATAAAAATTTCGTTTCGTTCGATTTCAGAAATATTCAAAAATATTTTAATATTTGAAAAGATAAAATACGCGAAACTTCTCTTTCGAGGAACATTGTATAAACAAATAGAAGGGTTGGTGATTTAATGACGAGTGCAATTCGAAAGTAGCGACAATAGATATTGGAAATAAACCGCCGTAAGTCCCGCTTTATTTCGTTAGATCGGTAACATTGATCATCGCGTAAGTCTCGATACGCGCAGTAATTTTCAGCCCCATTTTATCGCAATTATCGAGGTTCTATTGTACTATATGTAATAGAATATGTGGTAGAGACTAATTCTGGGTAATGTGTTTCTGTAGTGATTATCTGACTTTACTCGCTGAATAAAAGTTTCTAACAATGGGCATCACTCCAATCCCCGCGTACAAGCTATACACTAATACTATCTTGGAGTGCAAATTAGCTTTCGGAATGCTTAATGATCGCTGCCATGGTTCAGATCAATCTTCTCTCCGTTGTAAATCCATTCTTTTATCCCCAGTCACTTGTTGCTTGAACGCAGGATTAGCTTCGTGCTGCTTTAATAAAGAATCTCTGGCTAAATATCTACCCGGTGTACTCTTTTCAGTTAATCCCTGTGGCATCAAACCATCTACTCATTTTTTGTTCCAAACATTCAATAAAAAAAAGGAAACAATTCTATCTTGCGTTCGATAAGTTCGAATGTCCAGTCGAAACGTGGAAACTTTCAGTTTTCCGAGCTTCGTTGAATAACAGCGTCATTTATCACGAGTTCAACTTCTGAGTCGCGTATCAAGCAATGGATAAGTGATAAAATTTTGAACGCTGACAAATCTGACACCATCAGACTTTTGGTTCTTCCAAAAGTTGAAGGAAACATCGAAAAGTCACCATTTGCATTTTCACGCGATAAACTGAAAGTTTCTTCGTCGACGGAATAAAAACAGATGAAGCGTTTGATAAAACATACGTGTAACTAATTTACTTTATTTTTACTATCGGTTTCATTATTCTCTCTTTTCTCAAACGTATTTCTACATCTGGCTTTACAATTCCGTAGTGCAACGTTTAAGGTTAACAAACATTCTATTGCGAATGTAACAAGGATGAAACTGACGACAGAATATATTCCCGTTCGCGCAGTCCTTGCGAAAAGAGGACAATTTGACGCTGAGCGTCATGTTTCGCCCGCAAAATGGATGCTGTTTTGACACGAAGGTTTCTCCTTGGTAAAATGATAAGGGAAAATTTAATAAAATCATCCGAAACAAAACGGCATCATGTTTTATGCCCGTGACACAGTTCGCGGAACACAGAATGCTGCAAGGACAACAGTAGAAGCTGTCTATCCACGAGGGTTTCTGCTTGCGGGTAACCAAATTTCGCGAAAATGTTGCGAACGAACGTTGCAATAAGGGATATGCTAACCGATGAATTTTTCATATCTCGGAGAAGGCACAAGCGACGATTCGCCACTGTTTTTGTAGTCGTATATTTTTTTATGACAGTTCTGTTTTTGCTTTCCGTCGACCTTATTTCTGTACCGTTCCTTTCCCGTCCCTTGCTCTTCAGCCCCCCTTCTACCCCCCACTCGTTCTGTTCTTGCTTGTCACCGTCCTTTTTCTGTCGCTCGTGAAAGTTGGACGTCAGGACCGAGGAAAATTTCATTTGGAATGTCTGGAGGAGGAAGAAATGTGGAACGGGGAAATGGTTAAGAAAATGAGAATATAAGGTTGTAGATCGAACCGAGTTCATTTAGTACCGGCAGGCCACGTTGCAAATAAATCTCAGACTCGGGAGCAAACAATCGTTTCGCGGAACCGGCGCTCTGCCTTAGAAATCGCGCAATTAAAACTCCCGGCGTTAATTGAAATACTTTCTTAAGAATTCCTGAAAAAATTTAAAATTTTTAATAGGACAAAGTGTATCAGTCACCGCGCCACTGAAACATTTTAATTCTCTTCGTGGCTGGTTTGTTAGTTTACCCGGCGAAAGACGCGAGCAACGATTCACCGGAAAATATAATTAGAAAATTAATAGAGGTCGAAAGCTTTTAAAAATTGATGGTTATTTACAAACTGAGATCAGTACGTTTTGATCCAAGATGGAACAAAAATAACGAAGAAACTGTAGCTCAATCCTGCGTTCGTATATCGATTTTCAGTAGTATGAACCACGACTGATCAGACAGTGAACCGCGGAGAGAGAATTGAAAGATTTAGTGGGTTCGAGGGGCCCAATTACGCTTCTCTGTGATAAAATTAAATAATATAATAGGTTTAGGTACTTATATAGGTATCTATAAGTTATTCGTTTATACTCATTCTAAAATTCAGTTTATTAGCCAATTTTCGGTAGGAACCACCAGTTTCTGGTAGAAGCCATTTTCGAAACTAGTCGTCATAGTGTTAAGTTACGCAACCGAATATGAGACGATGTGCAGCTAAAATTACTGTTATCAGAACCTAACTTCAATTAATGAAATATAACAGACCAAATTGTATCTCGTGGAAGTCTCGTGGAAGTTCCGCAAGTCTGTTTACATTCAATTGTATTCTGTGTATCGTTAACAAAAGAATGCTATGCATTTTATTCTCCGTCTTAATTTCTGTAAATTCGATCTATTTTTTTGCACTTTTCTAGCTTCTTCCATGCATGTATTTAAAGGTTAAGAATAGTTTACCACCTTGATAAGGGTGAGTGACGGCGAGAGCATTGTTCGTACAGCAACTTATGGCGTAAATTAACTTTGCATCAAGTTCTATTTCCACACTACTTTTCGATGCCCCAGATGCATGCAAAGTTTCAAAATAATAAGTGATGGGGCGCCCAAAAACCCTCCCTTGCAAGATACAAAATTCTTCTCGGTGTAAGAACGAATGGTACCAACTAATGGATAATCTAATATTTTGATACATGTTTACTGGCTAAAATTAGACAACAATTGAACTTTTGACGCATGGAGGATATAGAATAATTCTCGAGCACTTTTGAGACCTCTTCGTTCGCACCCTTACCGAGCAGAATGGTCTGCTTAATATCCAGACGATTTTTCGCAGCTAATTAAATCCCACGTGGAGTTTTCGTCTACACGCTCGAGAGCGGGAAAATCTCTGGGCGAGTTATTTAAAAGGAGACGGGCCGACCGTGTGAGATTGGGGGGTGGGGGGGGGGGGCGTAGGAGCGAAGAACGAACGGAACAGCGAAGGCAAAAGGATAGAATTGAAGCGAGGTGCGGCTCCTGAATATTTCAGGCATGCCAGAAGTGCAGGGATCGGAGGGAAAGGGCTAGAAGGAGGATATTTTTCGAGGCGCCTCAGTAATTGGCGAGGTGAATCATTGATTAGCCGGCAGGCAGACGGCTTATGCTCACCCCTACCATCCCTCTATCGCCCCTGTTCGCGATCCACCCACCCGCCCACCCAAGCTACAGTGGAGGGTAAAACCTAATGTAGCCTAAGATATTACTTCGCCAGATTAAAACTCGGCCGAGTGGCGGAGACGGGCTTGGCTGGTAATAATGCAGAAATTTAATTAGTCCTCAGACAATGTGTTTTCGCGCCTTCGCACCTTTCCTCTATTATTCTTTTCATTACTGTTACGAGAATCGGATCGGGAGAAAACAGTTCTTCGTCGAATGGAGAAATGTGGCGAGACTCGTCAATGAAACTTATCCGTTTGCACTGAGAGTGAACAAGGGTTGAGACTGGTCTGGTAGACGATTTTTAAGAATTCTTGGTACCAAAATAATTGGACCATTCCCCGAAAAAATATGTAAATTCTGTTCTCTGACTTATATAATACCATCTTCGATTTTGCCTCTTGACGCCGCAAAGCCTAAAATATGTATTATCCGCCCCTTCTTTGAGAATGTGTGCCAACCCCTGATGTGTAGTAAATCCGTGGTACAACACACGTACGCGATAGCGTGGGTATGTGTGCAACCCCGAACCTAACTTCCTGTCGCCTGCCTATCGCAGTCTAGCAACTCCTGCGTTCGACAAGGTGAACGGGAGTTGACTTTTTGGAAAGATTGTCCCGCGAAGGAGAACTCGGTCATCGATTTGCCAATCGTGTCAGCACCCAACTTACGATAATTCCCATTTAAAAACATTTAATATTTTCTGCCAAAGTTCTCGGTAAGACGTCTTCAACTCTTGCAGTAGACACGATTTGTATATCGAAACTGACTCTTATATGACGGCGTCATTTACTTAATAAACCTGTGGGTTCAGGTTTAAGCTAATACTGATCCAGCGATGCTACTTAGAGGCTCGAGTATAAATATCAAAGTGAAGCATACTGTTTAAAAGCAAATATCTCCCATTTCGATATACAAATTACGAGTAAGGCGAAGGTTACGAGACGAGACATATCACAGTAATTTTTTAAAAGACTGACTGAGTAATAAAATTACTAAGAAATTAGTAATTTGCTATTTCACGACAAAAAACCAGAAAGAAAGAATCTATTATGAAGAAATTCGTCAGTAACATCATTAATGGAGGAGTTCAACGGTAGAGGTCCCAAAAGAGGTTCTTGAGGAACCCTTGACCGAACAGAGAACCTAGAAGAGCCATTAGCACTTTCTTTAAAAATCGCGAGGTCACCAACTCCAAGAAATAAGTCTTGCCAAATGTTGCGTATAAAAAAAAATTGGTCGATTCGTATCGCTCATTTATAAAAATCTACGTGTTCTTAACAGTCGGTTTTGTCGATCTGAAATTCGGTGAATCTTCTTACAATCGCAAGCACGACATTTCTAATTATTTTTAATGTTACCAACAATGTGTTGAAAACTGTAATCGGGTAATGTCTGACGCGTAAATCTGGATATCTCGCGTTGCAATATTGAAACAGAAAGACACGCGTAACGACGTTACGCGGGATATGTTTTATTTTTTTCCCACCCCCGTGCCCCTACCACGCGCGATCCAGCCACGAAAATATTATGTTACACCTCGGAGGAATCGAGAAAAGTTTCTCACGAGCTGCTGCAGCGAGGAAAAATGAGGGGCAGAAGAAAGTGGAAGGGCTCGGTCGTGGTGTTCAAACGAGTTGTCGAGAACTTTTGCCGAAGAATGGAAACTCTTTCTCTCTTTTCTGTCCCGGGCGTTCTCCGTTCCCTCCCCACCTGCCACCACCCTCCCGGTCGCCCATCATCCAGTGCAACGGTCCGCAACTCCTATCGACTTGAAGTGCCGCGAAATAAAACTTGTTTTCGACGGGGTGGGAATTTCATTTGCGTCCGGCGTGCGTGTCCCCGCAAACGCACCAAGGGCACGTCCGAATTACGATTGGATCGGTTCGATCGTTCGTTTCGGGTCGTGACGGCGAAGAAAACGAAACGGGAAATTGCGCGATTCCGAATGGATTGTTTTACAATGCCGTAATGGCGGTATAGTTTATTTTCGAGACAGCACGATAATCGATTACCGAAGGAATCCGATAGACGACGGTTATTGCGGCCAATAACTGTATCGCGGACATCGCGGCGGACAGTGAAATTGTTCAACTATGTATAAATCGAAAATCGAAATGATAATAAATTTAAACGCGTCGGAAACTTCGATTATCCGAACAACGATTCGACGGTTGATTCTTCGAATATCCAAACATTCCAACTAATTTCAAATAATTTATAAACGAACATCTTATGCAGAGGGTAATTCGAATAGGATAAAATTTGACAAATTATAAGAATATATTAATTATAGCTGTTTGGAATTGAAACTGGAGATCGCTAATTTTCCATATAACTGAAATTTTAACTCGACAGTCGAATATTCTCGTATAAATGATCGTTATCATCGTGACAATTAAATCGTCAATTATCCAAACATCGCGTCCCCCAACTGGTCCGTATAATCAAGATTCTGTTATAGAGGTATTGTACAAAGTTTGGTACAATTGATTTCGACCAATTCTGTACCGGCTTTGTCGAAGCTTTCCTTGTTGGTCTTCAGCTATTTTTCATCAATCCATGTCAATCACAGGTGAGTGGGTATCGGCCACACGTTAATGCCACGATAAGATTTATACTTGAACAGAAGTAACAATTAATCATCCACAGCTATCTGACCGTTACTATTAAAATTGTTATAATATATATTGTGCTCAAAAATGAAATTTCATTAATTTTGCTAGACTCAAACTACCCGCCTTCTAAGAGTCAAAACTAAAACTTAATAATTACCATTTCACTTAGTAAAATGGCAAACGAATTTCCATTTTGTTAACTTTGTTTGCGCGGTATCCGATACAGAAAATTGGTCGAGATTTTGTTGAGATTTGACACCTGTTTAGAACGGACCAACGACGATATACATTGTGCTCAAAAATGAAACAAAAATATTCTATTTAAACGCGAGTCCAAATGAATTTCATTAATTTTGCTAGACTCAAACTACCCGCCTTCTAAGAGTTAAAACTTGAATTTAATAATTACTATATTCACTTAGTAAAATGGCAAACGAATTTCCATTTTGTTAACTTTGTTTGCGCGGTATCCGAAACAGAAAATTGGTCGAGATTTTGTTGAGATTTGACACCTGTTTAGAACGGACCAACGACGATATACATTGTGCTCAAAAATGAAACAAAAATATTCTATTTAAACGCGAGTCCAAATGAATTTCATTAATTTTGCTAGACTCAAACTACCCGCCTTCTAAGAGTTAAAACTTGAATTTAATAATTACTATATTCACTTAGTAAAATGGCAAACGAATTTCCATTTTGTTAACTTTGTTTGCGCGGTATCCGAAACAGAAAATTGGTCGAGATTTTGTTGAGATTTGACACCTGTTTAGAACAGACCAACGACGAACGAGGACGAAACACAGATGACAGAGAATATGAGAGACACATAATAGAGGAGACTAAATATCTCAGTCGTCAAGTGTCAAATTAATGGACCGTTTCTGTCAAATTGTGTAGCGTGATACTGATAGCGTAGCAATATTAGATGAATTATTCAAACGTCTGCTAATTCTCCGATACTAACTGTTCGTTCCAGTAAGTTCTGACTAGCCCTAGAATTTGGAAGGGGTGTGGGGTTGTCTCTCGAGTATCCGTGATTGCTCGTGCCTTCTCTCGAGCTTCGATATACGAGGAAGCTTTTATTGAACCCATTATCATCGACCACATACGCGAATTCTTTTGTACTACGAAAGTAATTTTGCTTTAAACCCGATTAAAGAATCTTGTTAAGTATTTCATTAAATTTGTCTCCCAGAGAAGAAAACACAAGTAAAACAACATAAATATTCTGTTTGGAGAATTTTTAACTCGATAAAATTATAAATTTCAAGCTACCTTTAAATTAAATATTTACTTTTAACCAAAGTGGGATAAATTTGTAATGCACGAGGTGCAGGTATTTGAAAGATAATTTACTTTTATTATAGCATTTCTTCTCATCGTGTCTTTGGTATTACTTGTGCCTTGCTCTAGTACGTTGTTGTCAAGAGGTGATCACGTTTACGAACGATGGCAGATTACTAGAGGTGTGCGAGATGGACATACTCCCAGGAACCTGACGCTCGGGTCGGGTTGAGAAACATCGATCGGGATCAGGTCAGGTCTCGAGAGTTTACGTATTCTCGGGTCCCGAAAGATTTCTGACAACATACGAATCTTCGAGCCCCGAATGTATCTTACTGCATGCATATAATCGGGAATGTACAACCAAAGATAGAAAACGCGTGATCTGGTTAGCCATTGCTTAATATCGCAAATGATAAGATTTTTATAAGACATAGTTTCGCGTCGAACTGAAAAAGACGTGTTTTGCTCGCGTGTCTGGGCTATCCGAATTAATCCTCGCGCCTGTAGGCCATTATGACCTGGATTCTTGAACAACTGTGCATCTTGTACACGGAAACTCTGACCGTAGGACAGTTTAATAATTATCCCGCAGGCTAAGCTCCCAAAACCCCAGAACAATACGTGCTAGTTGTTTGAAGTGAAATACAAATATTCCCTCTGCTGCGAGACACACCATTCGAGCATATCACGCCCACGGACACAAGCATTCCAATCAAACGCAAATACATCCATCGTTGTGGTTAAGCAAATATACATCAAGCGGAAAATGTAATAGTTAACGGAGAATGCAGTGTAACGACAATTTCTCTACACGCCACCAGAGATCACCGTCCGATTCATTCCTTTCCCACAAGTTCCCGATCCACTGTCGGCTCTGTCAACTTACAATGGCGGTCAGTTACTTAGCACGTTGCTTACCAATCGTGTAGATCCACCCTATCACGAACAATCGAACGGGTAAATCAACTTCCACGGATCTTACAAATACAGAGACCATGATATTTACTGATTCTATCGGTTTAACAAAACAGTGTTTCGATCGAAAGATTCATATAGAGTGAAACATTTATTGACACCTTCAAAAGACACCTTTTCCCATATGAAACTTAAGTGAGATATCGAAAATAATAACTTTGATTTTATAAATCCTAATGATGATAATACCTGTCCAAATTTTACCTGTGCATCGGATATTTTAGCGTAAAATTTGTTGCCATCTGACATTAACTGATATTCGAAATCAGTACGAGGCGTTATAGCGTTAAAAGCATGACGCGCGCATTATCGTCTGTCGCCACGAAATTCAACTTAAGCACCCTAATTAGTCCGATAAAACAGTCGAAATGTTAGGAACTAATTAGCACAATCAACGCGATAACGACGAAACATTTAGCCATTCTTAAGAATTCATGCATAAAATACCGATACTCCGATCCGTATAATATTTCTACGATCTCTATGGACCATTTAGTATGCCGTTTCCGTAATAAATTTTCAACCCGCGAAAGTCGTCTATAAATCATAAGCTGATAATTCCGAACTGTTTAATGCAATCAGGAGTGCTTTGATCTACTAACTTACTAATTAATTAAAGAACCTGACTGAAACATTCAAAATTGAAACCAAGATTTAGTAAATTGTACTCGTTTTGTCACTTAATGTCATGTTTGATCAAACATTCGTGCTACTTGGAGAATTAAGTACTTGACTTGCCTCGAGAAAATGAGTTTTGCGTTTGACTTTCAAGTATCTGGACATTTTTAAATAACACGACGCGCTATCCAAATTCACGAATTTGTTGAAGGTGCTGTTGGCTATGCATCGTTTACCGAGAACGGATGGGAAATCCTCGATGCTTGGCAAGTAACCGAGAAACCTTGATCCACATATTTGACAAAATCTATTTACCAAGTACCTTTGATACGGTGTCGTCTACCGACAACGAACTAGCCTATACCGAAATGATACCAAGTGCCGTACATCTCATTCGATATTTGTCGATAAACGATCAGGCATTTGGCAAATAGCCGGTTTTACATAACGGAAGTTATCTTCGCGACGTCTCCTAACACCCGTGATCGACACAAAACGAATTTTAATAAGACTTTGCACAAATGTTTAGCAGTTTTCAAAGAAGGAAAAGTTATTACCTTCTACCGAAATAAATCGAGACAAAATCTATATTTGAAGTTCAGACAAATGAAAATTGTGATTGTGAACTCAAAGTCAACATCTTGGTCTATGAACTATCCTAATTATAAAATTGATATTATCTATCTTAACGATATATTAATATAAACTCAATATTTTGTGTATGTATCGCTAGACCCAAAACTAAAAATGTATTTTACTAACGATGACGTTTCGGTAAATAATCACGCATTTCGATCCTCTTAGAGACCCTTAAAAACGTATCCCATAAAAATAGACTAATTTTAGTAATTTTCTGTTACAGTCCGCCGATAGATAGAAACACGTTAAATCGGGTTAAGCAAGTATTCGATGCCCTAGGTGTAAGAACGACGAGAAACATTTTTCTGGTCGGATATAAAACGTTTAACAGGAACCGTTCCGCGCCGTTGAGAGCTAGGATTCTTTTTCGATTACGAGTGACTCGCTGTTTTCCCAGGACAAAGACGAAGACGAATGATCGCGTCGAGGTTAACCAAGAATTTCAATTGGAATCACGTTTCTCGTTGAACTTACCTTGTCACGAACAGGCAGCCTCCTTTATATTTTCTATAAACGTCGCGGGATCCGGCGCGTGTCACTTCGCGAACCGACCCGGCTTGTCAACTCGTACGGAATTTTGAAATCACAAACCGAAATTAGATCCGCTAATTAAAATTGACTAAAACATACAGAAAAATAACACGAAATGTAGGAATATCACTCGAATCGATTTTGTCACATGGTAGGCCCCATTGATGTTCACGTTATTTAACGCTGTTCCATGGTAACGCGTCTGTATGTGCGAGTGTATCGAACGAAAACACATAGAGTAACCTATCTAGCGCGCGTAGATGTTCGCGAATTCCCACCATTCAGGCGGTTCTTTAATTATTAATAACTTTAAGACGAAGTCTATATTAATATATCGTCGTTCTTTATTTTTGTTTTATTTTGATTTGTAAATAACCCCTAGAATGACTAAAGAACACCCTGTAAATTCACATATGACTTTACGAAACACTGTTAAGTAATATGGTGGTTACGGAAACGGCCCAAAAAGAAACATAAGAAAATGAGAAATTGTATACAAATTGGGTTGAAGTAGAAGTGATAGAAGAAGTTAAGATAGTCTAGATGGTTTTGTTTGACTTATCAACATTGGTACAAGACTTGTTACAAAACCAGATCACTGGAAACACTGACAAATTATTGCAAGAGAAGAAGAACTATGAAAAAATTATATTGCATTTGGTAAATATTTAATTCACGACCTAGAAATACTAAAAATGAATGTTTCGTGGCGACACTTGACTGACTTGTAATTTTCTAGAGACATTTTATTTAGAAAAATTGCAAGGGAAAAATTACTTATCGAACGTTAAAACGATTACGTAAGAATGAAGGAGAAGAATCGGTAAAAAGTTGAAAACCTCGGATTACAAAGCATACTAACAAATAATCTTTAGTATCTTTTCCATTTCTAACACAATTCTCACTGTTAAATAAATACCGAAATAATTCATATTTACTGCGTAACATGTAAGTACTTGTAACGTTGCCAGGTCTCTGCAGAATCGTCTCATATCTAAAGTGCTTTGAAAATTCAGCTAAATAACGAGAAGAACCTACTCAAAATAAGGGAAACAGAATTCCCGGTCAAATTGGATGCGATTGAAAATTTAATCATCGCAAGTAAATCGTGATTACTAGACTGCGGATCTTTATGCAAATTCACATTTTTATTAATAGAATTAATGAAACGGAAGCTTCGCAGAGGGCTGTCTCAACCCCTAAATATAATAATTCGTATCTTATATTTTTGCATATTAAATGCATTCTGTAGTTTGTTGAGGATTAAAATTTCCCATAAATGCATAAACATCCGCAGCCTAGTGATTACTAACCAGGAATTACCGTGTCAGGATGCAGAAAATCGCAGCAGCCGATGCAGCTAATTTAGCTACATCGTGATCCTTGGACTCTACCCTGAAAAGCGAACGCGAAAAAATAATCGCAACGCTAAAAACAATCGCGATCAAATTGTGATTATTTGCAACTTGCAACGCGATTGATGTTCGTATTTCGCTACGCTACTGCAAACCGAGATTAACGTTTACGCGCAACGCTACTCTGAAAAGCAACCGCGAAATATCGTACGCGACTCTAAATGGAGCTGTACGGTTAATGCAAATTATTTGCAATTTTAACTAGACAAAGAAACGCGAATAATCTGTACTTCGCAACGTTAATAGCAAACCGTTGTCTGTTCTTATTCGCGACACTACTCTGAAAGAAAACGCGAAAAGTATTCATGGTTCGCAACTCTAACAGTAATCATGATACATTGATATTTGTCGCAACGCTATCCTAGAAGCAAACGCGGTTATTCGTGTTTCGCGACACTAATACAAACCGCGATTTACTAAAAAATCGTTGTATCTGAAAAACTACAAATGCTACAACTACAGGCGAACATAGTGACATTGTAGGAACATGGAATGACTTCCCATCGTCATCCAAAGATGAAGATGAGGAGCCATTTGTTGCAGCCCACTCTTGAAACAGTTTGTCAGGGCCTCTTCGACTCATCGAGCCTCTTCTTTCTTCGGCGATTTCGCCAAAAACCTGAAACTTATGTCTAGGCTCGAGATTCTGTACAATACGTAGTCTTCCAACAATATACGAATTGTTGGTCGAGCATACGTGGTGAATATCGAGCGGGACGAGCGTTTCGAGGGGGCCTAATCACGATCGCGACCGCGAAGAGCGACTTTAAGAGTCGCGTGATTTGAAGAATCGATAATAAAGCCAAGATCAAACGATTTATTCAATTTTAATTGGCAATATTTCAATTCTCCCGACCCTACCTACTTAAATTTAGCACACATACCAGAAAGGAAGTTACCTGCCTACCTAACCCTGTATTTAAAAAATAGCAAAACTCATTCTCGCAAACAAACACTCCACGGTTCTCATTCATAGTGTTCGGGCGCGGCCTAAACTAGAGGGGACTCCCCGGGGTTCCCCCGACACCCGAACATTGCAACATTCACACTCTAAGGTACGTACCAATCGCTGAAATCGGCTAACAAAAGATAATGATCATTGCGTATTTTTATTATATATATTATGTAATATAATCTTTAATAAAATATATTGTATAAATATAAGATTGAAAAGCTAATTTATTAAGCATTTTATAATACTACTGTTGTGAATGCAATGTCAACAATTATCAAATAAATGTTAAATAGAAATTTGATATTACTATTATAATTAATAAGAATCTAAAGTTGCAAAATTCTGTATGTAAATTATAATTATAATAACTTTTGAAACGACGCTCTTTTCGCAACCTAACCACACACACACACATATGTGAAAAGTGCGTCGTGCACGATACATTAGCATTGTCAGCCGCACACGTATGGATCATTATTATAAATCTAAGTCATCGTGCCCATTGCCTTTGCTCACCCAAGTAGCACCTGGGCACTTGGATGAACTTAGGCAACGAACACGGAAAATTATGCTGGAAATCCTGAGCTAGAAAGATTGATTAGTAAATAATAACAAGATGATATAATAGGTCTTTGTTTTATAGTATTTTATTCTCAATTACAATGAATGGACTTTTTATTTCTAATAAATTAAGAGCAAAAATTTGCTCGTAATAATTTATATTAATATTAAAAAATGTTAATATCAAAGAAAATTTTTATGGTCAAAATTTAATTATTTAGAAGAAAAGATTTTAATGAAAACTTTAAGACAAAATTTAAGGTAATTAACTTTGGAAATTTAAGATAATTAACTTTGGAAATAATAATGACCCAGGTCTCACCACGTGGAGGTTGCTGCGAGTGGAGACCCGAAGGGAGATAGATGGAATCAAAGTTCCATCGATCTCCCTTTTAGCTAAGCTTAGCTACCAAGTAATTATTTCGTTTAAAAAGGGATGAAGCTAAATTATGGGATACGCGACGCGACGCGATGCTGAACCGTGCAGCAGATCTTCGGATCGAATCAACACTGCCCTTGGTAGATTGATTCCTATTTCTAGCAATCGATCTATCATGGGTAGGCGACTAGATCTTTCGGACAAACTGGACGGCCGATCACATGTTTCGATCGATGAAACAGCGGTGATCGAAGCTAGGAACCAGAGAACGAGTCGAGAGAAGCTACTTGTTAAATAATTACTTGGAAATATTGGGAGACGCGTACGATAGGGACTTAAAATTAACGTCGAAGCTCAAGTCTGGTCAAGTTGAAACTAAAATTCGGACGATAGAAGGAAACAAAGTTCCTTGGATGTACCAAGCAATTATTTGGTTAAAAAGAGGGACGAAGTTAATTTGAGGGACACGCGACGCGACACGACGCGACACGACGCGACACGACGCGACGCGAAGCTGAACCGTGCAGCGGATCCGAGGATCGAACCTACTGCCCTTGCTAACTAGATCTCTACAGGATAACGGACGGCTGCGACTCCGAATCTAAGGTCTCCATTGCTCCAACGCAACCCGCCGGGAGCCCGAAGGACCCGACTCAAGTTGTCTGACAAAGAGAGAGTACCTCTGTTTCAGTGTCGACTTCCGCTGGAAGGTATGCGTTTCCGCAGGATACGGAAACTCCACACCTTCCAGCAGAGTACCATTTTCCCTGGATCGAGCTACCAAGGGAAGGCGGTTAGATCTGTCGGGCCAGCTACACGGCCGATCACATGTCTCGATCGATGAAACAGCGGTGACCGAAGCTAGGAACGAGGGAACGAGCGAGAGACACAATCTACTTATTGAATAATTGCTTGGTAGGACACGGAGACACGTATAATAAAGAAGGCTTCGACTTTAATTTTAATACTCGCGACGAAGCTTAAGACTAATCAACTCGGAATTAAAAGTCCCTCGGCGGGCGCGGCGTTCTCCCTCGGTGTCCTTGCGATCGATCCAAATTTAAACTGAAATCAAAACTAATATTTATATTAGTGAGACATGGTAGGAAATTTAATAAACACTTAAAAATAATCTATCACCTAGCTAAAGGGGCTGAACGTAAAAATAGAAATCTTATATTAATCAGTGACATCGAAACAACTATGGCATATCCATCGACACCATGTTTTACGTATCAAACCGAACATTCTTCTAATGATCGGTATCATCGAAACGAATACAGTATATACATCGACACAATGTGATACAACTCAAAACGACCATTCGTAACAACGATAGGAACTTGGATCGAGACACCAAATTGAATCAACACCAAACAATCAAACGAAATGGAAGAATCAAAGGAAGTACCTCCGCAGAATATTACGAGAATTCGAGCAAGAAGGTAAAAATAAAAATTCATGGAATCGTGTAGAAACGAATATAGTATATGATTGAAAACAATACTACATTATTATATCCTGCAATACTATACATATCAAAGCATTCACATAAATTCGACGAACAATGTAAAAGTAGAAACATAGAAAAGGAACATTCATAATAACCAAATAAAATCAGATAGATAAATACAGTTGAATTCACATCAAACAAACAAATAAAAATAATAAAATATAAATAAGTGGAGTGGACTTACTACTTGTTGTCAGTACATAGGGTAGTTACCATAAGGGCCAGCTGTAAAGTAAGAAAATATTCATATTATAGCAACATCAGTTAGATAAACAAGGCAAAATCAGTTCATTGAAGCAAAATTGGCATCAAATGATAGAATAGAAGAGGGGAGAGAATTTTTAAACAGTTCTTACCGTTGGTCATCACCGTCCGGCACTGGTCAGTAGTGGTCAGTAGCGGCAGGAACGCGAATCAGCACTGGTCAGTAGCGGTCAGTATTGGTCAGCCATGGTCAGCTGTGGTCAGCGCTGGCCAGTAGTGGTCAGCAACGGTCCCCGGTTCGCTTTTGGCTATTTGCCCACTCCCGAATTCGCGACGCGACTGAAGAAATCTTCGCAGTGACACTGCTTATATGACTAAGGTGATGAAAGGGTGGGGAGACCAATCAGAGCCAAAGTTGAAGATAACAGGTAAGACTGTCTCGTCTACAAAGAAACTATTTCGATTGGTCCCACCTCTTGACCATTTCTGGCTCTTCACTGGACCGCTGACCTTGATGTCCACCTCACTGTTGACCACCAGTGACCATAAACTAGTCATTGTTGATCATCGACCCATTAAAACCATTACGAAGATTAAAGCCTTCTTACGAGGATCCCCTTACAATTTGATGCATGATCTTTTTAACATTTTGTTCCATTTTGGAAGAGTGTATCTCGTTAATTTTTGTCTTTTTGTACGTCACTTCGAACAATTGTCATACTGAGCGAAAAATTCGGAGGTGATTTCAGCGTCCTCTTCTCATGGATGGCGGTCAGTTGAGAAATTATTCACTGAATTAGTATTGATAGGCAAACAGCTGTAGTTTTGCGTAAATCCATGTGAGTTGGCTATGAAAGGGATTAAAATTCATTTCTAAATCTGTTGATAACGTTGCGAGTGACACGAAAATGGTAATGGGGTCCCGGGACCCCAGAGAAACGGGCCGAAAAAATACATTAGGTGAAAGGTCTACTCGTATACCTCGTCTGTGATATTACGAACCCGAGGGATGCCTCAGGTAAAAACCGCGGTTAGACTGATTTTAGCAAATTATTTACAACTTTAACTAGTCAAGGAATGCCGAATAATTCGTACTTTTCAACTCGTATGCATTTACATGCAACTAGCTGCTGCCTATCACACTAATTCAGTGAGTTTCTCAACTGACCGCCATCCAAGAGAAGAGGCCGCTAAAATCACCTCCGAATTTTCAGGTCGGTATGGCAGTCAGATTAGGCCGCGAAAGTCCATAAGGTGAAAGGTCTATTCATATATCTCGTCTGTGATACAAGTACATGATAAATTGTCGATTTGGGCGTACCTAACCCAGACCTAACCCAGACATAAACCAGACCTAACCCAGACATAACCCAGACCTAACCCAGACCCTAGATCTGGGTTAGGTCTGGGTTAGGTCTGGATTAGATCTGAGTTAGATCTGAGTTAGGTCTGGGTTAGGTCTGGATTAGATCTGAGTCAGCTCTGGGTTAGGTCTGGATTAGATCTGAATTAGATCTGGGTTAGGTCTGGTTTAAGTCTGTGTTAGGTCTGGAGTAGTTAATAATCCAAATTATCTTAACCCTTTGCACTCCTATGTCGAGTGTGATTCGACATCAATTTTGATCTCAGGAGCACCTTCGTCAAGTCTCACTCGACATTCTTTCAAGTCCAAACCAAACAGATATCATACACTTGGAAATTACAAAATACAACAACAGTGTAAATGAGACCTAACCCAGACCTAACCCAGACCTAACCCAGATCTAATCCAGACCTAACCCAGATCTAATCCAGATCTAATCCAGACCTAACCCAGATCTAATCCAGATCTAATCCAGACCTAACCCAGACCTAACTCAGATCTAATCCAGACCTAACCCAGACCTAACTCAGATCTAATCCAGACATAACCCAGACCTAACCCAGACCTAACCCAGACCTATTGATAAATTGCAGTTTCTCAATAAGTTAAAGTAGTACTTGTTATTCGAATCTTTATGCAGTGATACTTGTTCTAACAAGTTGTTTATTTTATTTCTGCGCCCTAAATTCATAATATTATAACATAACATTAAAAATTAATTTTAAACAAATTTCTTTACACATTAGTTAGTCTTTCACAATGCAGTCATTTTGACTGCTTTTGAGCAATATAGGTATATACTAAGTTTCAGTCTTTCTAGTGTTAATGACGACACAGGATGGAGCAAGACAAGACGCGACAAAAATAGATATTTTATCATTCTGCAAAAATAATTACGTACAGAACGATATTGAGAATTTTAGTCGTCTTGGCCACATATGTGGACGTTTAGTTTTTTTTTTTTTATATAATTATAGTTACTGTCAATGATAAATAGACCAAACAAAACACCACATTCATATTATGAATTGACTTTCCTTCGTCGATTACATTCAGTATGCGTGGAACGTGCAATTTCCTTACAACGCGCGACGGTGACGGTTCTTCCGCGGTATTTCGTCCCAATACGAAAACATCACCGCGGGCAATCACTTTTAAAAGTCACGGGACCAGAAAGCGTATCAAATAAAACAGAAATACCCCGCGCGTTTACGGTATGCTGATAAATTTTTTATGAAAGTTATTTCGTACGCTCCACCGCGCGGAAGATGCAACAACAATGGCGCGCGTCCGCCAGTATGCAGCCAATCCCAACTTTATTTCAAAAGTCTCGTTCGACGTGCCGTGTAATGAACCCTCCCCTGGCCACGGGGCCGGAAAGGGAGAAAAAAAAGTTTTTATCCCCCCCCTCGAATTTTATTTACGCGGAGCCAGATAAGCAGGATACCACGAATCCCACTCTAAAAGTTAGACGCCGGTCCCTATGACGGCTCGATCGATGATTCCGAACGACGCGGAATCTTCGAGGTGCGATTTTCGCGTTCGAATGGATCGCGCGGCGAGGAGGCGGGTCGGAGGGTGTTGGGGGAGTTACAGATCGGCGGGTGCGAGCTGTTTCGATCTCTAAGGATTTTTGAATTTCATATTCCAACGGAGTGCGCCGCCCCGGCGTCCTTTTCTCTCGCTCGTATGCAATTCAGGATCACGGGCCGGTGCTATATTATGCGTAGTTCATACCGCGACGTAGCGTATCATTGTTCCGAGAAACAGAGGAATTCCATTACCGGTTGGCAACTGAACTCTCTGTCGAGGCTGCGTTTTAGTTGCGGTCGACGAAGCGAGTCCTCGCGCCCTCGTCCGCTCCGCTCGCGCAACCGTGCACCCTCTTAGCCCCCTTCGCTCCATTTCATCTCCGCTGTCTGTCTGTCAGTGCTGTCCTGAAGGGATGGAGAACCGGCAATCTGTGTCACATGTTTCGCTGTGTTAAATGCGACCGCCGGTGTAGCCCTGAGCGTGACAAACTATGGCCGGTGTTTTGCGCGATTCCGCCGCTGAAAATAATAGGAGCGCCCCGAAAAACTTGCGACGGGGTCGCGAATTTTTTAAAGCGACCGTCGAGAAAGATCGTAAGGGACACCGAGCACCCCGGCGAAACCCCACCGTCAACGAACGACGTTGAAGTTTCGGAAATTTAAAGTTTGCAGGTGTCGGGAACTCGAGAAAACTTGTGCTCGAAGGGTAGTTACGAACGATACTTGAAAATCGCAAGTCGTAACTTTTGAGTGGGTTACGGAAAATATTACTGAAATATTTTAACGATATTATATTGTTCAGGATGGATCCAATTGGCGTTAACATCGCGATGTAAGGGTGCTTGACTAAATCGTTATTTAAGAGCTTTAAAATGGTTGGAAGTTGTACATTTTTCAACTCCGATAATCGATGCAGCGATGCAGATTTTTATAGATTAAACATTTGTCATCCCTCGTTCTGGCAAACAGTGCATTAGATGGTGAAATTCGATCCCGTCTGCGTATTTTATAGCTTTTGTCGGAGACCAGCGACCACTCGAGTCGACGGGTCGCTCGCACTGAATCAGATGAGCAGCGAAGGGGGATAATTCCGTCCCTCGAATACGGTGTAAAAATGTTCGCTCGAAAGCAGAAATTACTGCGGAGACTGATGGCGATTTTAACACTAAACCTACCACGAACCGGTCAAATGACCGTTTTTTAAATTTTGTTTAGAATTTCTAACGCACAATGTTACTTTAGCGCACATTTAACTTCACGATTTTTCATATAGCGTACGTACAATGAATTTTTCAATATTCACTTCTATTCTTATTGTTTGTTTTCGGAAAAAAATATGTAGTCTCTTTTAGTCTATAACGATCGGGCGTTTTATTTTGGCCTCTAGAATCTTCCATTAAAATTTGTCCCAGGAGTGGCCGAACACCCCGTATTATAGTCCAGTATTCAGTTTCCATTGTCTTAGGACAGTCTAATAACGCGTATTAAAAATACTAAAACTTTAGACGCGTGCAGTTCCGAAACTACTAGGGATTTATTAATTATTAAGGTATTGTTAGAAGCGGCAAGGCCTCCCCTTTAAAACAGTTTTTGGTTTTTGTCGATCGGACTTTCCGTTTTCGAGATATCGTAATTTATGTAAAACGTGATTTTTTAAATTCCGCTGTCTCTCGTTTCCCCATGTTAGACAAGGCTATTAACGCGTATTAAAAATAGTAAAACTTTGGACGCATGCAGTTCCGAAACTACTAGGGTTTTCTTAATTATTGAACCACTGTTGGCAGCGGTGAACCTTCTCCTTTAAAACGGTATTTGGTTTTTGTCGATCGGACCTACCGTTTTCGAGATATCGTAATTTATGTAAAGGGGTATTTTTCTTAATTTGACTATCTCTGTCTCCGTCTGACGCGTCGCGCCGGACCTCCTTGTCGCACGTGAGTCGTGACTCTCGTGACCTACTTCCGCGTAGTATTTCCAAGAATTTACTACGCACTGTTTACTATTTTCACGCGCGCTAGTTCATTGATAATCAATGAACGTAAACAAAGGCTTCGGACCGTCGTATCTCCGAAACTAGCCACCGCATCGACTTGAAATTAAAATCGCTATATCTCCGGAACTAATAAAGCTATCGACTCGCACAAACGCTCATTTTAAAGGGCATTTCATCCTCTATCCGATGACTATAACAACTATTATAATTTATTTTTTCTTCCATGTTTATTTTGCAATTTACTTTGACGCGATCGACTTGAAACTAAAATCACTATATTTCCGGAACTAATAAAGCTATCGACTCGCACAGACGCTCGTTTTAAAGGGCATTTCATCTTCTATCCGATAACTATAACAACTATTATAATTTATGCTATCTTCTATGTTTATTTTCACATTTACTTTGACGCTACATACCTAAAGAAGTTTCAACAATTCCTACTGATCGTACGACTGTATATTATACGATATAATGCAAAAATTAGGCGATTAGAAATCATTTGACCGGTCATGGTAGGAATAGGTACACACGAAGTGTCGGTAGGTTTAATGTTAATTTCTTAAAACCATTTTTCGGTACAAATGAATAACTAATCTACCGTAATGTCCTTCTTCGAGCACCGAGTTTAATTCAATTAGAATTTTTTACTTTGAAAAGGATCTTCTTTCGACCGGCTTCTTTTAAAAGACACTGTTATATAATTCAGCGTGTTCTCCAAATCTCTCGATAAAACATTTCTGAGCGTATTTAAAAATGAAATTGGTAAAGGAGTGCAGTGCTTTTGGCAAACACTGACGTTAAAATTCCACGCGTTTGCTTCATCCTGTATCCAGTTATAAGAGGGTATTTTTTATATTTTTCGTTTCTAATTTCCAAACTTGTTGTGTATAAGTTTGTACTCGAGAAACGTGTATCGACGCCCGAAACTCGCGCCCTATAATATATAAATGTCGCCCTTTAGAAGAAGCAGTTCAATAATTAATGTTCCAAGTTTCTTTCTTTTCGTCTCCCCTAAATTCTTCCTCTCGTTTCTCCGCGCTTTCTCCATAATTCATCCCGGGAAAGAATTCCTTTGCCGAGTATAATTCATTTCCCGAACGATTTTTGCTCCGAAACTGCGAGAAATAGCTGGCTTTCTTCCTCGATATTTTTCTTCGTTCCTCTATATCGTCCTTTCTTTTCCCCCCGTCCCCGTGATTCGGTTCTTCCCGCCTCGAATAACATCACTCTTTTCACGTCGTCCTCGATGCGCCCGCGTCCGCCGTAGAATGCAAATGAACCGTTATCCGCGCCCTCTATATTCTACTTGTAACCACCGTAACAGCCAGCAGTCACCGAGCTTTCCCAGCACGACACGGCGAACTGCAACCCGCAACGCCACCGCGAACTTTTACCTAGACCCGGCGCTACGTTAACGTAAAATAATAGAACTTCACCTTCCCGCCAGCCTTATCCACGGTTCTACCTAACTTATGCCCCCATAGCTTACCACGCGTATAAATTTGCAAGGTCATAGTTTTGCATTACCGCGGAATTCTTACCTACTAGACTTTGGAAGACGAACGCGACCTGTTGCTCCCCGAAAGTCACGTATACCGAACCAGGTTGTCTCTGTATGGTCTGTAACTGTGGTTCCTAACCTAGGGGTCATACCTAACTGTCTGGGATCCTCATAGTTTTATCAAATGTATTCAATTTTACGCCCTCTGTACTTTAACCCCTTAGCTTACAATGACGTCTCAGAGACGTGATAGGTCTACCAGACCAAACCTTGGTGTAGCTTTTGGCACTCACTGTTGGAAATTAAATAGTAAGTCAATGACGTCTCAGAGACTTGATAAGTCTATTAGGCCAAACCTTGGTGTAGCTCTTGGCACTCACAGTTATGACGTCTCAGAGATTTGCTAAGTCTACTAGGCCAAACATGAATAAGACGTCTCAGAGACTTGCTAAGTCTACCAGACCAAACCTTGGTGTTGCTTTTGACACGCTCAGTTGGAAATTAAATCGTAAGACAAGGGGTTGAACTAACAATAGCTATCTATGGTGAATCTTTCAATGGTGTGAAGTCATTATCGTGTCATATACCGAGGGATTACACACGCTGTCTTTGAAATACCGCCCAAGATGCAGATTAAAGTCGCTCAATCCTTGAAACAGCCAAGCAAACGTTGATCATCCTCAGTGGTTATCATTAAATAACTCTAACCTGTCGAAATAATTGAAAACGACTGGAGTAATTCCGCGTGACATTTTCAGCGGGGACATATCGCGTTTGTTTCAATTACGAGGTAATTGTATCTCGTAGCGGAGATCCTAGGAGGACAGTTGCGAAACACGCACATTAATTCGTTTAACAAACTCTAACGCATTTGCAAGTTCTGGATGTTCATTCCTCCGATGTTCGTTCTCCATAGTTCTCCATGCATACGAATTTCATGGACTGGATAATAGTTTAACGAGCTCGTGACATTCTTTGAAGGAAGTTCGTGACCTGTTGCGCACAGAGAAGCGCACGTATTTTATGATTTCCGTAGAGAAGATATTTATCTCGCGAAATCTAAACCTGTAAGATGTTTTTTAAGAAAATATCGAAAACTGTATCAATAATATTGGTTTCTAATTAAATTTAAATTATGTTAAATGTAGACTTTTCAGAATCACTCGCATTTATAGAACTACATTGATTAAATTGCTTATTTGATGTGTATTTGAATCCAGAGAAACCAACAACAGAGATTCGTAGCTAGTAATGAGATCGCAATGGTCACAATTCGAATATGAATTTAGTAATTCTGGAAACATATGATAGTTTAACGACCCATCTCAATTCTTAGCACTGAATTCGCGACCTGTTGCGCGGTTAAAAGATTGCATTTATAGAGCCTTAAATTCCCCGTAATGGCAAGAAATCAGTAATTCAGCAGTGCAGATATCTTCTTTCCGCTTCGTCCTTTCTATTCGTTCGAAACGTTCTCTCCAACCAATTGCGGGCGATTAATCTCTCTGATAAAAATTTTTCTATAACGACTTAGAAAATCTAAGAGGATCCTGAGCTCTGGTACCCATAACTCTCGTTCCTGAAAGTGAAGCTAACGAGGTATCAAAGGAACTGAGAAGTTTACGTTGGTGGACCCGAACACTCACCGGAAGCCTTACCGAGTGGTATTTTGAGTTTCGAGTCCGTCAAAGAAATTGGCAATCGTCCTAAGGCGACTGAAAAGGCACTACCCCGGTCCGTGTATAACGGGGTGGAAGTGATATACAGGAAATGTAGGGACCTCCGCAAAAGGGAGGAACCTGCTTCCAGGCGTACCGGAGGCAAGCATTCAGAAACTATGAAACTACCAAAAGAGGTAACTTTCATGCAAATCAACTTGAAATACACTAAGGGAAACCGCGATCGCAATGGTGCTTTGCTCAGGACCTCCATGAACCATTGTTAGGATTTCAGTCGCTATTTTTGAGACCCTAATATTTATATTTATTCAATTTCTCGATGACAGACGAAGAGTAAAGTGTTCCGAAAGCTAAATTAATAGCAATTTTCCTAGAAACACGTGCCCTGCAGGGACTTTACTCCCACGTATGTATCTCAATAGCAATTACCATATTACAAACCAACATTGTGTTCGTCGTTGACAGTTACTCGAACGCTAAGTTTAGCCCACGAATAGTCTCTTGTATTCCATACTGTTCTCAAGTTACTATTCTGGTTTTGAATACATTATTAAGACGTATACGACACTTGCTTCCCACCCCTAATGCAGCTGCGACTATCCTGAACTCTAATTATTTTGGCAATAAAACGATCAACTCTTTTCTTTTTCAACCAAGTATCGCTAATGATTATTTCCAAGTTCTCAAGTTACTATTCTGGTTTTGAATACATTATTAAGACGTATACGACACTTGCTTCCCACCCCTAATGCAGCTGCGACTATCCTGAACTCTAATTATTTTGGCAATAAAACGATCAACTCTTTTCTTTTTCAACCAAGTATCGCTAATGATTATTTCCAAGTTCTCAAGTTACTATTCTGGTTTTGAATACATTATTAAGACGTATACGACACTTGCTTCCCACCCCTAATGCAGATGCGACTATCCTGAACTCTAATTATTTTGGCAATGAAACGATCAACTCTTTTCTTTTTCAACCAAGTATCCCTAATGATTATTTTCAAGTTTTTAAACAAGTTTATACATTTAATCCTTGATTCAATATTCCTACGTTTAAATGAATATTAATGTTCGATTTTAATTGTGTCGCGTCGCTGAACGAAAGAAGCCCCAGCCAAAGGCGTTATTTATCACGAGAATTCCACAACGTCGACTTGTCTGTTATCTTTATCAAATGCAGTAGATGCAACGCGAGCGTTCAGTCTATCGTTACACATACACAGTGGAATATATAACAACAACCACGCTTTCGTAATTGATCACTTTTTGGTATTGTGCCGACGGGTAAACAATACTGTTTCAGTTAAAATAATTACGGTCTTCATTCTGTAGCTGGAAGTTTATTGTTCAAAGTAAATCAATTGACGCGAGTTTGAGCGCGCGGTCATTTTTCGTAGTCGGAAATTCTGTATGGGTAACGAATGAATACATGAAACTAGCATTGTTCATTATACGCTTATACCGGACGCGGAAAAATTTTATCAACGGGAAAATTTGACATGCACGATACGCTTTTCGGTAATTGCCCCCCTCTGAAAAACGCGATCGTGCAAAATATCGAGGAATAATGCACGCCGCGCGGTATAGCGCGCTCATAAAATATTATAAATCGTTGCAAAGGGCCATCGAACGGTGTTCAATCGCGTTCGCGCATTTAACGAAACGCTTTATCGTAACTATCGTGTTTTCGAAAACGCTCGCAGAGTTCGGTAACAGCGTTGGCCATCAAAGAGTCGCGTGCACGCGAATCACTCGATAGAACCGTTGTTTTCGAAATGCGTGCCGCGGCAAATCCATTTTCATTTTCCGAAAGATATTGCGTCCTCGCGCGAATTACTCCAGCTTTATATTTTGTATTTTTTTTTTTTTCGTTTCGACGGGCAACAATTCTCTTAGAAAATTTCGCGCGATCGGCGCTGAAACGCGACGGCGAACGCGACGCATTGTTTAATCGGCCCCCTATTCACGGCCTCGCGAAGGAAAAACTTGCATCAACGGAATTAAAAGATGTCGCTCGACCGAGGAACGTTCGCGTGTAACGAATTTCCGGTGAATCCAGAAATTTAGCGCGACTGAGAATTAATAGAAATCATCGGGGGATGAGTAAAACACACGATAGGTCTCGAGATTTTAAGATTTTATGTGATATTAATATATGAAATATTAAAATTGAAAGAAACCATATTTTCTCTTGTCTTATTATACAGGATGTTCGGCCACCCTTGGAAAAAATGAGGGATTCTGGAGGCCAAAATAAGATGAAAATCAAGAATACCAATTTGTTGATAGAGGCTTCGTTAAAAAGTAATTAACAATTAAATTCAAAAATTTCAAATCGCTCTGGAAAAATTATTTTAGACTGCGGGGGTCAATTGCAATCATTTTTGGTGAATAGAGATACCCTCGAAATCCTACCCACTTTCGAGAAAAAAATTCACTAGATAGACAAATTTTTCGGCGAAATTGAAAACTTTCAAATCATTCTAGAAAAATTATTTTTGGTTGCAAGGGTCAATTACAATCATTTTTGGTCAATAGACATACCCTCGAAATCCTACGCACTTTCGAGAAAAAAATTCCTTACCGAAAATGTAATGTCTGACCATACGTTGATATGTTTCACTTAAATTTCTTGCGTACCTTTAAAACGTCATAACTCCTGAACGGATCGGAGGATTTTAATGTTTAAAAAAGCAATCAACGCGTATTTTAGTGAAGAATATGTAGAAATTTTAAAAATTTTGGAAAAGTTATTCTTTGATTCCACAAAATGAAAAAAAACTCCATAAGAATGGTCCAATTTTCAAACAGCCATAACTCCTACAATAGTGAATACATTTCAATGAAACTTTTTTCTGAAGTAGAGCCCATAGGCACCTACAAAAAAGTATTAGACTACTTTTCTGTATGACGTCAAACAAAATTACTAAAAATCAGAAACGAATGTTTAAGGAAAATCGACAGGGAGTAGGTGCCTAAATATTTCGGCAAAATTAAAAAGTTTCAAATCATTCTGGAAAAATTATTATCCATTGCAGGTGTCAATTGCAATCATTTTTGGTGAATAATCATACCCCCGAAATCCTACCCATTTTCTAGGAAAAAATTCGAGAAGATGTGAAATTTTTCGACGGAAAAAAATAATTTCAAATCGTTTTGGAAAAATTATTTTCGGTAACGGGGATCGATTGCAATCATTTTTGGTGAATAGACATAACCCCGAAATCCTACGCAGATTCGAGAAAAAAAATTCCATAGGTAGACAAATTTTTCGACAAAATTAAAAAGATTCAAATCGTTTTGAAAAAATTATTTTTACTTGGAGGGGTCAATTACAATCAATTTTGGTGAATACATATACCCCCGAATTCCTACGCAGTTTCGAGAAAAAAATTCAATAGGAAGACAAATTTTTCGACAAAATTAAAAAGATTCAAATCGTTTTGAAAAAATTATTTTTACTTGGAGGGGTCAATTACAATCAATTTTGGTGAATAAACATACCCCCGAAATCCTACGCAGTTTCGAGAAAAAAAATTCAGTAGGGACGAAACTTTAAACGTTAATAACTTTTTAACGAAGCCTTCATCAACAAATTGGTATTCTTGATTTTCGTCCTATTTTGGCCTCTAGAATCCCCCATTAAAATTTTCCCCAGGGGTGGCCGAACACCCTGTATATAAAAAATAGCATTGCTTCCTTTGCAATTAAATTGATTTGTTGAAAACCATTTTAACTAAAGATGGAATGATGTATTTAAACAATTAGATTTTGTATGTTTCTATATTCATACAGATGTAATTATTTATTAATTTCGTTATCGAACAGCAGAAATGCCGCGATCATTGTGTTAATTACGTGTATGAGACTGCAATTACCGCAATTACCGCATTGACTGCAATTACCGTTTCTATTATAATACGTACGCACTTTGGAGTGCATTAACCTAACTCGGGTCTAAGCCAGAAACAAAAGCAGTCTCGTTAGGAAATTGATGACGAAAATGGCTCGTTTCAATCAACAGATCATGGATTATCGTTAATATTGTCGACAACATTGTCGGTGCTTTTCGGTCTGCCGATGCTATTCAAACCGTTATTTCACTCTTTGTATATAAATGAATGTGCAGCGAGTTGGCCGGAAAACGCGGCGCGGAACAAAATTCCTGCGAACTAAAATTTTAATGGAGAAATCAGGTATACGGTCGCAGCTGGCCAGCGCTCGAACAACCCGAACAATCCCGAAAAGTATTTCGTACATTTCAATGTGGATACGTTATTGGGGAGGGGGGACGGTCAAAGATCGCACGATACAGGTATATATTCCGCACGACATGCACAAAACCCTATAATTTAGAGAATTTTTATAGCCCCGGCTCTATACCAAATGGGGCCCTATCGATTTCCCGCAAGACCAACGAAATGATTTACCGAATTGCCGTTTCGAACGCGTTCCGCGGGATAACAATGGTTTAATGCACACTGCGACCCCACGAAATCGATCACACTGTGGCATAGTTTCCAGTTTCCTTGAAATATAGTTTTCTTAGAGAGTATTTAGGTTCCTCCGATCCCTTTGAAACGTTGCATGCGTCGTTTTCATATGTAGGGGGTGAAACCACCCCTCGAAGTTGAGAAGAAGATGCACAGAAGCTCCCATTGCTAGCAGAGTCTTCGAAGTTGGTTTAAATAGAATTTTAAAAGAGAAACTAAAACAAAATTCTTTCAAACTAACTAATTTTCTTTTTTTTTGTGATTTCATTTACATACGTGACTCTGTGTTACTCGTTAATAGCGAATCGTTTGCTTTAAACATATGGGGTCGACTCGATTATTGGTCGAGAGATCCATGAGCAGTGGTAGTCTGCAGTGCACGTAGCCTCAAATAGATTATAACGTTTGTCATTCGAAAGTTGGACGCGAAGTGGGATAAAAAGCGCAGATATTGGCAGTCTCTTCGTATATTGGCTCGCGTTGGAAGGCACTCGAAAAGCAGTGGTATCGTTGGCCTGGGTATCCTTCTATTCCCCCGAGACGGCCACAAACTGCGACGTAACTCTTGTTTCGCTGCGGCAAATATTTAATTCTGCAGTCCTGGAAAAACAGGATATTGCCAATGTTGCGTGCGACCTGACTGACCCTTTTCCCGGCCATCCTTCCTCCAGGAACACCGTGGCCACATCGGCCCTCGGGGCGACCTGGATGCTGGTCGTTCCGCCGCTGGGAAATCTTATTTCGACGAAGAGCTAATTTGATGTATTTCATTGATACGCTCCAGGCTACGGAAAAACACGGACATAGCATCCTGTTTCTCTCCTGTCTCTAAATATATTTCCTTTCTCTCCCTTTTCCCCCATTTTCCAAGGTAAATGGCAAATCGATGGGTCCGGCACTCCGGAAAAATTAAGTTCCACCTTAACGAACTCGCGATTCATTATGCGACTGACGTCTCAGAAATTTAACTCTAACAACATTTAACCCTTAACTGCTATCGTGTGGTCACAAGACGCAACCATTATAGTGGTCACAAGACGTAACCATTATCTCATCGGACGTGATTCGTAAATTGAACGTTTCTACACCTCCCAACTTGGAGGATCGATTTGTCGTAGACCTTGATACAAACGTTAACAGTTAAGATTTTAAATCCCTTTTGTTTCGATTGCACCATGAATTTTACCGCGTCTTAAAGAAATGAGATACCATTTTCAGTGGATCTAAGATTGCTGTCCAACCATTCCAAAGAATCCAAGTGTCCACGACATAGATTTTCCTTAAAATGGCGTGTCTACGATAGCAGAAATCAACGATGCAAATATCGAAGCTCGACAAAGAGCCGATGGTTTGCCACATCACACGAAACACTCCCACTCCTGGCGCGTGTAACGTCCGGCCGATATTGCGCGGTTTCGGGTGTTTAGCAATAAAGAGCCACGGTGTGTCTCCTACAATCTCGATCGACGCTGTCGATACAAGTTTGCAACGACTCTAATCGATAGATGTTACACGAGAAAAGCAACCATTAATCGGTTATTCTGCCTGTTGTGCTAAACAAAGCTTCAACTTCGAAATCGACAATTTTTAAATTAATCTTTCCGTATCTGTCGATTGCACGGACGTACATAATATTTTATATCCTTTTATGATTCAATTAACACAGTATTCTCTGCTATCGCGCTGCACGTTATTTGATTTTAAAAGCGATTAACTAATAACTGTTTATTTTATAAAATTCTTGATAGCATTTGAAAATGAAATTTCAAATTTTTTAGAGGTTTTTAAAATATACTTTTCAAACGCGCTTGATTCTCCGTTATTGCTATCCAATCAAATCTGAGGACCTTTCGCTTCGTTTTCTGAATCCTCCGGGTAAGCTACTGCTGCACTCTCATTCCCGTTCCATTCATGTTGTGTACATTGTCTTTCTCGCTTTATTCGTTTACAGTTTTGTAGTACGGCAAGTGTAAAGCGATTCTAAAGCCGTAGCGATGTAGCGAGCTTTAGAGGTACAAGGGATCTCAAAAAAGTTCTACTGCACTTCACAAATGCGGAACAAAACACCGCGCTACAAATATCTGACGCACAGAGAGGATTTCAGGAATGAACCGTAACGCGAAATATAACGCAGGTACAGAAATGAATTTTAATCCCTTTCATAGTCAACTCGCATGGATTTACGCAAAACTACAGCTGTTTGCCTATCGATACTAATTCAGTGAATAGTATCTCAACTGACCGTCATCCATGAGAAGAGAACGCTAAAATCACCTCCGAATTTTTCGTCCACGTATGGCAATTGTTCGAATTGACGTACAAAAAGACAAAAATTAACGAGATACACTCTTCCAAAGTGGAATAAAATGTTAAAAAGATCATGCATCAAATTGTAAGGGGATCCTCGTAAGAAGGCTTTAACCTTCGTAATGGTTTTAATGGGTCGATGATCAACAATGACTAGCTTATGGTCACTGGTGGTCAACAGTGAGATTGACATCAAGGTCAGCGGTCCAGTGAAGATCCAGAAATGGTCAAGAGGTGAGACCATTCGAAATAGTTTCTGTGTAGACAAGACAGTCTTAACTGTTAACTTTAACTTTGGCTCTGACTGGTCTCCCCACCCTTTCCTTATCTTATCTTAGACATATCAGCAAGGTCACTGCGAGGAATTCTTCAGTCGCGTCGCGAATTCGGGAGTGTTCAAACGGCCAGAAGAGAACCGGGGACCGCTGATGACCACTACTGGCCAGCGATGACCAGGGCTGACCAATACTGACCAATACTGACCACTACTGACCAGTTCTGACTAGTGCTCCTGCCACTACTGACCACTACTGACCACTGCTGACCACTACTGACCAGTGCCGGACGGTGATGACCAACGGTAAGAACTGTTTAAAAATTCTCTCCCCTCTTCTATTCTAACGTTTGATGCCAATTTTGCTTCAATAAACTGATTTTGCCTTGCTTGTCTAACTGATTTTGCTATAATTTGAATATTTTCTTACTTTACAGATGACCCAGTGGTAACTACCCTATGTACTGACAACAAGTAGTAAGTCCACTCCACTTATTTATATTTTATTATTTTTATTTGTTTGTTTGATGCGAATTCAACTTTATTTATCTGTCTGACTGCTTTGATATGTATAATATTGCGGGATATAATAACGTAATATTATATTCTTGCTCGAATTCTCGTAATATTCTACGGAGGTACTTTGTTTGATTCTTCCATTTCGTTTGATTGTTTGGTGTTGATTAAACTTGGTGTCTCGATCCAAGTTTCTTTCATTACAATTACGAATGTTCGTTTTGATATGTAGAACATGGTGTCGATGCATATACCATATTTGTTTCGATGACACTGATGAATATAAGATTTTTATCTTTACGTTTCAGCTTAAATTCTTGTAACATTTTACTAATATACTCTGCTCAATTCCCTTTAGCTAGGTGATAGATCATTTTTAATTGTTTCACATCTCAGAGACGTGAGAAGTCTACCGGGCCAAACCTTGGTGTCGCTTTTGGGACGCACAGTTGGAAATTAAATCGTAAGGCAAAGGGGTAAAACGACTAGTTGTATACGTGCTTTCTTTGGCAAGTGTAGTTAGTACCTTCTACTTAAAATTATAATCTTCTTGCACACCGCGATTTTTAAGATGACAAATGTCATAGTAGATTCAATTATTTTTAATTTGACACTCGTTTTAAAATGAATATATAATGAGTACATGTATCTCTATTACATATACATCTGTAATCTCTCGTTCGCTTGTTCTCTGGTTCTCGCTTTCCGAGATTATGTCTCGACCGAAAGGACCGGAGAGTTTTTTGCTCGATCACCTCTGTTTGATTGAATGAAACATGTGACACCTGTGTATTAGGTGTGATAGCTCTTACCGCTTCAACCCCGGTGCAGCTTGGTTCAGCTTAAGTGGGGCCTCACCGAGCGCATATATTCTCCTCTTTATACGGAAAAGAGAATGACCTCCGGTGAGAGTTCTTGACCCATATCCGTTCTCGAGTACTAAGCGGGTCCTGTTGTGACCGTGTGTCCTCCAGGGCCCGGCGGTTGTACGTAGAGAGGTCCGATAGACGTGGGTCAGGGGCGCGACTTGCTTTTCTGATAATCAAGGCCGGGGGGGATCAATCTGATACCCACACTCACTGCACGCTATGAGCACGCGTCGCGTTCGCGTTTTATTTAAGCGTGCGATGGTTTTACACGCCGCAATTTTTAATATGACAAATATCGTAATATCAATCGAAAGTAGAGTCATGATTTTAATATCTTTTATAATACTTATAATTATATTAATTTTAGAATGAGTGTCAAATTAGTAGCTTCCGATTGTCCTTTACATTCTTCAATAATTAAATTCACTTTCATAATTGAGTCGACGACTTTGGGTATCTTCGATATCGAGGATACCCAAAGTCTTTCTTTACTTATTAGAATATATCATTAGATTCACGTGCAAGAAGATATTTCGCGATTAATACATTTTAGAGTCAAAGTAACCTCGTATATTATGATGTACTATTTTTACTTTCTCACTGCACTTGCCTGTAGTTGTAGTATTTGTAGTTTTACAGATTCAGTGTTGTTCTCTTACTAATCTATTGAAGAAGTTTCTGTTTCAGAGCATATTCCTATGGAAGTTTTCGGTTTATAGAGGTAACAATTAAGAATTGTTACAATTTTGTTTGATATTGCTTGGTTTGTGTTTCAGGAAATCATCGTGGGATAAATAGAAGATAGAAGAAAGAAGAATGTGTTTCATGTATTTTATTTCAGATTGCTTAGTTTATGTTTTAATAATTTAGATTTATAGTTAAGTAAAATGTAACAGTATGTTTCAGGAAATCTTCGTCGAAGGATCAACAAGAAAGAATATATTTTCTCTGTATTTCGTTAGATGATTAGATAGGTAGGATGTAAACGAATTTAGATTTATAGTTAGGCAGGAATTTGGTTCTCTATATTAATCATTATATCAGGCAGGCAATATTTTGGTCCATTTCTCTGTTTTGTTGATGAGAATTTAGAGAGAAATTCTTTCTGAAAAAACTCTTTCGTTGGTTGTTTCCTTCGTTGGTTGCACTTTCGTTTATTGCTTCTTCGACCAACGATCGCTGGTCACAAAAGATTTTTACTAATGGAGGGTGGTTGGGAATCGGTTAGGGCGGGTCTCCATTCGCAGCAACCTCCACGTGGTGAGACCTGGGTAATATTATTTAGCGTTTAATTAATAATCGTATCACTTTTAGCTGGGTAATGCAATTATTAATTAAAAACTAAATAATATTAGCAAATTGGCTGCGATCCGCCTTGCATAGGTCATCTCAAATATAGAGCTTCTTCACTCGATTAGTTTTGATTCTCATTGATTCATCAAAGATTCTAGAGTATTGTCACAGTTGAGGTATAGAACATACACTACAGCTGTCTGCCCATCAATGCTAATTCAATGAATAGTTTCTCAACTGACCGCCATCCATGAGAAGAGGCCGCGAAAATCACCTCCGAATGTTCAGGTCGATATGGCAGTCAGATTCGGCCGCGAAAGTCCATAAGGTGAAAGGTCTACTAGTATACCTCGTCTGTGGTAATGCTTAGTATCCACTCCAGAAGCTTAGTCTGGAGAATAAGAGCTCTTTCGTGCGAGCAAACGGAGGAGGCTTCATGCTGAAATTTGTCACGCCTCTCGTAAGATCAGTTCTATGTGTTCGTACGGAAAGACCCTTATTCTCAATGATGCACCCACTAGAGCAGCATTTCTCAATTATTTTTTTGATCGTGACCATCTTGAGTTTTGTTTAATTCTATGGCCCTTCGTACGTTGCTGTTGGTAAAAATCACGGTATACTAAGTGCTTGTTAATATTTCTGGGTTAGATGCCTACACATGATATTTCTTCACACTTCTGTCTTTAAGAAAACATGAATGAATCTATCAGGATCGATCAGCGGCGCAAGAACATTTACTTCCATTTATACAGCGCTTTTCACCTGTCGATCGTGCATTAATGCACGATAATGCGTCGATGCATAAATCTGCAAGCACGAAGTAGTGGCTAATTACGAATAAAATCGATACTGCAGCTTGGTCAGCCAGATCACCCGATGTTCATCCGATTGTAAACTTGCGGAGTTGTGCATGATGTTTATAATGACTGTCGATAATTTGACACTATCGAGCCATTGAAAACTGCAATTCGCGCATTATGAAATAGCGTAATATTGATACAATCGATGGTAAACAGAAATCAATCTTGTTATCAAGTATGGCGAAGAACCTACGAAATAATCTTTCGTAATATCGTAATATATTGAAAGAGTTGGAAACAATATTTAATCGGTGAAAACAAGTTCGAGAAAACATTTTTATACAAAATTGTGACTTGTATAAAGTTATTTGACACAGTGAAATTTTTATTTAGAACATATTTAGAACCAGTTACTTTGAAAAGTGACTTTCTCGACAGGATATTTCCATCTGCAACGAATGCAAAGTTTATGATACGACTTTGGTATAAACGGTAGCAAGGATTTAATCCCATGGTACTGCGTAATGACATTAGTTGGATTACGTGGCATCTCTCTAAGCGTAGACGGGTAAATGTTAACGTTCATCACAACTGTTATCTTCAAACCTTATACATCTAACTAAGATTACATAGTTTCATTGTTTCCATACGAAGTTATTCCTCCCATACTATCCCTTGGTTCGATATCAATTAAGTATAGTGCAAGAGCATATATGCTGAAGAGCCTAAAAATATTCGTTTTTAATCTCTCTGGTTTCAAGTTCCAAATTTAATCATTTCGTAGCTGTAATTACAATTGTAATTGCAATTCTTGATCGTTGATTACGTGGATTTGACCGCCCATCGTGGAACTGTTACATTAAACGTAGTCATCTATTTCTCTGTCCAGCAGATCGTTCAGCTGGAAATCATTAATATTTATGGGGGCGTTAAAATCCAAAGGAGACTTCTCGTTTTTGATACTATTCGTCAGCGTCAAGAAACGCACGAGGCGATACGCAAACTCGTGCCAAAAAGCACAGAATTTATCCGGGGTAAGAGCCATGAGATTAATTACAGACATAAGCTGCCCGACACGAGAATTTAATTTTTTTAAAGAGCAGAATTTGTTAGCCAAAACGTGTCCATCGAGCTATTAATTTCTAGACCCACCGGCGAACTCGGACCTTTAAACAACACGGAAAATATTTACACCGACTGTGTACAAATTTGAGTAATTATCTTTTTACCCCGACTCGTATTACATTAGCACGAACAGTGTCCAATTAACAGAGTATGCAGTTTCATCCTGTAACATTTCACCAGGTTTTGAGTTACTTGTACATTTCATTAACGTAAAAGCCTTACGTTTTCACTGTTGGGGAACTTATACAGTTAATAGACCCTTTACTGACTAACCGGACCAACTAATTTCTTGTTGAATATTCTGCTCGCATTTATTTCAAATTTATTTTTCTCAATATAAATATTCTTATTTTGTTTCATTTGTTCATCTAATTTAATGGGTGAAGATAATTGAAATTGCTAAAATAGTTACTGTTTAATCAAGCTGCACTTGTCGCAGCCAACATGAAACGCGATCAATTATTAATCAGTGTATTTAACATATCCGAGTAGTAAACAAATTATAATAATTTTGCATGTATCTACATGTATATTGAAATGTTAAAATTAGTATAATAGGACGTTATAGATTAATGATGATTAAGTGAATGATATTGTTCACTTTATATTCATAGGAAGCAAATAAGCTGTTAACACATTACCGACCAATAGCCTATTAATCGACTTTTTTACCGGCCAACACTTACCGACCGATAGCGTATTAATCAACTTTTTTACCAATCAACGCTTACCGGTCGGTAAAGTGTTAATAAGCTGTCGTTGGGCTCTAAGAGAGACACCCCAAGTTGGGAGGGATAGAAAAGTTCAATTTACGAATCACGTCTGAGGCTCATTTTAAGAATCATTACCCTACCGACTCAGAAACGACAGAAAGAGACTTGTCTGGGAGACTCGACTCGACGTAAATAAAATTTCAGAGGGTGAGCTGTGTTCACCATCTCCGACAAAATTGCTAATTATTTTAGGACGACAAACGTTAGCAAGAATGGCTCATTTTCTATTCAGAAACCGTTCCGTGTAACGTAATCCACGAATCCAAAGAGACTTCCATCCTTCGTGCGGTGTTCGCGAGTGCACAGAGACGGAGCATGCACGTAAACAGAGCATACTGAGGAGCCAATTAGGGGAATTAACTTCGAATTGTCGGCGTAGAAAGGGAAGGTAACCTAGCTGCGGAGGAGACATATTCACGTATCGCTCAGCGCAATGGAGACGTACTGTCGGCTGGCGGAGGAGCCATGGAGCTGCGAAAGGGGGCGAAACAAAGAGAGGACAAGAGGAGGATGTTACCAGCAGTATATCGTGCCACGGTGCAGTATGTTGCGTGTCTCGGGAAACACGTCGTGAATGTGACACACGGGGCTTTCAAGCCACCTAAGGCAACAAGCTCGCTTGCATACTAATAAGCTTGTGGATGGCTGAATACCCAGCTTTAGTTTGGGCATAATGGCAAGTCCATTTCGGGGGATGCCCCAAACCCTGGGAACCGTACCATGATTCCCTTTCCCGTAAACCTTCCTTTACTCTGGCTACGATCGCTTTCCCGATGTCTTTGCCCGCAAAACGTTTTAACGATACCCTACGCACGACCTATCCTCTTACATTAATTTCCACTTCGGGGGTTCGACCATATTTCGCTCATCGAACGCCAGCTAGTGCTCGATAATTAAATATTCGTGTAGATGTAACCTGCGAGCAAACTTACCTCGAAGAAGACACAGCGTCTCGTCCAGGAAGAGCTCTACTTATTCCTAGGGGGTTGAAAATAGTTGGAATTTTTATTTCGAATAACTTTTATATTCGTTTTATAATTTTTAAATCAATAGTAGAATAATTCAAAACTAAAATGACATTGGTAATTGTTATAAACAACGAGTTAATATTTTCGCTATTTTAAATAAGAACAAGTGTTGCTTGGAAAAGTTACTTGAAAATACAGTGTTTTGGAAGTCCTGAAAAATTCTAATCTTGCTTTACGTATAAAAGACTTTCAATTTGGATCTTTACATATCATTTACATTATTATATATTATTCGAAGTAGTTTATAAATAATTGCATTTCGAATCAGGATTTTACTATGACCATTGTCATTTTTAATTTTACGATACATGAAACTTTTCATTTTAAATTGTATATTCATTTCTGATACTTGGCGTAACGAAGATAATAATGCAGCCTGTTTCTACGGGAACACACTGTATATCGAAGGAGCTGTACATTGTTTCAGCAACAGGTGCCCGATTACGACTACGCAAATATGGTAATGTTTGCTAATTCCTCGCTTAGGTTGATCGAATCGTCTTGGACGTTTAATAATTAGAGCAGACGACGTAATCTTTTCAGTTTGTCCATATTAAAAAATTGATACTATTGATAAAATAGTATCTATCGTTTCGTCATATTCCAACGACATGATAAATTCATATAATATATTAAAAATATTTCGATGTAATTGTTTACACATAGTGTTACTGTAATAGAACTATAATGACTAAAAAATCTCTTTCTTTGAAAAATATTTATTGATGTTATTGTTGTAATAAATGTATAATAGTTATAAGTACAGTAGAGTTACGTAAGACAAATAGAAATCTTTTGTTCCCTCGAGTAGTTATTATTCCACTATTTTCCACCCATATCGTTAGGTCCATTCGCGACAGAATGGTGCAGAGATCAGAAATTTTTCACGCGGAATATCTCCATACGTTTTTCTTCGTTCTTGGCGATCGCAATGCAATCCTCCAACGCTTGAACTCCAAAAATCGCGACAATAAATTCCGCGAAAGCTTACGATCTTTTATTTATCGGTACTTACCAGGCCTCCGTTAACAATACCTTCTCGTTTGACTGCATCGATTCCGCAGTCCCTCGGCTATCGACGGAATTCCCTCTTATAAATTCAACCGTGGATTTTCGATAGTCCGGTATCCGGGTGGATTTTTTAAAGTAGGACGATAAGTTCTTTCGTGTCCAACTGCGAAGAAACGATCGTCCAAATAACGAGATCTATGCCACGGTTTAATAAATCCTAAAAACGATAGCGTCTAGAATCCTCGAGGTATTATAATCGTCCAAAGTATCCCCGTATATCACAATCGCTTAAAATATAATCTTAAATAATTATTAAATCATGAAACTTAGCCACCTGTGTCCTCGGTATAATAAGTAACGATTACAGCAGCTTTACTTGTACAGGAAAATTGAAATTGATATTCCTCAGTGTTTCGACCCTGTTATGGAGGCTTTCAAAATGTTTATTTTATAAGAAAGTACAGAAGAGACGATGCAATTTCAAGAATCTGTATAAACTGTTTCTTGTTAATATAAAGTACGCTTTTTTAACATTGTATCATGTGCAATATGTTCGAATCTTCTTCTCTAAATATGTAATCGTGTTGTCGACAGTTGCAATTATGCTTGCTAATTTTTTTCTATTTAATCGTTCTAAATTGCTTGGCAACGATTCGCGATATAAAGGTAACTACTTCGTTTGTACGTTTGAAGGGTGAAGGAAGGAAATAATGATTGTTGAACAAGAAGTACTTTGTAAAGTGTTGTACTCAACGAAACCGTGGTCCCCATTAACCTCAAAGCCAAAGAAATAAAGCGGAGGGCGGAATAAGCTTTGAGTGGCGCGCAAAAAGAATGGAACAAAATTATCCTGCAACGTAAATAGAAAATATAAGAAACCGTGCAGAGATGAAAAAGAAAATGGGACAAACGTTCGCTAAAAAGTATTAAACAGGACGCGCTAAGTTCCGTAATAATTGAAAAATAATCTCCCAATTTTCTTCCACTTTCAAACTTTTTTTTACTTACTTTTACTTTACGATTATTATTGTGCAAAACTACGCATGTGCAGGTCAGTGTTTTTCGTTAATAATTCAAAAACGAAGCTCCATCCGACATTTTTGCAAAGGAAATTGTTGTTCAGAATCGTCTCAGCTACCCCCCATTTCCGGTTCTTAAACTACTTACGGGACACCCTGTATATATACTCAGAAGCGTGCATTGTAAATTTCTTGAATTAGGAAAACAATACTACAGTCGCAATAACTTTGTTTTATTGGAATTAATACATTAGAATCTGTCTCGATCGCTTTCATTCGACTTATCGATATTACCAATGTTTGTATGGATCTATGCAGTGTTTCTATGGAAAATTTAGGAGGATCCAGAAGGAATACGCAAGGTAGAGTGTTAAGGTCGTTAGTGATTCGTTCTTAAAAATCAGGCCGCCGTACTAAACCTACCGACACTTCGTGTATACCTATTCCTACCATGACCGGTCAAATGATTTCTAATCGCCTAATTTTTGCATTGTATCGTATAATATACAGTCGTACGATCAGTAGGAATTGTTGAAACTTCTTTAGGTATGTAGCGTCAAAGTAAATGTGAAAATAAACATAGAAGATAGCATCAATTATAATAGTTGGTATAGTTATCGGATAGAAGATGAAATGCCCTTTAAAATGAGTGGTCGAACGAGTCGATAGCGTAATTAGTTCCGGAGATATAGTGATTTTAGTTTCAAGTCGATCGCGTCAAAGTAAATTGCAAAATAAACATAGAAGATAAAATAAATTGTAATAGTTTTTATAGTCATCAGAAAGAGGGTGAAATGCTCTTTAAAACGAGCGTTTGTACGAGTCGATAGCTTTATTATTTCCGGAAATATAGTGATTTTAGTTTCAAGTCGATCGCGTCAAAGTAAATTGCAAAATAAACATGGAAGAAAAAATAAATTATAATAGTTGTTATAGTCATCGGATAGAGGATGAAATGCCCTTTAAAACGAGTGTTTGTACGAGTCGATAGCTTTATTAGTTCCGGAGATATAGCGATTTTAATTTCAAGTCGATGCGGTGGCTAGTTTCGGAGATACGACGGTCCGAAGCCTTTGTTTACATTCATTGATTATCAATGAACTCGCGCGCGTGAAAATAGTAAACAGTGCGTAGTAAATTCTTGGAAATACTACGCGGAAGTAGGTCACGAGAGTCACGACTCACGTGCGACAAAGAGGTCCGGCGCGACGCGTCAGACGGAGACAGAGATAGTCAAATTAAGAAAAATACCCCTTTACATAAATTACGATATCTCGAAAACGGTAAGTCCGATCGACAAAAACCAAAAACCGTTTTAAAGGGGAAGGTTCACCGCTGCCAACAGTGGTTCAATAATTAATAAAACCCTAGTAGTTTCGGAACTGCACGCGTCCAAAGTTTTACTATTTTTAATACGCGTTAATAGCCTTGTCTAACATGGGGAAGCGAGAGACAGCGGAATTTAAAAAATCATGTTTTACATAAATTACGATATCTCGAAAACGGTAAGTCCGATCGACAAAAACCAAAAACCGTTTTAAAGGGGAGGCCTTGCCGCTTCCAACAATACCTTAATAATTAATAAATCCCTAGTAGTTTCGGAACTGCACGCGTCTAAAGTTTTAGTATTTTTAATACGCGTTATTAGACTGTCCTAAGACAATGGAAACTGAATACTGGACTATAATACAGGGTGTTCGGCCACTCCTGGGACAAATTTTAATGGGAGATTCTAGAGGCCAAAATAAAACGGCCGATCGTTATAGACAAAAGAGACTACATATTTTTCTCCGAAAACAAACAATAAGAATAGAAGTGAATATTGAAAAATTCATTGTACGTACGCTATATGAAAAATCGTGAAGTTAAATGTGCGCTAAAGTAACATTGTGCGTTAGAAATTCTAAACAAAATTTTAAAAACGGTCATTTGACCGGTTCGTGGTAGGTTTAGGGTTAATAGAGTTTCGAAAACAATCGAGCAGCCCCGGCCACGCGTCGTGTTTCTTTTAAACGTTGGCCTCTAAGCGCCGTTTCGATCGGCGCTCTAATAGTTTTTCGATGGGTCGGATCGTTACGTGCCCAGCGGAATATCGAGTTAGTTTGAAACGCCGGCCAATCGCCGCGTCGATCAAGTCGCGTGCGAAAGCCACCCTCCCGCCATTTTCCTCTGTCGTTTCTCCTCCTGTGTGTAAAGCATTAACGTCGGTAATCGCGGTCACGTGGCCCCGTTCGTTCAGAAGCAATTAAATGGCGCAGAGACCGCGGCCGGCGACGCACGGAGCATCGTTTTGAACGGGCACGCACTGAATACTTTATAGGATGTCGTTAGTGAAATCGAACGATCCGTAACGGACGGTTCCCCGTCCGCGTAATGAATTTGCGGCGGTGCTTGCACGTCTGTTCCTGGAACACGTGTCGGCCACGCGATAGAACGCCGCGAATATCGTCTGACGTTTTACTCCAATAAATCCGGAACACAAATTCGACGATCGCCGTGACGAGATCCATTCGTTAGGATGCAACCCCCCCGTTAACGACGGGACTTAAACGTCGAGATAGACACGCTAGAATCAATTTTAATAGCGTGTCTCTTTTCCGACTGACATCCCCGATCAGCAAAATTGTCGTAACTATCTAGCTGTCCCGCAAAAATAGTGTACGAAACACGTTTCGTCGAAGCCATTCAGTATTTTCACCGTGAAAACTCAAACGTTTCAAGTTCTAACAAAATTTTACGCAAGAAAATATGTCGTAAGGAAAACAAACTTACTGATATATGTAAATTTCATTAGAGATTCATAATCGCATTCGTTTCTAAATAGATAAGGACGTCTTGGGTAGAGAAAGATTCGAAGAGCATCTGAGGGTTAATATATTCGACTTTTTAACAAACAATACCATAAAATTACAAGGGGTAATCTGTCTATGAAGGAAATTTATTTAAAATTTAATCAGATCTTGAGAGAAAAATATAAAATTTATATAGTTTAGATCGGGATATTAAAGGGTTTTATTCGGATCCAATTGTGGTAATAATGCTTCGAATCCAGATGGTTTCAAGCATCTTGACAGGTCTCCATTGGTCTTTGAACGGTTTTAAAATATCCAAGGAATTTTAAATAGCGCGCCTAGTCGATTGGGATCGGTATGTCCGAGAGATCGAAGCTAACAAACAGAAGGTTTATACTCTGTATAGTCGAAGTGAAAATAAACTCCATAAAACGAAAATCACGTACAATTGCGAGTTATCATTTACAGTACACAACAGCTTCGAAGCTTAAATGGTTTGCTATCATTAAAATAGATATTCGATTTGATTTCGCCTGCAACTCGCATGTCACGCTATTCAATTTTTGTATTGAAAGAAAGTATATAACAGTTTATCATTGTTGCAGTACTGTAATAATTAGGAGAATTGCCTTTCTTCTAATTGCTACAGTATTGCAATATCCATGAATTATCCAAAAATACAGAAAAACTTACGAAAGGACTCTTTGTCGTGTTCTCGATTGAAATCTAACAGGTTGAGAGTTGGTTCAGCTTAAACGCACCTTTTTCTGAGTAACGTCTATTTATAAGATTCAAAAATTAGCTAGCTAGGGTCATTTAACCTACTTTGCCCCAGTTTTTGAGCCTCTGTCTCGTTCCCCAGTTCTTAGTCGATCGATTTGCGTAATTAATTGCTTTAATCCTTTCATTCCTACCGGCGCGGCGCAGTGATTATAGTTAGCAACCGTGTAATAAGCCATGAGTATTAACGCCGATTATAGTCGATGCTCGTTCAATGATTAATTGGTACTATACAACCTCTGATCGTCATGGTTGAGTATAAAATACATGAAAAATAAAATTTGAATTTTTATTTCGCTCTTAAAAAATTGTTTTTACAGATGTTGCATTCGTTATTGATAAACAAGTAAGGATTCTTAAAATGAATACAGCACGAAAGCATTGTGTTCCACTGGACTCTAAGGGGGATAGAAATGTTCAATTTTGTCAGGAGTACCAAGATAAAGCCTAATCGTAAGTCTCACTTGAATCGATAAAGCAGAGCAGGTAATCGATCGCCACCTATTGGATCTCGTATTGATCTTCAGATCAGTCTCAAATTGTACTAACTGTAACACGTGTCATACCGCTTTGCCCTTCTCGTTAGTTAATTAAATACTATATATTAGTTAATTAAAATAATATACTGTGCAATAAAGTTTCAACAAATTTACGAATCACGTTTGGGGCTCTTTTAAAGAGTCATTACTGTGGCAAGCAATCACCAGTATCTTTCATGCTACCTTTTTCTAATGTCGCTAAAATCTTTAAAGCTTTGAGGTGGGACGAAATTTAAAGCAGGTTGGGGAAACGCAACTTTGCACGATCGAACGCCGAGAAATGAACATTCCGACCCATTTGGCGTAGGTGAATATTACCCGCCCACTCTGAGTGCTGTAGGTCAATAGCGTGGAGGGTCACAGGTAAATTAAGCCCTAGTGTGGCATCTGGCGCTATCGTTGACTCGAGTCTCATGCTTCGGTTTACAGCGTCTATTGTTCTCGAAAGACAGACTCAGTAAAGTAGCATACGTTCCCCAAAAACGCACGATAATTTGAGACAATGCAAAGCCCTTAATTCTTCCTTATACCCTCTGTGAGCACGTTTAACGTTAAACCCATTTCTCGCTGAATGCATAGAACTCATCCACATTTATTCTGTAACATTGAATTATTTCCATGCATTACAAAATTTTTTAATTTTTTACAACATTACATAGCCTAACAACCGTTTAAAAAATCTGGGAAAACGTTACTTTAAGGTTCGTCTGATCTTTCGGTATACGTGTTTCCGCGCGTTACGTTTCTTAAATAGGACGTCGAACGACCCCGGAATGCAGGATAAAAATTTTCAGCGTGCATATGTACCCACGGGTCACCGTTTCTCTTCTCTGGTTTTTTTCCTTGGCCGCACTCTCCGCAGACTGCACGGTATCTCCTTATAAATTTACAGGCGGGTCACGAACGCCGAGGCGTAATAAGGGGTACGCCGGCTGCGCTGTAATTGACACGTTGGATATATCTAGGCGAGGGTTTAAACGGGAGCGCGTTTAGAGAACGTGCTCGAAGCGTGGAGACATTGATTCTCTTGTTAAAGTGCACCGCGAGACGTCGCCCGGACGGAACGAACAGCTCGCTCTCGAGGCAAGGAAACTTTTTCAGATCGGCTGGTTGAATAAATTCACGAACGTTAAACACGAGAATCCGATGTGCCTTAAAGTCCGGACACCCAAAGAGAATATCGCGTTTCCTACAATCGAGCAAAAATACATTCCTTTTTCGACGTAAACTCCCCTCTTGGACGTGAAAAGTGTAGGAAATAAAATTAAAATGTAAATAAAGAACGTTAAATTTATTTAAACATAGAACAAAACAAAGATAGTAACTACGCACTACGTCTCAACTCTCGTGTCGACTTTTCGACGACCCACTCGACTCTGCCCTTTTCTTAGGGCCAGCCATGTGACCATGTGCGTCTTCCAGACGAACGACGCTACACGCAACACTGTCGCCATTTACATCGACCCCCTTTCATAAACAATCAGTCGATTCCAAGCATTCTTTACTCACTTATACCACTCATGATTCACACACACCACAAAAGTATTAAATTTGTTTCATTCGTTTGCTGTTTTCTTGTACTAACGTGTGAATCAACATCTACTACTGTCAGAATTTAGCTTACTCGAATTCCAACTTCGCCAAATAACATAATTTTCTTTAAAAAATGTTCCGGGAACAGAGACCTAACCCAGACCTAACCCAGACCTAACCCAGACCTAACTCAGACCTAACCCAGATCTAACCCAGATCTAACCCAGACCTAACCCAGACCTAACTCAGATCTAACGCAGACCTAACCCAGACCTAACCCAGACCTAACCCAGATCTAACTCAGACCTAACCCAGATCTAACCCAGATCTAACCCAGATCTAACTCAGACCTAACCTAGATCTAACCCAGACCTAACCCAGACCTAACAGAAACAGAAAAGCGTCAAACTGACCTGAAACAGATGGTTCCTCATCAACATCACCTATGTTAACATTTTCACCTGTTCCTCGTCTCTGTATCATTAAAATGATCTCTATAAATATTACACACATGTCCAGAACGATAAGTAAAGTTTTACAATATAATATTCTTGAATAGGCCCAAGATTGCGAAGTATAATAGACACGGTCGATCATTATAAGAATTGTAAGCGGTGTTGCAGGAACGTTATCTTTGCGCGATAACGTCCGCCAAGATTGACGCGCCGATTTATCACTATGTTTTCACCTAAACTAGAACGGAATAAAGATACACGAACAGGTAGATAGCACGATCCGATGCATAATTGCTAGCTACCTGTACGTCCGAGAGGATTAGCGCGGAATCGCGAGGCCACGCGGTCAATTAGTGTAATTCCTGGTGTGTACGCCGGAAATTTTGCTCTCGAGAGTAAGTCTCCGCGGCGGATACAGCATTGGGGAAAGTTCTTTCACGGTACACGCGGGAGTCGAGCTTGCAAGTAACGAGGCAACTCCCTGCATGAAGAATCTTCCACTTGCTCGCGTGAAAGAGTTCTTTTTCTCGATACCGATTCACCCGGAGATCTTACAGGTTCAATAAAACTGTCGTTACCGCGGTTCGTTACCGCGTCGTCATTACTCCGTAATTATTTTTTCATCTTATACGCTCGTTATTAACGTCGTCAATTTACTTCGATGGCGGTCGATCTTGTTTCTATCCAAGAACGGATTGTTAAATGTTTTTAAATGTTGGTTGAAGGGATAGTAACTATTTTCACTCGATAAGAGATTATTTTGTCCTGTTTTGTGGCGTCGCCGCCAGAGGGATGGCGCTCTCACAAGCGCTCGATCGACCCCTCAGTTGGCCCGCTTTATTTGCTTAAAATTGTGTTAAAATTGCACAAACATCACTTCAATGTATACAGTATCAACATTTCATTGGTCAATCCGCAAACGTAAACAGTTTTTTCGAAAACAGTAATAAAACGGAAATATTGTGTGAAATCTCAAGAAAAAGTACTTTCTACCAACGAAAAGAACGTAGACGCGTTTATAAAGGATATTTCACTCCTAGCTTTACCAAGCAGCGTCTCACAAAGGTGTTCCCTAGGGTATTCTTCTTCAGAATTGACTCTCGACTGTCTTTTCCCCAAAAATGCAAATTCTTATACATTGACACAGTTTCGTTACAGTTACGGTGGATAAAAACTATCTCAAGATACGCGTATCCCTTTTACTCCGAAGTTATATCGACTATCAAACGCAGAATGGCAGGGTACTAACAAAAGGAATAAATTAACAAACGTTATACACTCATGGGGCTTCCATAATAATTAAAACGCAAAAGTTTCATTGGAAAAGTACGCACGCGAGATATAAAATGGGGAAAGCCATAGTGAACGTACCGTTGACACGCGATACGAGGCAGGGAGGAAAAATTAATTTAAAAGGTAATAATAACATCGATGCGAAAGATGAAAAAATTATGGGGGAAAGAAGCCAACGTTGTTGCTACGGTATCGCAAATTTAACAAAGTATATTCAGCGTAATACAATATCGAGGGAAAAATCTGAGGAGCGAAGCGAAAGGAAAGTTCGAGCGAGGAAAGTAGAAAATGTACAAAAGGTATAAAATCTGAAGGGAACGAGCGGGACTTTAATCGGACACAAACTCAAAGAAAGTAACGGGAGAAATACTGAAAACTAAACGGAGAATGTTGAGCGACAAGGTGAAGTAGACAGTACGGTTCTTGTCAAGTACGTCAAGAATGCAATTAAGGTGGAAAATGTATACAAACGGCTATAATGAAAGAAGTAACGATAACGGGAAAGGGAATTCGATGAACGCGATGAAACAGAAGCAGAAGCTAACAGGATAAGGTTGATAAAAGGTTGGTACGGCTGGGAGCAGCTGGCTGTACTCGCTGCTGGAGAGAAATTAAACAGAAAAATAGGAGAATCAATTTCTCGCCATGCTGCTGGAACAATACGCCGAGGGACGAGAAAGCCAAGAGCATCGAAATACGAAAAACTAAAGAAAGGAGAACGCGTCCAAGAAATTCGCGTCAGAGAACGAATGCAAACGATTTATCTTCCAATTTTGGAGTTACGTTATTTGCAACGGGGGGGGAACGAGAGTAACGATAGAGAGTAAACACATCGACGTCATTAAAACGCTCAAAGGGGCGTAAAATAGCGAAGAGGGCGAAATAAAGGTGAGGCTAGGGGGTGGAAAAGTCAGGAAAGAAGTCACGGGCTGCGCTAGGGGGGGTTACTTTGTATTTTATCACCGGCTGCACTATAACTGTAATACCAGCAGGCGAATAGGTATAAAGTGCTTTTAACGTAATCACTTCGTCCTGGACTAAACTGTCGGGAACTTCCGAAAGTGAGAGGTTATAGCGCGTGTCTGAGCGGGCGCAGACCCTTGCAACTAGCGAAAACCGTGTCCGACCATTTCGGCAGCATTCACACTTTTTTCTTATTCTCTTCTCCACCCCTGCGTTTTTTTCCTTTTTCGCTGTCTGTTTGCAGCCGAGCGTGTTTGCTGATGGCGCAACGCCCGGCTGAGACTGACTTATTGTTAGGGAAACCCACGCTTAGACCATTAGCGGTACCGTTTCGAGGACACCATCAGCGTTCGGTTAGCGTTCGAATTCTAACAAGACGTTTTAACCTTAGGAATATACCGAAGGGTGCAGGATTCTACGGAAATTGTACGTTCAGTTCTAATTACCTTTTCCATAAAGTAAATTTGCAAACAGTTACGAAACTGCACCTGTTTTCATATCGTTGTCAATTTATATTAAAAAATACTATTTACTACTTACCTTTAATTTCATTTTATGGGAATTTACTGGAATTATTTTTACTCTATCATTCGCGATGCAATGATATAACATCGACTTTAGTGCATTATTTCAAAACGTGTAATATCGAGTATATTCCGTAGCATTTTTTACAATTAAGTAACAATCGACCTAGTTTCAACGGAATTTGAAATTTTACAATGTCTGGTGGTTCCAATTATGATTCGATGATCTCGCAAAATTGTTGCAATTGTCATACACGTTGAAATTGGGTCATTACCTACGAACATACCTTCATTCTGTGACTCGAAATTTAATGATACTTTTTTGAGTCCATTAAAATAATGTAAACTTTAAACAGTGTATTTATTTGTTAAAATTTTTCCCAGGGGTGGTCGAACACCCTGTATACTTGTGAGAGGTAAAAGGTATGCATTTAGTAGTGGTAAATGTTTAAAAAAATAGTTCTACGAGTCAGAATAAAATAAGTGCTCTCTGCTGATCGATTCTTTCCATCTGAATACAAACGGTGACCGATTAAAATCGTCTAAACGTATGATTAGAAAATTGATTACAGGATTCGGCCAGCAAACGAATGCTATTACCGCGTCACGTAAACTGATTTTACTGTATCCTGTAAAATGTTGGAGGGTAGGAAAGGGGAACGGAGAGGATCCTCGGGAGACCCGTGGCTGACTCGATTCTGTTGCGATGCCACGTGCCGCAAGAGGCGGATAACGATGAATTTTTGACTCCCCATAGAAATCTCGAATCCTCGTCACGGCGGCCTAACAGAAGCCCGTTTCCATGGCCTTTGTCGATCGTTTGTGCTCGCCAGTCGCTGCTCGTGGAACCGAGGAAAAGGAACGCTCGAAGAAAAAGAAAAGGGAGTCGCGTTAGCGAATGGATCAAAAAGGAGAACGAAGGATAAAGGGGCAACGGGACGAGGGGAGGGCGGCACGGTTCGAGGGTGGTTCGAGTACGAATTGGACGAAGAAGGGTGGCTCGGGAGGGTGGTGGGAGTTGGCGGCAAATTGAATCTCGCGCAAGACGTGACTGCCCCGGGGAACACCGACGTGGCTGTATGGTGAAAATCACGACACGACTCCGGCCACAATACGTATTACCCACGCTTCGTGAAAGTCGTGGCATTAGCCAACGACGTATTCCTTGACGCCTCGTAGACGTCGACGTTGTCGTTGCCGTCAGCGCGACGCGGCGTCCTCCTCGACTACTTGAATTTTCATCTTCCACGAAGACCTATGGCATCCGCTGTCGCGCGCAAAATCTGCCCCCCCTTGTGATTCTGGCACGTGGCCGCGTTAGCCGATTTTGGAAACCGAACAATCCATGACTCGGCATGTTACATGCATGTTGGAAGATACGTTCCTCCATCTTGAACTTAGCATGTTCAGCATTGTCTGTCACGTCTGCGTGTCTGTCATTGCAGATTATAACGAAACTAAGTTTCTCATATTTCTTCAGAGTCTCAAAGAATGAACTATTCCCTAAGATGCGTTTCAAATGAATTCTTTGCGCCAAAATAAGCACGTGTTCGAAGCTAATTACTTTTTGATAGGTTCTTGGAAATAATCGTGTTACTGTGAACGTTCGCGCGAAAGAGGAACGCGAGAGTGTAACGTTCATGATTTTCCTCGAATTTTATTAAGCGGTCAGGCTGCCTCATGCGAACGAGTCGTGAGATTTGCACGTCAAACGTCGGCTGGCCCGCGGGGCTCTACTACATCCGCATGAATGGAAAATTAAAAGCGCCAATCAGGTGGCGGAATCCAGCCCAGGGCGCTGCCTCTGGAAATGTTATTCAAAAGGTACGAAAATAAATTTTCCCTCTTTCCGTTCTCGCCGCTTTGACGAGTGACGACAATGACGTAACTGTTACTATTGTCGGCCCGGGCTGGCTAAAGTCGCGAGAAAATTCCGGCTCTCGCGCGAATAAAAAGCCCGGCAATTTATGGGAATTTACGAACGCGGACAACGTTGCGTGTTTTGATTACTGTAAATATTTTCACTGGTTTGCATGGGGGTTTTTAACATTTATAAGTGATGAATAAACAAGTCTAAGTATTGTCTGATAGTTGTATAGCTCTGGTATAGAACATGATTTTCTATGAAACAATTTGTGAGTTCGTTCTGTTCGAGCCTGCGAATGACGCCGCCTCGATCCAAGGGTATCGTTTTAACCCGTTATCCGATGCAAGTGTATTTCGCCCCGGCGAGCCTCCTAGTACCAATTATCGCACCTTTCGTTCGGCCCCGCCCGCTTATCAAAACTTACCTAAATGCTGGGGCCACCCTTCCAATTAAAACGTGCAAGTAGCTCGTCACGCGATCAGAAAGCAACACTTTCCTCTAACCCAATTAGAAAACGGGTCGTACATGCCCCCCGCACCGATATACCCACCACAAATTATTTAATACGAAAAACCCGTCGAGGATGACGAGTTACACGGACGCTAATGAAAACTGAAATGTTTTCGCGTGAGAGTTTATTGAACCCCGGAGTGGAATACAGGTATTCAGGCCACGTGGATAATTATCGTTAGTTTAGTCATAATTAATTTGACGAGGACTGAGATATAATTAAGCCCCGAGTAGCTGGGAAGTCTGACTGATTTGGAGTTCTCTGCAATCTTCTTCTTAGATATTGATCGCTAAATTCAATTTCTTGCAATTTTCGAACATAGTGACGAACATAAGTCTTCCTAATGTTACACGATGTCGTGGCTAATCTTTCATTCTGCTTAAAGATTTGGTGTTCTGACGATATATTCCAATAGAAAACAGTTTAAAAAGGGCAACGTGGTACGTTTTATAATTGTTAAGGGGAGTCGATAAAAAATTTTCGATGGTCGCGCGTCGTAACGCCCAAGAAGCTATTTCCGAATATTGCGATTCAATATGGTTCCCATCGTGTCGGCATCCGCGCAGTAATCGTTATCGTGAATCATGATATCGTCGAGGTGGTGCATCGACCAACATCTCTAGCTTCTCGTAAGCATTGAACGCTATGACGTCGTACAAAGTAACGAGATCGTTAATCGGCTCCTTCTTTATCACGCATTTGGCCGATCGTAGAACCTTATCAGCGAACCGAACGGGCGCCAGGCGATTCGACTCGTTCAAGGGCACATGGTTGCGGAATTATTAAACGTACCCTCGTTACGCCATGATGAAAATCGACAATTGAAATCAAGTTCCATGCAGTCACTCGTGAACGAAGCGAAATGACAATTTCCTACGTTACCAATAATGTTAAGTTGTTACAAATGGACTGGACTTTCTCAGAATTCAAATTTCCCGCCTTTGTGATTTAATTTTCACCGTCAAGATGACGTCGTGTCCGTTCCATTTGAAAAGCACAGCAAAATTCAAACAGTATTTGTGTCGAGCTCGATTGCATCTTTAAAACTGCAGAGGCCAAGTCGAGCGATTGTTCCTTAATTTTTACGGGGAAGAAATAACGGTTTGGCATCAAGCGGCACGAACACATCCATAAGTTACGAGTCTCGACCGATTAGTTCGTCTCTGACAATTAGAAAAGGGGAATGAGATTCCAGACAGAGCCGGAATTCCTTGGCATCCAGTACGTGTACGTGTACGTATTGAACCCTTCTCACGTGTCTTCATGGTTCACAGGGTGTAGTGAACCAGCCACCCCCCCCCCCTCAGAATCGATTCGTATCTAGTGAATTAATTACACGTTCATTTTCTTTCTCGTATTGAAACCTTGGGTACCAACTGCTACGCCATTTCCACGTCCATCGATCCCAGGAATCAAGTGCGCGGAAATAAGGCAGACTGACGTCTTTCCCCAGTTGAAAGATTGCATGGAAACTAGAAGGGCAGGTAGCGCGTGTCGAGGAGGATCCTTGATCCGTAGTCGATATTGTCAATTTACGAAGATATTAGTCTCCCTAATGTTGAACGAAACGATGGAAATATCGGTTGTAACGAAGTGTGCGCGTTTGTATGCGGTCGACTGTCATAAACGAAATATGAAAAGTATCGTTTTAAACGCGATTTAATATCTACTTAATAACTCCTTCGAATATCGAGAAATTCATTTTCGATTCAACGATCTTAATCGCCGAACGGATATGTGGAATTGGTCGATGCCATTTTCCAGGAATAAAGGTGCAAAACAAAAGTGGAAACTAATAATTAGTTCGTTTAAAGTACTTAAAAATGCGATGCTTGATCATTCTGAAGAATGAGTAACGCACCAAAGATTATGAATCAGCTTTTTTTTTGTTTTTTATTTAATTTTTACTGTTGCATCAACCCATTAGGGTCTGGGTTAGGTCTGGGTTAGGTTACAAACGTTTGATATAGCATCAGGCTATATAAAATGAATTAGAGTCCGAGTAGATAATGAATTTGTCATTGTTATTAGCTTTCCTGATGTACTTCAGTCCCTCCAACATAGCGGAATCAGCTTTGTAAAAAATTTCTTTCCAACGAACGAAAGTTAATTTTAATCTGTTTGCTTGATATGCGTCTTTGGGATGAAACGAACAGAATCTCTTCTGCTTTGTCTTGAATACGAATGCAGAGGATCTTGCACGCACCTACATCGTCTTTGACTAGAAACTAGTTTCTATGTAACTAGTAACGCGAGTAACGGAAATAGGATGAAAGGAACTTCGGTGAAAATAACACCCACGCGAACAGGAATCCGGTACGGAGCCAGCAAAACAAGTAAAAGCTTCGTGCGTTTCATAATGCTCCGTAGCGATCCAACACATTGTCAGGAATGCGGAGACTCGAGGTGAACGGAAGAAAATGACACGAGCAATACGATATCACGCTCGAGTCGTAATAAGTTATTTACGATCGGACATAGATCGTATCGTACAGTGCACCCTATATGGGGGTTTCTGTTATTAGTTTCTAATATTCTTTTGGCAAATAATCGTTACGAGAGAAAAATAAAACGCAAAAAGGAGGTACCATTTTATCTAAAACACTTGGCATTAACATTCAGAATGTTTCTACTGTAAGATACATATAAAATGTGTACGAGTTATCAATTTCTTAATAGTTTGACCTCAATTTTTTGTGTACTGTTAAATTTTTATTCGAGTTAGATTTTACTTGGAGTTGAAATAGGATACCATTTCTATATCTTAGCTAACGGTTATGGTGCGTTATGGTCTTTGTATAAGTATGTGTACGTGTCATTAGAAGCTCGGTAATTCTATTCACGGCAGGACAAAGAGCTTAATAATAGAACGCGTGTAAGAACATTAGATGCGTCTCTTGTTCACATTTCTCCACGCCAGGCCTCGTATATATTTGTCAGAAAATTCTAAATTTTCAACGGAACCGTCTGCGTTCGAGCAACCAGGACATACATCATCGAGAAGAAAATGTATAACACCGTAATTTCCTGTTGAAATACGATAACTTGTGTAAGACGTTATTATTATACAGAGTGTTCGCGCTATTATTAACGTTTTAAGGATACAATTTTATAGTCTTCTATGGCCAACAGGATAGTTACGTTCATTTTTACTCTGATAGAATATTATGTAGTAATTATTATACTTACCATTTCCTGATGTAAGTAGATAATACTATTTTAATGTCTGCTACAATTAACTAACTTTAGTATAATATTAAACGACCGTACAATGAAGGAGTCGCTAATCTAAATAGTCTCCTAATAATGGAATCAATTCAATGTAGTGGAACAGCGTGTAATAGTTTAGATAGTACGAAACTGTCTATGAAGTAGTAAATTGTTGAAGTACTTAGAAACCCTGAGAACAGATACAATGGAAAGTACAATAAATTAGTAAATTTTGACCGCGAGATTACAGATTCATAGGCACGTGATCTCGTACAAATTGTACTAACAGCCTTAAAAGCAAATAAAGATTTTTCTTATGTCATTTGTAAACCAATTTTTATCTTTACAAGGTTGTTTCCACCATGGTTAAATGATTGTCTCCTCTTTTAACACTTTGACTGCCCATATATGGATGACAGAACTTTTAACAGTGGAACTAAAACAATTTATTCTCAAGTTGAAATGTTAAAGAAAATAAATTTTAATGAAGTTACGAACGTAACTATTAAGACAACTTTATAAGTTGTGTAGTTTACAATTGACTAAACTCAAAGTTTTGATCTTGTAAACAATTTTAGGATTTTAGACTGGCAGTCAACGTGTTAAGGTTGAAGTTGGATAATAAAACTAAAATTTCCTTCATTTTTACTAACCAAGAACACTCTCGATGGGGCTCAAATCAAGATCCACTGTCAGCAGTGGTAATAACACGATCTCGAACCCTTGGAACTACTTTTTTGCGGAGAAAGTTGTAAGGATAGGAGAATTATCCAACTGGGAAATGGTCTTGTCACCTTCAGTTCCTGTTATAAACGATAATAAATAGTTCTCCAACATCTGTCGATATCCAGTAGCATCCAATCCACCATTGAGGGAAGCTATTTCATATAGAAACATTTCTACAGCAAATCATGGTAGATTCACCTCTCTGAGCTCTTTGCAACATGATCTTTCCTTAAATTCTGCCAGTATTGAATTTCTTTTTAATATATTATAATAATAGATAGATTCTATATATAGCAACGTGGTAATCGAAGTGATTATCCAGAGATTTATGGTTGTAAGAAACGTTTAATACTTCGAAGTCAATTCGTGGTCCAGTGTCAGTACAAAGTTCGAGTCCATCCAATATCATAAAAGAAATTGTTCGCCCGTCGATGGCGAACGGTGTGTCAGAGCTTAAAGCCATTTACAAAAGTTTTCGCTCTTAGATTTAATTACTTTTTCTTATTTTGCTGGCCGTGTAAGTACCGAGGGCGCGCAACAAGTCGTAACCGTGCTGCTTTCTTATAAACTCTCAAAGCCATCGTGTTTTTATCCAGCTACAAAGAAACTTACTCCCGGACGAATAAAATAGGTGTCATTTCCGTCGCCCGCGACTTTACTACCGGCTTTGAAAAGCATCGTAAATGGATGGAACATTCTCACGGATTCATTTGCTTTCACTTTTACGACCGCATGGGAGGACCAGTTTCGTTATTTCATTCCATTCTACCGCGGGAATTAAAATAGTCCGTTAACAGTTATGAATATAATTATTACGCGTCTGTTCTAACCACAGCGACATAGTAAATTGGGCGATGCTATCCTGTTTCGTTCATTGCACCTGCTTGATTATATCGTGATGGATAATTCTTTCGTTATCCTTGTTACTGTTTCAAGTCATGTTTTTTTTAATCATTTATTACTTTTTTATATAGATTATATGGATTATTAGCACAAGTTTACATGGAGAGTGTGGCGTTGCCTCCTGTGTTCGCCACCAGAGGGCTCGCGCTCTCACAAGCGCTCGACCAACCCCTCAATTGCTATATATACATTCTTCTCAACATTTACTTTCATTAACATCTAATCTCGATAATTAATATTTTAGCTCCCTAGTGAAAAATCGTGTCAAAGATGTCAACTTAGTATTTATCAGTAAGGGGTTCCATCGTTGAATAAGTACAAAATTTTAATGTCATTTAGTTTAGTTTTATATGAATATCTGTTAGAAAATTGTACTTATTTTCGGAATCCTGTTCAGATTTATTTCGTATAAAAGTCCTGTCTCGCCCATGTATGGACGATGTGGCAGTTAAAGTTATTAATTGTGGTCGACAGTAATATACCCTCCTGGAATTAAATTTCATTTTCTGTTCTGGCCGAGCTCAATGTCAATATTTATTATCATGAAAGTCGGTGGCTATCGTTGGATTACCACTTAAGATCAGTTCCAATCACATTGCCTCAAAGCTATGCCTCGGGTTATCGATTGTTCGGTTTGCAACGGCGGGCAAGAGAAAAAGAATGGAGACGGCGGGGAAAACAGGCTGATAGAGGGAAAGGAAGTAGTATCATTGATTTCTCGGTACAACCGCGTTGGTTCGCCATGCTTTCAGAAAAGCAATAACACCTGTCACGGGGCTTTGTCGTCAACGACGGCCCTGCGACCAGAAGTATGGCAAATACGAACGAACTATTCCATAGCTCGAAACTTTATCGGATCACCTCTATTGCCATAGTACGTCCGAGGGCACAATAAAGGGGGAAACGGGAGCAAACACGCGAATTCGTACGAGATGACTATTCGCAAAAATGTTTCTTTTGTCGCTGTTCGGTACAATCGCGTTGTACAGGTTATAGTTTTCTGCCTTTGGTTTCTTTTTTCTTTCTTTATGGAGCTGTACCCGTTCGTTGAATACGTTTCTTTCGGGGAAAGTTTCTTTGTTTCGAGAGGAAACTGGATCTCAGTTGTTTTCGACCAGCGGGACGAAAGATCGCGTTTACTTTTCATAAAGCCAGTGTCAGGCTGCGACACATTCGTTAATTGCCAGCAACAGGTGACGCCGACCGTATCCGACATCGACACTTTAGTCGATCACACATGGAATATCGAATTAACGTGCATGCGCGCGCTACGCCGACGCTCGAGTTAACATTGTTAAAAACACCGTGAATCGCGGATTACGCGACACTCTCGAAAACCGACGCTCAGGCACGATTTTTTCACCGACACCTAGGTTACTACACCGTCTATTGCAAATAAATGATTAAGAAAACGAACATTGATTACACGCAAACTCGTTCGTTACGCTAAATCAACGATGACCACGCGTTGCATCGAAACGATGTTGTTTGTGCGGTGACCACGATAAATATTTCACTTTTTGTGTTTGTAGTTCCAAATTCCAAGTTGCAGTGATGATTCTTAGAATAAACGTCATCGCAAAGCACTGTGTTTCATGCTTCGTTAGGCTCCAAAAGGGGATCCCCCCAAGTTAAGAATCACTACTTTGGTTGTGTTCAGTGTGGACAATTACAATCGTAATTACAACGTTGGGTTCGCGTCTTTTCGATGTAAATTAATATTCCTGATGGAGGGTAGTGATTTTCGTGAGATTGAGTTCTCTGATTGTTTATTTGCACACGATTGAAACTAATGATATTGTTGGATTCCAAGAAGACTCGTACAACTATTACGTCGACTGAAGACTAGACTCTTTCTGTCCGTTTTTCGGTATTGCAGGCATTTATGTTATTGGTAGAGATGGGTAGAGGTAGGGACGATGGTCAAGGGATAGTGTGACTCAGGAAGGGTACGAGGTTCAGGATGAGCAAGGATTAGAAATCTGGACTAGCATGTTTTGGATGAGTAATGTTTGCGAGATGACAGAGTGGTGTTTGGTCGTGTTGGTCATCCAACAATGTGTTTGGTTGGCGATAAAAAATGTCTCTTTGGTTCGACTCTTGTATAGTTCGGGCCACGATATAGCGAGGTCCTAAACTAAACTCTGTGAGGGTTGGGACTGACTACTGCTGGGGCACTTAGGGTCGTACATGCCATCTTGCTTGTGCTTTTCTGAATGTCTTTTTGTGTCTACATGCATATATTATAAGTAAATTAAGATATTAAAGATTTGAATGAGACCTTTACCTCTTACCTCTAAAAATGGCGACACAGGATTTTGTAAGTAATTAAGAGAGGTTTATAATCAAACTACCATTAATACAAAATATTGTACATTCTCTAAATGTCAAACGATGAAAAATAGTTGATCTGAAAGTTAAACATGTCGTGTGCACCAAGAATAAATGAAATAAGTATTAGTTAGTAGTATAATAAAAATTCTAAACATTTTAAGATTCTTTTTAATAAATTTCTATTGGGTGAAGCGAAAGATGTTAGGGTTAAACTGGAAATTACCGTCCCAGAAGAGGCACCGGGCTGAAAGGGTTCTATCGATTGATGGACATCAAGTTCAATTTGGTTCGAGGGCACTTTTAGTGGGCTTATTCAGCTATACCCTTTGTATGGTCAGAACAGATTTCGTAATAACTAACTTGAATCACGCAGGTTTGATGAGCGCCACTATATAATTGCGTGCGCCTGTGCGAGGCTTTGTAATTTGTGTGATTCTGCAATTCGAGGGATCCACTCGGCGGGAAAACGACGTGGCTACTTGCGGCGATCGGGTCCCTCGCCATACTCGCGTGAAAGGAGCCCTAAATTTCGTGATAATGCCCCACCGTACGTTTGCAATCGCGGAACACAAAAAATCGAGCCCCAATTTGGCACCCACTGACTACCACCTCTCAGAATAGCCTTAATGGAAAATTGTTTTAATCAAATGAAAGTATTCAGAGACGTGCATTGACATTTTTCAATTGACCAATTGAGCACCGAGGAGCTCGTAGATCGATAGAGAAGCGTTGCATATAATACGGAACACTGTACAGGATGATTCGAAATAATAGGATAAATCGAAAGATCCTTTACCATTTTGCAATCTGAATTAAAGTTCACCAATGTAATTCTCAGATCACAAAATGATAGAGAACTACTTCAGTTTGTCCCATCGTACATTGACATTTTTCAATTGACCAATTGAGCACCGAGGAGCTCGTAGATCGATAGAGAAGTGTTGCATATAATACAGAACAGGATGATTCAAAATAATAGGATAAATCGAAAGATCCTTTACCATTTTGCAATCTGAATTAAAGTTCACCAATGTAATTCTCAGATCACAAAATGATAGAGAACTACTTCAGTTTGTCACATCGTCTTCAGGTAGCCTGTATATTAACAATTTAAAAATCGTGTTTAAATAAACCGAATGAATGTCTAAACAATTACTTAGAAAACGGCTTTATTTATGACCAAGATGCTTTCGCGAGGAGTTTAAGAATCGTTTATTCTTGCATCGTAATGGCTGTAATGAACGAGCCGAACACTATTTGAACTGCAAATGCGCAGGTTTTAGCCCGAGGCAGTGCACTCAGGAAAGTGTCTCAGGACTAAGCTCCCTTTATCCAGAATAAATTAACTTGCCAAATATATAACCTTATCTCACCCCGGTATTGTCAACCCAGCTAGTCCTAATTGGTATTATTCTCTTGTGTTACAGCGCCCCAGGAGCTGTTAACGAGATATTTTTATCTGCCTTCGTCCCCAGACTTAACCGATTATTCCCTGTCTCGTACGAAACTCGTTTTCTCGATTTATTTATTACCTTAAATCCCAGAAAACATTAACGGATCTCCGAATCCGGACGAACTAAAAGTAAAGAAACAAATGAAATGGTTTAAACTTACCATTTTTATCAAAAATGGCGACGTCAAACGCAAAGATACCGTAGTTATTTCGATAATGCTCGGGTATTTAAAGAATTTGTAACTAAAAAAGTTAGTGGGCGTTTTAAGGTTGATCACGGCATCCTTTTTATCAAATTTATATTACCACACCTTGCGGTGGAACTAAATTTAAACACGTGCAGGCTAGTACCGCGCAACTTTTCTCAGAAGGAGTTCGTTAGAGATAAGGAGTTTTCTTGCAAAAAAGTTTTTACCGTTTTGCCGCGGTGAATTTTTCTCGGGATTATGTAGATGTCACGCGAAAGAATAATATTTATGGGAAGAAGTTTCCTCTAATTATGGCGAAAATAATGTACTTGTAATTTTCTTTATAACGCCGCGGTTTCTTCGTAAATAATGCCGGACGCGAGAAGCACAAAGGAACCGGAAAAACAGCGGCAATTATTTAAATACACCAACTATGTGCACCTAGAGCAAAGAATTAAATAACAAAATTATTTCTCTTTTGGAATGCGTCATTTTGTAATACATTTCACGCGATAATTCTTTCGATACTTGTTATATTAAGAAGGGTTGTAGATTCTTCCATTTTGAAGTAATTGAATATTAAAGTTTCTTAGTTATTTAAGTTATTATGTAAACTAAACGATGAGTTACTGAATCTACATATGTATAGTACTACTACGCGTGTCTCCAATGAAAAATTAAAGAAAATTGCGTGGAAACCTAGCCAAAATTAAATGTCCTCTCAACACATTGACAATGATTTTTCACTGAGGAGCCAAACAAATTAATTCTCAAGATTACATATTAAAAAAAATAAATCTGGAATTTTAACAAGCTTGTAAAAATAATTTCTATGACAAAACGTGGGTATGGTAGTTTCCAAGTTACCTAAAAACAAAGTTTCTTTTTCATGGACTATTCGAGAGATTGGATCTGGCAATCGAGGCGTTAAAAAGAGAGTCGAACAAAGCTCCAATAAAGTATTATTCGCAAAACGTGATCTTACTGCTCAATCTTCCTTATCTCGAGTTCATTAATTCGAATACTCTCGTTGGTAAATTTTTTAATTTACCCGCGAATAACAACGAACGTTTCCATTGCATTTCGCTAACAAGGTAGAACGTAATGCGCAAAAAGCGCGCAAACATTGAAGAAGGACAGCCGCTTTAAAAGTATCGCGTTCGTGTATCACGAACGGGCAGCCAATAATAATTGTTAATCCTGTATTTTGTGCCCCCCGGTCCGATCGAGATATCCGTTGGAGCTATTTCACGGCAATAAATTTTCGGGAATGCGATAAAGCACGCCATTTCGACGGTCGGATTCCATTCGCCACCGCGAATGGATCTAATTTTTTCTCTCTTCCTCCCCCTCCCACCCTTGCAGAAATGCCCGGGGCATAACGTAATGTACAAATGCAAAATCGCGACGCGCCCCCGCGGGGGCTACCGCGATACTGTGCCGCCGGCGAATTATGTTACCGCGCTGAACTCCCGTAGAAGAGAATTGTTACACTAGATTCGTGATTTGATTACGCTCGAAATGTGTTTAAACGAGAAAGAAAAAATTATTCTGCATATTTCACGGCGAATCGGGGCGAGCAAACGCGCTGGCCGTCGAATTTTCGAGGCCAATTAATGCGTGCTATACAATTTACGTTACTGTACCCGGTATACACCGCCGGGGAACGCGGAACCTAATTTAAAATATATTTCGGGCGCAAAAATGGTCCTACGGAGGCGACGACTTTATTTCGATGTTTCTGACATCGTCGATGATCTTTTTTTATGGAAACGAGGGTTTCTTTTCTCTTGCATGCTGATGGTTTGATCAACTTAATTATTTTTGTATCCATTGAAGGGATCAAAATTGGTTTTTATCGTGAACGATACGATTGGATGCTTTTTAAATACAGTTACAACAATAGCAATAATAAAATTGGACAAATCTTCAAGTCAAAAACAACGGATAAAAAACACCAAAGGAATTAAACTTGTCCAACTCTGCTTGCAATTTCTGAATAAAATAATTGTACTTCGTTTTGTGATAGTAACATTGATAGATACTTTGAAAGGACTGTTCCTAAGTGAATGGTCTCATCGAGCGAATGTGGTTTCAATCTCTATTAAGTAAAACTGCTCGCATATGACAGGACTGTTTAATTTGAAATTATACGTACTGGTTCCATACTTTGGTAATTAGGTCCGTATTCACTATTCATGCCTTGCTGCATGAATGTCTCCTCTGTTTGCGATCATTTCATATTACCCGTATTAATAGAACGCACTTCTCACAGGAAATGATTTAACAGTAAATGAATCGGAGCTTCTATCTACCCAAATGGATCCCTTGAACCATTCAAACCCACAACTACACACCTTCTGCTGTCTATTATTTTAGATATATCTCCTTTATCTCTATGCATTCTAAATCGGTTGAATCTCCTGGAGGGAAATACTAATTACTGCGTTATGAAAGGTGTCAAGTACAACAAAATAGATAGATAAAAGAGCTCGCAATAGGATAGATCATTTTTAACACGCTTAACCCTTTGCACTCCTATGTCGAGTGTGACTCCACATCAATTTTTATCTCAGGAGCTCCTTCAAGTCCAAACCAAACAGATATCATGCACTTGAAAATTACAAAACACAACAACAGTGTAAATAAAACACTTAAAAGCATTGGGAGCCGCTGGTAACAAAATTGGAATATAATTTGGAGTGCAAAGGGTTAACATTGACTCTAAAACCTCTCAAAACTTTGCACACTCGTGCAGTTCTCGAGATACTTAAGAAAATGTGTTTTACATCCCCCAAAACTTGAAGATGGAAAATATCCCCTAAAAATGAATATCAGAAACTGAAACAAATACGTGTCCAACATTTTTCAATGCTCTATCGGTCCACCAAGTTTCGTTCTAATTGGAGTACAGCGTTTGAAGGATGTTCCTCGTCAATTGGTCCAGAAAGATTGAGAAACATTACGTGGGAGTTAATAAAATGACGATCGCGAGGGAAGCGAGGTATACGGGGTCATATTAGCCAGATTTCGCCGTACAATTTCGCATTTCATCGTTGTTGAACGACGGCGAGAGGGTTGGGGGTAGGTTGAATAATTAAAAACAAAAGGAACGCGTAATCACGGAGGATTAGAGGCGGGCGGTTGGCACGTGTGCTCGCGAATGCTCATAAAATACGACAATATCTTGAGTCGTTTAATTGCTGGAAGAACACATCCTACCGATACGACTGGTATGCCCATTCACATATGAAGACATCCATACAGGATATACGCAGAGTAATCCCTTCATCGGCGCAAAACGGAAGCGTGTACCGGCAGTAATCCGGCAGACTGGTTGCATAATCGACCATGGAATTGAATTCTCTGTCGTTCCCTTTCCCTCGGTTACTCCCGTCCTCCTCCTGCGTCGTCGTTTCTCTCACTTTTCATCGTTCTCTCTCTCCCGGTTCTCTCTTACAGGGAATACGTGTGTCCTCCCTCGCCGCTCCGCCGTACGTCCCATTACGTCAGCTGGATATGAATGCAACGAAATTGCTATTAATGCATCGGGATACACGCATTCTGCGAATTCGTTGCATAAAATTGCGCCACGGGACACCGAACAATATTTCATCGTTAAAAGAGTGATTTGTTATAACTCTTGGAGTGGGACTTTTGTGTCCGTGACTTGCGAGACGTCCCTGAAAGGAACTGAAAAATAACCGGAACCAGAAGCTGTCGATACTGACATTGCATTAGGTCACTCTTACAATAGTTTAATCAGCCTCCTTGAAACTTTTCTGCCAAAGAGTTTGGTAAAAAAGTTTAAAAATTAAAATAAATATTAGAATCTCATCATCGATAGTCACGAATACGAATATACTATATGTGAATTTCTTTTGCAATATAATAAGTTTTAATATCTTTAATTTTCCTTTTCGTTCGTAAATATACACGCACATTGCATATTCATGCTCTCAGAATCGAAATGAATATTCTATGGCTGTAAAGAAAAACACCGCGTGTCACGATTAAAAAACAAACGAGTTTATGCATTAGGCAGATCGTAAGATGTGGGGACTTACATATTTATAAACGTGAAATGAACGAAAGCAAATTTCCAATATTTGTTACGTATATTCTATCTTCCTTTCGTGAAGCTTCTTGTTTTCCATTCTTTTAATCAACTTATTCGATCATTTTTAGAGATTGACATTTTCAATATTATTTACGATTTCCTTCTAATATGATCGTTTGAACGTAATAAATATATCCTTGTTGTTACGATAGGGTGAAATAGTTCCCAAGAATGATTTACTTATTGTATCGCGGGAAACCAGCCGAAATACTTTATCCAGAATCGACCAGGCGTTGCTAACTGAACAATTGGATGCTCTATGGAGAGGAGAGTTAACGGATGTGACATCAGCAAGCACAATTTCCCGCACAAATAGCAGAAACCACTAAACCTGAAATTGTTCCAAATTGCGCGTGACTCGACTTACATGGGCTACAACACTCGCAAATCACCGTAGTTTTCATTTTTGACGAAATTCTGTATGCTGTTTGTTTCTACACAAAACGAAACAATCTTTGAAACATTCGATTTACATAGGTTTATTATATTTTCGAACAACACCACTATAATCTGAGGTTTCATAATCTTTTCTTTATATTTACTATTTACAAATGTAGTGTATATAGAGAAAATCAAATAATTAATGTGAATGAGTGTTTCAACATTCGGAACAAATGCTCCTTATGAGTAATTAGCGAAGGAGACACGCTGTCGATTTCGCAAGCAAAACGAGTAAAAAGATGTGTATCTCCGGACGAACAGGTGACTTCGATGGATAGTGTAATCCAATATTATAAATGGTTATCGCTGGAGAAAACGAGAAGAAGACGAGCAATTTATCATTCTAGTCTTCCTCCCGCGTCTTACGGTGTTAATCCCTTTCCTTATAGTACCGATTTATTTTCGTCCAGGTGATTAATTGTTTTCTAATGCATGTGACACACCTAACTCGGCTCCTTATTAGCATTACTTTATTGACTGCCGGTGAATTTTACGAACACTTTATAGTCTTTATAAATCCCCGATAGTAAGATGTCAGCTGCAACCCCGAAGATCGATATTAGAGACACGAGTCAATTAAACGCCCAATGGCGAACTAAAGCTCTCAGCTTTTCGTTTAGAAATTAATCTTTCAAAATTAACGAAGACAAAACGTTCGAGTTTCGATAAATTAATATTGATTTGTATTAATCTTTGGACCCCGGGAGGGTGTTATGGGAATCAATGGACGCGATAACTTCTTTGTGGTTCTTCCAGGCATCGAAATATGCGAGTCGAACCTAAGCAAGCAATCAATTACGTAACTTTGCACGTATAAACCGTAGAAATTCCAATACAATTAAAGAAAGGGTCCGTCCTGAGATCAAAGGAACGCAAACAATGCAGCCGATATAGTCGTGGCTCTATCGTAGGAGCGCAAGCTTTCAATTTTCGTTAATTAACGATCAACATTTACAGCTACAGCGATTGTTCGCATAAGAGGGGCTTGGATGCCAATCTGAGGTACTTCCACGCCAGTTTACTAAATTACGTAACAAGAAATTCCATTGAAATTTGTTGGCATTCACCGGTAATGAGTTTTCGCAACTAATATGTAGTGCTTTGAACTTGCGCCTTGGGTACCCACGTCATACAGTACACCATTGTTTATTTAGAACGTGCCTCGGAGCAAAGAAACTTCAAGAATCTGAATGAAAAATATGAAACCTCGTCCTGTAATAAACAATTACGCTATTTTTCGGAATTTTCCTCTCCACGGTCAGCGGAGGCTTGCTATATTACACAAAAGGTCTCATTTTCTCAGCAGAGTAATATATATTTTGTTATTTCAGTTTAAATCGAAAGGGTTTATTTCGTTTGTGGAAATGTTTATGGCGTCGCCTCCCATGCTCGCCGCCAGAGGGCTCGCGCTCTCACAAGCGCTCGACCAACCCCTCGATTGCTGTATACGGTTTTTCGTTAATAATTCAAAAACGAAGCCCCATCCGACATTTTTGCAAAGGAAATTGTTGTTCAGAATCGTCTCAGCTACCCCCCCATTTCCGGTTCTTACACTATTTACGGGACACCCTGTATGTATAGGCCTGCTAGAAAGGGCTGGAAAAGGCCTCCTTTCTTTTTTTTTCCTCCCACGAATATCACGAGTTCCTATCTTCAGCGAAGCATCGCCCACATGTTAAATAAACTCAGTGAATTTATAGTAATTATCCTATATTTTAAAAGTTTTGTTTACTATCGAATCAATAATTAAATAAATCAGCCACAGTAGAAATGATTTTTCGTGAAATTTGTAAATGAAGCTGTTCATCAAGACTGACTCAAATGCTTTTTCCATGCTCGTACACGTGTTTATCGAGGACACCAATTCATGGGTTGTCGAATGTTGGAATTCGAACCCAAATTGGTTGTCCAGGGTGATCTTGTTATCGCCGTGGGAAGAGAAAATCCTATTATTTATGATAGCTTCGTAAATTTTGTTGATGTCAAGGGTGAGGCTTATCGGACGATAACTGGCCTATGTCAAGGGTGAGGCTTATCGAACGATAACTAGCTGGTTCCTGATGGAGGCTTGGCTCTCTCAAGGATAGGGAGGACGCAACCTTTCAATGTACGAAAAAATAGCAATTGTCTACGGTGTTATTAAATATTATTCCATTGACGAACCCCTCAAATTCTCCACGAAAACGAAACATCGTTTTTGGACAATTGGAGACTAGCATATCCACAATTTGGTCCTATCTACATTTACTTTCTTCAACTTTTTGAAATGTTCGATTTACGAATCAAGTCTAGAGCTCGTTTCAAGAACCATTACTGTACACAGTAATGCATGTCACGCCATGCACAACAGACATTTACGTCTCCCAGCGGTTCATCGAAAACCAATGCTCGTTCGGACCGATTTGTTCGAAAAAAAACTCATCCGTCGGAACTTTATGAAATCCTTTCGAGGTAGAAATGGCGATCGGTAAGCCAGTAGTTGGAAAACAGGGAAGGACAGTCGATTGGTCAAAGCTGGATTACAACAGAGTCGTTGGTCGCGGCCAGTTTGTTTGAGCGGTGTACGCGTGGTCGTTAAGCCGATTAATGCAATCACGCGTCACGATGCTCACATCTGGATCGATGGTGATAATCGTTCGTTTCATATAATACCAGCATTATCAGTCATTAAGCGGCCGTGGCTGATGACGATTTTCCATTGGCCACGTCGTCCTTGTCCCGTCGTTTTATTCATTTTCGTCGGCGCGATTTTACATCTGGTGGCCAGCGTGCGGCCGAAACCCGGCCTGAAAAGTTCTCTCGTCAATGTTTAATCCATTGAGAGGTAGACCGGCGGTGGAAGCGTATTATAGAGGCGGACAAATGCTACACTTTTATGCGGTTCCAATTTTAACGGGCCGTGCAAATGGCGTGCATGTGATTTCGCTGTGACGTGCGCGCCGCGTCAAAAATAATTTCACTCTGAAAACGTGCCCAGAAACGACTTATCGTTCGTTTGGTACTTCGAACTTACGAACGTGCACCAACAATTTTATCTTAAAATTAACATGAATGCATTCCCTCGTTCCCTAGAAGATTCATAGTCTACCTTTCGTTCTTATTATTAGTATAACACATGGAGGATCTCCTACGATTTACCACTGATTTTTAACGCAGGGTAAATCGACCAATCACCAAATAGTAGAATCGATGCATTATTAATTCGAATATGTTCTATCGAAGTTAAATTTAAAACCAACGCTGTAATATTATTCGTAATGTATATCGTTCGTTTGGTACTTCGTATCTTGTTTCGAACGTGCACCAACAATTTTATCTTAAAATTAACATGAATGCATTCCCTCGTTCCCTTGAAGATTCATAGTCTACCTTTCGTTCTTATTATTAGTATAACACATGGAGGATCTCCTATGATTCACCACTGATTTTTAACACAGGGTAAATCGACCAATCACCAAATCGTTGAATCGATGCATTATTAATTCGAATATGTTCTATCGAAATTAAATTTAAAACCAACGCTGTAATATTATTCGTAATGTATATCGTTCGTTTGGTACTTCGTATCTTGTTTCGAACGTGCACCAACAATTTTATCTTAAAATTAACATGAATGCATTCCCTCGTTCCCTTGAAGATTCATAGTCTACCTTTCGTTCTTATTATTAGTATAACACATGGAGGATCTCCTATGATTTACCACTGATTTTTAACGCAGGGTAAATCGACCAATCACCAAATAGTAGAATCGATGCATTATTAATTCGAATATGTTCTATCGAAATTAAATTTAAAACCAACGCTGTAATATTATTCGTAATGTATATCGTTCGTTTGGTACTTCGTATCTTGTTTCGAACGTGCACCAACAATTTTATCTTAAAATTAACATGAATGCATTCCCTCGTTCCCTTGAAGATTCATAGTCTACCTTTCGTTCTTATTATTAGTATAACACATGGAGGATCTCCTATGATTTACCACTGATTTTTAACGCAGGGTAAATCGACCAATCACCAAATCGTTGAATCGATGCATTATTAATTCGAATATGTTCCATTGAAGTTAAATTTAAAACCAACGCTGTGATATTATTTATTCAACAATAATACTATCTGTATGGACCGCTGGAATTGACAAGCCGGTGTTTCAAGTAAAAATATCAAACTTTTTTTTGGACTCTTCGAGTAAAAATAAAAGATTACTCGAGCAGAGATAATTTATAAGCTAAAAGCAGAATAGAATTGATATAAGTATTTTTTATTTCTACATAAATACACGTGAAAAATAGTATTTTTAAACGTATGTTTCAATGGTGAATTAGTAATGGCAAAATTTTATGCAAAATCCTGCGAATAAAATCTCTCTTTTCTATGTGCCGGGTCTCACTTGAGTTTTATCAAAGAAAGGTTTATCTATCTGGAAATCCGTTGAAAATACGCAGACGGTCTTTGGTCATGCTCGAGATATAGAGGAATATGACTGAAAAGTAATATATAATAAGTCTTCCAGCGTCTAGCAAAGATTTAGGAATCGTTTTGACTCGGAATTTTCGCTGCAGTAAAGTAGCATCGAATTGATAGATTTTAATTTGTCAATTTTGAACAATTTCATATCATTTGCAATTCAAATCTGTTGCATTTAGCTTTTTAAAAACATTAAAAATGCACGATGTAAAGAAAAATGGGTGAGATGTTTAAATGTTTAGCGTTTTCTGTGGAACTCTTAGCCTGCCTCGACTAATTACAAAAAGCTTGAAGCTTACGTGTGCAGTAAATTAACTACTTTAAATTACTTCCAAATTGAACATTCTTACGCGTCAAAGAATATCGTAGCTCAGTCACTTTCTCACTTTCTTCCTTTGAAAGGAAATTCTCTTAAGGAAAATATTGCATGAAAGCAGGGCTTTCGAGATGATTAAAATACTGAATGATATTCTAAACGCTCCGATTTTACAGGGAAATTCTAAATAAAAATTTTTAAGTAAGATAAAGAATTATTTTAAGTAGTATTTCCAATATTAATTATAAACAGAATGGCAAAATTTGTCTGATAAAAATTGATCCAAAATCCAAACTCGTTTAAACTAACTTTTATTAAATATAACACATGGTATTCGCCAGTTTTATTTTTAATTTAGTTCACCACGTTCGGATGTTCATTTTTGCGATGCACGCGTGCATCGAGATTAGTCGTTAAATTTTGAATTTTCGGTATCGATGATCCGTTAAATTATCGGATATCATGAATAAATATTAAAGCATTACATTTATATCAGAACTCTCGATAAAGTGCAGTTTCATAGACAATAAACGTTGCAAGAGTGAAAATACGGTTATTGACATTGACCTATGTGGAAATTCGCCATTGGTCGGGCCACTAGTAAACCAGCATCGAATGTTTTCCGTTACTACCCATCACAAGGCAGTTTGGAACGATAAAGCTCCCGGAGCAGTGTGTTACTGTCACAGAAGTCGAGCCTCTATATCTACATTACGACTGTAGTCCTCCTAACCTGGCGAGCAGTAAAGAATACGCGAAATCATTCCGGAGAAACCATTTTCGCGAACAAAGTCCGGACGCTATTAATATCGATGCAATACTCAGATGGTGCAACGAGTGAATTATAACAGAACGTAATAAAATTCGTTTTTATTTTTTATTTTTACGTATCAACAGTATCCACAGTGTGTCAATTTCTACCGTGAACCTCTAAAAAATCGATACTTCTTTTTAGCTCCTTATTTTTCCAGTTCGAAAAATGCATAATTAAACTTCGAAGTGCTTCCATATTTTAATTATCGGCCATTCCCTTTCAAATGCATTTCAATCAGGAATCTTCTCGTTTGTCATTTCAAATATGTGAAATAGCTGGAAACCATGGAAGTCACTAAATTACTATTTTTTAGAACATGGAGTATGGACAAGTATGATTATTTTGAAAGAATTTCTACGTATTTCGTAAATGATTAATAATACTTAAGGATACTGACACAATACGTGTACGTTTTTATGTTTCTAAAACTCAAAATACATCGCGGGAATGTTGGTCATGCGCACTGGAACTTTCCCTCGTGGGATTCCTTTCTGCGCATGCGTAAACTGACTCACAGCTACCATAGATGTCTCTTCAGTGCAAACAGAAGTGCATGTTGGGAATTCCCATATTTTGTACAAAATTGAACTTCGAAATGCTCGCCAATCACACAAAAATTAACTTATCAAAGATCCCCTACGTATTTCTCTAGCTATACTCATCTAAATTAAGAGGAAATTTTTTATTTTTGTCTCTTTCCCTCTAACTTCCTTAAATTTTGTTCCTCACTGGGATCCAACGATACCCTAAATTCTAGTTAACTGGTTTACGATAGCAAAATTCCCACGAATGTCCATCACTGCTTCGAGGGTGGTTTACAACCTTGCCTCTCGTCGTGCCCTTTGTTCAAGTGGAAAGTGTCGTAATTTCCAACAATCTCGATCCAACTTATTGTCTATTCCGGCCAATATAATTTCTCATCGAAGTTAAAACCAGGAACACCATAAAAGAAAGCCGGCAGCAGGATTCGCCCATTATCGTACTCGTGATCGTCAAGTATCATTATTAGCGGCGAAGATGTTGGCGGGGAAAAGAACGAACAAGAAATAACATCGCGGAGCGCGATTTATTTCAGCTTTTGTCGCTAACCAGCTCTCCAGGGATTGTACGTAGCGATACCGAAGAATGAGAGTATTGTTTGTGCCGTTGGACCAGGGTGGTCGACTTCCATTCGAAACTTATATAGTGTACACGTTGTACATGTTGCATGCACGTAGGTGGAATCAGCGATAGTGTTAGGTCTAACGCGCTGTAGTGTGTGGGGGGTGGTGTATATTTATGTTACTAGCTTCGATACGGATTCTGTTGAAACGTCCGCGCACGTCAGCTCGCAGCACCTCTATCGAGAAAGAAACTCATGCAATGGGATTACTCGAAGCTGGGAAATGTCTTGGGTTAGACGAAAAGTGGTTGGTCGATTGGTACAAAGCATGGCTTATAAAGAAATCTCCCATGTCATTTATTTCCCTCGACATTGTTAAATCTGACGCTCATGCGTGTTGGGGGAACCAGAGTTTCACTCTTGTAAAGCTAATTTCGGCTCGATTAATGGAAGAAAATTTCCTGCGATCTTATCGTAAACTTATTAAATAAAATAATATAATTGTGATTCAATAATGAGACCAACGCATAATAAAATATTCGTTCATTCATTAAGACGTCGTTTTTGGTTTCATTGTTCTGGCTGTAACTATAATATATTAATTCTGATAGAACCGAGTTATTTTCTTCGTTTAAGAGCAATAAAATTTACAAAATGAGGAACACTGACAATACTTTTATTCTGAGATATAATTCTCCAAGATTTTTTCCTTACTCTGTTCTAAACTAGAAGACCTACTTAATGATAAATGAAAAATTTCGACGGTTGTTAGAGAACGAGAGATATTTAATAATCATTATTTTGGGGCTGGTATAGTGTTTCATTAATTTCTCAAGAACTCAGTTACGCCGTGAAGTGCGATATTCTTACCGTTTTAATTTCCCTCGTTATATTGGGTCGAAAGACAAACTGTCCTCGTTAATGATATTTCAACGGTATTTTAATCTATCTTTATCTTCGTCCGTCTGCCTGTCTGACTAGAGTAGATCATCAAACAGTCGACAAGTAATTGTGCAAGCACCGAGGACGTCCCGTCGTTCGGTAATAGATAGCAAACCGTCGTTTCGTAAGTACCTTTCGGACTGCTTCGTATTCGCCTTCTCGAGAGATCGGGTAATATCCCATTTGCATTTTATTCGGACTTTTACCTCCTTCGCGCTCCACGGTATCGCAGGAAATGTACAGTTTTTACGACAGTACAATCGCGCAGAATGACAAGCGATAAAAGTCTTCCCGCGAGCGCGGTATAATAAAAGTATTACAAAGCGAGATTAATTTTCATGCGCATCGAAATTTATCGCGGTCTCCGCTAGACGTCTGTAAACTAAGTTATGTTACCGGATTACTGGTTCACTGTTAAGTGACCAATAAACTACGCAAGAAGAGACCAATTTTACAATCGCGAATCCAAAAAAGTAACTGTTTCTAAGGCGTTCTGCATGGAAATAATCTATGAAATCAATTTTTATCAATTGCAACTACTTGCACTGTGCAAGGAGGCCTAAATAATGTGCGTTAATTTTTCTATTATACTTTATTTAGCATTAAACCTACCGACATCTTCGTATGTACCTATATGCCTAGCATGATCCCTCAAATAACAGCTTCATTTTCATTTAAAGCAACGATTTGTAATCCTGTTGTATAGGATTTGTAATCTAGCCTCTGCTGACCACTGCTGATGCTTCTGACAATGTATGACGATTACTACGAGCTCCTACCAACGTCTCCCTGCCTCTACTAGCTTCTGCTGGCTTCTACTGACCACTGCTGACCACCCCTGATACTTCTGACAACGTATAACGATTACTACGAGCTACTGCCAACGTCTCCCGGCCTCTACTGGCTTCTGCTGACCACTGCTGACCACCACTTATATTTCTGACAACGTACAACGACTACCACTGCATTCTGCCAACCTCTGCTGGCCTCTGCTGACCGCTACTGACCATTCCTCATACTTCTGACAACGTACAACGATTGCAACTTGCTATTGCTTGCCCCTGCTGGTCCCTGCTTGCCTCTGAAGACCTCTACTGTCCCCTGCTGGCCCCTGCTGGCCCCTACTGACCACTGCTGGCCTCTGCTGACCGCTGCCGACCACTTCTGATACTTCTGACAACGTATAACGATTACTACGAGCTACTACCAACGTCTCCCTGCCTCTACTAGCTTCTGCTGGCTTCTACTGACCACTGCTGACCACCCCTGATACTTCTGACAACGTATAACGATTACTACGAGCTACTGCCAACGTCTCCCGGCCTCTACTGGCTTCTGCTGGCCTCTGCTGACCACCACTTATTTTTCTGACAACGTACAACGACTACCACTGCATTCTGCCAACCTCTGCTGGCCTCTGCTGACCGCTACTGACCATTCCTCATACTTCTGACAACGTACAACGATTGCAACTTGCTATTGCTTGCCCCTGCTGGTCCCTGCTTGCCTCTGAAGACCTCTACTGTCCCCTGCTAACCCCTGCTGACCCCTACTGACCACTGCTGACCATTGTCGACAACTTCCCCCATGATATATATGTATCAAAGCCTTGTATAATGTAAATTTATGACAATAAATGATTTATTTCAATGAATTCTAAGTGTTTTATCATTTTTTACCATTCTTTTCCTCTCCAAAGCATTCCCTTAGTTATAAGATACCTGCCACCTCTTCCCATATCATGTCCTCCTAATAACAAAGTCTAAAATGAACCTAAAACCGCCACTTGCTGCCAAAATCAAAAATTAACTTTTAAATTTTTTTCCCCCGTAACCGTCACTCTCGTACCTGCTGGCGAAATCGAGAATTCGTTTTTTTCGTCAAAAAATTTTAGCTCGAAAATTTCGCCGATTTCCCAATTCTGATTTAAATTTTTTTCTCTGTAACCGTCACTCTCACACCTTCTGGCAAAATCGAGATTTCATTTTTTTCGTCAAAAATTCTTGCTCGAAAATTTCGCCGAATTTCCAGTTGTTTCAGGACTTTCCAGCTGTTTCAGGCCTTCCCCGCTGTTTCAGGACTTTCCAGCTGTTTCAGGACTTTCCAGCTGGCTCGAGATTTCCAAAATTCCAAGGAGTTTCAGGACTTTCCAGCTGTTTCAGGACTTCCCAATTGTTTCAGGGCTTCCAAGAATTTTCAGGATTTCTTAGAAATGACGTCAGAAAATTCGAAACAGCCTTCCGAGGGAGTCTTATAACTAAGGGAACGATTTGGAGAGGTAAAGGAAGGTAAAAAAATGATGAGAACACATAGAATTCTTTGAAATTGTATCATTTATTGCCGTAGATTTATATTACACAGACGTTATTACATATATATCATATCAGAAGTATCAGCAGTGGTCAGCAGTGGTCAGCAGAGGCTAGCAGAGGCCAGCAGTAGCAAGTAGTAATCGTTGTACGTTGTCAGAAGTATCAGAAGTGGTCAGCAGCGGTCAGTAGAGGCTGATAGAGGCTGGTAGAGGCTAGCTGTAGCCAGTCGTAATCGTCATACGTTGTCAGAAGTAACAGGAATGGTCAGCAGCGGTCTGCAGAGGCCAGCAGGTGTTGGCAGAAGTCAGTAGTAATCGTTGTACGTTGTCAGAAGTATCAGAAGTGGTCAGCAGCGGTCAGTAGAGGCTGGTAGAGACTGGTAGAGGCTAGCAGTAGCCAGTCGTAATCGTCATACGTTGCCAAAAGTATCAGAAGTGGTCAGCAGCAGTCAGCAGAGGCCAGTGGAGGACTATAACAAAATGCAAAAGTATATTATACTTCAGATAAAAAGGGATGTAACTGGGTGAAACAGTTTTATGACATTGCTAACTCAAGTTACTGTTCTAAAATAAAATGCTATGTTTATACTTGAGAAAATATTCCTCTATATCCTTTTACAATTAATACTCCGACCCATACTTTGTACTAAAATGGCACATAGTATTTAGTTCCGAATTTCCAACCTTAACCACAAGTTTTTAATAAGTTTCATTTGAAAGCTAAAATTGAGCAATCATTTTACGCTTTGAAACATTAACATTGACATTAATCGTCACAACGATTGTGACTAAATTGTATACGTATTCGCAGCTTCCCCGCCAGAGACCAAGAATGGTATCGTAAACTGTGCCATTTGCACCCCAATGGAACGAATTCGTGTCACCCAGTCTGCCCTAATTGTATTTACGAGTGCAGGAACCAACATTTTTTACCTGACGCCTCGCAACACGTGCGTACTCTTCCGTTCTTTCTACTTTTATTTTCTACGCTCGAAGGACCTTGCTCAAAAATTTGCAAGATCCCGTTGAAAGGGAGCTCTCAACAGATCGTTCACGAATTGTTTGCATAATCTGTTTCGTAAGCATCGTTAAATCCTGATCGAGACGTCCAAACAGCGCGGCACAAACGTATTCTGATAATTGCTAGCAGTTTACAGCGTTTCTCCGATCGTGCAACGCAATTATAAGGGATTTTGCGATAAAGCCAAAGTACTCGTGTATCCATGCTTTGCTACCGATGAGTTCGCTGCAAGATAGTCGAATTCAACGTCGTCTCTATTGAAACTTCATAGAATTCTCCTCTTAACCATATCTTGCATATACCTAACAATTTCTCATTTACGGAGACTTGTTTAGAAAGTTACTAAGCGTCGAAAACTTATAAAAATCATTTCCCTGGCAAAGTAATTGCCACGAAGTTCAAGTTCAAGATTCACAGGCGGTCGAGACCAAGAGCAGTTATTGGCACTTATCAATTTCTATATTTCAAAATCGGGCACGGTCCGCGGAAACTGGAAGCAGGTTCGGGAAATCCCTTTGATCAAAAGCTGCGCCACGCAGCATCCCAAGTTTCCCGCAATAACTGGAGTACGATTTAACTTGGTTAAGGAGCAATTAGTCAGCGGTTAACCCGAACTACTCCCCTACCCCTATTTACTGTGTACTCAAGAAATCAGTACGTAAGTTAAACTTCTACGGCTAGAAGCCGTCTACGACAGTTTATATGCACGTTAATTAATTTCCCCCAAGGTGAGAACTTTCCAAGGAACTGGACGTTGCCGAACAAAACGGACTAGGAATGAACACGGTAACGAGGGAACGCCCCGTACATTGTTCCAGCGAAAGAAAATTCTGCAAACTGATACTAGCGCGCGAACCATAGCTAACAAACGCTAACGTTCCAGCGTGAAATTTTGTTTATTGATTCCGTTCGACGACTTATAATTTCATTGTAAACCTTACTCTGTTCTTTCGTTAAACGTTGTTCGAATTCTCACATATCTTTTACCTGCTAAAAAGCGTTCATTTTTAAAGGAAGGACCATCAGGAGAATATGAATGTTGAGATTGTTATGGACACATAGAGGGAATTGTAAAAACAGCCCTATTTAGGGCCACATGGTGTGCAAAATCAGATCGAACAACCTCCTCGTGGTGCACACTGAGGAATGCTAATGTCGATGGTGTTTCATGTTTGTACAATGAAGAAAAGAACCATTTTTTAAGAGGAGTCAGAGGGTCAGGGGGTCAAGTTACACTCAAATATGATCAAAGGTGATAGTCTAGAGTAAGATGCACCAATTATTGACTTTTGATACCCCGAAACTGTTCAATTTACGAGCTTAGGCCCATCGGAACTATTCACCAAGAGACATCATGAACTAGATCATATGAAAAGTTCAGCTGTTTTAACCAGGGGGCCATTTTCTATAAGATCTGTGGGTGGTCCTTTGAAGTGCGAAGAGGGAACAGCAAAGAAACTTGGGTATTTTGGTCGCACTTAAACGATCTCGCAAGTTGGCGCATCCAAAAGTTGGTACGGCGTGCCGGGTGTACAGAATGCGCTCATCTTTATTAATACGAGGGTGCGTTGGAACGAGTTTTAAGTTCGCCTGCCCCGGGAGTACCTCGGCCAATATTTACGTTTCATTCTGTCGAAGGTTCCGTGTTCGCAGCGACTCTCATTCGAGATTTTTAATGAAAATGACCGGGAGAATCGAAAGCTACTGAAAGTTGCACCCGACGTCCGACTTTACGCTTCTCGTCGAAAGCTACGATCCTTCGTTGCACGTAATATTGAGGTTATGATCGCTTTTTTTAGCTAAAAACTATCCAAATTTATCAAGCCATCGTAATCGATCGCGATACGCATAAAATGAAGATAGAAAAGGGAGAGAATCGAGTGTATTTGACTTTGTGCATTAAATGGAATTATCCTTCTCTGGTTTATCCATATTTCTAAAACTCATCGCCTATGTATAGCCAATTCTAACGATTACCACAGCAACACGTGATTTTTTAACGCACGATACGCGTTCTGTATTTGCACAAAAAGTAAAAGTACGAACGAATCCAATTAATGTAACGAACAAAGCAAGCAATATCCGAAGTGCTCGAATATTTGCACAACGGGGGAATTAAATTAAATATCACTGGAATCGTTATTGCACGGAACTTGTATCGAATCGAAAATAGCATAGAGATTTCATACCACGGCAATTAAAACGAATACTTTAATTGAACAGGAAATAATTAATTATACGGTACAACCGTAGGTGCACGCGCAAAAACATTTAAGCATTTTCCTGGTTACAAAATATTATAATTATTCTTCTTATTGTTCCTTTACACGGGTAATATGAATTACGCTTTTTGTCGTTCATTAAAATTGATTTGACTGTGGCTTGTGGAAACGGTGAGATTCAAACAATTTTCGTCTTTTGATTTTTGCTGACAAAGACTTAAATGTTTTCGTTTGAATTGGAAGAAATATATGCAGGGTGTTCGATCACCCTTGGGAAAGACTTTAATGGGAGATTTTAGAGGCCAAAATAAGAATATCAAATTGATGATTGAGGCTACGTTAAGAAGTTATTAAAAAATTTCAAATCATTCTAGAAAAATTATTTTTGGTTGTAGAGGTCAATTACAATCATTTTTGGTGAATAGAGATACTCTCGAAATCCTACCCACTTTCGAGAAAAAAATTCCTGACTGAAAATCTAATATGTCTGACCACACGCTGATATGTTTCACTGAAATTTCTTGCGGATCTTTAAAACGTCATAACTCCTGAACGGATTGGAGGATTTCAATGTTTAAAAAAGCAATCAACTCGTATTTTAGTGAAGAATATGTAGAAATTTTAAAAATTTTGGAAAAGTTATTCTTTGACTTCACGAAATGAAACAAACTCCATAAGAATGGTCCAATTTTCAAACAGCCATAACTCCTACAATAGTGAATACATTTCAACGAAACTTTTTTCTGAAGTAGAGCCCATGGGTATCTACAAAAAAGTATTAGACTACTTTTCTGTGGGGCGTCAAACAAAATTACTAAAAATCGGAAACGAATATTTAAGGAAAATCGACAGAGGGTAGGTGCCTACATTTTTCGGCGAAATTGAAAAGATTCAAATCTCTCTAGAAAAATTATTTTCGATTGCAGGGGTCAATTACAATGATTTTTGGTCAATAGACATACCCCCGAAATCCTACGCAGTTTCGAGAAAAAAATTCGAGAAGATGTGAAATTTTTCGACGGAAAAAAATAATTTCAAATCGTTTTGGAAAAATTATTTTCGGTAATGGGGGTCGATTACAATCATTTTTGGTCAATAGACATACCCCCGAATTCCTACGCAGTTTCGAGACAAAAATTCACTAGATAGACAAATTTTTCGGCAAAATTGAAAAATTTCAAATCACTTTAGAAAAATTATTTTCGATTGCAGGGGTCAATTGCAATCATTTTTGGTCAATAGACAGACCCCCGAATTTCTACGCAGTTTCAAGAAAAAAATTCCTGACTGAAAATCCAATGTGAGGCCTCGATCAACAAAATTCTTGATTCTCGTCTAATTTAGCGTCTAAAATCTCCCATTAGAATTTTCCCCAAGGGTGGTAGAAACACCCTGTATATACCAACGAAGATAATTTGATGCTTAAACTCTAAAAGTACCGCAAAATGGCCAAAAATGAATTTTCAGACGCAACAAATTACCTTGTTCGGTAACCTTTGCTCGAACAAGACGCGTATGCTCTTTCCAGTGTTCTGAACGGGTCGAGAAATCAAAGTAATAAGAATATCTTGGTTTTTGTGTAATTGTCCGGGCGAAATAATCCGCGAAGAGATATTCGGCACGCGCTGTAACACGACTTGCGTTCCAAAGGGAGTTTTCCAATTAGTGCGTTTATATTGAATTATCCGACGAACACGGGGATAATGGGTTGTCCCGTAATGAGATTGTCCCGTCGAATTCGCTCTGGTTATATCACACGACGGATAAGACCACAGTCCCTAATGATGGGACGGTTTGACGGGTTCAAAATCCACGGAGAAGGGCGGATCTCGCACCGACGATTCTACTTCAAAATAATCGCAAGCAGTTCGGAAAGAAATTAAGTAGACCTTGAAAGCAAAAATAAAAGAAAACATCTGTGCCACGAGAACGTAGATCAGGAATTATTTATCCCAACAGAACTTACAAGAAACAAACAACTGTAAATTAAAGTACAATGCAATAAGCTCATTTTGATGGTCACCTTCTGATTACAACTTGCCTGTTTTTTCAATGGAATATCGTACGATATTAGCACACACTAACGAGAAGAAGCACCTGTAGAGTCGTCGATTTTATTCTAACCTTTTCTAGAGTGATTCTCAAGCAAAACTAAGTAATCATTATTTAAAAAGATATTTAACTCTTGGATTTTTATATGTACGTAGCATTTTTGCAGGTTTTAGCAGGTTTTGCAACAGCCAGGTGACAGTAGATTCGTAACACAAGGTTCTGGTTTGGAAGCTCACAATAAAAATATTTGTTTTTCATTTTTCTGTTTCGTTTTGAATTATTTTTATATTTTTATTACTAAATTCGTTCGTTGTTATTTGTTACAATGCCTCGAGTGATCATAGAAACGTATAAAAGCCACAGAGACTCCGATCGATCATTTTTTCATCGGTCCGATCGTGCTGGTACGAATAAGACTCAAAGCCGAATGACGGTCGCGTTAAAGATTCATCGGTGATCGACGGATGCAGAAGGAAAAGCCCAGGAAGCCAGAAATTCCTTGATTTCCTTCCCGATACGTCGATTTCCGTAACACGCCCAGCGTCTCCCACGTGAATCAGAACCATTGTTGCGGAAAGTGTAACTCGTTGTCGAACGTCCATCCGAATGATCGACAGACGCTGGTGGCAGTCTCTTTCTCCTCGTATCTCGTGGCTCAACGCACGACGTAGCGACAAAGTAAAGGAAAATGAGTTTCTCCGGATCGAATCGTACCGAGAGAAAACACATACAACTCCTGAACAACGTGACAACGAATTACAGATCATTTACCTGATCCTCTAACTTCTAAATTTCAATATTACTATACACCTATCACTCATTTATGGGACCAAAACGTTTGGTGACGATCCACCATCAGATGTCACAATTTACAAATAATTTTATAGAAATTATTAACACTTTACCGACCGGTACAGATTTACCCTAGATTATATGTATATCTACTTTTTCTTGTACTTATAGGAATGTTAAATGAAACTTTGCGACAGTGGTTACTATATTGTTCTCTTTCTGTTATTATAGGGTAATTAAATCTAGTGATATTTTTTATTTTCATGACAACCGATTGATAAACTACCGGTCGGTAATGCGTTAGTCGGTAAAAAGTCGATCAATAGGCTACCGGTCGGTAAAGCGTTAGTCGGTAAAAAGTCGATCAATAGGCTACCGGTCGGTAAAGTGTTAAGTGTCACGATTCACCTCTTGTTGCGTTAGCACGTGGTTCAAATAATTTCAGATCCCGGAATTATCTTTTAACATAAATAATACTTTATTTAAATTCAATAAACTTGATTGATACAGAAACAATTTTAAGTAACATTCTCCTTTCTTTTGAATTCTTCTAGTACTCTTTTTAACACTTTTTACGACCACGTTCCTATCTATTTTTTTACGCCTCTTTCAGCTCCTCCCTTCCACACACTTCACCATACATACATACCTCCACATCATTGCCAACTTACAGGAAGATTATTCCCTAACACCTCTGATCTTGCATACTTAGGTACTAAGAATTCTTTTTTATTATCATAGTGAAACGTTTAAATAAATCGATGAAGTAATGTTTTAACATAAATAAGAATTTTTATTTTCCCCTTTCTATTGTTCCTTAACGATTCTTTGATAATACCATCAACATTGTTGCCATTTTCCTACAGAACAGATGTAAATCCGTGGCAAAAATCTGGTTCCCGCTTCGTATTTTTCAACTCTCAAAATATACGCCGCGGTTGTTAAGCTGCATTTATATGGGACGATGATTTGATCCTCCGCCTCGCGTTCCCGGCTCGAGGTCGATTTTACTGTTTTCCCCGAACCGTCCGAAAATCTCCGTGCGAACCACGGCCGAGCCAGTCGAATGGGCGGCCATTAACATCTTTCTCGATGAGGAATCCCCTTCTCACTGTCCTTCGACAGGAAAATGTATTTTCTACCGTCGAATAATTTAGTTTTAATTGCAAATAAACAGAAACAGAAATAGAAAAATAATGAAGATGATTAGTCAGACTGTGGTCGAATTACATTTTTCCTAACGCGGTGTCATTAACAAAACAAACTTGGAAAATTGGAAGCTTAACACATTACCGACCGATAGCCTATTAATCGACTTTTTTACCGGCCAACACTTACCGACCGATAGCGTATTAATCAACTTCTTTACCGACCAACGCTTCCCGACCGGTAGCCGATTAATCAACCGCTACCGGTCGGTAAAGTGTTAAGATAATTAGTCAGACTGTGGTCGAATTACATTTTTCCTAACGATGCATCATTAACAAAAGAAACTTGGAAAATTGGAAGCTTGAAAAGACCATCTGCATCGTATCGTTCGCGAGAACGAATCTTTTATAAAATTTTTCCAACAATTCGAACACTGTTGAACAGTTTGAATCTCAAAGATGGAGTACACAAGTTTGATTCGTCCACCCAAATTTCAGCCGATTATCGTGGAATTTTCACCGCTGGGTGGAGCTAGTTTTAACGTGGGATGCATGAATTTTAAAAATTGTAGAGGGTAGGCATTTCGCGAGGGTGACGTCTAAGGTGTTCAGCTTTAAGTGGACTGCAACTTGAAGAGGGACTAGCTACCAGCATCGCATACTCGACCACGTATCTCTTCTTTTTCCCCTCTGGCCGAAAAGCTACGAGCAGGAAGACGAGAAATAAAGAGAAGAGGAAACGTACGCTCGGCTTTCTCCAGAAATTACTCGATTCCATCGCGGTGACCCCTAGCACCCGGTTCCACTATTTTTACGTTCGCCTCCGCCGTCTTTCGCCTCTTTTTACGCTCCCCCTTTTGCTTTTCTCGGAGTTCCCCGGCGCTGGCTGTCTCCCGCGATGGAACCATCCCTCGGAACATTTCTTAATTTCGCGACAAGCAAGGGCGAACAAAGCGAGCGTGCCTCGGTAGAACTAGGATCTTGGTATTGTCAATATCACTACCGTGAAATCGAAAACTCCGCGCCAGGTAGAACGGTTCTACGTCGAATTCGATATCAACTCCAATTCCTGACATATTCCCGTTCGTGTTTCATGGAAATTAATTTCATCCCCATTCATATATTTAAATCGAATTAACCGAAAGTATTGTATATTTATATTTTATTTCTCGACGATAACGATTGTCGATTATTTGTAATCGCTGCTTGTAATGGGAAACATTTTAATCGAACAAATATTAAAATATTCCCCGAGTTCCTGATTCACGTTGTAATTTTTCCAAGAGTCAAATATCACTAAATTGCATACTGCATGCATACCGGAACAAAACAACGTTGCAATTTATAAATTTTAACAACGTTTTACTCCGTGCACGTAGTATGCTTGTTGTTCGAGGAAAACAGAGGAGTGCAATATTGTTCGAGTTACGATCGACGATCCACGGGGGTCTCGTTCGTTTTTTTTTATAGATTAGCGATATATCGTAGACCATGTTTCGAACGCAAAACGAAGTATTATACATACGGCGATAAAGTGGCCCGAAGAATAGTGTATTTTTTCTACTTAGTTGAATAATTGGTTACCGCGTTTCCTCTACAGAGGAACTCTGTTTTCGCCCCCTCGCTTCCAACCCTCCTTTTGAAAGACTTTTACCTTAATACGGTTATTGTTAATGCAATTCTGTCGGGTTTTCTGTCTGATGGCTGTCTACCTCTTGTTGACAACGCCACGCCATTTACGAGGGGCGCTGCATCACCAATGCGTAGCCACGCGTTCTACCTTGTTTTTTTCGACCTTCCATCGAAAAGGAAATCGAATTTATTATGGACAACTTGGGAAAAAAAAATAATACACGAATAACTGTACTCTTGAAATTCACGTTGCAACTGCATTTTAATCATTTATTTTCGCGATTTCTAGACTAACAAAAAAGAAGAAAGGTTCATCATGTTTATTGTACATTGTTCGAACGATTGGTAATGATTTATCGCGAAGGAATGGCGAAAAAGGAGGGATCGAAGGGTCGAATATTATCGAACGTGCAACTACATTTTAATCATTTATTTTCGCGATTTCTAGACCAACGAAAAAGAAGAAAGGTTCATCATGTTTATTGTACATTGTTCGAACGATTGGTAATGATTTATCGCGAAGGAATGGCGAAAAAGGAGGGATCGAAGGGTCGAATATTATCGAACGTGCAACTACATTTTAATCATTTATTTTCGCGATTTCTAGACTAACAAAAAAGAAGAAAGGTTCATCATGTTTATTGTACATTGTTCGAACGATTGGTAATGATTTATCGCGAAGGAATGGCGAAAAAGGAGGGATCGAAGGGTCGAATATTATCGAAAGTTTCGAATAATATCTCATTCGATGCGGTATATCGCGTTTTAAAGGACGCTTCATTAAATTCAGAGCCCTTCTCGAGAGTTGACGGACAGCAGAAGGGGTTGCCAAAGGGAAGGAAGGGCGGAGTTTTCAAAGGACGCGTCCTCGTTAAGGCGACGCAGCATTATAATGCCGCGCGATTGTCACTAAGGTTGACAGACACGTGGCCACTCATCGGTATATTATATTGCATTTTCGTAATGATACGATGAACGTCATTAACAACATACCCTTTATACCTAATTATTCGCAATTGTGTACGCTCATCTATGGTACACGTACATACGTATTTACAGGCGATACGAATGCGCGACACGATTCATTAGAGGTTATATAAAATGGCTTGCCAGAAGTTTCGAATTAAATTGCACATTTATATATTTCAAACGCTACATTCGGTTGCTAAATTGTAAATGAAGGGATTGAAGCGTGTAAAGAGTTCGCTGTAGAGTACTAAGAGCAACATCAATGGCGTTAGGGAATAGCTCGTGCCCTTCTTTCATACGTATTTTTCATTGAATATGAAGATCAGTCAATGAATTATTTATTCTAAAACACGTAGTCCTTGTAACAGGTCTCAACCCATTCCTTAACACATTACCGACCGATAGCCTATTAATCGACTTTTTTACCGGCCAACACTTACCGACCGATAGCGTATTAATCAACTTTTTTACCGACCAACACTTACCGACCGATAGCCGATTAGTTAACCGCTACCGGTCGGTAAAGTGTTAATTGTTTAATAGAAATAGAAATAGAAATTGCAAAGGGATACGTCCAGAAGAAACAGCAAATAATATAGAAAATAAATTTTAAGCGAAAATTTGAAACAAATACAAACAGAGGAAGAAGAATCTGCGTCGATCGTGACAAAAGTCACTTATCCAGCGCATAAATTTTCTAAGTTTCATTCCATAATTTATGCAAACTGAAATTTGGTGTTCGAGCCATCTACTTAGAAGGAAGTTGAGATTCTTCGAAAGAAAGCTGGAATCCCCAACAAGAAAAGCGCGACGCGGATGTTGAGAAGTTAGAATCCCCGTGTAACGAATGAAGAACCCTGAGGAAACTTGTAATCGGCGAACTTAACCCCGAGAAAACAGGGGGCACGATTTTCCGAAAAAGTTGGACGATCGACAACGACAACGTGCACAATGCTGCTTTGCATGAACATCAAAAGATAATTTCCTTACAATGTAAGAACTCTGTTTGAACATGTTCCATTAAAATTCTTAGGAATCTCGAAATATTGAAATAAAAGAAAGGAACGAGATTGTAAACGGTGTTAGCTGGCGACGGGACGCGTGCAAACGGAAGGTGGTAAGAGGGGGACAAATACGAGAGGAATCGGATTAACAAATTTCTCAATTAAGGTCGGTATAAATCCTCGATGCAGTTTCTACGATATCACTGGCTAAGGACGGCCACGATTTATAGAGCCACGGAGCGTTAGAGGAGCTTAAAGTTCGAAAAGGAAAACCGCGGGCAGAAGAGCGAAGAGAAAAGAGCCGCATACTCAACACCATAAACCGCAACGCGCCCTTAATTCCGCGCTACGAGACGCGGCGCAAAGAATTATCGGCCGCAATAAAACTTACCCCAACTGGCTGGTTAATGACTTCGATAACTGAGCTTCCAGTTTCGCAAACGACCACCGTCCACCGATCCTTCTCTCCACACTGCCGCCAAGAGGCTCCCCTCGACTAAATAACAATGTCAGGCGATGAACCAAAAACTTTTATTGTTCCCTCGGAAACTTTACACTCGTTCTTTTAATTTCTGCCATCTTTCAGTAAATTTCATTGACAACTTTTTAAAAATTACGCACGATTTTTTTTTAAATACATTTAGTAATTTGGAGGATTCATTTATTATAAATGTCTGCGATTCTGTTCCATGCGTTGCACAGTATTTTATTGCAAGAATTGCAGATCGATGGTTCTGATTTTTACTTTGCATCGATCTACGAGTTATTAGCGACGATTAAGACTTGTTTCTTTCTTTTCTGCCTAGTCTTATGCAGTGGTAAATTTTGATGTCCTTCAGGGGTAGTTTAGGGTATTTTCTATGTGTTTCTTTGTCGTCAGAACTTCTGTCTCAGGGTGTTGTATCGTCTGAATTCGAATAGTAGGTGGTTGCAATGATTTTCATTTACAATTTCTTAAAAATTACGTCAATTTTTTAAAAAATACGTTTAGCAATTTGGAGGATTCGTCGTTATTACTTTAAATGTCTGCGATTCTGTTCCATGCGTTGCACAGTGAGTATTTTATTGCAAAAATTGCAGATCGATGGTTTTGATTTTTACTTTGCATTGACCTACGAGTTATTAACAACGATTAAGACTTGTTTCTTTCTTTTCTGCCTAGTCTTATGCAGTGGTAAAATGTTGATGTCCTTTAGGGGTAGTTTAGGGTATTTTCTATGTGTTCCTTTGTCGTCAGAACTTCTGTCTCAGGGTGTTGCATCTTCTGCATTCGAATAGTAGGTGGTTGCAATGATTTTCATTTACAATTTCTTAAAAATTACGTCAATTTTTTAAAAAATACGTTTAGCAATTTGGAGGATTCGTCGTTGTTGCTTTAAATGTCTGCGATTCTGTTCCATGCGTTGCACAGTGAGTATTTTATTGCAAAAATTGCAGATCGATGGTTTTGATTTTTACTTTGCATTGACCTACGAGTTATTAACAACGATTAAGACCTGTTTCTTTCTTTTCTGTCGAGCCATATGCAGTGGTAAATTTTGATGTCCTTTAGGGGTAGTTTAGGGTATTTTCTATGTGTTCCTTTGTCGTCAGAACTTCTGTCTCAGGGTGTTGCATCTTCTGCATTCGAATAGTAGGTGGTTGCAATGATTTTCATTTACAATTTCTTAAAAATTACGTCAATTTTTTAAAAAATACGTTTAGCAATTTGGAGGATTCGTCGTTGTTGCTTTAAATGTCTGTGATTCTGTTCCATGCGTTGCACAGTGAGTATTTTATTGCAAAAATTGCAGATCGATGGTTCTGATTTTTACTTTGCATTGACCTACGAGTTATTAACAACGATTAAGACTTGTTTCTTTCTTTTCTGTCGAGTCATATGCAGTGGTAAATTTTGATGTCCTACAGGGGTAGTTTAGGGTATTTTCTATGTGTTTCTTTGTCGTCAGAACTTCTGTCTCGGGGTGTTGCGTCTTCTGCATTCGAATAGCAGATGATTGCAATGATTTTCATGCAGACAATGCACATGGATGGCTCTATTTCTTAATTAGGTATCCATGTGTGAGTTTGAAGTGATCAGTTCTAAGCCTGGCCATGATTATCCTGTCTTTCCTTCTCATATTGTTGCTATTATTTGGAAGAAGCTTAGGGTAACTTCATGTGTTTTTATTTTCTTAGATGTGGTCCATATTTTATTCCATGATGAGGTCTTGGTGTGGTTTTAGAACTTGTCTGCGGATGTTATCTGGCGGAAGTGCTGTTGCCTCGTTTCCTTTGATGCCTCGGTGAGATGGAAGGCAAGGGTTATTTGTTCACCGTTATTGATGAGGTCCATTTAGATATAATGGATGCTTAGAATGACATTTAACCCTTTGCACTCCTATGTCGAGTGTGATTCGACGTCAATTTTTATCTCAGGAGCTCCTTCGTCGAGTCCCACCCGACACTTTTTCAAATCCAAACCAAAGAGATATCTTGTAAATTACAAAATGCAACAACAGTGTAAATAAAATAGATATTTTAACAGATAAATTTCTTAAAGGCGTTTGGAGCTGCTGGTAACAAAATTGAAATATAATTCGGAGCGCAAAGTGTTAACAAATGCCAGTGACCACAGATATACGATCTTAGACTGTTCAAAGCTCTGTGTTTCGACATCAAAATCCTTTTCGATACCGATCGATACAAAGATAAAATGTTCTTCATCTAGCGTCCTACGGATATTTCTAGGTTTGCGAGTCCGATGGTCCAATCCATTTCAATGACTCGTTGAAGATGTTGTTCCTTCCAAAGTCCATCTCAGAAATTTGATCGTTCATCCATTATTCTGATAAGATTCTACACATCTCTGCCTCGATTCCCTAGTGCTCGTGGCCACAATGGCTTTAGAAGCCTTACATTTTTCATTATTTTGGCAGTTACACAAGTTTCCGTGTATCCCTTTTCTTCTGGCAATTTTATGCAATACGGAGGAGCACAAGTTTCGACCAATAAAAAGCCATCGTTGGAAATAAAACAGAAGTGCGGTTACACGGAAAAGTGAGTAGTTAGTAGTGTCTTTCTTTCGCGATTTCTTTCTTCGGTGACTTTTCGAGTGGATGTAGCGACGCGTTGACCCATGAACTCAGACAGGCGGTTCTTCTATTTCTCTTCGTGTCGTGCTACAGTCGCAAGTGACGGGAACTGGGTCACTATTTATGTCACCTGCAGAAACAGGAGACAACCAGGCAAACTCGGAACCGTCTACGGTGATCTTCCTTTTATTCTTAACGCCTTTGTGCCTCGTGCTACGTTGTTGCACCTTGTTCCTTGCACGCATTGCAACGTTCACCGATCCAACGTAGTCGCAGTCAACGTCCATCTTGCGAATAAAGCCAACGGAATAATTCACTAACTCAAAAGGAAACCGGTCGTAGCAAAATTTCAATCAACTTTCACGCGACGCCAATTTCGAAAGGGTCAAAGTGGAATTAAGTTTTGGAAATAACCATGAATCAAATTTTAAAGGGTGAACCTTGCTGAAAGGCTTCTATTATTGGTTATTCGATAAAAATACTAGTTTTGTTTCACTAATAAGTAGACTGTGGATGTTTATACATTTATGGGAAATTTTAATCCTCAAAAAACTACAGAATGCATTTAATATGCAAGAATATAAGAAATACTTAAAGTAAGATACGAATTATTATATATAGCTTATTAAGCTTCCGTTTCATTAATTCTATTAATAAAAATGTGAATTTGCATAAAGATTTTCAGTCTACTAATAAGAATTTGAGAAATAACGTGAAAATGAACTTTCTCATTATTTTATAAATTAAAAAAACTAAAGTTGCAGACAAATAGACATATCAAATAGACGTATCTCATCCAATATTTTATAGATTCCTCTGTCCCTTGTTAAATTCGAGATAGAACGTGTTCCAACAATGCGACGAATCTTGTATGTTTTTTGCGTTGTTTTTATAAAATAATTGTTTAATTTGTTTTTTATATATCGCGTACGAGCGCGGGGACTCGCTAAGCACCAAACTGACTGCTTTTTCACCGTTTGCGTCTAATTCGGGTCGGCCGTGGTGTCGCCATTTTGACGCGAAATTGGTTTTTCAATGGTACGACAGTTACATTGTTCTATCGATCAATCTACGCGTGTAGCTCGCGTCACTTGGACGTCACACGGTAAACAAAATGAAAAAGTGGCTCGATTTAAAAATATTTACCGATTAAATAAAAGAAAGAGCAAAAAAGTCCATCGATGACTTCAGATGGGGTTGAAATTTCAATCGATATAATGTTAATTTAATGTTAACTGGTAAAGCAACAGTGCTGTTTGGAATTACGTTCCACGAATTTAATACAATAGTAAACAACTTTGATTTACTAAAGTACTACTGCCCCTCTTCGACGATGCTGCGTTAATTTGCTAATTTGGTACTAAATTCGTAATTTCAACTGTTTAATCAGGGATGAGAAAATTCATCTGTCGATTTTGATGGATCAACTGGTATCGATCAAAATGTTTATCGAACGCAAAAGTTTTCAATTTGTATACACTTTACGAAGACCAAAGTAAACATCCCCCCAATCGTGCAAGAAATAGAAAATTCAGTGTATATACGTATTATATTTTTGACCAATGAATTTTGAACAGACACTTGAGTAACCCAAGTGTAATCAGTGTAAAAATGATAAAAAACAACCGAGTTTCGCATGAATTCTTCGCTTGGAGTTACTTTCATAAGCGACTACCTGGTATTATTCAGCCCGTTCCTTGGGCGATCGGCAAAAAATCGGAACTCCGCGGGAGGTAATTTATATTTACGAATGTCGGCCGCCCGAAGGCAAATTACACGCAAAGGGAATCGCGGCGGAAGTGAGACCCAATCGACCAGCAGCAAAATCCCGGAATTGGATCCCCAGAACTCGGCAGAGTCAATTTACCTAGCCGGTTTCACGCGAAACTGAACGCCCCCACCCTCTACAACGTAATCTACGGTACCTAGCATACCTCTGTACGCGTATGTATAGATTATTAAGTATAAGAGGCTTTCCGTTGTTAATTAAATCCGTCATATTCCGCGCCATTGTCACCCTAAAATGACACCACACTATAACATATTTCATATGCCCCTTTGGGGTTGAAAAAAAAAACCACCGAATGCGCTTAGTATGCAAAAATACAAGAAATAAAATGAGATATAAATTAGTATATTTGGGGGTTGAAACTCTACAAAGCTCCCATTTCATTAATTCTATTGAATTGCACGAAGATCCGCGGTCCAATTATAGTTGTGCTAATAATGTCGAAATCTCAGGTCTATTAATTAGAAGTACCTCGATCATCTCATCTCAAAACTACTATTTTGACTGAAATTGACAGGGAAAGAATACAATTAATTAAACCGCGATTTTTTGTAGGACAAACCTCGACAATAAAAAAGGACTGTCTAATAAGAGTATGCGCTTAGTATGCAAAAATACAAGAAATAAAATGAGATATAAATTAGTATATTTGGGGGTTGAAACTCTACAAAGCTCCCGTTTCATTAATTCTATTGAATTGCACGAAGATCCTTAGTCTAATTATAGTTGTGCTAATAATGTCGAAATCTTAGGTCTATTAATTAGAAGCACCTCGATCATCTCATCTCAAAACTGCTATTTTGACTGAAATTGACAGGGAAAGAATACAATTAATTAAACCGCGATTTTTTGTAGGACAAACCTCGACAATAAAAAAGGACTGTCTAATAAGAGTATGCACTTAGTATGCAAAAATACAAGAAATAAAATGAGATATAAATTAGTATATTTGGGGGTTGAAACTCTACAAAGCTCCCGTTTCATTAATTCTATTGAATCGCATGAAAATCCTTAGTCTAATTATAGTTGTGCTAATAATGTCGAAATCTTAGGTGTATTAATTAGAAGCACCTCGATCATCTCATCTCAAAACTGCTATTTTGACTGAAATTGACAGGGAAAGAATACAATTAATTAAACCGCGATTTTTTGTAGGACAAACCTCGACAATAAAAAAGGACTGTCTAATAAGAGTATGCACTTAGTATGCAAAAATACAAGAAATAAAATGAGATATAAATTAGTACATTTAGGGGTTGAAACTCTACAAAGCTCCCGTTTCATTAATTCTATTGAATCGCATGAAAATCCTTAGTCTAATTATAGTTGTGCTAATAATGTCGAAATCTTAGGTGTATTAATTAGAAGCACCTCGATCATCTCATCTCAAAACTGCTATTTTGACTGAAATTGACAGGGAAAGAATACAATTAATTAAACCGCGATTTTTTGTAGGGAAGACCTCGACAATAAAAAGGGACTGTCTAATAAGAGTAATACTCCTACCAACGATGCTACGTATACCAACCGTGAAATTAGAAACGCTTACGACGAGCCAAGACATCGACGTATCACACAATGTCAGAAATACAACCCTTCTTATACGTAATCCATGCTTGGTATAGTAAATATAAACGCGTACTTAACGTTCGTTTAGGGGTGGCTCGAATTAGAAAGAGCTAAGTCAAGTTGCAGGGGAGGATTTCTTCTTGACAAAGAAAAATTCTTGTTAACGATCTTTTACGTGTTTTGTTACTTTTGGAGAATGTTTTTAACATTTTTTTAAAACGATTATAGGGGAATAACCACGTGGATATGAAAAATGAGAAATTAAGGGTGTATATTCGTTCTCGAGGGTGATGTTACAGCTATTTTGAATGTATTATATATTGCATCGTCTTAGTTTCTTTCGTAAACATCCGAGTGTGGTTTTAAGACCAGCGCAAACTCAAATTCCGTGGTGCAAACTTACAGCACGTAGCGGAATATGGCCGCGAAGCGAGTCCATAGTTAAACGCGTGGCTCTATAAAATGGCTGCACGAGAAAAATGGTCAATGGCGTTGAAACCAGAGGCAAACGCATCAGTGGAATTCATCGATGCGGGGATCACGTTGTTCCTGAACAAATTTCACGTGAAAAACCGTAACATCAGTGTCTTTCTTCCTATCGACATTAAAAAAGAAAAAGGAAATACGATGTATACAGTGGTACGATGATACCAATAATCGTGTAAATATGATTTTGGACAGTATAGATTAAAACGCAACAAGATTATTCATGGTTCTTGTTTACGATCAAAATCTACCTAAAATTGTTCATCTTTCAAAATTTACATCGATTGTAATACATTATTTCATCTGAGAACTATGTTCCAAAACACTGGCCATGGCTAAAGCATTGAGCAAATAAAAAATATTACACTTAATAATTAAGTAAATAGCGAATGTGTAACAACTTACTACTGATTTTGCACAGTATCGGTTGTATCATTTATAGAGTATAATTATATTAATGGATTGCTCCAAATCAACTTTAAAACGCAACAAGATTATTCATGGTTCTTGTCTACGATCAAAGTGAACCTAAAATTGTTCATCTTTAAAAATTTACATCAATTATAGTGCATTATTTCATGTGAAAACTATGTTCTCAAACACTGGACATGGCTAAAGCATTGAGCAAATAAAAAATATTGCACTTGATAATTAAATAAATAGCGAATGTGTAATATAAATATGTAACAATTTACTACTGATTTTTGTTACGATTGATCCTGTTTCAATTATGTTAGTGCAGTATTAACACTTTACCGACCGGTAGCGGTTGATTAATCGGCTATCGGTCGGTAAACGTCGACCGATAAAACAGTTGATTAATAGGCTATCGGTCGGTAAGCGTTGGCCGGTAAAACAGTCGATTAATAGGTTATCGGTCGGTAAAGTGTTAATATTTAATACACAGCGTGTATTAGGGGTTGGAGCTCGAAAGAGCCAAGAACGAAGGACACGATGTATCAACCAAGAACACGAATCCCCCGTTTAATGGCCATTCGTATCCGACTTGGGCATTCTTCTCGTTTCCATTTTCCCTTTGACGACGAGCGGGTCTAGGTAACAATATCTGCAATCTGGTCGCGTGAGTTCCAGTTACTTTGTAATCGCTAATGATACACAAACCGGCCGCATTGCATTAAAATGTGCATGTAACCACATTGTAAGCGGCTTACAATCCGTACCGTGGCGCAGTCCATATTTAGTCAGTGCCTAGTACCGAACGACTACGACCCAAGAAAGTCGAAACTGTAAGAGGATCATCGTCCAACCACGAAAGGGGTAACCTAAGCGTTCATAATATCCCACCAGATTTAACAATACGTTATCACCGAAGTGAGTCACAGCCAAAATCGTACACCACGTATATAAACATATTTAGTTCGAAAAAAGAACTTTAGGAATGACTTGGAAACAAAATATGGCAGACATATTATTGTAAATATATCTGTATTTATCGTGCAATAATGACAAAAGAAATGAATATTGCTTAACATAAAAAAAATTATGCAGAATACATCTCACAGATATACTGTGATTGGTCAGACATTTTTGCAAAGGAAATTGTTGTTCAGAATCGTCTCAGCCCCCATTTCCGGTTCTTACACTATTTACGGGACACCCTGTATATTAAGATATGGAAAACCAAATGGAAGACCTTCGTACGATTTGTACGCTAAAAAATATATTTTATTTGTAATTTTATGGTCCAAAATCGTTTTCATTATTTACTAGCGGGGGCGTCAACAATTGAAATGGGAACGTCGAGGAAGGAAATCTTTTTTACGAGCGAGTCGAAAGTGGATAATGTACGTCGTCCTTTAAATACTTGATCGTCTGCGGTAGCACGTGATTTCCCGAACGGCACGCGACGGACGCAATGCACGCGAAGCTCTTTTTACGATTGATGAATGAGAGTATGGCTGGCTGAGGGTTGGGATCCCGAGAAAATTTCGTAGGAGGCGTGAAAAGGTAAAGAGTAAGGCTTTAGGCTGATATAGGAACCGAGGGATCAGTCGAGCGCTTGTGAGAGCGCGAGCCCTCTGGTGGCGAGCATAAGAAGCTACGCCACAAGCGAAACGTAAGGAAAACAGGGCCCCCATGACGCATTATAGGAATATTCTCGCGTAAAAACTCTAAAAGCATCTCATATTTATGAATTTCTGCCCAAAAAATTATCAAAGTTGAACTTTTTTTTAAACTTACAAGGAGACATCTTTAACTTTCTCATTATGGACTTAAAACAATTTATTCTAAAATTGAAATTGAAATTGAAATCTTAAATAAATTTGTATAGGACGAAGTTTAACGTAATTACGAAAATAAGTACCGAAGACAAATTTTAAGTTATGCAGTTTACAATTGTCTAAAATCCAAGTTTTGATGTGGCAGTCAGTTAATACTAAACCCAAATTTCATTTCGAATATGGTAAAATGGAGAAGTTCGGAATGGAGGTCCCAAAGTAGAAAATTAATAAATTCGTTTCTGGAAATTCGAATTGGACACTTTGAAGAGAAATCGGAATTTCCCCGAGTACCACTTCCAAGAATTTTATGACCAGTTTGTTACAAAATTTCGAGAGGTTGTTTAAAAAACCAGGATAAGAAAAGTGCAAACACTTAAACCTAAACTTTAAGCCTGAGTGGTCAAGTTTAACGACGCGATTTATAATCAAAGAAACTACAGAACCTTTTCTTTTTTCCGCGAAGAGCTATCAGAATTAAGAAAGTTATCATCTTGCATAAATTTGCCTATTAAGCTAAATCCTCACGAAGCATCAGCGTTGTTTATTAACACTACATTTGCAAAGAATCTATCGTTGAACCCAGGTTATCGATATTAAAGAATCAAGACCTAGATCCTGCTGTTAAACGTTTCATCGAAGGAAGACAGTTAAGAATTAAGCGAGCCCCGGATAGCAATCAAACTTAATTCCCTTCGGATAGACTTTTGATCGTTTAAACTCTCAACTTGGATGACTGTTTCGTTCCCTGTCGTTTGATACCATCGAAACAGTTAAAGGAGTACAGGGTTGTCCCAATCTCTTCTTCGATAATTGTTTTAGCATCTCAGGGAAATCATAAAGATCGAAAGCTGACTAAACGTGACGAACGATCTTCGCGAGGCACGTGCGGCCATTAAAGTGTTAAGAATCCTCGACAAGTTGGTTTTTAAGAGATTTGTGAATAGAGAGAACATATCTCAGTTGATACGTAACTGTTTCTTGATGGTTATTATCTATTCGACGAGCCACGAATTTCTTTCAATGGCGTACGTACGTTTCCCGCGCATAACGGGGCGCACTTAATCCCACGGAACGACTCAATTTCGTTGTGCCACGAACCGCGGGTAAACCCCTTTCGATATAGCACGAGAAGAGGGGTAAACCCTTCAATTCCATATAGAACGGAAGGATCCTGAAAATATCGAGAAAAGTAGTATCCACGATCTATTGTTTCGACGTAAAAAGGTCGTAGCGCGCGAGCTACAAACCGATCCCTGCCCCGCGGCTTATCTCCCTCGGTTTTCGGGTGTGCTTTTCACCAAGGTAAGCTCCGCCAATAAGCTCGACCAGTCCAATATATCGACGGTAAATTTCACTTTGTTTGTTCAAAAATAATACCATTGTTGCAACGTTTCGTGCCTCGCGGGCACACTGTGAATTTTTTAAACAACGTCGACTAAATTTTTCTATACGAGAATCAGTTTTCACGAAACCTTCTTTCCATAGACACCACTGTGAACTGCTATACATAAATATTTTTCTGTTAAAAACAATTGTTTTTTTTTTTTTTATTAATAGTTTAACGTCGCATCAACTACATGGTTATTAGCGACATCAGCACAATTAATAATACTTATAATAACTTATTGAAATGTCCAGTTTCTCTAAGAAATGAGAGTACGCTCCGCAAAACAATTGTTCCGGAATGTAGAATTGAATAAAACTTGTCTGCAATTGTTTCTTTCGTTGTAACAAAATTTTTCCTTCTTTTCATAGATATCGCTGTGAACTGCTTTACATAAATATTTTTCTGTTGAAAACAATTGTTCCTTAATGTAGAATTGGATAAAACTTGTATGCAATTGTTTCCTTCTTTGTAACTAGAAGAAATTTAGGGGAGAAACACACTTTTCCCTAAAAATACAATATTTTATAAATACGGAATGGGAGTGAAATGTTATTTAATATTTTTCCGCGTATTTATTATGAATATTTCGTGAATGCTATATTCGATATATTGCGAAATTTTAACATTCGTTTTAATACGTCGAGCTTAACAGAAGATTTTTAATAGGGGGTTTTGGTCGTAATTCGCGTGGCAAATAATGTATACGTGTACACAAGTATGTTCTGCCAAACTTGTTCCGCCATGATGCATTGTTTCGTATCCTGATTTAAAGTAATATAATAATTTTTTGTAATGTATTTGTTTAATAACGTATTACTTTGAATAATTAATTCGATTTTACTGTTTGGTGAAATAAATTCAACTATATTGTTTTTAAAAAAATTTATTTGATCAATGACGCAATGTCCATTGAAGGAAAAATGATATTTCTAATATTCGTATTTCTAATATAGAGTTTTGCAAAAACTGATAAACGAATTTAGCTATTGTAAATAATCACTGGATGCACATTTCGTTACCTAATAATTACTATAGTTAATGATGACTGTACGAATGATTTTTAACATCTCGTCCGGTTCTGACAATGGATTATAATTAGACCGCGGATTTTTATGCAAATTCATACATTTATTAATAAAATTAATAAAATAAGAGCTTCTTAGAGGGTTCTTTCAACCCCTAAATACAATAATTCTTATCTTACTCGAGTTTTTGTTATATTATTGCATATTAAATGCATTCTATAGTTTCTTGACAATCTAAATTTCCCATAAATGTCTAATTATAATTATTTGGTACCATTCGATTACCTCAACTGTTATGCAAGCGATTGATGGGTCGCATTGATATTATCTCGTTACAAGAAACGATAATTATACGAGAATAATGAGATTGAAAAGGACATGAAACATTCTGTTTTAAATCATGTTTGTACATTTCGCTGATTTTAATACGTTCCACGTGAAATTGTACGTACAGTATAGTTAAATATGCCATAAACTATACAATTCTACGTTTAGTACAAGTAGTAATTCGTTGATAACTAATATCATGAGAAATCATACGTAAAAGTGATTAAATTGGGATCAGTGACTATCAAAGGGAGTATAACAGCCTTAAAAATGAAAAAAAAGCGTTAAAATTGATCTATATTCTTTTATAATTATCTAATAATGTTAATAGTCTAATCTTGTTCTTTTGTAATTATCATTTCAATGAATTTTTATTCACTTTCTGTATTGCAAACTTGAAAAATATAATTCAGGAGAATCCCTTTATCGAACAGATTCGCGACAATTCAACCTGATTCAATAAAGTAAATTGAAATAATAATAGTAACGAAAGGTGACCCTCGTCCTAAAACGAAATGGAAAAAAATCAGTTTTTTCGCCTACATAACGCTCGAAAAGATATTCAACGAATTTAGCTTATTGTTAATGACATCGTGTCTTCAAAGAAACGAGTCAAAATTGTTCCGTGTTCTTTTATAATTATCGTTTCAAAGAATTTTTATTCACTTTCTGTATTGCAAACTTGAAAAATATAATTCAGGAGAATCCCTTTATCGAACAGATTCGCGACAATTCAACCTGATTCAATAAAGTAAATTGAAATAATAATAGTAACGAAAGGTGACCCTCGTCCTAAAACGAAATGGAAAAAAATCATTTTTTTCGCCTACATAACGCTCGAAAAGATATTCAACGAATTTAGCTTATCGTTAATGACATCGTGCCTTCAATTTTTCGGCGAAACCATGATCCGCATCCTCGGTTCCGGGTGGTCGAGCAATGGGGAACGGACAGAACGGAGTAAAGAGGGAAGAAAAAGAGTTGCACCTGTGTACTGAAAGTTTTACAAGCCCCGGGCACGGGAGAAAACGAAGCAGAAAAATGGTACTCGTTCCGCCTGCAACAGCCTGATAATTCGATTGTTCGCTGCCTAGCTGGTTCTCAGTTTCTTGCGTACCATCGAGCCGATCCGCGTATATGTTTTCCGATTCCCTTTGCTCGTGAACTCGCATTAATTATTCCCGTACTATTTTAACGTACGTAGGGGAAGCTTCGTGCTCGTTAGTATATTATATCGTTCAGAGAAATAAACAGAGTCCACCCCCCCGCTTGCTTCGACGCTCCCTCCCTCTTCCTCTGCTCCTAATTTGACATTAACATTAACATTAACATTAACATTATAACGAGTTCCCCGGTTTGTTCTTCACGATACTCGAAAAATACTATTTTGATTGACTTTTCTTTTCGAAACCCGTCTGGAACAACATTGTTGTACTAATTGCAAAAGACCAACGCCTCAGAAAAATGGCGGAACCCCGTCACTTCGTTTTTGACGTTCAAACAGTTGGGTTTTGGAACCAAACCACTTCTCTTACCATACTTCAACTATCAGATCGATCGCTAGCCTTTTTAACACAGTCTCTGTATATAACTTGATCACGTGTACATTCTTGTCGAGTTTAAATATAATATAAACCACAATTAGTCTCGTTAGTCCCCTGAAAAAGGGGTGGTCCTTCGAATCTTTGTTTAGTCAACACACCACGTGCAATCTATCAATCTAAAACACTAATTGTAAGTTCCTATTTCGCGTGGTATCGATCCATTGATTCTTGTGTCCTCAATGATCGTTTGAGATCGTCGAAAACGATATGCATACATCTTTAAAGAATCGAAAGGAATCGATATCACCACAGCAACTGAAATTTTTAATCATTTATTCTACTAGAAACAAGTCACTCTAATTTCTTTACTAATTTTAGTAGTAGGATTTCGAGAAAAACGTAATAACAGACTTCTTTGCAATAGAAGTCTAGGAGTGAAGATCTGAAAATCGACGCCATTTTGCTAGATGATACCCCTCGATATTTCATTTAATATTGTACAATGGAATACCAGAATTTTATAGCAGTATTTACAGCACAGAAAATTAAAATATTAATAGTGTCAATATTTTAAAAAATAGTGTGATCTGAAAGTTATGCTAGCTTCGATATTTTTTGAAAAATGTGACTCACGATCGACGCGACATCTACTCGCGAATACTCACAACTAAACATCCCTCTCCCTGCAATCTCGTACCCATGCAAGATAGAAAAGAGCTAAACTGCGATAAATCGATCGATTTTTGTCCCCAATATAAAAAATATTCGCTAAATTAAAATATAAAATCATTATCTTCCATATTTGCATCGAGACTTGAATTATTTTCGAATTACAATCGATCGAAACCGTTATTACGAGTCCGTGTTCGCACAAAAGCTTTTACAAGAGGGAAAAGAAATTATTGAACGCAGTGAACAAACGTCCAAGATAATCAGAGAGATTAATTAACCTGTCGTTCGAATGCAAAGAGATTCAAAGACAGATTTACGAGCGTCCGCTTTAATAAAGGTCAGATTCCCCTCTGCATGAAGCCACCTTGTATTTAAAAACAGCGCGACGAGCCTTGAAGCAAACTGCACACTTCGATGCGTTTATAAAACAAATTTTATTTGTAATTTACTTGGCCACGGACTGTGTTACTTTATCAGAAACAATATAGAAACGAAGAATTGATTGCAATTATCCCACATTCGACACAGTTCAAGAAATTAACGAACGTGAAAATATAACCATCATGGCGTGGAAATTGGAACTGGAATTTAACGACACCATGTGTTGCAAATTATATAGTCAACTATCCTTTTCGGTGAGCATCATCGAATTTTGTGTCAATATTCCATAAGATTTACACGAATTTTGTTTCAAACAATTATTTACGAAAAAAAAAACTGACTTAATTGTGCAAATATTCTAAGTAGAAATTTAAATTAATATCTCGTATACAGGATGAAGACAATGACCCTACTGCCCCACCTGCATCACCTGTGGAGGGTTTTAAATATGCTCCTTTAATCAAGTCCCACGAACTTAGAGCTAACGAATCCACATTAGACGTCATGGACAACTTATCTGAGGATTTTCGTAACCAAAAATCGAATTATGAAGGATCAAACTTGATTGATAAACGTTTTATCAATGCAAATGAGATGGTACGTAAAGGTGTGTCTAGTAAGAGGATTTAAAAAATAAAATAGAGGAATTTATCAGTGCAATATCTTCCACAATGCATTTCGAAAGTAGCTGTGCATAGTTGAATTTGACAAAACATTAACTTAAAAGATAAAAAAACATAAAATTATTCACATATGACTAAAAAATCCTATTTAATAATAGAGCAATTTTCACATATCCAGTGAAAATGATCAATAATGATTAAATATTATAAATTGACTATAGCTATATTTTGAAATGGTATACAATAAAATTCTTATGGAATAATTTTATATGACTCAAAAATCCTATTTAATAATAGAGCAATTTTCATACATCCAGTGAAAATTATCAATAATTGAATAGAATTTATGATTAAATATTATAAATTGACTATAGCTATATTTAGAAATGGTATACAATAAAATTCTTATGAAATAATTTTATATGACACAAAAATCCTATTTAATAATAGAGCAATTTTCATACATCCAGTGAAAATGATCAATAATTGAATAGAATTTATGATTAAATATTATAAATTGACTATTTGAAAAACAAATTAAATATTTAATAAATGTTATGTAAATATTTATTTTAATAAATGTTATGTAAATATTTAATTTAATAAATGTTATGTAAATAAATTTGTATAAATGTTGTGTTTATTATTAAATATTTAATACAGAATTTAAATGAATTTTCGAAAAACGAACGCGACTAAGCTTCTTTTCTCAATGTTTATAAAGACATTGAAAAATTTGACTGACGATCGAATATCAAATTTTGAATAGTAAGAACGTTGTCTAAAATGCAGGATGAAGTACCTGGCGCGCGACCATCGTTGCCATTAAAGTATATCAAGCGTTGTAACAAAGAAAAATTGAGATCCATAGAAGACTCTCACGCGAGGAAGTCTTATTCCGGAGGATCCATCTTCCTTAAAAACGGCGTCCACGATGCAAACGAGGTACATTGAAAGAGAAATGAGAATTCTAAAATCAAGAACCGCGGCGTTCGCGAGGGCGATAAATATTATTTCCGTCGGACGTATTTATCGTACAAGTCATAAGTATGATAAACAATGTATCTGAAAAATTTTTAGTCGATTTTTCTACGACCCACCTTCATCCTCATTTCCATTTAACAACCGACTGTGCAAATTTGTTCCTCCTTCGTGGAAGAGAAAAATTGATCCTTCGAAAGCTTAACATTTAATTATTATTGATTTAAAACCATTCTAATAACAAAACTACTTCTAACTTTTGTATGTTTCTGATAGAAAAATAGTGAATGCAAATATTCACATTAAAATTGTTAATTATTCTATTCTCAATCCAAGGTTTATTTTGGAGGAGATTAGTAATAATTTTAATGCATTTCTCTCAGGATAGAGAATTGAAAATGTCAAACAGTACATCTATGGATCGTGGTCCAAAGAAAACGATCAGAAAATCAAGAAAATCTGGAGAATCGAACGATTCGTGCAAATCCTGTGAAGATGACGTACAAAATAAATCTAAAGAATTTTTGCAAAGTAATACAGACGATATAAATGACGACAAAAGCATTGATTTTCAAAGAAAAGTGTGCAGTTCGAACTGCAAGCATTCCAACAAGATTTCCAAGTTCACCTCAACGAAAACTGATAGAGCTGGATCGATTAGCAAGGACACAGTTTCCTTGAACGAGGAAAAGGAAATTTTGTCCAAGCTTTGGGAACATGCACTATTAGCAACTCGTTCGTCGAGCAATAGTTCCCTTACGAATGATTTCACACGCCAAAATAGACAAACGAACTATGCAAGATACGATTCTGGAGAACACACTTTCCTGAACACCTTTTCCAAGAGTAATCGCGTTGCACGTTCGTTTAATTCCAATAAAGTTTTTAATCTCACTACGCGTTTAAGAAACAGCCCCCATTTGTACGAATCTCGACTCTCGATCGTCTCATAAAATAAATAATGATAAAAGAAAATTCGAAATATTATGCAAAGCGTGCAAACAGTTGGGAATAAGCGTTAAAAATCTGGGAAGATCTTTAATTTTTAGGCAAAATTACAAGCAAATCTCTCGTTATTCGAGTGTCTGTAGAAAGAAGTGTTTTAAAACAATGTAAGTATTTTTTTAAAAATGTTACTCCTCTGTTCACACGCTTGTTCCAGCGATGTTTCAATTTTACGGTGAATTCCATGGAAAGCTTCCATTGGAACGTTTAAGAAACAGCCCCCATTTGTACGAATCTCGACTCTCGATCGTCTCATAAAATAAATAATGATAAAAGAAAATTCGAAATATTATGCAAAGCGTGCAAACAGTTGGGAATAAGCGTTAAAAATCTGGGAAGATCGTTAATTTTTAGGCAAAATTACAAGCAAATCTCTCGTTATTCGAGTGTCTGTAGAAAGAAGTGTTTTAAAACAATGTAAGTATTTTTTTAAAAATGTTACTCCTCTGTTCACACGCTTGTTCCAGAGAAGTTTCCATTTTACGGTGAATTCCATGGAAGGTTCCATGGGAACATCCTTCTTAATTTTTCTAAATGTCCTCGATTGAGTCGAAACCTCAAAGGTGTCCTTTCAGCGCCGATTTAAATAATTCCAGCGATGTAAAACTTGCATGGAAAGCATGTTACATAATTACGAAAGTGAAGGGAGGGTTGTTTACCAGGCAGATATTGTGGAAGCGGTGCCCCCGCATAATCCCTCGTCAAACTTTCGCAGAATTGGTTATGGTAAGCGGAGATTTTCACAAAATTCGCTTTAATGAGCAGGCCTGGCTGAAATATAAAATCCGAGGTAGACTTTACGGGGTAGTTCTTGATTGAATAGTAACCTGAGACTCATCAGCTTCTATTAGGGAACGCATAATAATACCCAGATGCAGCTGCCAACGTTTATGTGTATTTTGATCATTATCCTCGTAGCGATATTATGGGCGTCTAGTTACCACGCAGACGTAGGCATCAATTATAACCAGGTTATAATATTCTGCAGAGAACATACAGATGCTTTTGCATCGAACAAATGTTCAGAAATTAAATACTCTCAAGCTGATGCACAACGACACGAATGGTTCTTTGTTTTACGAAAAATACTGCATCGTTGATTTGTATGATTTCACGTAAAAATATTATTAATTTTATCCTACTTCTCGTCAATAATGTTAATTAACACTTTACCGACCGGTAGCGGTTGATTAATCGGCTATCGGTCGGTAAGCGTTGGTCGGTAAAAAAGTTGATTAATACGCTATCGGTCGGTAAGTGTCGGTAAAAAAGTCAATTAATAGGCTATCGGTCGGTAATGTGTTAATATTAATATTACTACCATAACAGTAAGGAGAGTTTCTTCCCAACAGAGTAGACAAAATACCTGACAATGAGTTAACAAGAAATTTGCTCATAATTAAATTTAATATCAAATAAAATTAATAAAATAATAAATTTTTAATTAATAAAATAATAAATTTAAATTTGCAATTTAATAGATTTTTTAACTTATAAAAATGAATTTTATGTCTTAAAGATCTTTCGAAGCCATGTTATATTAAACAAAACTAGCATCGATATGATCTAAGTTGGTCAGGTTCCATGTTCCACCCTATATTTCAATATCTCGTTTAGTGTCTACCAACAAGCGAAAAGGAATGCAACGAAATTGAAAATTTAATTAAGAATGATATGCTCGGATATTGAATATCGAGTACCATGTGCAAATAGAGATACGATTGTCTGGCGATGAAATTTTTCCAAATAGCTTTTTTAATAACTCCGCGAACGTATAGATTGTGTTAATGATTTCCTCCCTTTTATAACCTTTCCCTGCAGAATTACGGAAAGCAATTTTTCACCCTATCTCGAGTCGTATTGGATAATATTAAAAATGTGAGGAATCGGATCTGGAATGTGCTGCAATCAACGCGATATAATAACAATTTGATAACTATTAAACAAATCATAAAGTCGAAGATTGAAAGCCTTCTTATAAGAATCCCCTTACAATTTGATTTCAACATTCTGTTCCTCCAAAAAATTATTTTCTGTTGCGGGGGTCAATTACAATCATTTTTGGTGATTAGACATACCCACTTGCGAGAAAAAATTTCATTTTTTGTCTCACTTCCTCTTGTATTGATTTTTACAATATGAACTGTTGGTAATATCGCGAGTGTCACGAAAATGGTAATGAAAAATGGGCCGAAAGAACACATTGGATGTAAGGTCTATTCGTATACCTCATCCCTGGTACCATAAACGAGGTATAGAATAGAAAACTATGCATCTAATGGAAATCGGTATTACACGCATTTAAATACCCACCTGGTAAAAAACCCAGTGGATTTGAGCGACCTCTTCGTTTAAAGAACGGTGATCTAGAGAACTGTGACCAATTGAATTACTGCCAATCTGACTGCCATACCGACTTGAAAATTCGGAGCTGATTTTAACGTCCTCTTCACATGGATGGTGATCAGTTGAGAAACTATTCACTGAATTAGCATTGATAGGCAACAGCTGCAGTGTTGCGTAAATCATGAGTTGAGTATGAAAGAGATTGAAATTCATTTCTGGATCTGTTGGTAACGTTGCGAATGACACGAAAATGGTAATGGGGTTTCGAGACCCCCTAAAAATAGGCAGCAAAAATACATTGAATGAAGGATCTACTTCTATACCTCATCTGTGACAATACTATAGAATCTTTGATGAATCAATGAGAATCAAAACTAATCGAATGAAGAAGCTCTATATTTGAGATGACCTATGCAAGGCGGATCGCAGCCAATTTGCTAATATCATTTAGTTTTTAATTAATAATTGCATTACCCAGCTAAAAGTGATACGATTATTAATTAAACGCTAAATAATATTACCCAGGTCTCACCACGAGGAGGTTGCTGCGAATGGAGACCCGCCCTAGCCGATTCCCAACCACCCTCCATTAATAAAAATCTTTTGTGACCAACGATCGTTGGTCGAAGAAGCAATAAACGAAAGTGCAACCAACGAAGGAAACAACCAACGAAAGAGTTTTTTCAGAAAGAATTTGTCTTTAAATTCTCATCAACAAAACAGAGAAATGGACCAAAATATTGCCTGCCTCATATAATGATTAATAGAGAAAACCAAACTCCTGCCTAACTATAAATCTAAATTCATTTACATCCTACCTATCTAATCATCTAACAAAATACATAGAAAATATATTCTTCCTTGTTGATCCTTCGACGAAGATTTCCTGAAACATACTGCTACATTTTACCTAACTATAAATCTAAATTATTAAAACATAAACTAAGCAATCTGAAACAAAATACATGAAATACATTCTTCTTTCTTCTATCTTCTATTTATCCCACGATGATTTCCTGAAACACAAACCAAGCAATATCAAACAAAATTGTAACAATTCTTAATTGTTACCTCTATAGACCTAAAACTTCCATGGGAATATGATCTGAAACAGAAACTTCTTCAATAGATTAGTAAGAGAACAACACTGAACCTGTAAAACTACAAATACTACAACTACAGGCAAGTGCAGTGAGAAAGTAAAAATAGTACATCATAATATACGAGATTACTTTGACTCTAAAATGTATTCGTCGCGAAATATATTCTTGCACGTGAATCTAATGATATATTTTAATAAGTAAAGAAAGACTTTGGGTATCCTCGACATCGAAGATAGCCAAAGTCGTCAACTCAATTATGAAAGTGAATTTAATTATTGAAGAATGTAAAGGACAATCGGAAGCTACTAATTTGACACTCATTCTAAAATTAATATAATTATAAGTATTATAAAAGATATTAAAATCATGACTCTACTTTCAATCGATATTGCGGTATTTGTCATATTAAAAATTGCGGCGTGTAAAAAGATCGCACGCTTAAATAAAACGCGACGCGACACGTGCTCATAGCGTGCAGTGAGTGTGGGTATCAGATTGATCCCCCCCGGCCTTGATTATCAGAAAAGCAAGTCGCGCCCCTGACCCACGTCTATCGGACCTCTCTACGTACAACCGCCGGGCCCTGGAGGACACACGGTCACAACAGGACCCGCTTAGTACTCGAGAACGGATATGGGTCAAGAACTCTCACCGGAGGTCATTCTCTTTTCCGTATAAAGAGGAGAATATATGCGCTCGGTGAGGCCCCACTTAAGCTGAACCAAGCTGCACCGGGGTTGAAGCGGTAAGAGCTATCACACCTAATACACAGGTGTCACATGTTTCATTCAATCAAACAGAGGTGATCGAGCAAAAAACTCTCCGGTCCTTTCGGTCGAGACATAATCTCGGAAAGCGAGAACCAGAGAACAAGCGAACGAGAGATTACAGATGTATATGTAATAGAGATATATGTACTCATTATATATTCATTTTAAAATGAGTGTCAAATTAAAAATAATTGAATCTACTATGACATTTGTCATCTTAAAAATCGCGGTGTGCAAGAAGATTATAATTTTAAGTAAAAGGTACTAACTACACTTGCCAAAGAAAGCACGTATACAACTAGTCGTTTTACCCCTTTGCCTTACGATTTAATTTCCAACTGTGCGTCCCAAAAGCGACACCAAGGTTTGGCCCGGTAGACTTCTCACGTCTCTGAGATGTGAAACACTTAAAAATGATCTATCACCTAGCTAAAGGGAATTGAGCAGAGTATATTAGTAAAATGTTACAAGAATTTAAGCTGAAACGTAAAAATAAAAATCTTATATTCATCAGTGTCATCGCAACAAATATGGTATATGCATCGATACCATATTCTACATGTCAAAACGCACATTCGTAATTGTAATGAAAGAAACTTGGATCGAGACACCAAGTTTAATCAACACCAAACAATCAAACGAAATGGAAGAATCGAACAAAGTACCTCCGTAGAATATTACGAGAATTCGAGCAAGAATATAATATTACGTTATTATATCCCGCAATATTATACATATCAAAGCAGTCAGATAGATAAATGAAGTTGAATTCGCATCAAACAAACAAATAAAAATAATAAAATATAAATAAGTGGAGTGGACTTACTACTTGTTGTCAGTACATAGGGTAGTTACCACTGGGTCATCTGTAAAGTAAGAAAATATTCATATTATAGCAACATCAGTTAGACAGGCAAGGCAAAATCAGTTTATTGAAGCAAAATTGGCATCAAACGATAGAATAGAAGAGGGGAGAGAATTTTTGAACAGTTCTTACCGTTGGTCATCACCGTCCGGCACTGGTCAGTAGTGGTCAGCAGTGGTCAGTAGTGGTCAGTAGTGGCAGGAGCACTAGTCAGAACTGGTCAGTAGTGGTCAGTATTGGTCAGTAGTGGTCAGCCTTGGTCATCTCTGGCCAGTAGTGGTCATCAGCGGTCCCCGGTTCTCTTCTAGCCGTTTGAACACTCCCGAATTCGCGACGCGACTGAAGAATTCTTCGCAGTGACCTTGCTGATATGTCTAAGATAAGATAAGGAAAGGGTGGGGAGACCAGTCAGAGCCAAAGTTAAAGTTAACAGTTAAGACTGTCTTGTCTACAAAGGAACTATTTCGATTGGTCCCACCTCTTGACCATTTCTGGATCTTCACTGGACCGCTGACCTTGATATCAATCTCACTGTTGACCACCAGTGACCATAAGCTAGTCATTGATGATCATCGACCCATTAAAACCATTACGAAGATTAAAGCCTTAATAATTTATTAAAAAGTTGATAAGCTGTGGTACATTTATTTCGTCAATTAATTATTCAGTCACGTTTATTAAACTTATAAGTAAATTTTTCAATATTGAATACAATGAACAAAGTATTAATTGTTTTATCGGGCATCATGTCTCAAAAATTGTTTCGATGGACGGTCTAACATGATCGTCCTTTTCGTAATACTCCTCGCCTTCTCCACGATACTCTCCAGGATACTTTAAGTATTGTTCTCTTTCCATCAATTCCTCCGAACATTTTTCTACAAGAGACTCCAGAGAATCCTGAAAATATGAAAAAAATGATAATGAATTCTTTAATGTAATAAAACATTACGCTTATTGATTACTATCGACGAAGATAACTCGTTGGGTTATTCGATTGCACAAGAAAGGACGCGATACATAAAGCAAAAGAGATTCTGATACGGATATCGTAATTTTATTAATGAATACACAGCTCGAGCTCTGTCAAATCGGAATGGAAGCGACCGGAAGTTCTCGTTAGACTGAAAGCAATCAATTTAGATCGCTCAGCTCATCTACTTCCGTTTTCCGTAACATCCTGGACGTCCGAACAAATTTGTCGAACAGCAAAACCGGATATCGTCGGATAGTTTTCCGGTATTTATTTCAGACACTAATATAATGTTAAATGTTTTCACTTCTGGGTAATAATAGGAGCTTCCTGTTTTTGGTAGTTGACAATCAACGAACTTTTTAATATACATTTAAAAAACTATTAACATCACCCATAATAAAAGCGTGTGTATATTTGATGTGTTTTTTACCAACAAACACATACAAGTTTAGCTAGGAAATTGGAAATACTTAAGTATATTATGCATTACCTCTTCTTGGAAAGGAACTGGTTCTGGTGGTAACAGATCAGGATTATATGGCGTGATACAACGCGCGCGCCATATTGGAATAATGCCTTTTTTCAAAGGAAGCGGTTCCAATTCCAATACTTCGCTTTTTGCATCTTTTGTTATTTCCTACAAAGCAATATAATTCGTTTTATATTATAAATAGTCATTGGATCTTTCTATAGAAGATTTACTGGCAATGTGAAGCAGCACGCCATTTTTCAATGCATAAAAAAACATTTTAAAGCGATATAAAATTCAAATATTTAAACAGAAAATACAACGTTATTTTTTATTTGCAATTATTGTGTAGCATGCTAATCAAAATCGATATTTTGCATCACAATTTTTACCTCCGTGGGTTCATCCTGCGTTTCATCGAATTCCACGTCTTCAACGTGTACGTAGTGTCCATGTTGCATGCAAGCATTCTCGAAAGTGAAACAACCCCGACCATAAGGCTGTAATTATACTGTTTGTCAATAATGTATTTCTATATTTTTGATTATTTTTTCAACCTTCGTTGGTTATTCTTTTTAATTATTTTGTATTTTAATTAATTATTTTTGGAGCAACGTGTTGAATTTGATTGAAACTTGGATATGTTATTTTCAAGATTTCGAAAAATGTTTCAATGCATTATGAAAAATTCGCTACCGCTCTTGTTAAAATATATTTTGTGGACAGAGCAGTTTACAATAAGCAGTTGTGAAATTAACGATATAGAAAATGTTTAAAACTGTTTTAAAACATCGCTAAATATTACAACATGTTCAAATTTCAATTGAGCTCGAAACATTGTTTCGAAAAGTGTTCGATTTGGTTTGCAATGGAACCTTTCGTAATTAGTTCACCAAATTTAATTCCCAAAATCCGTGGAATCGATGACGGGGATGGATCAATTGTCCAGGTCCTTGCATACGATCCACGATCCATGTTCCCATAAATTTGGTGTTCGTGTCAGCGTACAAGTATGATCCCATACCGTGTCGAAAGTTCTTCTTCCACGAGCCTTCGTAAACGTCGTTGTTTATGTAATAATATACACCGAAACCGTGTTTCATATCTCTCTTCCACTCCCCTGTGAAAAATTCAGTTGTCTACAAGATATCCACAGGCTTTGATAGCCTAAGTTTGCCAATATTGTATCAAAAATAAGAAAAAAATAAAATAAAACGAAAGAAATACTGTTAAATTTGTTTTAAAAACCGGAAAATTTTATATAACCCCAAGTATAATGTCTTTTTTGTGTTCCATATGCAAATATTGAATTAAAAATTATTTTTGTTAAAATGTCGTATGTGTATTCAGTTATACTTGTTACTTCTTCATTCTTTTACCATATCTCTTCATTTTATATTTAAATTTCGTACATTACGAACGCCATAAATAAAAAATAACATTGTTTTGTTTTATTATGATTTTTACCAGTCCAATTACTAATTAATTTTTGTATTTTCTGACCGAATTAATTTGTTTCGAATAAAATGAATTTAATTCAATAAATTGATTATAAAAATGATTGTTTTAACTCGTTTCGGTGTTATATGTAAATTATTGTGTATCTTTTCGACCGCCTTGCGACGTTTCCGAGTTTGGATCGGATTCTATTTTCGTGCGTTGGTTTCGTACCCTCATATCGTGTTCCATCGGGATACCAAAAAGTTCCTTGACCATATTTCACACCTTGTCTCCATTCACCGTCGTATCTAGCACCGATTTTGAACACGTAAAGTCCTTTGCCGTGCCTCGATCCTTTGCAGTACTGACCCACGTACATGTCGCCATTGGGGAGCAAAGCTTTACCCTGTCCATGCCTGTCTCCTTTATCGTTTCTTTCACCTTCGTACACCTTCAATATTCACTCGATATTAACGATAAAACTTGTTCAATTCAATGTACTGATTACGATTAATATTTCCCACGAATAATCTTTAAAATTGATGAGTCAAATCACGATTGTTAAAATTATGAAAACTCCTCTGTTCTTAAAAAAAACAATCATCTAAGATACTAACAATTACTTGGAAATTCTGTCAGCCATATTGATTATACTCAGCTTCCTTTGCCAAAGAAAAAAACAACGAAAGAAAGGTGACGCAAAAGCTGCCATTTTTTGATAAATTTTCACGAAAGATAGGAAAAAGATTTACACATTTTTAAAATTCTTGCCTTTCATAGCTTCCTTTGCCAAAGAAAAAATAACGAAAGAATGCTAACTTAAAAGCTATTATTTTTTGATAAATTTTCACGAAAGAAAAGAAAAAGATTTACACATTTTTTAAATTCTTGCCTTTCATATCTTCCTTTGCATTCGCATAAAAAAAACGTACGCAAAGAATGTATTTAACGAGTTTTTGCAAAAACAGCGCCCTCAAAGTTAGAAACGCATTGACTTCGCGATAAGATTAAATCTCACTTTTCTAATTAAAATTAGCCCGTTATATGGAAAAGGTCCAGATTCGACAGAAAGGATTACCGAGGTTATTAATTGTAATATCAAAGACGAATTGGGTCAATTATTTCGGAACATGAAAGAGAAACGCTCACCCCGAGCGGATTTACTTCTTCTTCTCCGCGTTCACCTACGATCGGTGGATACTCTGACATTTCTATTTCCAAAAGAAGCTTTTGTTACATTTTACGAATACTCGAAAAGAATGTTCAAACATTGCACAATCGATTATCAAAATCGATACGAATAATTTACTGACTTTGCATAGTTGCGTTAAAAACTAGATTAATTACTCTTCGTTATGGCTGCACGATTTCTTCGAAATTAATCCTTTCAACTCATCAAACTTATGAAGTTTATATTATGTGTCTTGTTTTATTATTGATTTGTATTGGAAAATTACAATTTTGAAGTTACCAATAATTACTATTAAAATATCTTTTAATTAAGGGTGATCATAAATCAATTTCTACCTCTTGATGCATTAAAAACTAGATTAATTACTCTTTGTTATGGCTGCACGATTTCTTCGAAATTAATCCTTTCAACTCATCAAACCTTTAAACTGTTGTTTCAAAATTATGAAGTTTATATGTGTATTGTTTTATTATTAATTTGTATTGGAAAATTACAATTTTGAAGTTACCAATAATTACTATTAAAATATCTTTTAATTAAGGGTGATCATATAAACAATTTCTACCTCTTGATGCATTAAAAACTAGATTAATTACTCTTTGTTATGGCTGCACGATTTCTTCGAAATTAATCCTTTCAACTCATCAAACCTTTAAACTGTTGTTTCAAAATTATGAAGTTGATATGTGTCTTGTTTTATTATTGATTTGTATTGGAAAAATACAATTTTAAAATTACCATAAATAATTACTAAAATATCTTCTATTTAAAATTGATCATAAAAACAATTTCTACCCCTTGTAAAACGTAATAGGACGAATGAATGAAACAATTGCGAATTACTCGGTATTAATTGATTGAATTCAGAGGAACAGACAACACAACACCGATTGGTGTAAAACAAAGCCATATTTTAAATATTTTACTGACTGATATTACCACTGGTTGCTTTGCTATCCAAACAAATATTCTCGTTGTTAAATATATTCGATTAAACCGATTGTTATTAAACACCCCAAGGAATCAAGCTCCAACGATTAAAAATAAATTTTACCTAATCGATCCAACGTGTCTACAACATCACCGTAGAATTATAATGTGCGATTCTTTTCTGGTTTTAACACTTTACCGACCGATAGCCGATTAATCAACCGCTACCGGTCGGTAAGCGTTGGTCGGTAAAAAAGTTGATTAATCGGCTATCGGTCGGTAAGTGTTGGCCGGTAAAAAAGTCGATTAATAGGCTATCGGTCGGTAATGTGTTAAGTTCGATCTGATAGAAAGCTCTTTATTACTCGACGTTTCTCTCTTTCTCTTAGCGAAACAAAAGACTGATGTTATTTATATTTTACACATTTCTGGAGATACATACATATGTGCTCGCTTCATTTCACGCCTTAGCAATAACATACGGTAATACACGGAATTTATTTGCACTTATTCTATATACTTTTACATAGCCAGTCGTGTCTTCGTACCTACATGACAAAACTCGTAGACGCTGAATATATTGATTTTTATTAATTACAACACTCAGCTAGTTGTCAAGCTTTCGTAATGGAAATTGTTCATGTACAAACCGGCGCAAAAAGAGACCTTGCGATTGATAGAATGCAGTTTGTTTTGGCAAACTAGTTTTTAGCGAGGAGAGATTCTCTCGTGCCGGATGTACGAATGCTCTGCAGCAACTGTTTTAACAGAACCAACGATGTTTTCTAGGCGACAACGAGGGAAAGAACGAAACCACGTCACCGACCCGTCAACAAACCGATCAAAGCCTGTTTCTCCTTTTCTTTCTTCCTCACTGTCTCCAAATTCCGCTGCTTCCACGAGCTTTTTCGCAGCTTTATAGGTCGCGAGCCAACGTATCGCCCTGAAACACACAAACATTTTCAATTTAAATTAATTATTCAATTATTCATTTAACGCTCATATTTTTCGGGCTAACCAAGAATGATCAATTTTCTTTATTGGATTTTTGTTAATTGCAATGTTGCATCCGACGTATAATTCGAAGAAAAACAAATATTTTCATCCCTTAAACAATTAGATTAAAGAAATTTCGTCTTTCAAAGCAATCAGACGAAGAGAAGAGAAGGGGTTAATTATTCGAAATTATAATAATTCACTGTGGTTGCTGAAATCATCTAAATTAACACGTTTGCCCTGAATCGTCTTAATTTGTTATTTATTATGAAAAATCAGGATTCTGAATAATGTATCATCATCGATAAAGAGAATATGAACATTGTCGAGTAATATTTGCTTGGACGTAGGCTTTTCGAACGATGAAAACGGTATAATACATGATCGATCAATGTTAAACAGATCCATAGCAACTCTTTTAAAAAAAGGATCATTGTCTGGGCAATTTATCCGTTTTATTAAGTTTTTAATTTGGAAAAGAGAACCACGCAAAGTGTTGTTAATAAGATCTCGAAAAATAAAAGAAAAAATCACGAAAGTGCTGTTTAGAAATGATTAGTTTTTCGAGTGTGAAATTTCTACGGATTCTAGCGTCGACATGGGCAAACTTTCGAAATAAATTCGGGGATCATGCACACGGGGAAACGATATCCCGGGCCACGGAAGAAAGATAAATAAACCCTGCGTGGAGTGGTTTTCACAAAAAACAAATTACGGATCTCAGGCACCCTCGATCGCGCGTAAAAATCTTGACAGAAGGGTAATATTGCCTTCGATAACGGTGGATATTCAAAGTGTACTACTTCGAGGCTCGTTTCATTGGTTTCTTGAATGATAGAACCCACCCACGCGTTGTTGTGAATACCATCCCTCGTTTCGAGCACGTCCACCAAGTTCTGCCACGTTTATTTTGTGTCATAGCGTCAAAGTAACCGAGTTTGTGAAATAGACAAGAATTAACTACATTACTGTCACAAAAATTAATATTCAATAATATTAAATGTACAAATGAACAATCCAACTTATCTTAACCCCTTAACCCTCACATTTTTATTCAATTTTATAATATCATATTTTTTGCATTGATAATTGTAACATATTTTATAAAATAGAGGGCATAAAACGAATAATAGAATGTGACACAAATCATTCTATATCAAACACTATAATTTTTTATTTTATGATATAAATATACATACAATTAAAAATGTAATATGATATATTTTAAAACATGGTACAGCAATTAGCCCTACATTGCATTCACTGCACATGTACAGTGTTTCTTTCTTGCATTTTTTGCAGCGAATTAAATAGAAGAAATCTTGGGGTTTTATCTTTCAGAATTAATAAAAATAGTGATAAGAACGTGTAATAGGAAGATGAGTAAATCGATTGCCAGTGATTTTCGTTTAATTGCGTTAATTAGCTAGGATTTTAGGATTTTAGGATTTTAGGAGCGACGCTTGTTCTAAGAAATTGGCTATCAAAGAACAGTGCAACAGAGGATGTAAAAATACACCGCGAGATGCATCAATAAAAGTGGATATCTCGCAGAGGCACACGACCTCGGAAGAATCATGAATTCCTACCTCTTTCTCAATCGCCCACGCCTCGATCTTTTTTTATCACCTTCCGTCCCTTTTGGAAACACGAAACGCGACGACACAGGCGTAGCTTAATACGATAGAATTCGTAATACTAATTTGTTCAAGACGAATACAAAGGGAGTGGAGACAAATAAAATCTTAGTATTTGTAAACTCACTGTGATTGAACAAATAGATATCTGAAATTAATTTAGAACAGCAGAATTACGAATTAACTTTAATTTCAATTATTAAGATACGCAGTTGGCCATTGAATACGAAGCGTATAGTAAAATTTTTGTAAATTTTTCGAGTCGTGCACATATGTAGAGACCAAATGTGTTATAGCAATTAAAAAGAAGCGACTGGAATGCTCGAGTTTCGTCGGGATAACGCGAGACCGCATGTCTCGTTGGAAAGTCGGAAAAAGAATCCGGGAGCTATTTAAGTCGGGATATTCTTCCTCGTCCGCCGAATTTAACGCCACTGGATCATCGTCAGTTCCGGTCTACAGAGAACCTTCAGGATTAAAATTTTAATACAGCAAAACCGGCCAAAATACTCTTTAAACATTCTCTAAAATGAATCCTTAACTCGAAAACCAAGTATGCAAGAATCCACACGTTCGTACGACACTTTTTACCTTTTTTAGCGCGTTGACTCACCCTCTGAAATACGAGCGCATGTTTCTGACACCCCATGTGGTCCGAATAAAGTGTTGTAAGCTGTTTTCTTAGATACCATACCGAAGATATAGACTTTTTTTACTTTTCTTAAGCTTAATGGGGGAGCTAATTTTGTCATAGGCAACTAATTCTTTTTCTAAGGATGATTATGAGGAAAAAGTGGGGGAAAAGAGTTTCTTTCATATGGGAGATATTATCTTTGTTGTTGGAATAACTCTTTTTTTTAAATGGAACGATATTTATTTTCAAGTAAAATGAAGTTTTAATATAAATAAAGGTAAAGTCACGGATCAGTTGTGTAATTTTGGTCAAAGTAATCGCAAGGTTACACCTGGGACAACGAGAGACGTCGAGACAGATACCTCAAACAATCACTCATATATCCGTTCAAAGACTCATCATTTCCCTGACTTGACCAATATATGTATATACTTTATATAATTTATAAAGATTCTGGAACCACTTAAATTTTTAAAACAATTTTCAAATACATTCAAAACACGATAATTTAATTCTTCTTTAAAGGTAATTAAATTTCGTTTAAAAATGAATTTCTCAAGTTCGAAATGGTAAGGGTATATTTATATGACGAATCGTTTCGGAGCACCGTGTATAAGCCACGAACTGAATGATCCGGACCTGTTGGAAATAAGAGTGACAAAGTATAAAGATTTTAGTAATTCTATTTTTCACCTTTTTCTCTTTCCTTCCCGACGCGTCACCTCCTAACCCACCCACTCTCGAACTCTTCTATAAATTCCAGAGGTTTGTTTTCTCGGAGAAATTTTGGTTCCGTCGTTTCGTTTCCCCCCGACTTGCGACGCGTTCGCGTTTGAATCGATTCTCGAAGATATGATTCACACGTGGCCGTCCGCTCGTACGTACGTTTCGACTACTTGTTGCGTCTGACCAAATTCTCGACGCGCCACTTGTAGCTGACGCTACTCACATACAGGGTGTTCTATCACCCCTGGGAAAAATTTTAATGAAAGATTCTGGGAGGCCAAAATAAGAGGAAAATCAAGAATTTCTTGATTGAGGCTTCGTTGAAAATTTATTAACAATTAAAATCAAAAATTTCAAATCGTTCTGGAAAAATTATTTTCGGTTGTGGGGGTCAATTTCAATCATTTTTGGTGAATACACATACCTTCGATATCCTACCCACTTTGGAGAAAAAAATTCGAAGGTGTGAAATTTTTCGAGAGAATTAAAAAATTTCAAATCATTTTGAAAAAATTATATTCGGTTGCGGGGGTCGATTACAATCATTTTTGGTCATTACAATTACCCTCGAAATCCTACTCACTTTCTAGAAACAAATTCGAGAAGGTGTGAAATTTTTGCGCGGAAAAAATAATTTCAAATCATTTTGAAAAAATTATTTTCGGTTATGGGAGTCAATTAGAATCATTTTTGGTCATTACAATTACCCCCGAAATCCTACTCGCTTTCTAGAGAAAAATTCGAGAAGGTGTGAAGTTTTTGGATGGAAAAAATAATTTCAAATCATTTTGAAAAAATTATTTTCGGTTGTGGGGGTCAATTACAATCATTTTTAGTCATTAGACACATCCTCGAAATCCTACCCACTTTTGAGAAAAAAATTCGAGAAGGTGTGAAATTTTTGCGCGGAAAAAATAATTTCAAATCATTTTGAAAAAATTATTTTCGGTTATGGGAGTCAATTGCAATCATTTTTTGTCATTACAATTACCCCCGAAATCCTGCTCACTTTCTAAAAAAAAATTCGAGAAGGTGTGAAATTTTTCGACGGAAAAAATAATTTCGAATCATTTTGAAAAAATTATTTTCGGTTGTGGGGGTCAATTGCAATCATTTTTTGTCATTACAATTACCCCCGAAATCCTACTCGCTTTCTAGAAAAAAATTCGAGAAGGTGTGAAATTTTTGGACGGAAAAAATAATGTCAAATCATTTTGAAAAAAGTGTTTGATTAATTATATTAAAGAGTATCAAGACCAAGTATAAAGCAAATTCGACAACGAACAAAATATGTCCCATACAAACGTTGCAGAGCCCCCTTCACAGAGTTAGAATTTTTTAAAATGCCAAAATAGGTGTTTAATTATGTCAAAGAGCATTAAGACCAAGTTTCAAGTTAAATCTGATCACAAATAAAATATTCCTCATAATTAAGAGAGCATTGATTACCCCCTTCCACCCCCTTAGGTGTTGAATTTTGGAATATCCTTTCTCATTCCTTGTATACATCATAAAGGAAACCTATGTGCAAAATTTGAGCTTTTTATGTCCAAAAACTTAGCCTGGGGGTTGATGAGTAAGTGACTCAGGCCTTTCATTTTACATATATGTATAAATATATAGATTTAGTAACTCTTTGGAATGGGAAATATCTTATTCAAGATGTCTGCTGGTAAGGACAAAGTCTCTTGACAATACATGAGGACAAAAATAAAAAAACGATGAAAACAGAAACTGACGGTCAATGCGAAAAAAAATATTCAGAAAGAGAGGAAAAATGGACGAACGCAAGATGGAACAGATGGTAGATAAAATTATTCAAATACCAAGGAAAATGAAGCTCTTTAACAGTCTTGGAGGCATCGAATTGTATGGAGCGGAAAGGCAAGGTGGAAAGATTGCAGGACAAAATTTATGAGATGGACGTTAGGGTTGATTTAGAGAACCCAGGGCCACGCGGTGAAAAGAGGGAAAAGGGAATAAGATGAGGACGAAAACTGGGGGGGGAAAATACGAGGAGATGCTGGTAAATTGGTGGAAAACGTGCAGGGGAAAAATTAGTGAAAGAAAGAGAATACAACAGGCTAGGAGCAGGTAAAAAGTGTAACTGTAACTGTAAAACAATGTAAAATATCGATCGGTAGAATAAACAACAAAATTAAGACTCATACTCGACAGTATGTATTTTCTATTTTATGAAAAATATGAGAATCTAGGGGAAAAATTAGTGAAAGAAAGAGAATACAACAGAATTGGAGCAAGTAGAAAGTCTAACTCTAAAATGTAAAATATCGATGGTAGAATAAACAACAAAATTAAGACTCACATTCGACAGTATGTATTTTCTATTTTATGAAAAATATGAGAATCTAGGGGAAAAATTAGTGAAAGAAAGAAAATACAACAGGATGGGAGCACGTAGAAAGTCTAACTCTAAAATGTAAAATATCGATGGTAGAATAAACAAAATATTAAGACTCATACTCGATAGTATGTATTTTCTATTTTCTACAAAAATATGCGAATCTAGGTTTTTGGGATCGTGTTGCGTAAATTGCTTAAATATGATTGTATTCGTAAGCTGTTGAGTATGCTGCTCGACCAAAACAAACGCCTTGGACTGCAACTCGTACACGTTTTGCAATCCAGTGATGTGTGGTGCAACATATACAAAGTGATTCTGAAATAACTGGTTGAATTCTGTAATTTTTTCCAGTGTACAAATCGAATGATCAAAGTACTATTCAATTTCTGGAAACTCGACTGTATTTCTTCGTTTCTGTCGATCTTGCCTGCCATCGTAAAGCAGGAACCTACTCTTCCTAAAGATGTCGACCCAATAACTTGGCTATCCAATCAACATCTCCCTATATAACTGGGATCAATTTCGTTTTTTTATCTTTAAAAAAATGGGGGGGGCGAGCTCGTTTCGTAACTCACGCTGTTGACTAAACTTTCCCCCTCGACACACACGCGTGTGTTACAGTCGGGCAAATTTTATTCACGAATAACGAATAACGAATAAAAATGGTGGATTCTCTCGTAAACTAGTTTTTTTTTTGCCAGGGGGCTTTGCTCATCTGAATATTGGTTCGAAAAGTACCTCGGTAGATTCTAATTTATAAACGAAATTAGTTTAGGAATCGATCCCGGTATCTGTGTTCGTTAAAAAATTTGACCAACTCTGATCTATGGTATCGCATAATTCAACGAACGTTTTTCGTTGCTGCGGAATCGTGGGTTCGAGGAGGTGAGATCAAAGTGCACATTTTTCTTTCTCGTGAAATATTTCTGGAACGGTGAAAAATATCGAGAAAAGTGTTCATAACAGTTGAATCCATTTTTGTTTTTTTATGTACAAAACTACGTAGCAATTATTGAAAAATGAATGCTCTGCACTTTCTACCATTACAGTTGAATTTGTGTAAAAATGTATAGTATGTAATTAATAATCTTGCAGAAGAGAAAATTAATTAAATGATGAAGACTGTTAGAAAATGTTGGAAAAACATTTTTTTATAAATATGACGTGGGAAATAATTAAAGTTTTCCTGATCTGTACTATGGTATCGCACTTTTCCTTTATATTATTTGCTTCAATTTCTCTCGTTTCCCTCGCTTTTCTTCAGCCAATTGTCATCTTTTTTTTCTGCGTTAAATATTCTTTTTTCAATTAGCTTCGACTTCGTGACTTTTCCGGGCCATTTTCCTCTCTTCTTAATTTCAGTTATTTTTCTCCATTAACAGACAAAACAAAGGCTAAACGAATATCTTTTCATCTAATTTTAGACTCCAACAGGGAAAAATTACAGGTAAGAAAAAGTCGTTGTTGATTCGCGGTTGGAAAGTCGATAATGTAAATATTTTAGAAACTACTATGAACGGAAAAAATTTTAGAACTACTAATATTAATTCACGCCTAATAGTGTATCTATACAGGGCTTTTCAAATTTTAGATTCGTTAATTAAAAAAGATTAACACGAAGAACTACTGAATTTTTTTCTCGAAAGTGGGTAGGAATTCGAGAGTATGTCTACTCACCAAAAATGATTGTAATTGACCCTCGAAACAGAAAATAATTTTTTCAAAATGATTTGAAATTTTTTAATTTTGTCGAAAAATTTCATACCTTCTCGAATTTTTTTCTCGAAAGTGAGTAGAATTTCGAGGGTATGTGTATTGACAAAAAGTGATTGTAATTGATCCCCACAATCAAAATTAATTTTTTTAGAACGATTTGAAATTTTTTAATCTTGTCGAAAAAGATCACACCTTCTCGAATTTTTTTCTCGAAAGTGAGTAGGATTTCGGGGGTATGTCTACTCACCAAAAATGATTGCAATTGACCACTGTAACTAAATATAATTTTTTTAGAACGATTTGAAATTTTTTAATTTTGTCGAAAAATTTCATACCTTCTCGAATTTTTTTCTCGAAAGTGAGTAGAATTTCGAGAGTATGTCTAATAACAAAAAATGATTGTAATTGACCCCCGCAACAGAAAATAATTTTTCCAGAACGATTTGAAAAATTTTTTTTTCGCCAAAAAATTTCACACCTTCTCGAATTTTTTTCTCGAAAGTGGGCAGAATATCGAGGGTATGTGTATTCACCAAAAATGATTGAAATTGACCCTCGCAACCAAAAATAATTTTTTTAGAACGATTTGAAATTTTTTAATTTTGGTGAAGAATTTCATATCTTCTTGAATTTTTTTCTCGAAAGTGAGTAGGATTTCGAGGGTATGTGTAATGACCAAACCTGATTGCAATTGACCCCTGAAATCGAAAATAATTTTTCCAGAGTGATTTGAAACTTTTCAATTTTGCCGAAATATTTAGGCACCTACCCCCTGTCGATTTTCCTTAAAAATTCGTTTCTGATTTTTAGTAGTTTTGTTTGACGTCCTACAGAAAAGTAGTCTAATACTTTTTTGTAGGTACCCATGGGCTCTAGTTCAGAAAAAAGTTTCATATAAATATATTCACTATTGTAGAAGATATAGCTGTTTGAAAATTGGACCACTTTTATAGGGTTTTTCTCATTTTATGAGGTTGAGGAGCAACTTTTTCAATATTATAAGTTACGAAAATCAAGTTTAGGTCTCGTAAACAGAATCTCTGAATTTTAGTCTTACAAAGAAGCAGTTAAATTTAAATTTTCATGGCTATTTACACCACGCGATGGGATCGCGAAAAATATGAACAAAATGGAGATTCTGAGATCTCTGACTCTTCCAATGGTGGTTGCTACGTACACGTTCCCTTTTTCACCGTCACCCTGTATAACGTACGAGCACCTTGAGAGACAATATGTTTGTTTTGTAATTGAGCGTGTCCCTCGACGTGCAATAAATATATCGACGGAAATATGCGCGCTATTCAACACCCACCGCGTGGCCAGCGTGGATCGCGCAAAAATTCGTGAGACTCTGATTCATACCGTGTGGGACACAGAACACGGTGACGAAGAAACACCGATCGACGGAAGAATGCGAGGACCAGGGACGAAGACGATGTCGACGATGAACGACGACGATCACGATCACGATGACTACCAACGGCGAGGAAAACGACGCGCGATCGTCCGACGATCGAAGACGTGGTCCACGATTGGCTATCCGCCATCGGGTGGAGGGGTTACGGGAAAGAACGTTTCGGGTAGGGGTTGTTGAATGAGTAGCGGGACGACCGACGTCGCGACGCACTCCGTCACAGCCACCCTGACGGGGAACGGATGTCCGAGTGCTCCGTAGCCAGCGACTCGAACTGAAAACGTGCGCCCGAGTTTCTACGAGGAACCAAAAGGACGACGAAACGAACGGTCGTGTGTGTTTCGACGGTGAGTCTTTTTTTTTCTTTCAAACCATTGATAACAAAAAAAGAAATAATAATCGACGGTGAAAAACGCGAGAGAACTGATATTCTTAGAATTACGATTACTTGTTATAACTGGGGGTAATGATCTGTTATTATAGGTCGATATGGTGAAATTTTCTTTGTAACAGATGTATCGATCGACTCAAAATTCAGTGAAATTTTAGAGATAACGATATCCAAAATATTCCGACTTGCTCTTTGAATTACATCTCTATAATTGATGGTAATAATTTAGGTCGATATGGTGAAATTTTCTTTGTATCGGTAATATATCGGTCGACTCAAAATTCAGTGATATTTTATAGACAATATCCAAAATATACTGATTTGCTTTTTGAATTACATTTCTGAGTTATTTCAAATAATCTATCACTTTGATACGTGCTCCACAGCTCTCTGATAAGTCAACTTAGTAAGAATTGCAAAGTCCATCAAAGAAAAAATTATGAGCAAACGTGATATCGAATTTTACTCCATTGATGAATAAAAAAAAGAATAATCGACGGTGAAAAACGTGAAAGAACTGATTTCTTTCAACGCTAGAGCTACCGAGAATTATAGTGTATTTATTAGATACTCGAAGAAATGTATAATGGAATAGAAATAAATCTTATAGATAGTTACGTTAAATTTTCAAAGATCCAGTCGAGTAAATTTCTTACAATTTTGATCAGAAATTACAAATTAATTAATTTGACCGCTAGAATCCCCCATTAAAATTTTTCCTAGGGGTAGTCGAACACCATTTGTACACCATTTGATTCTGAACTTAGGTGAATCCACGTGAAAAGATCAATCGAAAATTGAAAAGTAATACTTTTTTGTACTAGCATAAAAATATTATTAAATACACGTGCACTTTAGCGTGCTATGAACAATATACTTTTTATTGCTCTTGTAAATATTTGTAATGTTGAAAATCATTTCTAAAAATGTTTATATTACGATACGAGATAATTCTCCCTTTTAGTGATTTTTCTCAATTTCGATTGATTTCTTCTTTTTTTTTTAAGTTTTATTTTATCAGATAAAATAATTGCTGGAATATTTTCGTTTCTGTTCTAAGCAGCTCCCTTTGATCTAAACCAATTTATCGAGAGGCAAGGTGCAATTGAAAAAGAAACAGTAAAAGGCAGGATCCCGGTGATTTTGAAAAAAATAAAATACTATCGAATCGATGGTAGGGTTCACGACAAAGGGAAGTGGATTAATAAAGAAAATTGAAGTGAACTGAATCGGTTAGATTTTAATCCCGACCTCTTCGGTTAGATGGTTTTACATCACAATGAAAATTAAAAATAAAACTGCATCGTTCCACATACAATCCAATCATTTAACTACAAAATAATTACGAAATAATCACATTTTTTAATCTGAAGTCTTTCTTTTAAAAAAGTAACAAAAGATACATTACCTTACCAAGCTCCCTTGATGAATTTTTTATTTTATTAATAATGAGCTTTTGGAATCTTGGAAACCATTTCTTTTTAAAATCAAAACACATTTAATATAGATTCACGCATCGTTAAATTCTAAAAGCACATTGTATGTATAATGTATTACATAATATGTGCATAATTTGTGGAATATCAATATTTATAATTCTAATATAAAATAACTTTTCCAAAACAATTTGAAATTCTCTTTTTTCGTCGAAATATTTAGGCACCTAATTAGATTTTTGGTAAGGAATTTTTTTCTCGAAAGTAGATAGGAATTCGGGGGTATGTGTATCCACCAAAAATGATTGTAATTGACCCCCGCAACAGAAAATAATTTTTCCAGAACGATTTGAAAAATTTTTTTCCGTCAAAAAATTTCACACCTTCTCGAATTTTTTTCTCAAAAGTGGGTAGGATTTCGAAGGTATGTCTATTCACCAAAAATGATTGTAATTGACCCCCGCAGCCGTAAATAATTTTTCTGGAACGATTTGAAAAATTTTTTTTTCGCCAAAAAAATTCGCTTTCTCGAATTTTTCTCTAGAAAATGGGTAGGATTTCGGGGTTATGTATAATGACCAAAAATGATTGTAATTGACCCCCGCAAACGAAAATAATTTTTCCAGAACGATCTGAAATTTTTTTTCCCGTCGAAAAATTTCACACCTTCTCGAATTTTTTTCTCGAAAATGGATAGGATTTCGGAGTTATGTGTAATGACCAAAAATGATTGTAATTGACCCCCACAACCGAAAATAATTTTTCCAGAACGATTTGAAATTTTTTTTTCCGTCGAAAATTTTCATACCTTCTCGAATTTTTTTCTCGAAAGTGGATAGGATTTCGAAGGTATTTGTATTCACAAAAAATGATTGCAATTGACCCCCGCAAACGAAAATAATTTTTCCAGAACGATTTGAAATTTTTTTTCGCGTCGAAAAATTTCACACCTTCTCGAATTTTTTTCTCGAAAATGGATAGGATTTCGGGGTTATGTGTAATGACCAAAAATGATTGAATTTGACCCCCGTAATCGAAAATAATTTTTCCAGAATGATTTGAGATTTTTGAATTTAATTGTTGATAACCTTTTAAGGAAGCCTCCATCAACAAATTGGTATTCTTGATTTTCGTATTATTTTGGCCTCTAGAATCTCCCAAATTTTCCCTAGAGGTGGCTGGACACCCTCTATAATAATATCGTGAACACACTCGAACTAGATCTCCTCGATATTCCTAAATAAGACATTTCAGAGTAGTTGCCTATCGACATAGCGGAAATTACAAAATTGAACGTTCCATATAATAGCAGTAATGATCAATTTCCCTCTGCTATTAACGCAAACCTGGCATTTACCCACAACCTCCATTAACAATGCAAAAGAGTTAAGTATTTTCTTCAGAGATCGAGAATAATTAATAATAAAATAAAAGAAACTTCATAAGACACAATTATTGACTCCCTAAACGACAGAATTAATTTTTCTACTCGTACATTAATTGTTCAACCCTTAATTTGTATCCTAGAACGTCTTGACGCTCCAAGAATTATATTTATCTTATTTACAACTAATATTGTTCTCCATTATTTTATGTAACCAAATACATAAATGAGACTGTTATTATACTCAAGTATAGTTGTCGGTATTATGATACTAGTTTCGCCTTGAAAATACACGGTGCCAATTAAGGGTGGAATTGAACCTATTAACGGATACGCGTCAAACGTTAGCCTTAATTAACGTTCTAAAACGATGATTTTACGAACCCCTTCAATCTTCAAAACGAGATACTTCAAAAAGTAAATTGAATTTTTTAACTAGAATTAATGAACATCTTTTAGGAATTAAACAGTGTGTATAAAATTATTATATCTTCAATATATTTGGTCCATCTTGAAAGTAAAGGGTACAGGGGGTCAAATGTGCCCTTGAACCAAATTTTACATACTATGGATCCATCATAGTATCACAGTATCAGAAAAAACCATTCTGTGCCAAATTTCAACCCTCTATCTTGTTCGTAAGGGTAGTTATAGGTTTTTAATTTTTCACACCCAGAATTTGGAATTAAAAAATCGGAAAAAATTCTCAAACACGTATCTCGATAACCACGATGCACCAGATTTTTTTAATAATTTTCGTACTCGATTAAATAGGGGAAATCGCCCATAAGAAATTAATTAATTATTTCGTAAAAATTCCAATTTCGACAAAGTTTGATGAAACTGAAACTATGTAAAAAAATTTTTACCAGGACGTTTGACGTTACAACAGTCAATTTACATACAACTGTTCAGAAATTACTACTCCAGAAAGCCCACGTAGTTTCTAATTAGAACAATATATTCCACGCGACCAGAAAATAAATAGGCTTTGCCGCGCGCACAGAACTTTTGTCATATGGGACATATCCTGTTCTTTTTTTCTGTCTCCATTGTCGATCCAAATAATACTTGCACGCCCTTGTTAGACATTGTACGTACTGTTGAATTTATTCAAACGGCAATTACCGTAAAAATGCGGAGAACGCGAATCCTACATAACCAGAAATGTATATTTTCTCCCTGGCTTGCGTTGCAATAATAGTCTAAAATGAAATTAAAAGCGTCGACATTAACCATTTCAGTCCATTGTGTGTATTTTAGGTGAAAATATTTTTTAAATATTTTAAATTGATTTTCGTTGTTCAAATTATAGTTGATAATTGAAAAAAAATGTGATTGATAAAATAAAAAAAGGTGTGCTTTAAACGGGGCGCGAACCAGCGTCAAAAAATGCACAGCGTATCCAAAATCAAGCCTCTTATTCACTGCGCCATTGCAACTCTTGGGAATATTACTAAAAAATTTAAATATAACGCGCATAGCACTTTTAATTTGGTGATTTATTTTTCTTTCCTATTCTATACACTGTTCTACTCAACATAGAATTGTTTAAAACCATAGAATATAAAAATTCACGCGAAAATCTCCGAAAATATCGGTTTTTGATTTTTGCTACTACGACGCACCCTGCCAAAAAATCTGAAAAAATTCAGGGACATAACCAATGACAATATGCATTTACAGTAATTATATAAATCCAGAATCTCGAAAGCTTCAATGCGAAATCGGTATTTTTCTGAGTTCTTGATTTTTCACACCCAGGATTTGGAATCGAAAAATCGGAAAAAATTCTCAAACACGTATCTCGATAACCACAATGCACCAGATTTTTTTCATAATTTTCGAACTAGATTAAATAGGGGAAACAGACAAATTCCGAATCTTCCCAATAACAACCCTTCCGAAGAAGATGGAGGGTTGAAATTTGGCACAGAATTTTTTTTTCTGATGCTCTATCAAGGGCACATTTGACCCCCTTATTCGGCTATACCCTTTATAACAATTTTATTTGCAATGCGAGTAATGGTGCAAAAGTATGGAAACACAAAATATAGAAAATAATAAAATCTTGGTTCAGCAACCCGCGATCGATCAGCGTTCTTCAGATTGTTCGCACGCTATTTTCATTGTCAAAGAATGACAATATCTATTTCTATCGCAGCCTGATTCCGCGATCACTAAAATTAGCAAGTATGCGAATATCGTCGTGCTAAATTTAGCACAGAATGTTGTATGAATAGGCGTACCCATTGCAGAAAATTCTCGAGAACGTAAACAATATGTCTGTCGCCAAACAACGAATTTTCAAGCAGTCTAATAATCGTCATCGAGTCAGCAGTCAACAAACGATCAATTATATTTTTATTTCAATTTTTCATCGATTCGATCTCTCTTTATTCTCTGCGAAAAAGAAGAAAAAAGGTATTAGATAAATTAGAATTTTACGCTTTTCAGAATCGAAGGACAGAAAGGGAACACCGCGCCGCTGTATCGAAACTACGAATCGTTTCACGGAAGTGGAAACGTAGAACGAACACGAAATCGAACGAGAAGTTATTCGAATGATAATCGCAGAAAAAATGTTATTTGCAACCGTCGTTTTAGCCGCCATCTTCGCGTCCTGTCAATGTATACCACTGATCGCTTCGAGAAATACATTGGAACAGGACGCGTTGGATGCTGTAATCGCGTCTGGGTGTTCGCCCAATGGAGGCTGTTGGGAATGGCTACCGGTACGAGAAGCTCGTGAAAATATCGCTACTTTGCCAGAAGACATTCCACTACCGAAGTACTTACTGTTTTCAGTCGATTTTGTCCTTCACGACATCGTAAAGTAACACTTTTACGATTTTCAGAATGCAAATGCGACGAGAGGCATTGCACGGGGATCCAAACGCAATAATAGAATCATGGAACGATGACGATCCAACGGTAGATAAGAGAGTTCGGTCATTGTCAACGATTGCCAAAAAAATTGAAAATGGAACGTCGAAGAAGGATGTACTTACGTCTCGTAGCAGGGGAGCTGTTGGAATGCCCTTTTCTGTTTTATATATGAATCAACACAGTCATCGGGGTAATTATAACAGTAAAAAGATATCGAAATCGTTAAAGAGCTACAACAGATAAACGTGCGTACTGTTTAAGGCACTGCACAACAGCAACAACAGGTGGCGAAAACGACGGAGACTTCAGCGCCATCTGCGGGTCACCCTAACTATCGAATCGCGATACGCAATGGTGCACCTTCCCAGCCAAGAAGACAATACTCAATAATACCACAGTTATTTATATCGTATGGATGGGGCCCATTTGGAAAATGAAGAGAACCGACTACTTGGAACATTACAATATAAATATCGATCTCATAATTTCGGTGCACAAAGCACCCGTTGAAATTCCGAGTTTCATACTTTAAAACAGTGACATACTCCGATAAAATCTCTATTCGCATAAAATATACTCGTTAATATAAATTGCACCATAAAACGATTCTTTTTTTCTTCTTTCGAATTGTTCACTGTTCTAACATTTTGTAAATATTATTTAAATCATTTTAGTCTAGTTAATATCGTTAATGAGGAATGACTATGCTTAAATTTAATTTTTTAGAATAAAACAGAATTAATTTATATTATTTTTCGACTCACCGTTCATTTCTTTCATGGCTTTGATGAAGTCCTGAGGATCCTTGAACGATACGAATCCGAATCCTTTCGTTTTATTTGTTCGTTTATCCCTGACTACTTTGGCTCTTTGGAAACTTGGATATTTACCAAACACTCTCACCAACATTTCGTCCGTGACGTCGTTCCCTAAGTCCCCGCAAAATATTCGGAAATCATCTGCACAAAGAAAATTGTACAATATGTTTAAAATGAAATAAAACTTCTAAATAATATAAATATAACTAAATTAATAACCTTCGTCCCACTCCAATAGAGAAGGATCCTCCCATATCTGTCCGCCAGCCATTCGTACGATTTTCTTATTTTTCTTTCCTTTGCCCTTTGGATGAGTTTCTTCTGCACTGGCATTTGCCATTATGGAACTAGCCTTTCCTTGACTAATTGCCAATTCTGCAGCTGTGCTAACACCTTTCACCTTTGGCTTCTTTTTGCTGTCATCCTCGGGGATCTTTGTATTGATAATCTGTTCAATAATTTCTGGATGAATCATCGGTGTAGACGCAGATTCGTATGTTTTCGGAGTAGCGGTTAAACACGTGTCCACCATGTTTGGTAAATACGGATTACTTATCTGAGCGGGCGACGAATATGTTGTAATAGAGGAAACCGTACCTGTAATAGATAATAGTTGTTTGTAACGAATACATCGCAATTAAATATAGCTTTCGCATAATAATTTTTAATAATTACCTTGTCTTGATACTTGCTGTGGTATTAACATTGGTGGTGGAGGAGGTGGTGGTGGTGGTGGTGGGGGCGGTGGAGGTGGAAATCCTATCATCGGAGGAAAAGCTAACGTAGCTGCGGCAGCAGCAACGACAGGCGTTGGAAGCTCATGTTGCTCCAATTGTCTAGCTACCTGATTATACGTATTTGCACCGATTACAGGCCTCACCATTGGCGTGACTAATTGACTGCCAATTTCGGCCTCGAATCTAAAAAATGATTTAATCTTAGAATTAATTAAAATTGCTCACGTTTCACAGACATGTGTTCGATAATACGATTACACGATAAAATGTATTATGTGCTGATAGAAAAACATGCATAAATTTAAAAGTATTAATGAAATAAAAAGTCCGTAGAGGTTAGAATATTTATGTGGTTTGTAACCATGCAATACCTGTTCATTTCATCTTCCATTTGGCGTAGTTTTTCCTCCATTTTGATGTTTTTATTATTTTACTACTTTTTCAATAAGTATACGTTTATTATTTAATAAATTGTCACAGGACGCAACTTTCAGAATGCATTAGCATGAACTACCGGATTAACTATGTGTACCAAACTATATTACTAATTCTTAAGTCTGAAGTTGGTAAAGGATTGTTCAGAGCTACCAACATAGATTACTTAAAAGCAATTTTATATTCAGTTTTGGATTTATTTATTGTAATAATTACAAAATGCGCAACTTAATTTTTATCTTAGGAATGTACGAGTGGCAATATATTAAGCAATTTACGAAATACATTGTAAAATCTTTATGAAAGAGAAATTCTACAGTTTACCATATTGTCAAGGTATGAAACTTGCAACAAACTTCGTACATGTTGAACAGTACAAAGTACAATCCAGTATAGTCAATATGACTATGTACAAAACTGTTATTTTTCTACTTTTGATTATTGTCAACGTCTCAAATAAATATGTAACTGCTGAAAATGACGAGGACATATCAACGGAACTATACGTGATCGAGGGAAAAGTTTTTCCATGGGAAAATGGTCCTTCGAATGGATGGCAGCTTATGACACACGTCATGGCTAACGGTGGAGAACATTATGGTTTCTTAAGGTAAATTTACGTTAAAAATTGCCAATTGTTACAAATGTAACAATTACTTATATGCAACAAGCTATTATCATTATAATCAAATACTGAAATTATGGAAAATAACTTTTGATTAAATTTTATACAGGTTAGAATTCTTATGAATATTTTAATAAGTTGTATAGTTTGGTAGAAGTAACGAAAAACCAGAAAATATTGGGAGTCTCGGTATTTTCGGAAATTCCGTACATTTTCCAGATCCTAACGCCCCACACGCCCCTTTTATAAATAATAATAATTTATAAAATATTATTTTATTTGGATAATTGTTATTTTCAATTAAAATAATATTAAGTCTTTGTCACTTTCAGGGAGGATGGAACATTTGTTATTTCAAATGTGCCATCTGGATCATATGTAATTGAAATTGTAAATCCAAATTCTGTGTATGAACCAGTAAGAGTAGAAATTAACTCAAAAGGGAAATTCAGAGCACGAAAAGTGAATTTAATTCAAACATCGCAAGTAATACAGGTTCCATACCCATTAAAAATGAGACCACTTACACCATTCCGTTATTTCCAAGTTAGAGAACAATGGAAAGTGATGGACTTTTTGTTTACCCCTATGGTATAGAAATTATTTTATTGTTTTATAAAAACTTAACAAAAAATACAATTACTATTGTCACTTTTTTTCTATTTTGTAACAGGTTCTAATGATGATTCTACCAGTATTATTACTTATGATTATTCCAAAAATTATGAATAATCCTGAAACTAGAAAGGTTAGTAAATAACATAAATACCATAATTATTTAAAATTTATTGATTACATTTATTACTTGTATCTATTGTGTTTTATTCTTTTAGGAAATGGAACAATTTAACAATCTAACTAATTACAACTTACCAGAAATGTCAGAAGTTATAGCAACATTTTTATCTGGAGGGGAGAAACAAAAAACCAAAGCAGTGAAGGCTACAAAAAAAAGGCAGTGATCTAAAACACATTTCCACTTTTACTCTAGTCCTTTAATTCTTAACTACACTTTAGAAAAAAGAAACATCAAACTTTTCTCAACAAAATTTAAACAAATTTTCATATAGTTTTATTACATTCGAAAGATTAAAAAAAGTAGCAGTAAATCACTTAAAGTATTATTTAATACATAATTAAATATAATCCACTGAAATCATGTAAACCTAGCTTTCTATTATTTATGTAACAGAAATATTTTACCGGTAGCTGTTATGGAAAAAATAAATTTTATGCAAACATAAAAATAATGTACAATTTGAACGATAATAAACTTTTTATTGAATGAACATTATCCTGTCCGCTCCCTTCGTTTCCCGCTGACAATTTATATTATTGACGTCAGTGTCTTTATTGGCAAAAGTTATTGGCACACCTGACCTTATTAAGAAGACTAACCTTACCACAGGAGTTTCAAAACCTGTATATACGACCTAGCTGATACTGCTAACCTGTCATGGTTACGTCTGTAGCGTCGCGCGGTTCCCTTGACAATGAAGGCGCACGAGGAGCAGCGATGGACATGCGCACTAGAATTTTCCTTTTTACGCATGCGTTAGCTTTCTGTCGTAGATGTATCTTTAGCGCAAAAAGAGGTGCATGTTGGGAATCGAGGATCCTCTGTATTAACAAACACACTACCAACTGCCATACACCATATATGAACACATGCACGCTAACTATTAAGATAAATACACACAAAATTCACAAATACCATATGTCACACATCGCACGTAACCACATGCGCCATGCAAATTTATACATTTGTAAAAATACCAACTTAAATAAGTATAAATTTTTATTAATATAAATTACTTACATATTAATCTATATACATATAATAAATGTTTGAATAAATATATTAGATAATTATTACACACACATATCACAGATTTCTTTATCCATTCAAATAATTCAAATTTCTACTAGTAATCAATTGTTTAAATTTAAATTTCTAACTTGTATCATACGTTCCCTAGCTGCTTTAAACTGTTCAAAAATATTTTCTATGTTAGTCATTAGCTTGTCAGTACTCAATTTCTCAAAATAATCTAACTGATCATAATTCTGAATAGAAGTATGAGTCTGATAAATGATATTCATTTTTAATTTAATGTAACCACTTGTTGTAACTTTTAGTTGAGATTTATTTAGTATTTTACCTTCGTGCCCTGTAGGGATACTACAATAGGTAACATCTTCTAGTTCATAAGTGCCACCTGTAAAAAATCTCCTGAGAGAATTAACAATGCTTCCTGTTGGCCGCCACATGGGGACATTGAATTCATATGATCCAGGTACTGCAGGCAAAGGTAGAGCTGCATAACCTTCTGTACGACATCTAAAATAATTTAGCATATTCTTTCCATTGCATATCATTAATTAATATATAAATTAAATAATGATACCTGTACCAATTATCAAGAGATATAACTGACAGTAATAGTCTAGGCCAGTATGGTGAAATTTTCTTTGTATCAGATACATCAGTTGACTCAAAATTCAATGATATTTCTGCAGCATATCCAAAATATGCTGACTTGTTCTTTAAATTACATCTCTGAGTTCTTCCGAATAATTTATCATTTTGATCTGTGCTCCAGTGCTTTGGTAGGTCAATGTAGTAAGAAATGCAAAGACCATCAAAGAAAAAATTATGAGCAGACATAATATCGAATTTAAAAAAAATTTTATACACATTCAGTGGCGTTAGCTGAAAGCTGTGAAATATTTCTGCCTCCTTGTATACAAGTTGCTCTCCGATTTCCTATATCATAAAATATATTGTTATATTTAATGTACGTTTGTAATAGATTTGATGTTTAATAAATGTGGTATTTTTAAAAATAATTAAAGTTTAAGGATTGTTTAATTGTGGTAACACTTCGAGTGTCACGTAATACGCGGGTATGATGAGTTTAAATGACAGCATTACACTTCTTACTACAGAAACGTGTAACAGTATATGCATGTGTGTGCGTATACGTATATGTATACATATACGCAACCGACGGTACAAGCGAGGAAGACAGTATCAAGCAGTTGTTCTCTGCCATCAGTTGGTCTTGGAAACCACACTGGTCAACTTGATACAATCTTGATGACATTTTTAAATAATCCGCGAAGCTTTTATAATTCTCCTCGTGTGTAACAAAATGATCGACAATAAACTGCTAAATATGGAAATATGCATGTTTCCCAAGTGTATCTTGACAAAGTGCAAAATAAAACAACTAAAATCGATTTAGTGTAAACATCTTCAATGATGAAAAAATTGTCAGTGATACAGTTCTGGTAAATTTAAGAAACATGTTTTACCCGCAACGAGTGATGAGGCAGATCTCTGAAATCTCTTATGTAGGGTACGTATGTAAACTTTTCGCGTCTAAAATAACATAATAAAACTAAACGGTTTTTCCGTAACATTGGTTGAATGTCATTTAAATCCGTAACTAAAATTTATCCGTGGATTTGAATACGTTTAAACGGTTGACGAAAATGCGCGAATTCTTGAATTTAAACGTATTCGAAATATACTTAATGATTTCCATTTGACCGCAAGAAACGTATATAAATGAACTTAACGATTAACGCAAATAAGTATTTCGTGTATAACTCACGCGTTGCAGTTCGTTTTGTTGTTGTTGCAATTCCAATGACGACCGTTTCTCGGAAACATGCTCGATCCAATAATTAAATTCAACACCACTGGAATTCGCTATAGTATAACAGTAGTTGTTCGTAAAGTCGGGATTGACAGACAAAATTTTGTGCAGCTCGTCGTACGTAACAACACATAACACTGTTTCGGAATCCTTGTCGGCACTAGTTAAGGTTTTATCTCGTCGAGATAAATCAACCATGACACACATCGTGGAACGTTCCGTGTAAAGGTAATGGTTCGTTCGAATCCTAATTTCGCTTGGTTTATCATCCACGACTGTTTTGTTGTACCTTTCCGGGAACGGTTTGCGATTTTGCAAGGTCGGTAATGCAGTTTCGTTTCTCAACGCCAATTCCGTTTTATAGGGTTTCGTCAATAGATCGTTATCCGAATAATAGGAGTCCGTTTCCGTGTAACTGTACAGCCGACAGCCTTGAATATTTTCCTCGTTAATTCGCCGGCAATATATTTTCCGATGCTCGGTCAAGCAGTTCTTCTCGTCTCTGTAAAAATTTGCTTCGAACGTGCCGAATACTTTTTCCTGCCAGCCAAAAATACGATCCTCTTCTTCGAGAAAATTCGCGTCTCTGGTATCACCTTCGGTCTCGAGGAGTTCCGCGAGCAAAGGTCTTTGCTGTACGATTCTGACTCTGAAACAATAAACAAACGTAAGGTAAATACAATTTAGAAGGTGGAAACAATTTCTGCCAGATGGCCGGGATCTAATTTCGATCGACACGTTCGCCGGCGAACTGCGGGGCAGAAAAAAAACACAGCGGCCCGTTGTTTTGCTGCCACGTTTGTTTCGGCGACTAAACTTAGTCGTGTACGAGTGATACGCGGGAGCAATAACACAAGGGCAACAACTTTCTCGAAATAAGTAAATTTTTGTTACAATCTTGCGAGAAAAAACATGCATCACCTCAATTTAAAGTTACTTATAGGTTCTTGAACTCTATAATTTACAGCTATCTTTTTGTTGCGTATTCTGTTTGACATTTCTTTTCCCATCGAACAAAGAAATTACGAATCGAAACTAAATGCATGTGTACACCGACTTTGACGACCAACTGATCCGAACGTATCGTCTGCAATCCTAAAATAATGCATTGTTTATCGATTTTCTTGTTGCTTGGTAACCGGCGGCGCACATCACGTACACGTACTATACAGAGACGAGTTGTTAGCTAGGCACGCTGATTGGTCGTAGCGTAATAGCGACACCTATCCTCACGCGCATTATCGTTATTGGCTGAGACACTCACAACTACAATTCCATCGCGTGTCGAAGAACGACATTGGCGTAACCGCGTATTCAGGATACTAAATAGAATAAAAATCTTTCCTTATACTTTTTACAGTATCATTATAATTCTTCGTAATAACAAGCTCGAAAGTCACGATATTATAATGAAATGAACATTGAAATTTCAGGTTGTAAACTGCAAATATTTACAGAAAAATTATACGGAATTATATTAAATTGGTACGAAAAGCTTTATGAATCTATAAATTCATTTTTTTCTAAACGCATGTGGATCTCGTAGATCATCTTTATTCGAAATTTTTATTTGAATCAAAAGGCAGTCGACATTGTGTTTTTATTTGTTAAATTGCACGCTGACATCCGCGAAAACTTATTCGCCCAAGTGATATCATAATTATCTCAGATGTCAGAGAACCGAAGAATTTGTGTTTCAGCATGATAACGCGCCTAGTCATACCGCTGACATAGGCAGTCGTTTGAAGAGAAACAAATCAAAATATTGAACCGAGCAGTACATTGACCAGATATCAACGTAATCGAAAATTTATGGAGGCTTCTTGAGAGAAGTGTTTACAAAAGCAATAGACGATTCTCAACAGTTAATAAACTCAAAACTACGGTCGAGGAATCTCAGAAAGAGGCTGATCATTAAAAACGCTGTGCCATAAGATTTCAAACCATACTTTTTAAATTATTTTTTATTGCACTAAAAGGGATTCATATTTTTGTAAAATTACCGCCAATTATCGCTATCCATAAGAACTTGAAAATATGTTGTTCCTGTTAAACAACTTTCTGATTACGTCCTTGAAATTAACTACGGAAATAGAAGTACAAGAGTACGTGGTGTTTTGAATGAAGTATACCTTTTTAAATGTCATCGTTTCTCGAAAGTTTAAACATATAAATAAATTATATTACTATTAATAATACTATATCTTGATGAATTATTTACGTCTTGTCATCATGGGAAAAATTTTGATGCAAGATTCTGGAAGCCAAAATAAGACGAAAATCAAGACTACCAATTTGTCGATTGAAGCTCCATTAAAAAGTTATTAATGTGTAAAGTTCCATCCGTACTGAATTTTTTTCTAAAAAATGGGTAGGATTTCGGGGGTATTTCTATTCACCAAAAATAATTGCAATTGACAAATAAGAAGGCTCGACGAGGTAGAATTTTTGGCCCTACTAGGATCCATATCATTTACTATCAGATTTCGATTGTCGCGTCTTGACCGATAACACTAATCAATTCATGTATCACGTTCTAATTATTGCGTTAATTTGCAATTAGAGATAAACGAATTTATTTTATCGGTGAATTGTACAATGTAACTGGACCTGTTTCAAATATAAATGATTAACGAATATAAACAAATACAACGATAGAACCGGAATACTTTGTCAACAATCGTCAAAGAACGATTGCAACATTCTTCTGCCACACATCCGCAACAGTTTGCGGCACTTTCTATTCGTGCAATGGTTGGTCGTCGAGTTCACCTGTTGCGACGCTGGGCAACCAAGGCGTACAACAGTCTTTTCAAACGTATCCCGTTATACCAGATGATTCAAGCTTTCCGTTGTAATCCAATATTTGTATAGTATGTAATGGGAAATTCTATGCGAGGCTAATCTGAGTCACTGTACCAGCTAGGATTTACGTTCAGTCTGCAGGTATCAAGGACAGTAATACTTCCAAAAGCGCATAAAACATTCCGGTACACAATTCACAACAAACGGATTCAAAAATTTCGATGCATTTTTAATCGAGCATCTCGTTGCTGCGACGGTTTTCTTTATCGATTTCCTGAATAATATATCGGTTTAGATAAGATAATATAGACAGTGTGTGTCATAGAAGAAAAACGTTAAATGATAACTGATCTATTTGCAAGTTAGTCAGAGTAATGATAAATTAGACGTGTTACGTGCATTCACCGAACGTCTCGGAAACAGTTCCCTGATCGATATCCGATTTGCCAATTTATCGAATAACGGTATATTATATTCAAGTTTTTTTAAATTGTTATGTGTATTGTACTTGTTAATTTCGATAAATGCAAATTCTTTTCTAACATTTCTAAGCTTGGATCAGAACAAGTATAGAAAGTACAATAATTTATAAATTGCTTTATGTAATTTTGAAAATTAGTAGCATTAACATATTTAATAAGTTTAACTCATTGTTATGTTTTTACAGAGGTTTCAAACTAATCAGAATGTCGAATAATCAAGACGGAGAGCCTGGGATAACAATACCCTTGCAATATAATAATGCCGTAAGAATCAGTTTCTCATAACCTTTCTGTTTTCCATATACTTCTTTCCATGCTACGTTGACTTTACTATTTTCAGCATTGGAAAGCTATATTCGAAAAGTATGATCTTGACGGCGATGGAAAAATCTCGTATCAAGAGTTGAAAGCTATGATCCACTGTTCTGGTTATTCAAATGATATACCAACAAGAGTTGTCCATATAGTCATGCGTAAAGCGGATTTAGATGATTCTGGATATTTAGATTATCCAGAATTCATAGCCATGGTATGTAAATCCATTTCAGTTATTTACAATATTATTTCTATTATTTTTACAATAGTATTATAAATGACCGGTTTTTTTTTCAGATTCACAGAAAGGATATGCAGGGTGTTTTTGGCCATCTTGTACAGCGATACGTACATACTATGGTACCACAAAGGCCATCCGTTTTGCAATTACGTTCTAGCGATTATACTGATGGACAGTACGAGGAGGAATACTCTTGTAAACCTCCACCTCTAGCAATGATAATAATATCAATATTAGAGATTACCTTATTTTTGTACGATGTGATTACACACAAGGCCCTGTCCGTAGAAGGACCAGCAGCCACATTATTTATTTATAATCCACACAAAAGATACCAAGCATGGAGGTATTTAACGTACATGTTTGTACACGTGGGGTATGTATTTCATTTTACATAATATACTAAATTCAATTAGAATCAATTAAAATCATACAATAAACGAATCAAAAACCTTGTTTTAAACAGTTTCCTCCATCTGGTGGTAAATCTGCTTGTACAGATAATGTTGGGCATTCCACTAGAAATGGTGCACAAATGGTGGAGAGTATTAACCATATACATAGCAGGAGTTGTAGCAGGATCTCTTGGTACGTCTGTGTCGGATCCTAATGTATTTTTGGCAGGTGCATCAGGTGGTGTATATGCGCTAATTACTGCTCATGTAGCTACTATTCTAATGAACTGGTCACAAATGGAGTTTGCCGTTTTGCAACTATTAGTATTTCTTGTCGTGACTTCCGTTGACATTGGTCAGGCAATATGCAACCGTTATGTATTAGGAACAAACGATCAAGTCGGGTATGTTGCTCATTTTGCGGGCGCCATAGCAGGCCTACTTGTGGGTATAAACGTTCTTCGTAATCTCGAAGTGAAAACATGGGAAAAGGTTATATGGTGGACCAGTATTATTACTTATACTGGGCTCATGACAGCTGCCATTTTGTGGAATATTTTATACACATCTTATTACGAATAATCACGTCGTGCTGAATTATCATGCATTTACTTATCGGGATCGTCCTTTCTACTTGAAATAGAATTTAAAGTCCTGCCGCGTTAAACACGCACAATTATGAATTTTACATTCAATAATTAAAGAAATTAAACACGTCCATTTTAATATAGTCCGCATTTGAAATTACATATCCGTCGCTGAATGTATATACATAACTTTTATCCTATAAACGCATTTATTTGAAACGAATATTAATATATTACATACTGTGATACACATTGCCTGTATGTAACATGGAAGAACTGCCTGTTAAAAGGAAGAGTGAGCGAAGGCCTTTCTTTCGTATGCCCTACAAATAAAAATATTATTACTGACTTGCCGTATTACGATAATAATAAAATAAAAAATAGTTTGAGAAGAGTTATATTGTTAGACGAGCGAAAGTTTGAAAAATCGATGCGCGTATTGTACCGGTTTGAACATCTTGACGCACGTTTCAATAATGTTTTATTACTCCTAGCATTTAAGTTGACGATGATAATTTTCACCGTTAAACCATAAAGTACCGTTGGCATAGAAATATTGTTATCGCACGTTTCGATAATTTTTTATGTTATAAGTTACTGCAATTCATTATATCATGTATTTATGTTTCATCATGTCATGTACCTGATTTGCAAATTATTGACGCGTTACTAAACTATTTCGAACGTTATACGTAAGACGCATACAAAACTCGCTATATTCAAACTGAACAAATTTATAACAAAAAAAAGAAACATTTTTAGTTTAGTCGCTGTCGATCGTTTATTTCGATATGTAAACAGAATTAATTCATAAAAAGATATAACCGTTTCGAGAATATATATATTTTTATATATGTATACAAATTAAAGAGTCGAATATTTCTGAAACAGCTAGTGTGTGGACACGTGTTTGTTAAAATTTTGTTTCCTTTTTATAAGCCCTGGTAGCTAGTTATTTGTACCTATAATTCATAAAAATATGTAATTACTTCGAATTTTCACGATTATTCTTTAAAAATTTCTTGGAGCAATTCAAAAAATATTTTAAACGATATACAACTAACTAGGTTTAAAAAGAAATCGTTGTTAAACGAGTAATTTGTAGTAGTTTCAATCCTAGTTTTAATAAAGACAAACGCAATTACAAATTTCGATGTTATCGAGTAATAGAAAATTTCCTGAGAAACTTACTCATACGATCCTTCGCGTACAAGTGTTGCTTATGTATTATTTTGTGTAATGTATATAGGTTTTATTGTAGTAGTGTTAAATAAAACCGTGAAAATGTATAGCGTAGTATTTTGAAGGTCTAAACAGCGATTAAAGTTCACCTACCTACTCTCCAAAGTTGTCACAGTTCTGCAATTACACCGTCTCTCAGATTGACACAGAATTATTTTCACTTTATTATAAATATTTAGAAGATAGGTTGTGGCACTTGACGTGACCGTATTTCATTCACGTCCCTAACATATACGAAGTTTGACAAGTTGATGAGAACGATCAAATTTCACCGACCTGTCTTTAAAGTTGTCACGTTGAGCAGTCCTTCACTCCATTTTATACTTCAAGTTGTCAGCTGGCAGATCACCTGTATGACAGAAGTGATATTAGAACATGCTCTCCACTCGAATAATTACGAGAGCAGTACCGTTGATACTTAACTTAAAATAATTGTTAACTCGATACAGCAACGAAAACGTTTGCTCGTATTATCTGTATATTTTGCACGCGTCTTTAAATATAAAACAGAATTAAAGTAAATTGTAAATGACTCTCGCTTTAAATAGATACATTGTCCACGACAGAATACAGATAGTTGAAATATTCGTCAGTGTACGAGGGGGGGGAAGAGTATGTGCGCGCGCATATGTAGTAATTTCGTCCAACAAATAGTTTCGATCTTAACAACAAGCATTAGTATGACAGGTATGACTATTCGTAAATCACGTTATTTATACTATGTATATTTTCTCAGTCCTGTGTTTTTTTATATTTATCAGTAACAAAAGTGACATCGTTGGGTTGCACTCCAACGATCGACTGTACAATAAAACCACCGTCTCGTTACTTCGTCAAAGCATCGTGTACGCTCTGCACATCCGCGCTGAAGGCGTGAATCAGAGTTAATAAGCAAGAAGAGGAGGAGGGGGTAGGAGCGGGGTTATCGTTATTATAACGGAGGTGATTTTTATTTCAACAAAAATAACAATTTACATTGAACTGTTTTGATAATAATATTATCGTGTATGCTACACCTGTAGTTTAATGTAGGCGTGGTATGCTCTCGCTCGCTATTAATTGTAGTTAATTTATCTGAATTAAATCGCATTAATAGCGGGTTCGTAGGTAATATCGCTTCTTAGCATTTTTTATTATTTTTACTTTTTTTCCCATTTTCATTGTTTCCTCTTAAACTTCTTCGCGTTCAGCGACCTCATCGTTAATGCATTATTATGGTACAGTATTTTAGGAGGGAGCTGAGTACCTCGGCGTTTATTATTTTATCTATGTACAGACTTCTTGCATTAGAGGGATCGAACGACAGACATCGATCTTCCTTTAGGTTACAAACGAGTAGGTAGGTACATGCGACGTTTTACGATACGTTACGCCGTCTAGTCTATAGTCTAGATGATTTACCTGTCGTATCAACGATGTATTCGTTTCTTTTTTCTCTCTCTCTCTCTCTCTCTTTTTGTGTGTGTCGTGTGTGTATGTATTACGTGTGTGTGTGTGTTTCTTTTTTCGTTACCTCTTACGACGCTACGAAGTACCTCAAAAGGGTCGCCGTCAACGCACTCCGCTTTCTAATCGCCATCTTTATAACAGAGTTCTCCCTCGAACCAAGACTCGTGGGGCATTACCGCCCTCGATCTGAGCAAAAATTTTATCCTGAAAATATTTATACGCGATCATTGTGCCGTGCTTGTATATACAAAGGTCAATGTACAGAGCAAGAGCGTTCACAATTTCTCACATGCATATCGAATTCGATACGATTCGTTCGAGAACCTCCCCCCCCTTACGGAACGCGGAACCGTGGAGTTTTCATGTCCCATCAGTGGTTCACTAACAGTACGGTGAAACGAAAAGTATTATCGTAGGTGTTTCGCAACAGGAAGAAAGCAGAGAAACGCCAAGGGCACTCTTCGAAGAGTACACAGTCATATACACGGTGATCGCATTAAAATTGTTGTCTCGTTGCTACACCCCCGTCCTCTTCAATGTGTGCACGTCCACCTCCACGTTTTATTCTGGAAGCATTTAAACACGGTATCTCCTCGGGACTCCGATTTTGTACAATTCGAAACTGCTTTTTTTCTTTTTTTCTTTCTTTCTTTTCGAATCGGTGTAGTAAGACTTCGTAACAGTACGATTGATTGTGAATCGCCCTTACAATCGGCTAAAATAAATGCTTTTATATATCTTTACGCGAGGCTGCGATATTCCCATTATATCTTTGCGCGAAACTGAACCTAAAGTACACACGTTTAACACAGTTATACGTTCGGAACGTGTGCCCTGTTTTTTTTCCCCCCCCGAACTGCTTGCCAAATAGGACGAAACAGATTATCCCAAATAATACTGGGGAGATGCCCTCCGATGTGAACCTCGAAAACATTTCGGTTATTTTAGTTCTTACACTTTTATAGAACAGCGCGAACTACTATGAAACGCTGAGATATTCGGTATAATACCATTCATCCTTTCATTATTAGCGACTTCGTGATCGAATTAATTAATAACAGCTGTCACGATGAGATATTGTGATGACGATAATGAGAACGACAATGATGGTGACTACAGTCTGGTACGATGCTTAGGTTAACGTAATACAAATGACAGACACGATTTATGCTGATCACGATAGTGTAAAAAAGGGACAATGTCGGTATGGATCAAAATGAGATCTTTAAACGCTCCTTGTACGTTGGTCGTTTAAAACAGAAATATAAGAATCCCGGGTTATCGTTGAAAAAGTACGAGTTTTTAGCGTGACACGACTGCGAAACGAAGGTTAAGAGTTTATTTACAGGAAAACGCTTATCGAACGACGACTTGTTGCACTCTGTAGTCTAGAGACGAGTGACAACAGTGTGTATAAGCATAAAAGAAAGAAAACGTTGAATTCGCAATCATGAAGTGTCCCGACATAACGCTGGCTGTATTATAAACTATAGAGTATTTTACGAACGTTTAGAAAAATCCTAACCTCTTTTACTTTGCAAATCATATTGTCGGACTCGTGATCGTTAAGGAGGTTTTTGTAAGATGTTTCTGTAAACATCGGTTTCGAGACATTTGGACATTGTCCGTACAGTACACTGAGAACGATCGCGCGGATGCGTAGATGCAAACGAATTCTATATTACTGACGCTATGCTTGAGATATTTCTAACGGGACACGTATTCGCGCGTGTGCAGTTTGTACGTAAGTGGACACTCCTCCAATATGAACCCCTCGAAAGGAATAGTGATATAAACGAAACAGAAATTACGTTACCGTGACCCACGTTATAAGACGGAACAGACTTACGTTCCTTTGACATTCCGGAAAATGTATAGAGGCACTCGCGTTATCCAACCATATAAAAGTGCATAATGAAACGAAGTACAAGAAGCATATACACACATATACAGGGCGTACGGCCACCTTTGAGACAAACTTTAATGGGGGATTCTGGAGGCCAAAATAAGACGAAAATCAAGAATACTAATTTGTCGATTCAGGCTTCGTTGAAAAGTTATTAACGTTTAAAGTTTGCGTACAGCTGGGTGCGCGCGACGATGGTTCCCGCTCAGCGTGAGAAACTCTACTGAGCGACGTATCGAGTCTCGCAGCTTCCCCGAGTGAGAGTCACTACCGCGCATGCGCAGCGTTCGCAGATCGCAGTTTCACAGGCGGAACTTTAAACGTTAATAATTTTTTAACAAAACCTGAATCGACAAATTGGTATTCTTGATTTTCGTCTTATTTTGACCTCTGGAATCCCTCATTACAATTTTTCCCAGGGGTGGTCGAACACTCTGCATATACGTAATTTACACACACACATGTACACATATATATGCATACGTAAATAAATATACATATATGTGTACACGTATATGTATAATGATATACATACATACATACATACGCACGGAAGATATGCAGCAGATATGTACGTATGTATATACATTATTTGTAATGTTTGGTAGAAGCGACTTACGGTGCAGGAATGGTTGCAATAAAAAGCAATCCTTATGTCGAGGACTAAGGCTCGTTTTGAGTATCGCGTGACTAAATGAAG